>NC_071530.1:123863561-124465228 GCF_026979565.1 Vidua chalybeata | reverse complement strand
CAGAGCTCGTTTCTGTACCATGTGAGAAATTCATAGTAATAGAAAGGTTTCTGTGATTTAAAATCCAATGGAAATAGTTTTCTTTCAAGTTCCCTGAAGCATTTACAGCCCAAACATTACAGTGTTGCAACATTAAATTACATACCTGCTAGAAATAGAATGTGAAAGTATTTGTTTCCTTTCAGCCACTGATGGAGTGAGTCTGGAAAATTGATTTCATTTTTTGTATTTCCATTTTTAATAACTTGCAATACAGCAGACAGAACAAGTCACCTCCTGAATAACAATACATTGAACTAATTTGCTCCATTTTCCAGAAAAAAAGATGTCAAGGAGTCTGAAGAACACTCCTCTTTCTTGCTGAACTTCCTATGCAACGTCTCCTCCCAAAGGACTGCAGCCTGATCTCCACACAGCTACACAGCTCACCTCTTTCTGCTCCTTCTCCCAGCTTCTTTCTGTCTTACAAGCCTTTGCAACCTCCACACCTGGTTGGAGTAGAGCTGTTCTCATGCTCTGCACCAGGGAACAGCACAGGAGCCCTGCCAGTGACTAAGGATCACATCAAGGCCAAGCCACAGCAGCTGAAGAATTGTTAAGGATCAGAGTGGGAGCAGAGAACTGTCGCATTGTGAGCACTGTATAGCACAGTCAGAAACACTCTCCCACCTGAAGCTGTTGTGCAGGGAGTGTTCACTGTGGTGACTCTTTTGTACTATTGGGGCTGCTGGAATGAATCAAAGGAATTCAAGGGCTGCTGAAACAGATTTAGTTCTTGATGTGTGCTGATGTCCTAGAACCCAAGCAGAAAAAGCTGCCTTGGTACATTAAGCCACTTCTGCATCCCATCCCCCATCTGCGCCTTTGAGAGATGATACAGCTCAGCATTTGGTGTCTCGTTATCCAAGTGAGCAGATGTGGTATAAATCTAAAAGGTTTTTATGGCAGGAAGTGGTAGGTGGAGATATCCTAAGGGCTGGAGCAAGGCTAAGACACAGCTGCCAGAGAGACTCGGGTGGGTGAGTGGGTGGGAGGAGGCAAGAACATCCTGGCAGTAGAGCACCTTCCCAGGGATGAACACAGCTGAGAGAAAGTTATTGAGAGACTGTGACTGTACAGCAGGGATGGGCTTTGTCCAGCACTCACTTTAAGACCAAATGTGGAATGCAACTCCTTCCATTGCATTGTAGAGAAGTGAAATAGAAGTGTTGATCTCCTGTCTTACCTCTCCACCTTTCTGTTCTCTCCAAGTAGAAGAGGAAGCCTTTTAAAATGAGGACATTATTTCCTTAAAACAAAAAACAACCTTTTCACTCCTTCCAGTATTCTTTTGGCATTGTTAATTGATTGTGCTGTTGTTACCAGCAAAAAAAAAAAAAAAAATCTGAGGAACTCCAGTCTCTGGAGTTCGGCTAGAGCTGAAAAATGTTCTGAACTGAGACCTGGCCCTCAAGTTTAGAAATGAAGAGTGAATGTCACATGACATTCATGGAAATTCCATTTGTGTTGCCTTTTTTATAGGGCCTAAGTCTATTTGTTCTTGAAGGCAACTCTGAGGAAGCATCACAAGGAGGCTGCTTGCACCTTCCCAGGACTGAGTGGGCTGGAGCACCTAGAAGCCACTGCTGTCTTCAGGGTATCAGGCAGATGTTTAAGATGTAGGCTGGTCAGAGGCCATGCTCTGTCTAAATCTGATTGTTTACCAACTTTTCCAAGGGAAAAAAAATCACTAATAATTTAGTCCTGATTTTATTGGGAGATCTTTCAACAGTAATTGAGAGGTCTGCCTGTGGGCTAAAACAGCTCTTAGTAAGTTGCAAGTAAGAACTTGATACAAAGCACTTCTATAGGCAAAAAATCCTAACTCCAGGTGGGAACTGTAGACGTGCACATTGTCAGCTGTGTCCAGGTGCTCACAAGCTGGCATTACAAGGAACACAGAGGTAGAGGTGTCTTTGCTGGAACTGGAATGCAAGAGCATACCAGCTATGGGGTCTAAGGCAGTTTTTCACATTCATCTGAGTGTAACAATCTTTGACCTTGGTTGTAGGTTCACAAAGCCTGTTACTCAGGAAAAGGCTAATATAGCAAAAGCAGATTAGACAGTGGTTAAGACTTTTGTTTTCCCCTTCCCTAAATCAGTTGTACACATCTGGGTTTGGTCCCTTTGTCCTGGGAGCAGTAGGAAATATTTGTCATGTGAACATACTCTCTACAGTTTATATTTTTAAAAAAGTGCTTTTCAGCTTGTTGCTGCAGACAAATGGGTTCTTCCAAATCAATTGGGGCAGACAATACAAAGAAGCTAGACAAACAAGTTTGCCTACTGGGACTCGAGACTTTATTTCCATATCCTTTTGCAAAAACAAAACTGAAAGCACAGGTCCTTCAAAATGGTGAATTGAACGTGTTCATCTAGGAAAGTATATTTAAGTCACTTCTAGTGGGAAAATGATTCATTTGACTTACAGTAGGAAAAGCAGATGATTTCCTTTGTTTAAGACTTGGTGGAGAATTCCTTTTTTGGGAACTGTGCAGTTCCCTGTATTTGGGAGAATCTGTTTGCTGTTTCCTAAGGATGTGTTTCTAACTGTGAGAACAGCCGAGATTTAAAAAGCAGAGGACTTTCTTCCTGCTAGGAATGCAGGCTACCAAGCTGCTTCAGCTGCTTCTCTGTACAACTGAACAGTTGTCTTTCATCTGAATATTGAATTTAGTTATCTGTTTGGAGAATACAGATTGAATTACCATCTTATTACTGTGTCCTCTTTAGACTGTAAACTTTAAACAGATAGTAGTTTTAGCCATTTATCTGAAACAACAGGTGGTTTGATTAGGAAAGTACAGGACTTAGCAATAGACAAGAGATTATGCAGCTGGAATAAATTACGTGTCTCCATGTAAAAAGTCTGTATTTACCATGGCTCCAAGAATGTTTTGCATTCATTCACTAAAGCAACAGCATGGGATTTTGCAGAATGGTGTTTTTATGCATGGCAGAAAACTAGTAAATGTCAGTGAGACTGGGAAAATTCCTTAGGATTTATGTTTTGACTTAATGCTTAATCAGACTTTGCAAAAGTCAACCAGTCTGATAGTGTGGTGAGATGGGAGTCAGGTCAGACACAAAATCCCTATTATAACATCAGTAATAACATTATAGCACCATAACTAGTAGCTTTGTTTTCAAAGTATGCTGTAAAATGTGCTCTGAGTTGAAATATAGTGTATGTAATTAGATTTTCCTGCAAAACTTTTTTCTGGAGGGCTAATATTCCCAACTGCTCTGGGTCAAAAAAAAAAGAAGTAAAAAGAAAAAGAAAGAAATTCAGAGAAAAGCTATAGAAAACACATCAGAGCTCCATGCAGAAGGCAAAAAACTACATTTGCAATCTTCATGGTCTAATTATCCTGTAGGTACTTCTGATTTCTCCATTTCTGCAGTGTCAGAGTACAGCTGCATCTCACTGTTCGCCAAAAAATTGCTGGGATCAAATATAAAACAACTGTTTGACTTTGTCGGAATTGCATTGAATATTTGCCTGTTACTGCTTTGATCACTATATTTTCTCCTTGTGTAGCTGTGGCATTCCTTGGAGGGGATTTACAAGACCAAGAGCTGGGTCATGGGACCCGGGCAAATGCTACAGGTTGCAAAATTAGAGGGAATTCAGGTAGGTAGGTAAGTGCAGGGCTTTTCTTTCTTGTACAACAGTCATGGTCAGATGTCTTCTCCAAATGTAAACAGAAGAGAAGTTACGGGTCTTCATCCTATTCTGGAACCATTTTGCCTGGTAAAAGGTAGCCATAGGCCTTATTTTCATGTGCTGTTTGTGGTTGGTAACTGCATTTAAGAAAGACACAGTATGGAGACTGCACATGGGCTGCACATTCTGCATCCAGAGAAGTTTCTCCTTGCAAAATGAAGAGCTATTCCTGAAACAGCTGGGGGTCATGCTGTACTGTCAGTCCCCCCTGAGGGCTGAAGGGGAAATTAGTCATCTACCATGGTGCAATAGGAACAAAAAGATGATAAACAAAAGCAAAGTCACATGAATTGTTTTTTGGTTTTATTTCTAAACCTGTACTTTCTTCTGGTAAGAGAGTCAGAAGCCAAGGATTTTCAAGGGAGCAGAGATACAAAATCATCCTGTTTAATATCTTCACTGATGACCTAACGGAGGGGATTGAGTGCAGCCGAGTTGGCAGAGAACTCCAAGATGGTTGTGAGTGTTGACCTTCTGGAGGGCAGGAAAGCTCTAGACAGGGATCTGGACAGGCTGGATCTATGGGTTGAGCTCACCTGTACAAGGCCAAGAGCTGGGTCCTGCACGTGGGTCATGACAACTTCAGGCAGTTCTACAGGCTTGAGAAAGAGTGGCTGGAAAGCAGCCCAGTGGAAAAGGACCTGGGGGTGCTTATTGAGAGCCCCACAGAACATGAAACACTGTGTGCCCAGGTGGCCAAGAAGGCCAATGGCATCCTGGCTTGTGTCAGCAAAGGTGTGGCCAGCAGGATCAGGGCAGTGATCATCCCCCTATACTCAGCACTGGTGAGGCTGTACTGAACTGTGTCCAGTTTTGGGCCTCTCACTACAAGAAAGACATTGAGATGCTGGAGTGTTTCCAGAGAAGGGCAATGGAGCTGGGGAAGGGTCTGGAACACAAGTCCTGTGACGATCAGCTGAGGAAACGGGGATTGTTTAGCCTGAAGAAAAGGAGGCTCATGGAGACCTTATTACCTTCTACAACTACCTGAAAGGAGGGTGTAGCCAAGTGTGGGTTGGTCTCTTCTCTGAGGCAACCAGCAAGAGGACAAGAGGCCATAACCTCAGTCATAACCAGAGAGGTTCAGGTTTGCCATCAGGAGGAATTTCTTCACTGATATAGTGGTTTAAGCACTGGATCAGCCAGCCCAGGGAAGTGGTAGAGTCACCATCCCTGGAAATGTTAAAAAAATGACTGTCACTTAATGCTATGGTTTAGTTGGCATGGTGGAGTTTGGTGAAAGTTTGGACTCAATTAACTTGGCGGACTTTTCCAAACTAAATGATTCTGTGACTCTATGATAATTGTAGGTGACCTTGGCTCTTTCTACTCTCCTCTTCAGTGGAGTATTGCAATTTCTTTTTTCCTTCCAGCACATCAGATCAAGTGAACCAAAGAGTGTCTGTACTGCTGCAGAGAAATGTGAAAAATATGCTACAGCCTTACATTACCTGGTGCCCACAGGCTCCCCTCATCACTTGGCAGCCAGGCAGAGCAGGGCTGTACCCACCCATGCTAGGGGCACTGTTTTGCCTTTAGAACTCTGTAGTTAAAATATAAATATGTTTCCTAGATTCCTCCTTATGATAGTATGAAGATACCTGAAACTTTGCAGTATCTAACTGATACTGAAGTATTCTGCTGTTTACACTTGGCAAGTCCCTTCATTACTAGTTCTTGCAGTATTTCATGCTTTCACAGAGATTTGGCCCTCTAATCACTTTTGTGTTTCTGCTAGTTTTTCATTATTTTCCTTTCAAAGAAATTGCATAAACTACTTTAGTGCAAAGATCTCTCAATGTAAATCAGTCTCCTTTTTTTTATGAGCTTGCAGTTTTGGCAGTATTGGTAATTTTCTAAGAGATCAGAGACTTTCAAGTCTTTAATATACAACTGTTAATTAGATTCTGCTGCCATTAAATCTAAATAAAGATGTTCTAAGATATTTAGCCCTGTTAAGACTGTTCAGGCATCAAATAAATGTGCTTTGTTCTTATACCCAAACAGCACAGGTCAGGAAGATTCAAAAAAGCCTCTAGGACTGTTGTTTCAGCTTCACACCTAAGTAAGAAATGTAAAGTTGCACTATTCATCGAGTTCTGATCAAATCCACGTGGGCCTGAGCAGACAGTACTTCTCACAAAATAAGGGCTGTATTAGATTTTTGTGGCAAGTTTTTAGTTGCAGGGAAGCTACAGGGGTGGCTTCTATGAGAAGCTTGTCCAACTGAGCCGATGCCATCTGGCTCCAAGATGGACCCACCATTGGCCCAAGGCTGAGCCCTTCAGCAATGGTGGTAGCACCTCTGGGGTAATGTATTTTAGAAAGTGAAAAAAAGCTAAACCATCAAGTTTGGTTGGGAGAGAGGAGTGACAATATGTGAGATAAGCATCTTTGCAGACACCAAGGTCAGCACAGAAGGAGGGGCAGGAGGTGCTCCAAGCACTGGAGCTGGGATTCCTTTGCAGCCCATGGTGAAGCAGCTGTGCCCCTGCAGCCCATGGAGGACCATGGGGATGTAGAGATCCACCCGCAGCCCATGGAGGACCCCAGGCCAGAGCAGGCGGATGCCTGGAGGAGGCTATGACCCCATGGGAAGCCTTCACTGGAGCGGGCTCCTGGCAGGACCTGTGGTCCCATGGAGAAAGGAGCCCACGCTAGAGCAGGTTTCCTGGAAGGGCTTGTGACCCTTGGGGGCACCCATGCTGGAGCAGCTCATGAAAAACTGCAGTCCATGGGAAGGACCCATACTGAAGAAGTTGGTGGAGGACTGCCTCCCATGGGAGGGCAGGGGAAGAATGAGAGGAGTCTTCTCACTGAGGAGTAAGTGGCAGAGACAATGTTTGATGGACTGACCTCAACCCCCATCCCCATTCCTCTGCACTGCTGGGAGAGAGGAGGGAGAGGAAACTGGGAGTAAAGTTTAGCCCAGGAAGTGGGGGTGTGTGGGCAGTTTAAGGTGTGTTAAGATTTAGTTTTTATTTCCCATTATCCTACTCATATTTGTTTGACAATAAATTAAACAAATGTCCCAAGGTGTGCCTGTTCTGCCCATGATGGTAACTGGTGAGTGATCTCCCCCTGTCCTTCTCTCAACCCATGAGCCTTTTGTTATACTTTTTTCTTCTCTGTCCAGCTGAGGAGTGGACTATTGGAGCAGCCTTGGTGGGCAACTGGCATCCAGCCAGGGTCAACCCACCACATTGTTTTCCAAGTTATCAGCACTTTAGACAGAAGTAATTTTTTTAGACAGTTGTAATCTGAAGTGAGAAATGTGAGGTGATGATTAAGGCTGGCTGAACTGTAAGAACAAACTTACTGTTGTGATGTTCCTCAAGCCCTCCGGAAATAGCCCCCGCTCAGTTATTTTCAGAGCGCATATTTGTGTCTCTATTAGGTCGACCCATTTGGTCTAAGTTAGGAGTGTTAATCTTTTGTTGGTTTGAGCCAGTCATTCTGACAGCTACTTAACAGTTTGCTCAGTGTTCATATGATCACCTTCTTTAGCCTAATGTACTGTCTTGATACTGAAATGCTACAAGACAGCACTAACCCATGGAACAAATATAAAGAAATAATATGACATTTCCTGACAAATTTTGGCAAAGTTGCTCAAACAGTTGCCATGAGGATGAAAGCATTTAGAAGATGAGCCCATTTACTTGTTACCATCTGTCATTGTTTTATCCTTGGTCTTGCACCATAAGTGGGGTTTTTCCCCATAAAACCACAAACTCCATTGTTGGAGCTAAGATTATGCAGGAATTTATTTTCTTTGCCATTGATAATTCCAATGGTTGCAAAGAAAAATAATTGTATTCCATAAAACATTGGAATTTAGAAAGAAAAAAGCAGTGCTTAAAGTTTTCATGGCTTCTGATTTGGGGAGGCCTGTGACTGTGACTGAGTACTGCACATGGCTGCATGGGTGCTATGATGGCAGGGAAGCTGTGGAAGGAAGTATTAATTATTTTAGAATACTTTGAAGTGCTTATATTTCTCTATATGCATTTTTCATAGTAGCTGTAGCTGAATCTTAGATTAAAATAAAGTGGTTGGATAAACAGATTCCCAGGATTTCAGTAGAAGGTTTGTTTGGCATTTCAAGTCACTTCTTTGAGGAGCACTCACCTGTGACAGATTACCATGACTACTAATTTATGACTCAGCCTGTTTTACATTAGTTGTCCCTTCCTGACTCCAATAACAATTTGTTTGTTTAGTTTGTGGCAGATGTGCCAAGCTTGAGGAATAAAAAAAATGAATAACTTCTCCTCCACATGTCCCCCAGTTAGGTGCCTCCACACTGTGGTTATTTATTTTGGGCAACATTGTTAGGTTCTTTTATTTGCTTTCTGGTTTCTGAGTTTTAGAGTGGACCTGACTCACATTTTCCAAGCACTGTGCAAGTGCTAGGAGGGATTGTTTGGGTTTTTTTTTTCCTTTAGCAAAGTTCTCTTCTACTGCAGTTCCCTTATTCCTGCAACCCAAATCTTGAGAAGGAAAACCTATTATAAAATGAGGTGCAGCAAACCCACAGAAGCTGTCATCTTACTGTTGAGCATTGCTTAAACAAGATAGAGAGCTCAGAAACATTGCATGGTGGTCTGTTTGCTGCAAGATGAGAACAGTAGCTATCCATATTATTTGCTGTGTCAAAATATTATGTTCTAGTCAGAAGTAAGAAAATTACAGCTGGGACGTGATTCCAGTTATCACGTGATCTTTGGAAAAAACAAATCCGTACTGCTTTATGGACAAGCCAACAATTCCTGAACAGTAATTTATGATGAAAGCAGGCCAGAAAGGCTACCAGCATCCAGCCAAAACCCACCACTCATGCAGAGCAAGACTCGCAGAAGATGAAGGTAATTTTTTAATTCTAAGTACTTACAGCTCCCTATTGTATTAAATCTCTGAAGTGTGACTCCACAGCTCACTGATAGGGGCCTCTTTCACCTCGAGATGTTGGTTCTCTGGTGGCTGCCCCAGCTACACTGCACCCTCCTCCCCAGCCACTTTGACAAGGCTGTACAGTCACCTCCAGTCCCTCCAGCCTGACTGGCCTCATTTATTCAAGGAACTGTTACAGTTCTGGCTACAAAGCTATTATTCTGCAAATAATCTGAGAGTAAAAACTTTCATCCAAGTGTACACAGTGAATTTCCACTCCCTCAGATGAAACAGCCTAGTAGAATTCATTCCTTCCCTTTTCCTGAGATGCAAGTAGGAAAAATATATTGCAATCTATCACATTAAGGAAAATTGCTGGAGGATGTAGAGATTTTCTCTCAGTCTGGTCCTAATTACTTTTATTTTCTATTTTAAATGTGACCTAGTGTGCTCATAGCAGTTTCAATGCTAGAGTGCTCTGCTGTGGTCCCAAACTGAGCTTTGTGTATCTCAACTTCATTTTGTGATTCTGTCAGTCACATATATTGGCCTGATTTTTTCTTCATGTCAGACACTGAGAGCCTAAAAGCCTGAAACCAAAGCTTTAAACCATTACAAACCCATTAGAAGGGAAAGTTTGGAGATGTAACTGTCATTGCTAAATCAGTTCTTGCTTACAATTTGCTACATAGCTCACAATTTGCTACATTGGTCTAATTCCAGGTAATTTCATATATCATTTGTCCTCCTCCAGCATAAAGCCACCTTAAAGGAAGAACAAAACCTATATGGACTGGTCTGCATGTAATATACTTATGCTATACAGCTGTGGCATTAGGCATACGAGCCCATATGTTTCTTTGAATTTAAAGTTGGATTGTCATTCCCTGTGCTTGAGGAAAGTAAATATGTCTGTGTTTGCATGCAGAAACACAAAAACCAGAAATAAAATACTGAGACTCTGACTGCAAAAAAACCTAGCCTTGATTTGGCCAACCTTCTGGAGCCTCCCAGCCACAATACTAAAATCTTATTGCAAATCAGCAGTCACAAGCAACATCGTGTATTTACTTTGCAATCAGGACAGAGAATGTGCTAGAAATGGCTCATGAGGAGGAAATGAGCGTGCTCAGGAGTCCCATAAATTCGTTGCAGGAGGCGCCAGGCTGGTGCTGCATTTGGGTCTCAGTGCCGTTCTACAGAGTTAACTAAAACCAGCATGGCTGATTCCCTCCTTCCTGTGGGGTGTCAGCAGGCCCATACACAGAAAATCATAGAGTCTCTGAATTGTTTGGATTGCAAGAGACCTTAAAGATCGTCTCATTCCGAGCCCCCTGCCATGGGCAGGGACACCTTTCACTAGACCAGGTTACTGTTTCAACTACCTCTGGGGTGAGTGGATTAAAGCAGATTAAAGAAGTGTTACCAAAGACACAGGTAAGGGCTTGGATTTCCAAATGCACTGTTAGATCCCTTGCTGAATTTGGTATTTGTTCTGCAGAGCATGCCGGTACCAGTGTCAAAGCACATTATAAACTTCAAGTTCTTTCCTTCCAGCAGCTACAGCAAATCTCTTCCATCACTGGGAGATGGAAGCTGGTAGGCAAACAATTTCAGTTGTGTCTACCTAAAAGCTGAAATATCAAGACATAAATGTTAAGGCAATTTATGACTTCTCTTGCCTATAATGGCACTGTTTTCCAAATCTCTTCACATCTCCTTTTGACAAAAGACAATCTAAACCTTCTTAAAACCAAATTTTTAGCTTCTCAGCAGAACACATACTGTCCTTTGGGATGGGGACAACATGGACAGCATGGACCCCCCAAAAAAACAACACGGTTAACAGACAATACAGGTGCATACAAAGGGCAGAGTATTTTAAATTCTCTGTTGTGTTGTCTAATTTAGAAAATTAGTTATAAAATTGAACCTGAAGTTCTGATGGAGTTTGCAGTGGAACTACTATGACCAGTCCTTTTAAAAGAATTATACATTGGAAGCTCCAATAACTATACATACCTTTATGCAAATGGTTAACACGTGCACTGGGAAAACAGCAACCTTCATCCAGATTTGTTGATGACCACAGCCCCTTGTCACTAGTGATATATCTTTATAACAACACAGTTAGGAAGAGGAAAACATTTCAGATACCAGTATCTCAGCTTATTTTACTTTTTTTAAGGATACTCTACCTAAAAATTAAAGAGAAAAGCATGCTAGTACGGTTCAAGCTTTGCTCCAATAATTAAAAAGCCTTGTGAAATGCTGAGAGAGTGAGCCCTGGCTTTTCTTTTACAAGCACTTGGCAGGTCATAAATAAAGCATGAGAGAAACAAAGGAAGTAAAATAGTGCCAGCCCCCAGAGCACCTTAAGGTTCATTTAATTGCCAGAAGTATTTTCCCAGCGAAGGGAAACTGCTTGTGTAAAGCAAGATGCAAAGCAATCGATATTGGCAGCATTCAGTTTGCCTGTGCCTTACCCATTTTGTTTCATTTTTCTCTATCACAATTTTTTCGCGTACTAGCAGCTGCAAACAGGGTAAGTTCAGGTTAGATTAGTAATGAACATGCCCTTAGAAATTCTACAGGTTTTACTGCTGTGAGCAGTCAAATGCATTGTGATCAGACATGTATTGGATAGTTAAGCACCTTTAATAGCCCAAGCGTGTGACTGCAGCAACCTACCTCTTAGTGAAAGGGTCTGGCTGTTGCAATATGGACTGTTCAGCAACTGTCTTCACCCCCAGAAAAAACCCACAATTCAAAACTGAGGGAATTTTCATATCAGTCAGTTCAGCCCTTTTTGCATCCACGATTTGTCAGCTTGTTTTAATACAGTTTACTTTTACATTAATTCCTCCATTTAGTTTTATTCAGTGTTGGAAGGAAATACCCAGCACAAAAGATGTCCATGATAGATTTCTGTCTGTTCTGTATAACTTGTGGTGCCTGATTTCTGGTGAAAAATGTCAGTCAATTGAAACTAAAAGTGATATGCAAAAAATGCCACACCTGAAAAAATGCAGAAAGCTTTTTGAAAGTTAGTTTGCATTTTTTTAAAAGAACCTGGGTCCACCAAACAAATAATTGAAAATTCAGATCTACACAACAAAATTAATCTTCAAGCTACAGATATAAAAGTTCATTGAGACTTCCAAGTGCAACTGGGAGTTAAACTGATGTCCAGCTTTAAGCCTGTTCTATAGGCTTTTATTCGGATTATTTTTTACTATTTATCTGTTGTTGTGCCTTCATTCATCCTCAGCTCCTCTGTGTCTGTCATGAGCTGTCTGTATATTGTCTACAATACTTACTTGGATCTACAAGACCCAGAAGAAAGACCCTGTGCTGGTTCAAATAACATCTCTTTTCCCTATGAAGTCTTAGGATTTATTTTCTGGCAATGGAACAGTAACCAGCAGTTTTAGTTCTCAGTCTAGAGAACCTGCTTAAAAAGCTTGACATTTTTGCATAATTTCAGGCAAGTCAGTGGGACTGGCTTCTGGTGGGACTTAAGTGCTCTCCTGCCTTTAAAAGATTAAAGCTGTAAAAACAATTTGAAAAGGAATGAAGAGCAAAGAGCTATATATATATTTTTACTATTGTACTTTGGTATTCTAGGGCCACACTGTTACATACCTCAGTTTCTAGAAGAAATGCATGAGACTGTGCATGTTTAAGCTTCTTTATTAGACATTTTATGAGAAAGTATGACAGACTTGACAAGAAATTAATGGCTAAATATAACTTTACAGCCACATGTATTTTTATAGCTTCCTGAAAGCTAAAGTTTGTACAGACTTGCTTTAATTACCTAATTATAAAACAATACATAATGCCAAAAAGCTATCAGTTGACATTATCTGTGTATGTCAGCACCAGTTTGTTTCACTGAGCTTTTGCTTAACTCCTGACTCCCTTTAATTTTAATACTCTATGGATCTATCAAAGGTAAATGATATAGCTTTGCCCACAATAAGATACTATGCTATTTTCTGCCAATCAGTGTTAAGAATCTTATCATAAGCACCAGCCAGTTCTAAAGAAGTTCTGATATAAAGAATGGGATTCCAGTCTGAGGATTTCCTTGGCAGATGCAGCATTGGCTGATTTTTGGTGGCACTGTTTGCCATGTCTAACTCATACACATGTGAGAGTTGTTATACCACATTGTTTTGTGAAATGAAGAACAAGGATAAAGGGTAACTCTTACTCTTTGGCACAAGTAGCTAAAAAACCCTGGAGTTCTCTGGGTTTGTGAAGGCAACAGTGGAATGGCTTTTCCTTGCATCCCTGGATACTAACAAATCCCTCAGCAGAGAGCAGGAGGGAGCACCACTGTACATACCAGCACTTAGCTGGCAAAAACCTTTTCCAGGCTTTTCTCAGGGTCCTGTTGCTGTGAGTTTTTGGCCATCAAGCTAAGCTCCATCCTATGGAATCAATTCAGTATTTCAGTTCTTCAAACATCCAGATGGGACTGGCTGGGACCATGCAGGAGCTGTAAGTCACCCACCCACCTGACCAGCAGATGAAGGCCAAGGGAGGTGCCCTCAAACATCTGAAATCAAGCATCTGGATTGAGCCCCAGCTCCCTTCTTGTGAAAGGGGTTTCTTTTATAAGGATTAAGAAAGCACAATCAGGTCCTGGGTTAAGTTTATCATGTTTTAAAGCAGACGTATGAAATGAACCTGGGTGAGATACAATCCAGTACTGAC
This sequence comes from Vidua chalybeata, assembly GCF_026979565.1. Lineage (NCBI taxonomy): Eukaryota > Metazoa > Chordata > Aves > Passeriformes > Viduidae > Vidua > Vidua chalybeata. Next base: position 124,451,843 of record NC_071530.1, on the reverse strand, counting down.
ATAAATCTTGCACGTGCCTTTGATTGCATGGAAATGCATGCCTGTGTTAGGGGGAGAGATTGTGAATGCTTCATATACATCACCATAAATTAAGAGTAGCAGCCACATTCTCCAAAGCTAATTAAATGTAACTCTTTTAGTCTTCCCAGCACATGCAAACAGATTATTTTTCCTTTAACTAAAAAATGTTGCCTGCATGCTTTCTCTTTCTTCTTTTTACTTAAGTTTATTGTTTGTTAGAACATCTGGCCTCTTTCCAGAAAGAAGCAGCTTTGATGACTCTCCTGCTGGCACAACTCAGAGAAACACATGGATTTTTTATTCTTCATTTCCATCTTAGCAGCAGCAGTCAGAAATAACCGTCCAGCTAACACTTAGAAAGAATGACAGCCACACAAAGGTTTTAGGGACAGAAAAATCAAACTGTGTGAAAATGTCTATCAAGGATTTAAACACCATTCTAGAGACAGACCTGGGGACACCAAAAAGGTGTTTTGTTTACCAGAAGATACCTTTTATTTAAGAATATGAATGTCTATATTAAGTAAGATAATTAAATACAGAGCTGTGTTTTCAAAGAAAGGCAATAAAGCTGGTGAAGGGTCTGGAGCACAAGTCCTGAGAGAAGCAGCTGAAGGAGTGTCACACTCTTCAGCAGTAGCCAAAGGCAGTTGCATGGATACAAGCGTGGGAGCAACACTGGATATGCCACGTTTCCTTGAAAGCAACAGCAGCTCAGGGACTGGAGAGCATGAAACAGCACTGCACAGAGGATCACAACAGTGTGATTCCACAATGTGAGGAGCTTTGAAATCAATACTGGCATTGGGTAAAAAGTGAAGATAAATGGACTTTTTTTGTAATTTCACCATGGCAATTTATAAAAGAAAGGTGAAGGACAAAGGACTGGCTCTTGCTTCTTCTTCATTTAGACCCTTATAGCTGGTTCTGTGCAGATTCCTGCAAATCAAAGCTACTGTTCCTACTTCACTTCTTGATGAGGATCTAAAACAAATCGGCTCTGAGGAGATGCTTATAAGGGAATAGAGTGGGATTTCAGCAAGATATTAATCCCTGAAAAAAGAACTAATTGTTCAATTAAAATTAACTCTAAAAGCAACTTAAAAAGAAGGCTCTCTATCATTCTTAACACATTCTAATTTAATTGCAAACACTGTTTTTCTTTCCCTCCATCTCATTTTCCAAAAGGCTATCCAATACATCAATTTAATGAAAATTTAATTTGAGAATTTTTTGTGCCAATCTAAAAAACACAGATTAGAATCTGTGCAAAAGCTATCTGAATGACTGAATATTTTGCACAAATGCAAACAACGGGCAAGCTCTTTCTAATGAAAGATGCTACATGGCTGAAGATGGTTGGAATTCCCATTCAAGACATTTCACAAATAAAGAAAATACCAGCAAGAACCACACAAAACCATCAACTATCAAAGAAAAACAAAAGAACATGGCATCTGTGTTTTCAAAAATAAAGTTAGATAATTTCTTCACCACAATTCCTAAATTAATTTTCATGGATTGTTATGAGCTGGAAATAGGATGCTGAATCTGAGGTCTACCAGCCAGCCTACTTAGAAAGCATTTGGAGAGCAAAGGTCTTCCCTGCATCCTTGAACGTTTCCTATAACTGTCTTTTGGACTAGATTTTTTTTGTCTCTGTACTGCATTAAAGTGTCTGCAAACTCTTAGGACTATCAAGCAATTCCCCAAGACTCTGTGTGACTTGAGGTAGTAAATATTTAAATAGGAGTTCAGCATTTAAGGCTATGCAGTAAATTTCTTTCAGACTGGCCACTATCTTAGCATCCTCAGTGATCAGTATCACTCATCAGCCCCTCAGATACTTACATAAATTAAGACCTGGATGTTTGAAGACATTTAAGGTAAAACTCAAGTGCTTTGAAAAATCAGGGCCTATAAACTTGTCAGATTTAATGAAATATTTGCTAAGCCTCTTCAAATTAAAGAACTTGCATTGTAAGAAGTTTAAATTAATGATCCTGAATTAAATATTTGCTTTGGATTTGCCAATTATCAAGAGTAACTAATAAGAACAGTAAATCTGTGTAGGACTGTGCATGACCAGACAAACTGGAGTGTTCCAGTTCCATTACAAAGTGAAGTCTCTCAAAGTTGGGGTGATTGTTTCCAGTATGTCTCTTTGTACCTGTTGCCCTGGCTGTTGCTGCTTTACAGTGACAGCCACCCTTCACTGGCTTACATGGGAATCACAGAACTTATATAGGTTCAAAAAGATGGTGATAACTAGAATGATTTTTCATGCAGGCATTAAGATCCACCCCTGTCACATCCAGAGCTGCATAACTAAACTAAGCCACTGAGGCTTAATTGGGTGTGCCTGTTTTGCTAGAGTAGGCTGGAGGGCAGGGGCTATGACACAGGAACTCAGAAGCTAAAAAAATCCCAGGTCACTCTTCCCTGGAAATAAAGCAGCAGCAGGACACTCACCAAATCACAATCAAATATTGCCACAATCAAATATGGGATTGAAAAACATCCCCTATATTTGCATCAGGTCCATTTGAGAGAAGCAAAAGAATTGTTTGCCCTGCTTAATCCAAATTTCACCCTAGCCCAGCATCTTTGGAGGGCAAACACTTTTAATCCTGGTGGGTAACAGACACTTCCACAATTAATTCAACATCTGTTCGCCACTTTGTCTCACACCTAACAGATGGGCCACATCAGCTGGGAAAAAAAAATTAAATGGAAAGGGCACCTCATCAGTTCCCTGACTGAAACACTTTGTGACATATTGCAAATGGCTATTAAAAGGGAAGGAAGACAGCTGTAGGGGAGGATGTTATCTTTAAATTGTATCCATTAATACTGTGCAGGTAGGAACAAACCCAGACTCTGTTTTGAATCCTGCACCCCAAAGCCATCCCTTCCACCCCGCTCCCTCCCAGCCTCACTGTCTTTGCCTGGCAAAAGGTTGGAACTTGCTCCCTAGAGCTGTCAGCATTCCATCCTCCATCAGGGAGATATGATTGCTGCCTGCTTTGCATTACCACAGGACAATCAATCTGATCTCTGGAAGGTGCCCAACCTGTTTAAAATATGTCTATGAAACCCTCTTGATGAAGTTTGCCGCTTTGCATGATCAATGAGCATTCGATTAGTGATGTTTGTGACATCAGAATAATTCGATGGCTGGTTTCCAAGCTAACCCTTGTTATGAGCACACACAATTGTACTTCGAGCAACTGGGCACAAGAACAATCAAGAACAGCTTAGCTTCTCACATTACCAGTCATCTTTTTCATTCTCAACGTGCCTCATAAACATTAATGATTGCCTGTCAAAATGTAGCTTGTACAAGTGTGAAGATTTTATCAGACTGAAGAAAAATTACAATCAGTGTTATTGTGAGCACTTAATGTGACAGAGAGACAGTAGGTTTCTGAACAAGTTCTGCACTATATGAATGCACTCCCTTGTGTTAAGTGACAATTTGTCAAAATATCTTAAGTAATTTGTTGTCCTTTCTAGGACCCAACCTAGCAACTCCCAGAATAAGAAGGAAATTATTTAGTTTTAGAAATGGTACTTTAGCCAAGGACAGGACATAAAAGCCAATGGTTACTCAGCTTTTCTTCAAGAGATTTATTAAAAAAAAAAAAAAAAAAAAAGGATTCTAGGCAGGTCCAATCAGGGGCCTAAAGAGCTGCTGAGTCTCATCAATTCTGTGCCTGCAAATAATTTTGCAGTAGTTTTTGTCCACCTTCCCCAAACTGGTCTGTTATAGACAGAACAGGCACTCAGGCCACCCCAGACAGCTGCTTGTGCGTGTGTGACTCACCTGGACGTTGCTTGTGCTGCTCACTCTCAACCAAAATTACGATGCAGGGCACAACTATCGCTATCGGATCCATTCTTCAGTCAGTGCAATTCCAAGAAGTATTCACTTTACAGCCACAGAAAAGGGCTAAGTGAGGATTTCTATTGTGGCAATAGCCATTGCCCAGATAGCCTTCTTCAGCAATATGCTCAGCAAACAAAGCATAAGCAAACAATTTTATCCCTAATGTTTTTCAGAGGGATATTGGAAGTTCCTGTGAGAGGAGAGGCATTATACCTCTCCCATGAACAGTTTCCTGAAAAGCTCTAGTACAGAGTGGTGGTGAGTTCTTCCCCTGCACCATGTTAGAAATAGGCCACAAAAAACCACATCCACAACTTAGAACTAATCCTGCTATCACCACTGTGACTTCCCCCACCTTAGTCACTACTTCCAGTAAAGACACTGTGCTGCACCAGAACAGCTCTAAAATAAAATATAAAGATTGTAACATTTAAAGACATTTTGTTGGTTTCAGCTTCATTAAAAAAAAACCCTAAGCCACAGCAGGATACTGAAGCAAGACAAAATAAGTGAGGACATGCAAGATTGCAGGTACTGCTTCCTCAGCAGGAAGAGAAATACTCCTCTCACTTCCAGCCTATGCAGCATCACACTGCTAAAGAACTTGGGTAGGAAAATCTGCCAGTAGTTATCATGGTTTGTAAATTGCTTTTTTCCAGTAATTATTTTAGAAGTTAAGAAATTCTATGTCCTCATTTTGGTCTTTGGTAGAGTCGATGTAAGCAAAAGCAGCACAGCTCTAGGGTAGCACCATTTGCCTATGCCTGTTAGTTCTGTGATCCCATAAAAGCAGATGTGTAAACAGTTGTCCAGTCTATGCACATTTCAAGGAAATTTTCCTTTTAATTAGCTTTAATTTGGTCCTACAGGCAGAGAAGCATTTGTGGCTGGAGCATACCAGGAACACTCCTGAAGTATGTCTTCATTTAGTTTTGTCCAAAAGGAATTCAATGAAGTGTCCAGGGAGCTCTGCAATAAAAACTACAGGTGGGTAAGTGAGAGTGATGGAGAGCTCTGCTTCAGGAGTGACCTCCTGATCTAAACTAACTCAGGACTTGGATGCAGTTGCTTTGGCTTTGACTGATTGCACTGGAAAGCAGCACCTTTTCTTTGTCCAAACATACAGTGAACAAGTTGAAATGTGTGCACTTTGACCCTGCAAGAGCTACAGGATAGCTCAAGTCCTCTGGTGTCTCTTGTCATTCCAGAAAAAGCCCAGGGAAATGACAATGAGCACTGGGGCTGTGTGAAGTTCTAATTAGATCTGGATGGAAAATCTTCATTGTTTCTCCCAGCACCAGTTTTAGACAGTCAAGTTTTCTTCAGTTGCAGAAATGACCTGGAAAACAATCTTCTTTGCCTCCTCATCCCTTTGCATAGGAGTTATTAATAGGCAGATAGTGCCCAAGATACTCAAGAACATGAGCAAAAATTCCCAACCCTAGGGTGCAGATGTTGTATTGTGGGGTTTTTTGTTGTTGTTGTTGTTTTGGTTTTTTTTTTTTTAATTGAGCAATTATTTGCAGTTCCCTTTTGCAAGGTGAAAAAAATAGATCCAAAAGTCAGTTTTCAAGTTCAGTGGGAATGTGCTTCAATCAGTATTTCAGAACAATACATCATTTGAATGTATACACTTAGTAAGGAAGTCAAAAAAGTTCTGAAAACAGGTCAAAGAAAATAAGGGGGTGGGAAATGAAGACTAGAAAAAGTGGTTTTAATTGTTTTATGGTTTGTTGGAAATGAAGAAAAAAAATGGATGATTACAACTATATGAAAAACTTGGCATAGATAAATTTTCAGCAAATAATTTTTGTTATTCTGAAAAAAGAGGTCTGAGTACAGTAACTTCAAAACAAGCTAGACTCAAGTAACAGCAGAGTTGCCCTTTTTACAGTATCTGTGCCAACTCCAGTGTTTGTTTTGTATCATAATGATGTGACAAGGCTGATTTGTACTTTCCTTGGCTTTAACAACAATAGTGGCAAACTGATAAAGCTTAAGAGTAAAGTAGCTTATTAGCACTGGCAGCTTAACCAGCAAACATCATAAAAAGGATTTAAATCAGAAATTGCATCTGTGCCCCTTCCTTTTGGCTGATAACAGCAAAATACAGGATACCAACAAATCAACCACATCAATCACCAACTCTGCTAAAACTGTCAAGGAGCAAGATTAGTGCAGACCTGACACAAAACCTGTCAATACTGAGCCTGTTATCCCTATCACCAACATAAGGTGTCATCTCTATTAAAAGGCAAGGGAGAGCTCAGTGTCAAATTCGAAAAGCTGAACATAAACCACTTTTCATGACAGAGTTTACTAAATATCTAAGCATCAACACTGTCATACCCTGCCCCACAATAGTCAAAGAAGGGTGCAAACAAAATAACAGCAAATAACAGCCCTTTTCCCTTGGGAGAACACTGGATGCCTGGTGCACTTGCCTTTGTCCCTCAGAATGATGCCCAGGAGAAAGCCACACGCTACACAGGATGAGTGTTGATTCTGGGCAGAGAGCAAACACAGACCCAACCAAGCGTTCAGAAAAGCTTTCCACATCACAAGGCTGGAGGTATTTGTGTCCCAGCAGCCCAAGCTTTAGCAACATCTTGATTTCTCCCACTTCACTTGCCCAAAAGATCTGCTGCACTTAACACAACTGCATTCTGTACCATGTTTTATTCATAATTACAGCTGCGCCTGAGGGCACACACTTCAGCATGGAACCACAAGACATTACTTCAAGGCAAAGTTGGCATTGAAATAATATTACATGCATTAATAAGATACTCCTTTGGCCATCCCAAACAGAGAGGTCAAATGCTCAGGAATAATCTCTATTTTAGCACCTGAAAAACAACACACAGCTTGCTTTTTTCTTTTCTTGACAGAAGCTATGTAGAGTGTAAAACGTACCAAGTTTCAAACTGTGTGCTGGCCAAGTAAAGCTAAACACGGTATGAGAATTTTGATGTTTGATTTGGTACCGGAAAAGCAGCTGAGAGAGGTGGAGAGCAGCTGCATTTCAAAGGGAAAACCTGATCTAGGGTCCTTTAAGGAACAAAGGGACACAATCTGAGCTCCAGCTTGCTTGTCTAATAACTGCAAGATGAAAAACAAAGCCCTGTTGCATGTGAAAATGTACTGCATATATTATCTTTTATGTATCAATTTCATGCAATACTGAATACAGAGAGAGTATCAAACAGTAGATTCTGAAATGCTCAATTAAAAACACCATTAGAAAAAATAATTAACCTTTAAGTTGGGAATTGAAGTCCCACTAAACCCAAAATCTGACCTGCACATAGCAACAACAGGTTGCAGACTTATTGCCTCAATGCACTAAGCTCTTCTATACTGTTTATAGGGATGCAGTGTAAGCTCAGACTTGGAATCATCGAAGCGCCCTAGCACAAAAGTTCAAATTCCAACTGGGCTGACTCAGTCCTTCCGCCTTCCAAAGTACATAAATCTAATTCCATGTAGTTTTACTGTGAAAGGAACTCTAAAAAGCAGGGGTCCTCCTCCCTGCTGTGGCAAAGCTGAGGATTCCCTCTCCTATATTTTCAATTGTTCCCTGGCATTCTCCATGCCAGAACTGACTGGCAGGCTCCATGTCAAATCCAGCAATTAGGAGGTTTCTTGCTGATATTAAATATGTTGCTTTGCAAGCCCAATATCAAGTTATAGACATACAAATGACCTGGTGCAGTAATTTACAGTTAGTGCAATACAGCTCCAAAAACTGGTGACAAGGAAGTCCCCTAACTGCATTTTAAGATTAATAACCTAAAACATTGTAGAACAGTGGCACCAAACCCAAAATCAAGGAGTTAGGGTTTGTTTTCTTAAAAATACTTGGTCTACAAAGAAATGTTCTAGAATGCTAGCAATATTCAGGATACACCAAATTTGCAGACAATTTACAGGCAGAATTGTTTGGCCAATGTCCATGATGTAGTCACTAAAGATTTATTGCAACTGTTCTACCTTCAGTAGGAGGTGTGGGGAAGTTAATGATCTTCATTAACATCAGTAAAAGCAAGACAGCATCACAACAAAATGCAGAAAAGATACTGATGTCAAATATTTTCATTATTCTTTTTCCATCAAATAGGTTTGCAGCTATGAACAGACACTGAACAAAACCCAGATCTCCCTAACTCCACTGAGGTTCTTTCCTACAGAAACTCATATCCAGCATTTTTGCATTGCCAGCAAGGAAATAAGTGGAGAGACAATCACTTCAGAGCCAGCTAGTAGAAGTGCAGAAAAGATAAGTATGTGCATAATTGAAGCAATTCAGCAAGTGAGGAGAGAAAAGACAAACAGGTAGAAGTGTGTCTGAGAGAACAGTTGTTTGAGATTTTATCATGTGATTATAAAGAAATGAGTCATCTATGACTATGAATAAACTCTAAAGTTAAATCATTTGATGTGGTAACTTAAAACCACATTCAGTTTTAGATTCTTTTCGAAAGCTACATCAAAGAACAGGAACTTCCAATAATTCTCATTAAGCAGCACAGATTTACACAGGTACTCCAGTTCTTTGGCTCTTGAAAAACAATTTTCACAGTGCTTCAGGACAGCTTTATGAAATATCTCAGGGAAAAGACAATTGTTTACTTGGGGAAATGACACACACAGGGCAAAATAACCCCCCAAACATTACCTAGCAGACCACAGCACAAAAGGCAACAAAACAGCTTTAAGAGTCCTGTCAGATGCTGCAATCACATACACCATTTCAATAGACACGGTTATTGAAGCAGCACAAATAGTGACAACTGCACTTAAAAGTGTTCAGCATTATCAGATCATACTTGTATTCATTTAAATTGTACATGAGCATCAACAATTACACGTTCTAGTAAGTGTAGTGGCTTCTTCACAATACTGTGTCTGTTTCAAAACTAAAATGCTTCAGAGCAAGATGTAAGAAAATTCAAGGGAAGTCTGCTTCCAGAATGAAAATATATATACATATGCCTTTTTTGTAAATTGCAAGGGGTTTTTTTAGCCCTATCAGTATATAGTGGTCACCATGCCACTTTCTACATCTTCCAGACAAAAACCACCATTCAAGGAGGAATCCAAAGCAGAATAATTATCAACAGAAAGCTACTGACAACTCATTTGGAAACATTATAAAATCCTATCTTAATGTTTATAGAAAGCGAGTAGATCCTCCATAGTCACTAATTATCTTAAAGCTATCACAGGAAAGATTACTTAAGAGATAAATCCAATAGTTCTGAAAAAAACTATGACTGAAAATGGCAATGGTAATTGTTGCAAACTTAGCCAGAGTAATAATATATTCTATGCAGCTTATAAACATCTTGGCATATCAAGTCTCAGTAAGGTTTAAAAGCAAGCATTTCCCTGAATTCCAGTTACTCAAAGGTAAGAGATAAATCTTCCCACTCCCCCTCTTCTAATTACCTCAATTTCTGAAAAAGATGAAAAAAATCTATAGACATATTAACATTATATCCTATGACCTCAGTAGTGTGATCTCCAAGTGGATGCAGAGGAAAACTTAGAGAAAGATGGCATGACAACATCCAAAGAGCACATGCAGGTCACTCACTAAAGCAGCATTGCTTAAGGAAAATAGTTACTTACAGAATGTTTCAATTAAAGCAATGCTTCAGAAGTTTATTTTCTACATTTCAGCAATGTGAAACAAGAAAAACATTCCCAGGCAAGATTTATTTTGTGACACTTCTTCACTGATAATGTTTTGCAACCTAAACTCAGGAGGAGGAACTTAAGGCTAGTTTGAACAAGATGTAACCTATGCAGACAGTATCTCAGGAGAATGCAGCACATACTGACTCATAAAAGCAACCCTTCCAAGCTAGAGGCATCTTAGGTTTATAGAAGTGGGATGCATTCAGTATCAATAAAATCTCTGAAGGAACTGGACTAATACTATGTTTCTACTGCATGAACTTTTGGAAATAAATGCATTGAAATGGTATCATCACTTACATGCTCAAAAAACCCTCTTCATTTGATCGGAAAGTAATCTGGCCTGTTTCTCAGCAGAAGCTTGGTATCTCTTAACAGTTAATCCCATCTGTATTTCCAAACTAAAGGAAGGCTGACTACTTCAAAGTTTGATGTTAGGTCTATCCTTTAAAGGCCAGCATTTCAAGTGTTAAGGGTTTTACAGCAACACCAACTGAGCTCTGCTGCAAGATAAGGACCTTTTCCTTGCTGAATGCACCCAGACTTCAGGCCCATTAACAAAGTTGCTACATTCATGCAACTTTCCACCACCCTCCCTCCAACTTTGCAGTTCATCTTCTAGAGCTCCTTGCTGTCCCACTGTTAATTCTTACCTAATTAGATTGAATTTGCTGAATTTTAACAAACATACTTTTTCTGCAGGCGCTCCTTTCTAGCTACACAGTTAACACTGTTCTGTGGAATCTGAAGCTCTTTCCTAACAGATTTAGACAGAATATACATATATATATGTTCATATGCATCTAACAAAAAAAAAAATCACATTACTGTATCACAATTAACAATCTTAAAATATATTAATATCTAAAGACAATTCCCTGAAAAACACCATTCAGATAATTTAAAATAATGCTGAAGTCTGTTCAATGGCCTAGAAGTTATTTTCCAGGCTCTTCCCAAACTGGAGCTATAGTCCCCCACAAGACCATTTCCTCACATGCTCTAGATACAATCAGATGTGCAGTGTGCAGATCCAGGGAATAGGAGAAGCTAATTGGACAGAGCCCTTTGGTCTTCAGTAACCCCTGGTATTCCAGTCAAGACACACAGGCAGACTTGCCTGTCCAGGATATCAAACCTAAAGCTTTCTCTACAGGGCAAACAGAAAATTTCAAAGCATTCAAATCCTTCAAAGACCCAAAGGGATGATCATCTAACTGAAGAAACCCACTTGTGTATAATCTACCAAAAATAACCCACCTTTAGAAGATAACAGAAGCCAAAGCACCAGTTTAAACACATATCCAGCATTGTTCAGACAAGAAGCTTTTGATAAATCCAGGTGAAACCAAAATTGCTCCAAAATTCTTAGCTGGTGGAGCTGGAGGGAGGAAACAAAACAGCAAGTGAAAGCCTTTGGGCACACACAGTACTACTGCATTTCTGAGGGGATCGAAACCTTCTGCTATGCACTAGACTGGGGCTGAAGTACCCCATCTGTAACCAGCTCAGCTTTGCTTTAGTTTGGCTAAAATCCAGTTTTAGGTATAACCACCTTATCTGGATATTCTGCTTTTTGGAAAATAGTCATCTTTAAATTGGCATAATAATATATGTCTAAACCTGCCTTATTATGAGAGAAGTTTAAAAATACAGCTTAAAATAACAGCTATTTTCTACAAATTCTATTCTACGTCAGAAGCAGAAATTATTTGCAGTAAGTTGTTTATTTTTTTTTAGTATTAAATGTTAACACTTAGCCATCCAAAGAAATCTCTCTTCATCTGCTTGTGGAGGGTGAGGAGGCAAGGCACAGAAAAGTAGAATAAAATGGTTGTTTCTTCAATTTATTTGCAGCACGGTAATTTAAAGACTGGTGCACAGAGTATTAGAAGTCTTGAAGTTATCTTTACACACCAAAATGTTAGTGAGAAGTTACTTTTATGTATATCCTGAAGTGGCTAATCCTAATTGATTCAGGTAAGAAACACTTATAGCTTATTTAAAACATTCAAATTGCAATAATTCAAATACAAAGTACTTGATAAGCCAATTTTATTTTCAAGTTTAAGTCATAGGATCTTTCTAGTGTAGTTTTAAGTTTTTTTCCCACAAAATTATTTTTAAAACCCATGGTGAATTATATATGGAATCTTTAATGTTAAGGGGTTCTGCTCAGCAACACCCCTTCCCCTGGATTTCAAACCTGTATTTTCTTTATTACAAATGAATTATTTTATTACAGGTTTGTTAAAAGATACTAAATGAAAACCAACTTAATTCTCTTTATCCATTGTGTCAATATTTAACCTTTACCATACTGTTCATCAATGCACAGTAATGTGCCATTAAAACATATAAAAGGCAAAGGAGCAAACATTTATCAAATAAAAAATGGGTAACAGATCACACAGTGAAGAAGGATGCTAACAGAAGGATCTAGAGAAAAATATCTACAGAAAGTTGCTCAGTGCTACTACCTCTGCAGAGCTTGAACCACATTCTGAAGACACTGAATAAACTCAAAACTGGACTTCTTGCATAGCTTCTTCATCAGAAGGTTGTCACCAAATAGTGCTAGAGAAAAGTACAGTGAATTGTCCAAAACTTTCAAGTAACAAATCAGAGGAGTTGTAACAATGCAAACTCAACAGCCTTTTTCTTATCACACTGCACTCCACGTTTTGCTCCTTTTTCACTCTCTTTTGGCACAAGTTTTTTGGGCTGGTGGTGGTGTCAATTGTCTTCCTTTCATTTCAGTTTCCAAAGCCATTTAAATACAACCAAGTAAAAAAGGAACAGCAAACAAAGTACAGTACTTCCAAAAGTGAATTTTGTATCTATGTGGAATCAGCAGACTACAAAAGTATTTTGGAACAGGTGGGAGACTTTTGTTACTGGCAAGAAAAATCAAGTGAAACAAAACTTGAAAGCAAGCTAACAACCGAGATTGGCCTCATTAAAGCAAATCCTATTAAAAGCCTTACCGACTTAAAGCTAGGCAAGGAAAGCATCTTCCGCTAACAGCATTACTGCTGTGACCCACAACTAGGAGCATACCTCATGCCAGTGTCCTGGCCCCCAACTCTTCTTCACTTGATAATGCTTATTCTTGTCAGAAGAAAGAGTAGTGACATGTAATGATACCTGAAAACTGCATTTGCAGAAGGCAACACATCTCAAAAACCAGGTGTACACTACAGGAACAAGTAATTGCAACTCATACTTCTTAGGATGCATACTGACAATTACTTTACTAGAGAAATGTTTGGAAGCTGAACTACAAAATTTGTCTAAGTAATTGGAAAATGCCATTTTCCCTGCAAGATGCATCTGTCATTGCAATTGAAAAATGCTTTCTAATGCACTGCAGTGACACCGACATAAGACAAACATATTTTATGTTGTGTGTCTTCCTTACATCATTTGACCTACTTTGAACAGAACTTTGTGACTCTAAAGTGAATTTACTTACTAATTTAAATTTTGTCCTGCATCACAGTGCCCTGCCAGAAACTGCTCTGTATGATTATCTCTAAAAGATACCCACTACTGCTTGAAGAGAGCAGAAAGCAAACAAAAACTCTCAGAGAAAGGGGGAATCCCAACATCAGACAAACTTTGTTTTAATAACATGATTCTTTTCATAAAACTACTTGTGTGGCATTGGCCAAATATACAAACTGCAGACATTTGGGTTGAGAATTATTTCATCAGAAGACAAAATGAAAGAAATACCTCAAAAGAGATGAAATCCATTGCTGTGTTATACAGCATAACTTCAGCATTTCTTGAGGGAAAGAATTTCTTTTACAAAGAGAAATCTCTTCCTAATTCTTATAATAGTGAAGAAACTTGAGCTGTCTATCAAGAACTAATTCTTCAGAAGTTTTGTTTTATTAATTTAGAACTATACTCAATCAAGGTAATATATTTTAAATAACTTCTAAATAAAACAACTCAGAAAAGCCAGACTGGAGATAGCATCTGAATTCTTATGGTTCTCCAAGACAACAAGAGCGGACCTTCATTGAAGTATTTCACACCATTTTCTAGAGACAGTCATCCCTCTCTCTCCAACCTACTGTGGGCAATAATTACATGAAACTTCTAAAAGCAAACTTCTAAAAGTTAAGCTTTACCAAGGAAATTATGATTGTCACAATGCAACAGAATATTAAGGCCAGTGAATAATAACTGAATAGTTATAAATAACACAAATGTTTACTAAGGCCTGCTTTTCCAAACAGAACCAGAACAAAAGCACAACAATTCTGTAGTGTACCAAGTGTATATTTCAATTTACTGTAATGCAGTCTAACAACAAATTTGGTCATAATTTACCAGATATACATAAATGATTTAAGTAGTAAAAGAAGATTCAGTTTCAAGAGAATAAGTTCATACCTTGAGGAAAAAAACCCAACAAAACAAAAGGAGAAAAAAAAAAAAAAAAGGAAAATACATTAAGAATGTAGAGCCAGGTCCAGTTTCTAAGCATTAAGTGAGCAGTATTCTAATAAAGCAGATTTAGGTGAATTTCAGATATATATATATTTATATATATAGACAGATCTACCAATTGTAAACTATGGTTTTAAAAGGGATAAATGGGATGGAAAAATCTTTATGCTATACTTACATATTCACAAAGCAGAACATTACTTTAACGTTTAAAATACTTTTTCATTCATATCATCTTTGCCCAACTAATTTCTACTTTGGACCCCACCAGAATTACACATTACTCATTTCAGTCTAGAACAATGAGAATAAAATGTAATTTTCAGTGTAAAAAAAGGTACCCCGCCCTCCCCACCCTCCCCAAAAAACTATTAATGTCAGGTTTACAATGATGTGGAAACTACCAATGAAACAAGTGGATGATAAAAAAAAAGCATTTTAATTCCCATATAACTGTAGTTCAAACTTATCATCTCAGTTTCAATCAGCAAAAACAATGTGTTAACATTATGTTACTGTTCTATGGACAACAGTAAAGCTTGTCTCTTTAAATACATACCAACTTTGATCAGATGGAGCACCAGTAAGATTTTGTCCATCAAAGTATAATTCAAAGTTATCCACACAACTACCATAATTTAGTTACCTGACATAAAATAGGAAAAAATATACTCATTTTAAAATTAAACAAAGTTGAAAAATATGGTGACCCTCAATTGTTTTTTATACAGTACTGTCACACTGGCCTAGCTATGTGTCATGACAAATGCTCTGCATATTTACTCACTGTGACATAATAGTACATCAGACATATTGTTCCAATGATTGCCTGAATTAACTTGCCTTAGGCTAGACAACACAGAGGAGTTTAAGGTGAAGGTGTAATGCCCTCCCCTCCCTATGAAAGGGGGCCTGAAATCATTGGTACAATATTACAAGCTTAGAAAAAAAAAAAAAAAAAAAACTACGTGGCTACAAAAATTCAAGTTTCAATGTCTCCTAGAAAATCTGAAACAAAGAGCATAAAGAGCATATCCTCCTGAAAAGTAGACAACTCAAAGAGCATTATTTTGCTTTGGACTTCTTGTATTTCTTTAAAAAAAAATCCAGCAAATGAGCAAGTTAAATGTAGTTTGTTTATATTAAATACTAGCAACAACACATGAAGTACAAAAGAATAAAAAATTGTTTGTGTTCAATGATGAACGATGGGCACAATAGCCTAGTGTCCAATTCACATCACATAAACTAGCCAAAAAACGGACAAGTAAGAAATTATTGACCAAAAAGTTGTTTTAATATGACACTTTCTCCATTTCTTGTGTTTTATTCTGTGGGACTGAGGTATACACCAGGGAAACAAAAAAAAAAATTTGAGAGAAGGGGGGCCTTAGAGGGGAGAAGAAACATTATTACATCAGTTATCTTTTAGCATGACTGTTTCTTTTGACTAAGTGGCACAAGAGCTACCCATGCTCTGATCAGTCTATTATTTCCATTACTGGTCATTTCTTCTGCATTATCGTTTTTAAACTGATGAATCAACAACAACCTTCTTTAAAAACAGACACTAAATTAATGCCATTAAAAACTTCTCCAGTGCTTATCACCCATAGCACCTGCCAGCACAGAGCCAAAAGGTTTCAACCCAAATTTCAATACGGTGTTGGCAATATCTGTGACACATATTTAAATGATTGGCTTTCACCTATCAGATTACAGGAGAGGTAAGGTTTGTATGGCAAAGACATGCTTGTGGAAAATGAGCCACTAGCCCAAATTAGCTTCACTGACTTGCTGACAAAAGTACAAGTGGATTTGGGAAAGCTGTCTTTATATTTCCATACCAAATTGCAATTTTCTTCATTCATGTTAACAGGTACATGAATGTGTAACATAATTACAGTTACTACTATGTCTGAATAGGACCCAAGTAGCTATAGCCTATAAATAATAAAAAATACATTTTTCTTTTGATAGCTGACTGTAGATGTGAGGACTCTGTATAATTCAACCAAATGGTTGTATGCTGTACAGTCCTGTGCAAATATCATAAAAAATTAATAATCCTTTTTTTGCTATAAGGCTTTGACCCTACATTTTCACAGCAACATAACTACCATCCAGCCTGTACCATATTTCACAAGCCTTCAGTCCAAAAATTCAAACAGTCAATCCATACAGTGTCCACTTGCAGCACCCTGAAGTCATATGCTCTGTCAGTCATCTAAAGGCATACAAACTTCCCCGCCTTCATCCCATCGAGACTGGTCATTCTGTTCTTCTACATCATCACCAAGCTCCTCATCGCCTTCTCCCACTTCATTTTCTTCGTATTCTTCATCTCTAGGGAAATCTGTGTCCTGCACCTGGTCTGCTCCCTCTTGCCCTCCAGGCTGAGATTTATCTGCACAGTCTACACAAACTCCATAACGTCGTGATCCATGTCTTATTCCAACGCTGGCTGCTAGCATGAAAATCTTCTTACACACCATACACTTATACTTTTTATCCTTTTTATGCACCTATGGAAGAGAAATTTTAACAGCTGAATATGGGCACATCAGGTTACATTTGAATATAGTACTAGAAAATTATTAATAATGACAATAATAATTATTAATATAAAGATTCCTATTTTTAACTTTTCCAAAAGATACCAAACACTGTTCAGAGTAAGGAAGGATTACTGGAGATGTATTTAAGTATTCCTCAACAGATATGAGCTACTGCCCACAAACAAACCACTTCGCTGGAGCTCAGCAGGTCGCCTGTTCTTTACACAGGCGAGTGTTCACATCTCCTCAGGGTACAGAACAAGATTCAGAAGCAATGAGAGCAGCACAAACCCTTCCACTGCACACAACATAACTCATTTAGAAAATTGCTTTTTACAATTTTAAATTCTTGAAATATTAAGAACAAGCAAGAGTTATTACATTCAAGAATTCAAAGAGCAAAACTCTTCTTTCATGACTTCTCCCTCTCAACACAATTAAAACCAACATCAACTTTCCAGGTCCCTTAGGTAATTTTTTTGTCCTGTATTTGAGTCTGTGTGTAAAATTAGAAGGCTGCTGTTGACTAACCATAAACTTTGATTTTAAATTTGGAAGTATGTTGCTTGTACAAGTAACTGAATTCAGCAACCATGTATATTAGTTATTATCTATGAAAAAATTACATTGAAGATTTCCTTCTTCTATCTGGTGTTCCCACAACAGATTACAATTATGTGCTTAAATATCTAATTTGAAGTCCCATTGAAGAAGTTGCAATTTTAGATAAAAAAGAAATTACCACCCAGATGAGGGGAAAAAATAATTAGGTCATGATACAAATAGTTACTTCAGCTCTACTGTATAGTCAGTACAGCTGATACAGCTGTGCTTTCCTCAGCCTCTAGACTTGTTATAATACTTCACACAAGGCTGAATGATTGAGGTTTGTTGAACTGAAAGGGGGAGGAGGGGGGGAAAAACCCCCAGAAAAAAGTGTTCTGACTTTGTCAGAGAAAGAACACTTCAGAGTTAAAGCACAGAACTGCACTGAACTCACTCCACAGCTGTTTTCATATTGTCTGACTTCAAAATCTTCAGCTACAAGTCCTGGTCAGAAAATACAGGACAGAAAATATAGAAAACTGAAGTCCCATTCTACTCTTCCTGGTAGACCAACTAACTCCCACTGCTGCTGTCTTCTCTGGTAAGCCACAAAGGAAGGAGCATGACCATCAATGAAGCAATAATACCCCAATTCTCTTAGCCTTTCTGCATATGAGAGATGCTCCATCCCTCCAATCATTTCCATAGCCCTCTCCTGAAGTAGCTCCAACAGTTCCATGTCCCTCCTGTTTTGGGGACGCCAGAGCTGGATGCAGTGCTCCAGGTGGGGTCTTGTGAGAGGCAGAATGCCCTTCCTCACCCTGCTGGCCATGCTGCTTTTGATGCAGCCCAGGATACATTTGGTGTCTGGGATGAAAGAGCACATTGGTGGCTCATGTCCCACCTCTCACCCACCAGCGCCCCCAATCCTTCCTGGCACGGCTGCTCTCAACATGCTCATCCAACAGCCCCTATAGATACCAAGAGTTGCCCCAGCCCAGCTGTAGCACCTTGGAGAAGTGCATTTTATCCCATTCCATGTACTAACTAAACTTTTCTATCTATCTACAAATCATCTTGCAAAATTAAGGCAATTTTTAAAATCACAGCTTGGAGAAATGTTATTATTTTCTTTTATTACTGCCCTAAAACACACCTTGGATTTTATATAGTATATATTATAACGAAGTCTTAATTTCCTTATAGACTAGATACAAAGTACCTACAAAATACCCAAGACAGATAAAACTTCCTCTAGATCCTCAGATAAACAAGTACTCAAGTCAAATCCTGAGTTATGCAATGTGCACAGGACAGGGTAAGCTGAACTGCTGGTTATGGTACTGGCAGAATGTAAGTCAAACAGATGTTTACTTTCTGCATCAGATATTTTTCATTCTTTCCTAATCTTAAAGCAGATGCTACACTATAGCTTTGTCTAGTTGTGAAACAAACATTTCAGAACTACCTCAAGACATTGTGCAATTGCTGAATTAACAGGGTGCCCTCACAGAAAATGGTGATGCAGCATTATAGACCAAGATGGGCTGTTCTACTGCAGTAAAGCTAAGCCAAAACTGCTTCTCATTATCTACACAATACTATATACACTGCATCCCTTTATTACATCACTTTCAAAATAATCTTGAAATTACTGTCTTCATTGACACTGCATTTTCCATTAAGAAAACAAGAAGCACAGTTATCCAAGAAATGTTTATCTTCATCCATTTCAGATCAAGATAAGACAATTTACATTATGTCAAATCAGAGAACAGTTTGTTCCAACTACCAAAACACCTGAAAATCCCCATAAAACCCCACTCCTATGTGTGCATAGATATACATGAACACTTGAGATTACCTACCAAGGAATGTCTCTTTACATGCTCTCTTCGTGTAAACAGCTTCCCACAGATGTCACAACTGAAAGATCTCACGCCTGTGTGAATGAGCAAGTGTCTCTTTAGTGTTCTTCTGTATTTGGCTACATAATTACAGTGCGGACACTTCAACTTGTTCATGATTAAAGCAGAGGAATCACCTAAAAGATAAGAAGCCATCAGGAGAAAAGATGATGAAACACACAAAAAATAATTTAAATATGTTCTGTCTAGTGCACAAAAAAAAACAGGTGCCAAAACAAAGCAAAACACACGACCTTTCATCAGCAAAATCAGGACAATGCCCGTCTGCAGAAATCAAAAATGCTGCTAAGTTCTGCATATACAATTCTATTAGAAAAATACCTACTTGTAACCAAGGCATTTTTACCACAGAAGTCTTATTTCATGAGTTGAAGTAAGTTAACTACAATTTACCAATATTCCTATTTGTCAGTTATACCAGAAAACATTTTCTTCTGGCTTAGAAACCCTTTAACTCTGCAGCATTTAGACAGTCGCAATCTTCTCTTCCAATATTCTATTTAGAATTACATGCAGGAACTGTCTACCAAGACCTGACTTTAAAAAAAGTATAAGTAAGAATGAATATTGACAAGAGGAGTAAAACCCTAAGAGGTAGCAAAATTCTGAAATTCTCAAAAAGTAATTGGTTCAGATTTTACCTATTTTCTACTGTGATCTAACAGCAGAAAAAAATAAAAAGAGCAGAGAAACTTATGGAAGTAGCAATATCTCACTTCTTCCTTATGATGGAGGAGAACTCTATATAGTTTGCTCAAAGGATATATGCAAAACAGGTTTAATACAGCTGCCTATTACTGTGTGAAAAAGAACAACACAGGATTCTGTGGCATGGAGAAGGCCACATAGGAATACAAGGATGATTTTGATATTTTCATACTGACACAGCTTACTACAGGTGAGAACTTATGAACATAACCATAACCATCTGGAAGCATCCAAAAAGCACTGGCTAAGGCTACATGATTATGTGCAAGAGTTTCTAATGTTCACACTGGCAAGGAAGAAAACATAAGTAATTGTGCATTATGTGCACATGCTCATATGGCTGTATCTAGAGTTGCCTCCTTTGAGGTTCTAAATCCATCTCAACATGGAAATTACATTTTACTAATATTCACAAGTTTGCATACTGGAGCACTCGTGTGAGCTGCATGTCCACAGAACGTCACATAATGGCTTGCATGAAGAAAACTAAGTCCTATATAGGCAGACATCAGGGCTGTAAGATATATGGGAATTTAATGGTTTAAGAACACACAGACTTCCTAAGACCCAGCTTCTAATTTCTTGACTGCCAGCAAATTTCACCTTCTGATGACCACATTTCTTCTACTGTAAACCCCAAAATATTTAAAATAAACCATAAGCCACATTCCAGTAATAGCTCCGTTAAAGAGAAGAGGTAAGCATTACTATTACCCAGTACTTGATATCTTTTTACTCAAGACTTTATGTATTGTAAGGAACTAGCAACAATTGTTTTAGATATGGTGGTGTTTTCAGTATGCTTTCAGACAGAAAAATAATTACAGATAATTGCTTGCTTGAACTGACAGAAGAAGGCTTAATTACAGCTGCACTGAACTAAAAACACTTATTGCAATGAAGTTTTTTATTTTTAATAGCAAGACATATGCTGAGATCACCTTTTAAAATTATATTTATTTCCATATCTTCCCCATCCAAGTTTTCAATTTCAAAGGCTATTTATCTGTATTTAGCTTAGTAAAGGGATGGGCAGTTATCAGGTTATTAAAGACCTCAGGTACCTTCACACTCAGTCACAATATTAGAACTAATATAAATCACATTCTGCTTTTACTCTTCCATACATTTCAATTCCTTTTCCTCCCTCCAAGGAAGTACATTATCCAGAAAGGCAAATGATATGGAAGAAGATTGATTAAATAATCTCCTAACCCTCTACCTACTCTCCATCAGATACACTTACCATTTTCCCAAGCGTCTTTTGGCCAAGATTCTGGCAGCAATCCATACTTGAAATCATTTGAAGTACCCGGTAGCAGCCCATACTTGAAGTCACTTGAAGTACCCGGCAGCAATCCGTACTTGAAGTCATTTGAAGTACCCGGCAACAGTCCATACTTGAAGTCACTTGAAGTAGCTATTAAAGACACATTCTTTCTTTAGCTTCCTGGGCTCTAATCAGTCATCAATCTAATCTGTTTAGCAATATATATATCCTTTTTAAACTGTGACAAAAAAAGTTTCTAGCCTTAAAATAGTAATTATAGCATGTTTTCACATGGTATTCAATACTAAAACAAGAAATAACTGTATTCCTAATTCAATGAAATGAGACCATTGAACTACTTTCCACAGCACCATTTCTTCTCCCCATCCTGAGGAAAATTGAAAGCCTTTTTCATACTACAGGGACTTTGATGGTAAGGATATGTACTCCCTCACCATCATCATGAGGGGGCTGAAAGGTTTTCTGATGGAAAACCTTTCTCTTCAGAACTGCTTTGTGCAATGTCTTCACCTGGACTGCCACAGTAGTCTAGCTGGTACAAAAGTAAGTATTTTCTACTAGAGGCATGGTTGGGTTTTTTTTTTATTGCCTTAAAATATCTTCATGGTATACATATATAGTGCTTTAAATACCTTTATTTACATAAAGGATCCTACAGCTATGTCTAAATCCTTTTCTGAATAATCATGTCCATTACTCTATAACCACATCAATTCAAGAGACCATAATTACTTGGAATATAACAGCTTAAAAGACTAGTTTGCATATTTACATTTGCTCTTAAGACAAGATCTTCTGCAGTTTATGTTGACTTTGTATCCTTTTTTCCTCTTTAAAAAAATAAAACCATTCAGAAGTGAACAATGCCTTAAAAAGATCTGTGCTTGTTTAATTCCATACTTCATAACAAGTAAGAACTGCATCAGTGAACATGGAGTCACTATTACAGAGCACAAAGAACTATAAATAGTACACAAAGCTGCACTAAGAATTTGACAAAATCATATTTGTTGGGCAAAAGCTCTTCTGGCAATAGTGCAAATCAATGTTTCCCCCAATCCCCAAGACAGGAGTTTGTTGGAAATCATGAACTCATAAATCCATTACTTTCCTCACAGGCAAACAGTTGTTAAATAAACAAACTGCAGTGGTAACTGGCAGATTTCCTTTTATTTCTCTGGATGGTAGTTGGGTCCTCACACTGGATTCCCAATGTCACCACCGTGAAAACTCTTGAGGAGATGTATTCTTGCTTTCAAGCCTGAAACTATACATTTTAATAGTCCAAAGACTTCTTTTTATCCCTACACTGTTCATTCTAAGGATTTTTTGGGAAAGGAAATTCTCTTAGGCTAAACTGGAATTTCATGCAGCTAGTGGCAAGCTGCACATTTAAACACTTCCAACTTGCAGTTTTACAGGAAAAAGGTACAGATTACAAATCCTCACAGCATAAGACACAGCAGTTTCATTTACTGCTCAGGCAGCATTACCACTGGCAGCAGTGATTTGGTCTGCAACATAAGACAACAGTTCAAAAGGATATCACTTAACAAGTAGGAAGCTTAGAATTCTATCTTATCCATTAGACAATGGAAAACAACAAGCAAAGCTGGATCATAACTGCCAAACTAGGCATTCCACCAGAGCTTTTAAAAAGCAGAGCTTGAGTGAATGAAGACGAGAAATAGCAGTATTTTAGCTCATCTAACTACCTATTTTGCTATAAATGGAAGAAGAGGGAAGGGAATAAACCTCCCTCTCCCTTAAAAAACACAAAGCAGTGAGGATTTTTTTTTTAATTACTGACTCTAACTTTAATTACTGACATAACTTCTGTTATGTCCAAAAGAGGCAAGAACTCCTTATACTAATTTGGAGTGATGGACTCCAGCAATGGCATCTCAACAACTCAAGGACTAGAACACAGATACCCTATAGACATGCCAACTACACATTCCTTTGAGGTGAGAAGGAAGACTTCCTTCTATAATACACAAGAAAGGATTAGAGAAGAAGCTGGGTAAGAGCAAAGATGACTTGGATCTTAAGGCTAAAAGCCTCCAAACTACAGTAGGCTTCAGGATCTAGCAGAGGAAAAAACCAAACTTTTATACTTTTATAACGTTTAAAGTATTATATCTTTTCTTTATAGATTTTTCTCCCTGTGCTAGAACTGTAGCTGAGCAATGAAAGGTCAGTCAGTAATAAAATATTTTAATCACTTTTCCCTCCCTTATAGTATGAATATCTGTAAGATCAACAGACCCAAGTCTTTACTGCACACAGATGTAACATTACGCTGTGTACAGGCACTATTGTATAGCTTCCTTCAGAATAAGCATACACCAAAGACTGACCATAGGTAAGAGGTGGACCAAGCTGAACATATTTCATAACACTGTCACTTTGACAATTCTTCTGTATTTAAGAGAACACAAACTAAATGTCACTAGGAACATTTATGTACACATCTGTTATTTAAGTCTGTGAGAACTTAGGAGCTCAAATCCCTGAATAATTCAAGATCTTAGCACAAGACTCTGCATAGAGCCAAATAAATTTAAGAGCTGTCATCTAGTGTAGGTAGTAGCTACTAAATCTTTCAACTTCCAGCTGGAAGAGAAGACCCACTATAACATGAAAGAACACCAGCACAGATACCACAAGAGATAAGAGGTTGCTACACATGCTTCAGTATACATGACTAAGTAGATAATAATTAAACCTAATGCTTATTCTTAGAATAATTCGTTGACCTAGAAAATCTGATTAAGCACACATTTAATGTGTTCAAAACAAAACCATTCAAAAGGCATATTTAGTGTCTAATTGCTCATCCAAACAAGATAGACTTTAATTACACATAGACTGGAAGCTGGAAGTGCAATACCCAGCCTTTACTACCTTCCCCAGCTGGATATAGAGCCTACAGTCAGGTCAGCTTCTAGAATGCAAGTTATTTACAGACCCTTGTGGCTCATAATATCTTCTCCCATTTCTCCTCTCACCCAGGCTACTGGCCCCTGAAATCTGCTTGCAAAACTAGACATAATTATCATCTGACCTGTTCTGGTCAATTTAAAGCCAGATGATAGCCTCTTGATAGGAGGCTGGAAGCAACTCTGGATGC
Source organism: Vidua chalybeata (assembly GCF_026979565.1). Classification (NCBI taxonomy): domain Eukaryota; kingdom Metazoa; phylum Chordata; class Aves; order Passeriformes; family Viduidae; genus Vidua; species Vidua chalybeata. Next base: position 124,427,602 of record NC_071530.1, on the reverse strand, counting down.
AGTCATACTGGTATAATGGGGATAGGGTGTAAAGGGGGAAAGTATAGACAGGTAAGGCAGATCTTTGAAGAAAAAAATAAAGCTAATTAGAAGCAATAATATTCTCCAGACTAAACCACTTGATCACAACTTTTCTCTGATCTTAGGTTACCTTTCTACACTTTAGTTGATTTCTAAAAGGTATAAGTTAATAATCCAAATGTCACTTAACCTCAAACATTTACCCATCCTTCTAGGCTGCATGGATAAAAGGCTATCAGTAATGTGATCTTTTATTAAAGTCAACAAGAAGCAAAGCCAAAATAATAAAAAATAAAACAGAATACAAAGAAGCTGATCAATCATCAGCACTAAAATTCACACTATGTTGATTTGAGAAGAAGTAAGGACAGTGTGAAATAAAATAAAGTGGTTGTGTGGCTTTTACACCACTAAAAAAAGGAATCAAAAACATTGTGAAAGGATTTTATGTTCTACTGCATTTGTTCTCAGGAAAGAGGATAACCAGAAGCCAGATACAATGATTTTCAGTTTCGAAGGCAAGAGGTAGGCATGCACCAAGAGAAAGAGAGAACATATCTAAGCCAGAACCATTCTTAGTTTGACAAATTTCACTCTTTTTCTGATTGATATCAGAAAATATACTGATTTGGGGGCCAGAAAATGATACATTACTGAGTAGGTGATGATATGAGAAATAATGAGAAGTTCACTGACAGAAGCCATTGAACAGGGCATTATAGAAAAGGACACACAATATGGTGTACTGAGGGAAAAGATATAAAACTTCACATTAGATACAGCTGTTTGTAGTGAACTTAACTTCTGTTTTCTTCACATATATTAACACTACAAATAGTGCCAAAATAATAGAAAAATAAATACTATTTTTCACTATATTTTTTGACATTGACTGCTCATCTAATCAATTAAAAAAGACAAAGTAGACAGGATAAGGCCAGTAGATTAGGCCATAGCTTTCAAGGATTGCAAAGAAAGCAGTGGTAATCTACTGATACAATCTGCATTGCTATTAGAGAGCTGGATTTGTTGCTTATGTTAGGTAACATGACAGAGGAAACAGCACTGCCAAGACTGACATACTAGGAAGGTGGGGAAAAGAAAGTATTTTGAGCTCCCTTTGTTCCCAGAGTATTCCTCACATCTTTAACCTTGCTTCTTCTGAAAAGGCTTATTCCAGAAGCACATTACTGCTCAACTGCCTCTTGCAACAGAGGGCTTAGACATATTTAAGACATTTTGCCAACACAATCTTACTCATACTCTGTTGCTCCAAATTGCTCTCAATTTTTACTATTTTTCATTCATGAAAAAGTGGTATATTGCTGTGACTACAGAGTCAGATCTAGAATCATCTACCCCTGACAGAAGACCACTAACTGATGCCAAATATATTACGCACTTGCTTTTCAACTTGATTATCAAACTTTCCCTGAAAAATTCCTTCCCAAGAAAGTGAAAGCTATTTTGCTGATCTTCTCCAACAACTATACCAGTGAAATACAAAGTAAAGAACTTTCCTCATGCAGACCGTTTATTTGTGGCGAAGTTAATTGTTCTCATGGACGCTTTTTAGTAAGTCAATGCATTACACTGGGACTCAAAGGGATTTTCAGGCAGAGAAGATCTCACAAAACCTTCTTTCCCAACCCATTCAAAAAAAAAAAAAAAAAAAAAAAAAAAAAAAAAAAAAGAAAAAAGCACATTGACACATTGACAACAGTAACAACAGTAATATACAAAACATTGCCTGGAGTTCTGGAGCTCACACCAGACTCATACTGTGAGAATGCAAGGAGAGAACTTGCTTGTTTTTGAGATGATCCCTGGGAGAGGTAAATTGAATGAATGGGGAAGAGGGTGACCCTCAGATACTGCAGTGTTTTCAGATGACTTCTAAAAACTTTTGACACCTTCAATACTGGATTACACAGGGAATGGGACAAATAAAGTGGTTAAAGGTCCATCAAGGAACTTAAATCTTTTAATCAGGATATCAGCTTAAGGTCTAAAGAAAATATGACAGAGTTATAGTACCATGGAAAAGTAGGAAAAATATACAATTCTTTTTTCTTGTGTAACACAGTCAGTCAAGTGGGGTTTATCCCTACAAGAAATATACACGTGTCCTGATAAGTCCATCAATCTTGATTTCTTAAAATACAAAGATACCTGCTTTATTGTAAAGCCCTAATCAAGCTGTATTATGCTTCTCCCTTGCATCACGACAAAAGCTGGGACCAGCACTACACTTTTTGTAAGCAGTTTTACCTGCTCTATGTATCCTTCTGAAAAGTAGTTGTTTCTACAGCAAGCTGAATTCCTTCAGAACCCCTACAAAATCAGTTAGGAACCCTCTCGTTCCAGCAAGGACTGTTTTAATCCTGCACTTGTTATCCTTTCCCTCACCTCCACCAGATTACAGCATTATCTAGCCTGAAAATCACAGTAAGAAATTGTAACTTGTAGCTTCATAAAGCTACTGGGACATTGCATGCAAGTCTCCTAAAAATCAACACAGTCAGTTCCAGAAAGCATGAGCAATACTTCACAGCTGTGCTCTAATGTCTGAGGATAGGACACTTTACAAAAAAACAAAACCACCATTCCCAGATGAAAGACACCCAAGAAGTGATGAAAATTGACAAAATCACCCCGTGAACAGACATTAAGCATATGATGAATTATGTTCACTGAACTTTTGTAACACACTGTAATGTGATGTCTGCATGGTTATTTTCACTATGGTAAATGGTTAATTATAGGATGAATGATGGCTGTAAACAGTAAAAAAATTTTTAGCAGATTATCAACTAGGAGAGAAAATACTGATATAGGTGGTAACATTCCATGTTTTAATTAAACAGCTACTTTAATTAATATAGCTAAAACTGGAGAAGTCTTGAAAACTTCAGTAAAACATAAGTAAATATAAGACAGTACAAGGAATTTCAAATCCATCTTAACTTTTTAAAAGCTTCTTTAAAGCTCACCAACATGCTACTTCTACAGAGAAGGTGTTAAACTCACTGGCAATGATGCCTCAAGTTTTAGCTTTTATATTTTTCAGATTCTGTACTGTTTTAGTGTGTAGTTCTGAGCTTCATATTAGAGGATAGTAAGCTCTCTTCACAGAGTAGGTAGACAAAACAATTCCTTCTCTAGCTGGGGGCCAAGGACAAATGATCCAAATTTCAGGTCCAAGAGTATAAAAAATGGTGGACTGAAGAGAGAAAAACAAGAAGGACGGGACTTCCTAAGCTAAAGCTTTAAATAGACAATTATCTCCAATATGCTAATGGACCAGAACTTATAAAAGTGTGAGACCCTGTGGCCGGTTGTCATTTTGGTTCATCTTGGGTGTAGCCCTGGCTGGGCTCTTGTACTGCCCAAGGTGGATCCATTGAGGCCTGATAATAAATACCTACTTTATTCTTTAACTCCATCTAGCCTCTGTTCTAGGTCAGTCTTCACAACACATCAGCAACACAGGGTGAGAGGAAAAAGCAGCTGACATATCCTTATTGGATATGAGTAGAAAAACTCATGTTCAGCAAGGAGCAGTTTAACATACTTGCTTCACTGGAACAAGAGGGGTAGCAGATGCTTCAGAAAGCTTTTACTGTTTATTATCTAATACTTACCAACTGTACCCAACCGGAAAATTCATTTACTATTAAATTCAAGGAAATTTACCTTCAGGGATAAATTTTTGTAGTGAGAGGAGTGATCTTAAGTAGGCTTCTCTTCCACCATATCTACAGTATCATCACAAAAGCACCAGACCAACTCAAACCTAAATCAAGGGCACAGAAACTCACCCTGCATGTAACTGACAGTTCATAACCACTGGTGTTACCCCCATCAGAACATGACAAAGCATAATAGTAGAAGCTCATTTCCGTTTTAGCAACCAACGGGAGAGCTCCTTAGCTCTGAATGTAAGAATTTGCTATTCTTTATTTTTCTTCTTATAGAATTGTCTTATATCTATTCCAGATGACACTATCTTATGGATCTTTACCTCTCAGTGCCTATTGTTTTTGGTAGTTTTTAATCCCCACATGAAAGTTAATCTCTAAAAAGTTATTGTATAACCTGCAGGTTACTCTTCAACTCATTCCTGACATTCTTCCAACTCTCCACTCCTCCCTCTTCCACCTCTTTGGCACAGAGGGAGCAGTTAAAAGAAGAGTGTTTAAGAGTGGACACTACCTGCAAAGCAAAGAGAAAGAGCCACAAGCAGAAGAGAAAAAATACCAAAAGCTGAAGAATGGACTATGGGTGAAAAGTAAGTTATACCAAGCCCAACTTCAGTCACTCTTCTTGTTTCAAGCACTATGTATTCAAGAACTTAGTAAAAGTGAAGATATCATTACAAAAATATTAGATATGACTTCCAAAAGAATTCTGACATTGACAGAACATGTAATTAGGTACTTAGGAACATATATGGCGTGCTCTGAAAACACCAAAGAGATCATGAGTTGACTAGTATTTTAGAACTCTGTAAATTCCCCTTGCAGTCACAGAACTTTTCAATGGTTTTGGACAGACACCACAACACATATTCAGAATGCTCTGTCTCCAATATAGTTCTTTTCATCAAAATGCTACGTGGATGTATTTTGTAATTCAATTCTATAGCATAAGAAATTACTGGAAACATTGGTGCTTCTTGGTCAAAAAAATAATCCCAAATAACAACAACAAAAACACCACCAAAAAAAACAAACAAAAACCCCAAACAAACAAACCCAAAAAAACCAAGGACTAAACATACTGCACTGCTCATGCCCTCCATTTATTTCTCCAAGAAATCTTCACAGCACACATACAAAATTCCACAGAACCCAAACAATTATTTATATCTGTTGTTGGTGCCATCACACAGTAGGCATATTCTCTGTATTTCCATCAGTAAAAGACACTGAATATTTACCCCCTATAAATCATCAATAGAAATCACATGCTAAATTATTTCAGAAATTTTGTATTTGTGCAGCTAATACACACATCCTCAGCTCTTGCTCCAGACTCTCTTTTGTCCTTTTTTGTGGCACTGCAACTAGAGCAAGTAGTGTAGCCCAGCACAGGCAGAACTGTTGTGTGGGTGCTGAGGATGTAACATCCCCCACTATCTGCAGCTAAAGGTGCTTCACTTAGGCTAGATCTAACCTGATGCTGTGGACCTGAGGCATATTAGTGACTGTCACATTCTTGAAACACAGCTTCTATGCTCAGCCACAAGGAATCCTGTGCAATCTAACAAAGCTTTGCCAGTAAGAGAAGTAGAGGAAATTCACTTCACAAGCATAACTCCCAAGTAAAGCTAAAGCAGACATAGCCAGAGTTCAGAGATGAAGACCAGAGATAAGTAACAAGCATTTGGAGAAGTGCTCCTCAGCACAGCTGCTTCTCCAGAGCTGCTCTGTTGTGTCACTACTCACTAAGCACATGAAGGACTCTTGTACTGGAGAAACATATCCCCAGTTCCAGCCCACACTGCTCTGCACTGGCACATGTCACTGCAATGCCCAGGCACTGCTGGCACCACACAGCAGGACCGTGGATCCCCACGTGCCCCCCTTGCAGGACTACTGCTCGTCTCTGTCCCCCAGCCCCTTGGGCAGGAGCAGAGCAGAGCCCTGGAGGAGACATCCACAGTTCACTGATGTTTAAAGCAGACATACATTTTAAACTGCTTTAGAAACAAGACACATCTAAAGAACTTTGTTCCAGATGTGTCTCAAATCTACCCCTAATTTGGCTCCTAAATTGCAGTAAGTTTTCAAAACTATTAATTCATCAAAAAGTGAGGCAGGCAAATGACAATACTTCAACTGCATACATTAACTATTCATACAGCACAATAATTTAAAAAATAAAAAAACAAACATTACATAGGCAGGTACTGCAGTCAATACTTTAATTTTCAAATGACATAATTGACATTAAGCAATATTTACCTGCTTCTTCTTTAATAAATGACAAATCTTCTTCTGGATATGGGACTGACGGTTGCAACACTGAGCAATCTTCAGAATTCTCTTCAGTATTAGGTGGTATATTATAAATAAATCTCTTTGCAGTTTGGTTTTTCCTTCTTGCTTTTCCAGGTTCTTGAACTGATTGTCCTTGTGCACCCATGTCATTCCACACGAAAACTTTTCCCTCACCTTGAGATTCATTTTCAGCCATTTCAGGTGAGCTGTCCTGGACCCAACTGCAGTCATTCATTTGGTAGCTTTCCATTTGGCCCTCATCAATAGGGTAGGGATCATTCTCAGTTTTTATGCTACTTGCCAAGTTGGTAAGGTTTCGCGTTGCCCAGAAGCTGGCAACTTTTTGATCCCTTGGAGATAAACCATCCCTACTAACAGATCTTCTGTTGTAATCCACTACAACAGTCTCTGGAGCTTCCGATTTTATACTTATGTTTAAGGCATCTTTAATGAAGTTGCGGCAGGACTGGACAACCTCCGTCATCTGAAGGTAGCTGGCCACCGACATCACTTCAATGGCGTTTTGGCTCGTAAGCACGAGGTTACCAGAATATAAGAAGTCCAAGATGACAGAAAAACCTTGAACAGCAACAACGTCTAAATAGGTAACAGTGGTTTGGTTACGGCTTTCTTTGTTTGTAAAGCAATACAGAGTCTTAAAGAAGCGGCTGCCTGCAACCAGGATGTTCTTGTGAGCTCTGAAGACCCTCCCACTCACCACAATATTAACATCACAAAGAATGCCTTTCTTCCTCTGCTCGTTGAGCTCTTGCAGGAGCTGATAGCAGTAAGAGTTCTCATTTGGCCTGCTGTTAAAATCACAGTATCCTTCATTATTCAGTTCTGATGGTAACTCTGCCTCCTGCAATTAAAAAAACCGCACAAACATAATTAGCTCTTAATAATTAAAAAACCACACAAACATAGTTAGCTCTTAAAAAATGCTCTCCTTAGTTCTTCAACACAATAATAACAATATGAAAATAAACTAAAGAAGATTATTTTAATCAAACTATTTTTAAATTATTTATGTTCTTGGTCACAAAGGCAGACAGAAATATATAAACAACAAGACATTTCTGAAAACTATCAATCATGCTCTCATTCTGCACCTTCCACCCCCAAGTTTGAAACAAACAGAACTAGATTTGCCTTGAAGGCGAAGGAAGGAAAATTTCAGCCAAAAGTAAGGAAATATACAGCTGAGTGTCAAGTACTTGTTATTCCTAACCCACATATATTAAAGATTCAGGAGCCTCTCTTTCCAAAGATTTAACTAGATGATTCTTACATATCAAATCCCTTGTACTTCCCCAGAAATCAGCACTTAAACAATTAAGCAGAATCCGGATAAGTGATTCAACATTTTCTTCATGCTGAGATATGAACAGACACAGATTAGGTCTGTACGTCCCAATCTGTCTGGAATGTTTTAAAGAAAACATATTGCTCATGTAGCTATAACAGCAAATGTATTTCTTATACAGTTTTACAAATTATTTATCCTTTGCTTTTTAACTGCAGCAGGTTTAGGATTAAACAGTGTATCACATGACAAGCAGAATAAATATAAATACTGCAGATGACAAAAAAAACTCCCGACTTAAGCCTCCATTACAATACTTACCTCAGACTTTCTTGAAATAAGCCTCCCAAACTTTCCATTGGCAACATTGGCACAAGACTTACTACACACACACAACCTTTTTAAGATGTGATCTCAAACACAGCTTCAAAATTTTGCTAAAACCTGGTATTTTCAGAAAATCCAACACCAAGATATAATTAATTATTAAAGATTAGTTAAGACAGAGAGAGATCAAGAGATTTGAACTGGATTTTAGAGCACATAGAAGACTTCTAACTCATGTTTAGATAAAGATGATTCAGAGATTGTACAAAGCAGCAGCTAGGAGAAAGCAGAAAACACAGACTGGCATATTTGAGACCATACTTATATGGGCTGACATATGCTGCCATCAAGAGCAGCAACAATGACAGCCTGTTTCATACTAGATCTCCAAGATTCTCTCTTCTTTCCTAGTAAAAAAGGAAAGCCCAAAAATGGATAGCTCCAAGCTAAATCATTATTTTCTTCTCTCATCTCCTAAAACACCTCACTGATTAGGGAGCTAGAGCTGCCTCAACATTACAGGTCAAAATCAGTATTAAGAAGGTAATGTTAGCACTGTCATGAGCACATAAGCTAGGCTGGGGCTAAAATACACATTGAAGGAAAGCACTACTCTTAATTTGAGACTATGGCAGAAACCAGCTATGTATATTTAAAAAGTCACTTTCCACCCCACAGACCTTAGTGGATTAAATCAGTACTCATCTCAATTTATAATCCCAGTGTGGATCACTGGAATGACAACTGAGGCTGTAACTACATCTAAAATGGTGTTTACATCTATAAGCAGCAAATAAGGCCTGGTACAACCAAAACAGAAACTGTGCCATTTCAGCATCTCCTGCAGAGAAATTTCAGTTTGCTGTCACATTCAAGTTGCTTCTGAATCTCTACCCTTCTCAGAAAAACACTTCATTAAAGAGGAAGAAATAAAAGCAATTAGGCTTTTATGTGAAAACAAGCAACAAGATCTTTGCCCAACCTCATCTTAATTTTTTTTGTGTGTACTTTATGACACATCCCAAGTACTACCTCAGATCAAGGCTGTGAAACAGTTTGCTCCAGGTGTGGGACAGCTAAGGCTGTCACTCTAAGCTCTCAGATTTTAGTTCTGGACTAGCTTCCCGTCACTTTAGCAATGGAGCACTGCACAGTTTCAAAACACCAATTACACTGGCACTGGATCAGATTAAGATGAAAATGACGGTACCCTAAAGTGATGTCACGCTCATCAATCACCAGTGACTTGCACCTCACACAGTAAATGTTAGGTAGATGCTATGATAGCTGTCAATTTCATTCTCCGAGAACACATTAAACACCACATAAAATTTAAAGAACAACCTGCAGCAGTTCTTTTCTTTTGACAAATGTCTGATTAAATAATGGAGAGAGAGTACATTTTAACTAAGCAAGTATAAGTACCCCATCAGGCTGGGACAAAAAAAAATTATTTACAATGTGGAGCTTTTGTTTCCTGAGAACAGGACAAGCCAGCAAGGTGAAGAGGAGCTGCAGATCACAAATGTGCTACAGAAAAACAAGACTGAAATCTTCATTATAACAAGACCAGAAGGTTGAGTGGAAAAATGAGATATTATGCAACCTGTGTCCAAGCTATTCGGGGTGTGCGTTGGAGAAAGAGATCAATCGGTATTACAGCTTTAATTAATATTATAGCTTTACAGAAGTGGGTGCATAAACATTTCTAAAACTAACTGCAGTACTAAAACCAACTGTTTTACTGCTGGTACAGTACAACAGTTAACCCTAGTGCCACAACTCAAATCAAGTCCTGACATCTGAGCAGTTATAAGTCCATGTATACCAAGTATGACAAGTAGAATTGATATTTATTATGAGAAAAATGAATAAAATAATATTACTTTGAGATATCTCTCAAATATATTTGAGATATTTAGACATTGATAAAGAAAAAATACAGGAGGCAAGATGCAGCAAATAATTACAGGAAAAAGTGTATTTGCAAACTTCTGCAACTTACATGAGACATCAACATAAGGGTTCTGTTTTTCTAATGAGAACAACAAACTTAATGATATTTGCATAGATGTCAACTATATTTTCAGAATACAGACCCCACAGTCTCATCAACTAAGTTACTGCAACATCAAACCACCTCATCCTTTAATAAACACTAATAAGGAGTAAAAGAAAAATCAGCACAATTTCATTTCTATTTATGGAATCTTCAGTATTCTAAGTCAAAAACTTCCCTCTGTGGGTGAGATTAAGAAGTGCTGTAACAGAACAGAGACTGCTTAAGGAAACTAAAATTGTGCTCAGTTTCAACAGAATACACACAAAGATAAATTACTATTTTATATGTATAATTCATTAATTAAACTTGCCAAAAAGCTAACAGGAGCAGAATCAGATGATCAAAAATTGCTACTAGAGGTTTACTTTGTTTAGTTTTCTTTCTCCTACTGTTCCATCAGCATACTCTTTCCCTGGAAGGAAGAACAGTGAGGGCAGGAAGAATTAAGAAAAAACCCAAACCAACCTAACCACAGATTCCATCTCAACTGCACATATATGAAAAGTACTTATGCCACATTTTTTAATCCCTTCCCCACTACCACATCTTGCTCTACAGCAGTTCCCTGTGCCCCCAAATTAATTCTTACTCTGGTAAAAGTGTCTTCTAAATAAGTCAGCTATCAGCAGCTTCTTAACCACACGCAGAGGAAAATCATCTCAAAATATGGTCCCATCAGCTGCACACGATGCTCTACTGTTTCTGTACACACACAGCACCACTCACAGACAATTCAGCAATTCCAAATTATTTCATTAATTGCCTAATATCGAATTGAATAGTTTGAGGTTTGATAAAAACACTACATGAAAATACACTGATAGTGCTTACTCTAAGGCCTGACTTCCTCCTCAACTTCTTCACTCTGCTAAGAGTAAGTCAAGAAGTTAACTTAGAACACTAATGTAACTCTAACATCTGAAGCATGACTTCCATTCATCACTGCTCACATAATGCAAACAATTCCAGTTCACATGGAAAAAATAACACATCAAAAGCCTTCCTCCTTTTGGAGAGCTTCTGCTTTAAACCAACATGCCTGTTAGGCTGGAGAAAGCTTTTCTGGCAGTATTTCCAGATTATGTCCAGAAAGAAAATGTTTTAAGAAGATGGCTTGAGGAGAGGACTCCCCAGCAGCCAATAAATCTGCATCTTATGGACCCAAATTCATCAAACAATTAAAATATTTTGACATGATTTCCCACTAAGCATCCATTTCTTAAGATTCTTGCAACACAGTCTGTTCACTACAAAAACAAAGGTAGTTTCAAAATGATGATAGATTTCCTTAAGCTTTAATGTGGAGAAAAATTATTTTAAAAACTAGAATCGAAAAAGATTCAAGAATTTGGTCTTAGAAAGAAGCATCGGCTGACAGCTCAATACCCTTGAATTACAGCAGCTGCAACCACTTGTGATGTATTTTGGCATTCCAAATAAAATATATCCCAAAAATAAACTGAAATCATCACTCACTTCTTCATGAGTGTAATATCCAACAGACCTACAGAAATTTCCACTGCTTTACTGTCTTAACACCTACGATTTCCTTTCTGTGCTTGAGTGGTGGCACTATGCCATATGTTTATTAGCAGCTGCTAAACATGCCCTGCAGTTGAGGCTTGTCAAGTCCATAATACATGTGTGCTGTCTCTAACACAAAGGCTGAAAGATCTCTCCCAAGTTTCATTAAATCTAAACAGCTTTGCTGCCTCATTATGTATGTTGGAAATACGGTCAGGGTACAAATTACCTACTTTTGTTCCAAGTATCTTGTATCATGGCATTTAGAAAAAAAATGGGGCTATTGTTTTGGTATTAATTTAAACATATGTATCAAAAGAAATTCAAGTGCCATTAAGAGTATGAAAGGATACGGAAATTAAACATAGAAGGGAAAGAAAACAGATTCTTAATCAGGTTTTTGATAAAGCAACTGTAACATGAAAGTTCGCCACAAAGAAAACTACACTGACTCCTGAAAAACTCCAATTCCTTCCCTTGTGAGAAGTTTTTAACTGAAATGTAATTGCAGAAGGATGCACAAAGCACTGTTTTCCACTCAAAAAAAAAAGCAATCTCTTTACAGCTACCTTTGTTCCAACCTTATCTTTAGTACAGTGCAGAATCACTGACTCATCTATTCTACTGCTTCATTTATTATTCCAGTTAGTACAAATATTTTTTCTTAAACTATCAGTAGTATAAAAGCAGATTCATTTTTACTAATATTCCCATGACAATGAAAGGTCCTCAAATAAACACAATCTTCAAATACATACTTAGATTAACTTGTAGGCTATTGTGATAACAACCCAATATTCCGTCCTCCCTTCCACCCTCCCACTATTTAACAATTTTATAACAGACGCAGGGTAAGAGGACAGAAAGAAAAAAAAAAAGTTATCTGAGTAGAAAAAAAAATGCTTGGAATAGCTTTTATTTAAATACATCTAAAACATAGTGAGAGAAGCTTCCCAATGTAGCGGGGATTAGCAGCATCCACTAACACAGAAGGCTACACAGTGACAGAACATACTTCTACAGAGTAATTATTCACAACTCAAAGTTAGAAACTAGGCAACAAGACAGTAAGGAATATGCTGCAATAGCATTATGCAAGACTGGAACATTTTCAAAGCTATGAAGAAGTAAAAGCAACTAAGAATATAAGTCTCTTAATTAGAAACAACTAATTGAAAGCAAGTTTGGCTAAAACATTGCAGAGTGAATAGCAAACCCCAGAAGACTGAAGAAAACTGAGATGATGACCTACTACCACATAACATCTGTAACAGTAGGTGCTATAAAACTACACTCACTGAAAAAGAAGTATTAATCATCTTGAAGGTGAATGTTGCATTTGTAAATCCAAAAATAATATTTTGGATAACTCGTATTTGTGCACCATAAGGTTTTCCTTGCAGTCCTGCAATAGCTTCACAAAAAATTTGCATATATTTTCCAAGTAGTTCTAAGAAAACAACAGTTCATCTAACGTTTTATAAATCATCCTGTAATCCTGATATCCTGCCCCAACATTTGACTAGCAGCTCTTGTCCAAGGTACCCTGAGCTCCTTAAGAGTGCTCAAGCAATAACCTCAATCTAACTACCGCATTACATTTCAGACTCCAAATAAAGCTACCCAACCAAGGTGGGTGTTTTAATTAAAACTGGATTCTAAATGCAGAAAAACGGAGTGACTAATCAATTAATTCCGGCTAACAGCCTAACAATTCAATGACTAGCCTAACCTGAAGCAACACTTAGCTAATGCCCGCAGGCAAGTTTAACGCCAGGGAAGTGATCCAGCGAACTTCAGCAGCGCAGGCATCCCTAGGAGAAAAGGCTGCAGAAGGGTGCAGATTCAACATCAGTATTCTTTAGGGGCTTTTCATCCACATACATTCTAGGGCAAGCCCTGCCTCATTCGTGAAAGCAGCCAAGAAACACAATGATTTGAAGTTCAGCGGAGAACGTGAAGAGCTTCACTACTCCTACAGCGTTAGAGGAGCGCTGGCATAGTAACACGGCTTTCAGGAAACCACATGTTTATCTCAAACACACACCAAGCGATTGCAGACTTCTTGCTCAGCAACTCAATCTAAGGCAACGCAATCGGGAAAAAAAGATTTCAGCGCGAAGAACTTAAATACACGGAGTTATCCGATTAGTGCACCGGGGCCACACCGCTAAGCACTGCAGAGCGATTCCAATTTCACGCCACCGAGTCCCCATTTCACAAGCGGTCGCTGGCCGGACACTGCCCTCCCTCCGCCTGTACCGCAGGAGGAAGTTGTAACGAGCGTATTTAAATCAGTGCTGTGACACTGGGATTCGTACGCAACTTTTTTCCCACATCGCCGGTTTATCTTCACGAGATAAACAGATGAACTAATGAAAGCGGCACCCGCCAGGGCCGGACAGATAACGGGAACGGGATACAACCACAAACAACAGCTCGTGTTGTGTCTGTGTGCCTGCCCACATCCAGCGGGAGAGTCCCCAAATCCCAGAGGGGGCTCGTCTCCCGCTCCGGACGCGGCGAGCGAGAGCAACGCGGCGCGGCCAAGCCCGCCGGGCAACAACCACCACGAGCAGCCATTTAAAGAAGTTCACACACGTGAGCACAAGAAAACCTTACCTATGCAAAGGAGAGGCCGGGATTGCCCCTCCCTCTCTCCCTCCCTCCCTGCCGCCCCCTCCCCGTCCCGTGCCGTACCTGCTCGGCGCTGCCGGGCTCGTTGAGGCGATGCTCGGCGGAGAGGTGGTGCCGCAGGAGCAGAGCGCGTTTGTAGTTGCGGGTGCCCTTGCAGAGCTCGTCGTGGCCCCCGGGCAGGGGCGCGCCGGACATGATCACCTCGGGGGGCGCAGCAGCGGCGACGGCCGCGGTGCACCAGGCGCAGGACATGAGGCCGGTCTCCTGGCAGTAGTAGAGCCACGGGAACTCCTTGAGCCAGGAGCCCTGGAAGGAGATGTGCAGCTTCTGCAGCAGGGACTTGGGCCTGGCCAGCGGGAAGTGCCGGATGCTCTCCCCCTCGCCGCTGCCCTCCGCCTCGTCCCCGCCGTCGCCCCCCGACCGCCGGCTGCTGCTGCAGCTGCCGCCCTCGGCGCCGCTGCCGTCGCCCAGGCTGCCCCCTTCGCCGTCCTCCTCGTCGTCGCTGCTGTCACTCAGCGAACCCCCGTCCTGGACCAGCTCCTTGCCCTCCAGCAGCCCCTCCGTCTCCAGTCCCTCCGCGCCCTCCAGCTCCATCTCCTCGTCCGCCCCCCGCCCATTGAAGTGCTTCCGCGGCCAGGCCGCGGCCTCGCAGCCATTGTTGGCGGCGGGGTGGGCGGCCAGAAGCCCCCCGCCGCCGCGGAAGGCCAGAGTCCGGCGGTTCCTCTCGGCGAACATGGGGCCGGCGGCGGCGGGGGGCGACGCCGCGTCCTGGGGCAGCAGCAGCTCCTTCTCCTCGGCGGCGGTGGCCTCCAGCTCCTCGGCCTCCAGCCCCTCCAGCTCCGCCTCTTCGTCCGCCCCGCGCCCGTTCAGCGCCTCGGGGTCCTGCCGCTCCCAGGCCTCGGCCCCCGCCGCTGAGGCGGCCGCCGCGGAGGTGACGAGGCCGCCGCCGCCGCGGAACGCGAGCGTCCGCCGGTTTATCTCCGCGAACATGGCGGGCGCGCCCCGCGCCCCCCGCCCGGCCGAGCGCTCCGTCCGCCGCGGGAACGGGGCGGGGGAAGGAGGCGCCCGGCTGCCGTGCGGGGGCGGCGGCCGAGAGAAGCGAAGTCCGGCCGCTCGCTCCCCGCTCCCCCGGGTCCGGCCTGGATCGCGGCGGGCGCGGGGCTGCCCACAATGGATCCCGCTCGATCGCTCAGCGGCGGCGGCGCTTCCGTCCCGACAGGCCCCGGATCGGGTCGGGTGGCAAATGAACAACGGGCTGCCCACAATGCACCGCGGCCGCCGCCCGCCGCCGCCGCAGGGGAGGGGAGGGGAGGGGGGGCGCGAGCGGGGGGCGGGCAGGAGCGAGGGGGGGCCGGCGGGGGGCGGGCGCGCGCTGCGGCCGCGCCGCGTCACGCGCCGCCCGCCCCGCCCCGCCCCGCCCCGCCCATTGTGGGGCGGGGGGGGGGGGGGGGGGACAGGGTCGACCCCCTCCGTCCCTCCTTTCCTTCCCTCGCATCTGCCCGCGCCGAGGGGCCGCAGCCTGCCCCCTCGGCTGCCGGAAGCAGGGAGGGAAGGGGGACACCGCGGGGCGAGCGGCGGCGGCGGCCACGGAGCAGCGGCCAGCGGCCGAGCCTCCCCGGAGCGGCGGTACCGTTATAGGCGCGCGGGGCGGCGCGAGCGCCTCCCGCACGTGCCGGCGGGGCGGGTCCCTGTGCCGCGCGCGAGGCGCGAGGCGCGGCGCCGCCGCGGGGCGGGAGCGGTGGGGGGCCCCGCGGGCAGGAGCCGCGCCGTGACCCCGGCGGGCTGCGCGGGATCGTAGGGTGGGAAAAGCTGGGCGGCGCCGCTGTGGGTCATCGGGGCCGAAATCCCTGCTCAAGCACGGTCAGCCTAGAGCACATGGCTCGGGATTGCTTCCAGACGGTTCCTGAAAAACGGGGAGACGCCACCATCTCTCTGGGCAGCCTGTTCACTACGCCACTTGCTCACTTCTGCCCCTCGCCCAGTGTGGGGGGAAACAGTAACGGAAAAGCGAGGAAAGCCGTAGGTCAAGGTACAGAATAGTTCAGTGTGTGCGAAAATGAGAGAAGAAAACCAGAAGAAGTGCTCAGGCAGTCACTGTTCACTGTCCACTCCCCAGTATGGGGATGCCAGTTCCCAAGAAAAAGATGGTTAATTTCCCTCTCTGCCCGGGAGCACGATGTTACGCAGCACGGAGTGGTTGCTTTAGTGGTGCCACTTGCCCCACTATTTGGCACCCCCAGTCTGTTCACTGGGGCAACAGAGTCAGAAACAGATGCCTTGGTGCCAATGCAGTTCATTCAGCAATGCCAGCCCATCCAGCTGCTATGAAGAACATTTAGTTAGGTCCAGAACTACAGATAACAAAATATTAAAAAGGGAGGATGATGGAGTCTTCCAGCTGAAGAAGTGTGGTGTTGTTGATGTCATGTAATGCTCGTACATATATTCAGTAGTAAAAAACCACAACCCCTGTGTCTTGGCCTGGAAATAGGCAGGGGTCTGGAACAGCTGGCCTTAAGCTTTTGAGAAGACTTTGCAAGAATACTTTAAAAAATCTATAAACCAGAATGATTTCCTCCTTCCAAGTAATTGCTTGTGAAAATGAGATATTTGGTAGAAAATTAATTTATATTCTGGGAAAATATTTCTAAAATTCTCAGGGGAGGGGAGAGGAGAGGAGAGTCGGTCGTGGAGAAACAGAGTGACTGTAAAAGGCAGTATCAGATTTCCAGGAGAGGAGCAAAAATGGTCTAAATCTAAGCAAAGAGTTGGCTGAATGATGAGAGTAAAAGAATGTTTAAATTTGCCATGCCTTGCTGGGGCACAGGGTGAAGGTAATGATGCAGGTTAGGGTCCATTGAAGCAAAGGGTTCCCATGATACAGCTTCTATACAACACAGAACAGACCTGTATTTCATAAAGTTTTAGGTTTTGTGATGTATTTGTAATTTTGCATTCCTGTCACTTAATTCTCACCTGTCAGCATTTGTCAGCTAAGTCAGCCCTTTTGTACATTAGAATTTCTTACCTATTTTATATTGTTTTTAAAGAAATATTTTGTGATGTATTCTTTCTCACTATATGTTTAAATCAGTGCAGATGGCAGTGAGTGTATACAGAAAGTTTGCAGGAAGAATCCCTGCTGGGATTCACATTTAGGCTGCTTGTCATCTCCGGGAACATTAAGCGCACCCTGGACTGGTCTGTTAAAAACCTATTCCGTGGCCATTCAGGAATGAGCTGCCAAACACACAGGAGGAATGGTAGGATAAGGAGCTGTAGGGCTTCTGTTCTGAAGTGGAAGTAGGTATTTCCTGATTGCAACAGGGAATCTCGAGTGGTAACAAATCGATACAGAATCATAAAATGATTTCGACTGGAGGAAGCCTCTGGAGTTCACTCAGTTCAAAGCAGGGCCAACCCTACAGTTACAGTGAGTTTCTCAGGGACACCCTCTCAGACTTTCCCCGGGTGTTGAGCTTTTGCAATAGCTCCTCCCAAATGGTCTCATCATGCCTCATTATGAGGGATTCCACCACTGAGCAGTGCTCTCAGAAAAGGGAACATAACTGAATCATTGTTGCTAATTTAATTGTTCTATAATGGCTCTGCCACGCTAGAATCAAGATTGAATTGGTCTGCTTATTAATTGCATTTGTTGGAGTGTCTTCACAGACACAGGTCTCCCTAGGTAATCTTAACTTTTGCATGATGCTTTTTGTTGCTGAGCAATTTGCAAAAATTTGCAAACCATTTAATCTTCACAGAAGAAATTCTCATTTTCAGACTGCTTTGTTGCAAATGCAGTTTTCTATTGTGTTCATAGTAGGACAAAATATTTCCAAAATATTTTGGAAATATATCCTGAGATGCTGTAGCAAAAATGCATTTATTTTGTAACAACATTGCAGTTTCTTCTTCAGCTTTTCAGTTCCCCTGACAAGCTCACTTTCTACTAAGGCTCGTAATTAAAAAATAGCCATTGATGTACACCTGCTGGTATTTTTTAACATATGTTTTTCACCCACAGTCTCTTGAGAATCAGTAGTGCTTACTGCCAAAGTTCATTAATTTGGACAACAGCCAGGATATCTTTGCTTTTATACTCTTTGATGGGAGTGTAGGTAAGAAATCTTTAGAGATTAATTATTCTAGTACTGTAGATGGAAAATGCAGTTTTATTCAGTCTGAAATCTAGTTCTCCAGACACAACATGGAGCTTCCTTACCTTATATCTCTGATAGTCCTTTGGTTCTTTCTGTTTCCTTCTCCTGTGTTACAGAAAGATGTAGAAATCTTCCACTGTTAGTTGGGAAGAAACATAAACTGATTCAGTTTCCTGCAAATGAAAAGCCAGTGCCTCACACAAGACAACAGAATTAATAATTGATACCTCAAGGCTACATACACTATTGCAGTGTGGCATTTTGCTCCAAATCTGGAAAAATCCAAATATAACTATTCAACTGCCAGTCACTGGTAGTACTTTGTGCATGGGACACTGTCCAGGAAGGCATTACTTGTTAATTATTTTTTGTTTATCCAATATTTAAAAATAAATGGTCATAATGCTGTGAAAAGGGAGTGAGAATCATATAAATCCTGTTCATCACCCCAGCTGTATATATATCTGGGTAGAATGGTTTACAGAACTCCTTTGTGGATAAATATAATCACTTGTATTTCATACTGTATTTCATATTTAATACTACTTAAAGTTCACTCTACCAAGACTTTTAAATGTGTGTTTGTATATACTGCTGAATTAGGTTTTCAGTGACAAATTGCAAGCTCCCACACAAAAGCGTGGGATATTCTGCTTTTAGATGATAAAACCTGTTGTGCAAGACTCTGAGGATTAAATTCTCATACTTGCATGATTGATGCCTGTGTGTTAGCCATAGAATCAAAGAATGGTTTTGTTGAAAGGGACCTTAAGTATCACATAATTCCAAGCCCCCCACCATGGCCAGTGACTTTGTCACACACATCTAGTGTGTCCTTTTGTTGCAGCTAAGGAGAGTATTTAAAGTCTGATCTAACTCTTGCAGAAATGAGTGAGAAATAGATCATGCCATGACAAACATCATGGCATCCCAGTGTGTACCAACCACAAGCATTTTCAACAACAATGCACTGATACTAATAGCATGTTATAACTGGAATGATTTATGTCCTGCAATTCCTGCTGTGACCTAAGAAACACTTTCATGATGAGGCTGACTCTTCCAAGATAGCTTCTGAAACTGATAGATTGTCCTGTCCCTAGAGTCTGTATCTCTGCATTGGGTGTTCCGTAAGAAAGGTTCAAGATTTCTTTTAAAGAACTTTCAAGGCTCACTAACATGATTTTTGTGTTATGAAACCTATATTCCTGGGCATGTGGAAGTTTCACTTCAAATACTCCTGTATATTGAGGGATTTTGGAAGCTGGAAGGTGACTCATAGGAGAGAAGGTGCTCCTGTCTCTCAAGCAACAGCATTTCTCTGCTGTGGGGATCACACAGGAAAGTGAATGTCTTGGAACTGGAGCTTTATTACCAGGCCAGGAACAAGTGCACATTTTTCCTGATACCCCAGAAGTGGTAAAATAGATCATAGCAGAAAAGAAATAGTATAAGCTGTCACTTTGTAGTTTGAACTCTCCTACTCCACAGCACAAGTACCAGGAAGAGAATACAATGATTGAAGCTAATGAGGAAAAACTTGGAAATCTTGATGCCATCCTTAGTTTGCAGTTCTCCTTATGCTCAAGTGTCACTGAAGTGCACATACCAAAGTAGATTTTGGTGGCACATGTTCAGCTGCCTCGGAAGCGCTGAATGCCATGGGAAGACTTGTGTGTGCTGGAATTTCTTTGCTTTCCAGCCTGGCATGGGCATATCTGGTTATTTCACAATCCTTGTTTCAAGACTGCAATTGGAGCAGACTTGAAAGTGTAATTCCTATTAGTAGAAACTTTCACATTGGTTGTGTGTCAGCAGAATGCTTGGACTAAATTGGCAGCTGTTTCTGAGGTAAATTGAACTCAAATTGAGCTTTGCAATATTATGATTTGCAATAATTTGTCTTGGAATTACCTTGTAAGTGATATTTGGAAAAGTAAATCACAAGCTCTTCAGGTCAATTACTTAATTTTGCACAATCACATGCTGTAACCTCAGGTTACAAAGGTATTATGAATGAAAGCTAGCCATCCATTGTCTGATACTTGTTCCCTTGCATGCTCTTAGTACACAACAAATATGAGATAATGTGCCTTAATTTAACCCATGGTGGAAGAATTCTCAGTGTAATTGCATCAACTTTGTGTTTCCTGAAGAATAATATATAAATGTGGACAGTTGGTGTGTGTGTAAGATGGTATAACTTGTGCTTACATATAAACCTCTGGACAACAGTGTGTACCAGTGTGTACCAGATGTAAATGTGCCACTTGAAGGTTTTGCCAGTTTGTACCTTCATGCTTCCTCTCCAACGCTGCCGTTACTGCTGCCATAGTTCAGCTGGTAAAAAGGTTTGTTTAGGAGCATTTTCATTTGCTTCAGGCAAAGCGAGCAGGTTGGTTTAAACCCTCTTTGTTGACTAATCCATCTGACTTGTTGGAAGCACTCGAGGGAGTGCTCACTTAATTCCTTCTGCCAACAGAGCTGTGGGGGTGGAAACTCTCGGCAGAGGAGTGGTAAGGAACAACTGGAAGAATGATAATGTCACTGAGCAGCCGGCACACCTGTCTGCGAGCTGAGTGCCAGCACATGACTTACTCCTGTCTGCACCATGGGTATTGTAGCTCCTCCAAACAGGTCTGTGCCTTTCCTGTTACACATTCCTGGCTTAAATCTCATTCATACTAATTACTTTTATACCTCTCTGGCAATACAAAACAATTTGAAAGCATCCAGAGCTGTAAAAGCTGCCTTATTTAACAAACTGTGTCAGAAGGTATAATGGGTGAATTTCAACTATTAGTCTTGCAAAATTAAATTCATAATTTCCTTATCCTAAACTTGAGCTGTTCCTGTCAAGGATTCCAGATGCACAGGCAGCACCTGGATGCAGGGTGGCAGTGCTGCCCCTCAACCCAGGAACAGTCTGTTCTGGGGCTGTGTCACACTGTTTTTACACTACTGGCAGAAGTTCACATCCAGTGAGGGGGCTCCAGACTTCATTCCCAGTTCGTACATTTTCTCATGGTCATGTGAAAGACCTCCTGTTACTCTTAAACCTGGAGGGGTTCAGTTGCCCACAGGCCTCTGAAAGGTGTTTTGTCTGCGTGGCTGTGAAGAGCTGTCCTTGCCACCTTCTTTCCAGGTGTGCCCTTCCTGTTACAGAGCCTTCTCCTCTAGCTGCATCATTAGCTTGCCTGCAAGGCCCATGGGATGCATTGTGGTTTCCCTTCTTTCATGGATCCCTTGCACCGTCTTTTCCTAATCTCTTTAGATTACATTTTCTTGTATTTTCATGTTGGAGTTCCTAAACATCCTTATGAAGAGATTGTGCTTTATCTACCACTGTTGTTGTTATGACTACTAACTATCTCTTCTTTTGGAAAATTCTGCTCTTAATGTTGTAGCTTCACATAACTGATTTTTGCTGTTTCTTTTTTTTTTCCATTTTTTTATTCTACACAAGGACAGCCCTGTTATTTGTTTTATTCAGTCACTTGCAGCCTAATTTTTTTTTTTTCAGTGAAGTACTTCAACTTCTAGATATTTTCATGTGCTTCCATGAAGAAAGAACATAGGATTTTGTAAAAAAAAAAAATTCCTGAAGTAGAACTGAAAGACCTGATCTGAAGTGTGCTAAAGGAGGCTGAAATCTGCTCACTCATTGTGGCCAACTGCTCAGATGGTGAAGAGATTGATTTATTTTTTTATTCTATGGCTACAGCTATGACCAGTTTAGTGTTCACAAATGCAAGGCATCTCCACTTAGCTTCAACCTCTTTTAAAGTAATTTAGCATGTTTATACCTAAGATTTGTTATTCTTTCTTATTCACAGGCTTCTGGTCCTTTTGTCTGTCTGGGTTAGGTGTCTCTTCTGAACGGTGGGCAGTTCTGAAAACATCTGGTTTTCAACCCTTGTCTGAGTGGAAAAATAGTACATTTTTGTTCTTTCATGTCTTTTGTTTCTTTGGTGGGCCTCCATAGTAGTCCTGTATTTTTCAGTCTGCAACTTGGATGGATGTGCTTTATCAGGCAGTAAATGAGCTGTCAAAGATCCTCTCTAATCAGGAATGGAATGAAGTCCTTCTGGGTACTTAAACAACTGCATTTTCCTTGTGACTTTGATCAGTGCCCCTTCAGTCAGGTTACAGACTTCTAACACTCTGACTGCTGACTTTGGGTAATCTGATGTATCCCTCTCTTTTTATCCAACTATCCAATTCTCGTTTTTCTGGATAATCTTACACATTTTTCCTACTGTGAAATCTGTTAGTGGGCCAGTGGTACTCTCCATCTTAAGTTACCAAAGTTCACAGAAGGCATATATCTCCATTCAGCCTGCCTCATATTCATTACTGAGCAGTTATTAACAGTTATCATGGGCTGCAGAATCTCAGCTGGGTGGAGTTAGTCCACACAGTGTTAAACAGGAGTGAATTTGAAAATTCTGCTTATTGAAATGTCCTTCTTGTAGTACAATGTTTGTGGTTTCCTTTCTTGGGAGGAAATAAAGAAACTATACAATCCAATTAATTATTGGCAAACTTTGCTAATGCTGCAATTCTATACAGCAGCCATAATTATAACTGTATTTACTGGAGGGAATTAAAATGATTCCTTAGAATATTGTAGATAGGATAGCTTTATTCACTCAGAAAATCAAATTTAAATCAAAATTCCTAAAACTGAGTGAAATCTGCCAGAAAAAATGCTAATGCCAGGTCAGTAAGGAACAGGGCTAGCACTCTCAAATGTTAATACTTCTGAACACATAATAGATGTTGCAATTTCTGCTGTTGCCAATGCTGTTGCCAGACACAGCTGTGCAAATATTTTCCTCTGGCAGTCTGGCAGGCAATGCACAGGCATGGCTGCAGTGCCACTGCAGCTTAACACAGGCAGGGGCCAAAGGGAAGAGGAAAGTGAAGAGAATCGACTTTGATGCAGGTTCCAGGAGAAGGAGGGGCAGCCCTGGCTGATACCACCCTGCTTTGCTTTCAGTAAGAGTTTTCCTCAAGGTCACCACCTGCAGTGTCTCTGAGATGGCTCTGAGCCCAGACAACCAAACCCTCAGGAAGATGGGAGCGGGCTCAAGACCCTGACACTCCCATTTTGTCCTTAGAAATATCCCCTGCCAACTTCACTAGCCATTCCCTGAGCTGATGCTCCCTTTTCTTTTTGTTTTTCCCAAAGCACTCTAGTGCAAGAAAGGGAAGGACTCCACAGCAATGCTGCCTGGCTTTGCACTGCCCTTGTGCCATCCTTCTCCCTGACGTACATTTTCCCAAAGCCAAACTATCAAAGCACTCAGCTGTGCCATAACATTTCTCTCCACACACAGTGCTACAAGGGGTTCCCACATTCAATCTTGGTGACCTTACATCTAATGCATTCCCCTATCTGAATCAGAATCCTAGAAGGAATACCCATTGTTATCTTGGACACTCCCTTTAAGGCCTGGGAAAATGTTGCTGAAATATTGGTCGCTGTTCCCTTCATTATGGCATGGACCTAAAGTGTGTCTCAGAAGCATCAGCACTTCGGGTGCTACCCTGAAGTGTTCTTGCTCAACATCCTTTTTTTTCCTCCTCTTCCTCTTTGTGGTATGGACAAGCAGTTGTCCTAATCTGCTACATCTTAATGTCCTGTAGGGAACATTGTTGCTAAATGGGCGTTTCAAAAAGACATCTCTTGTTTTCACTAGGAACACCTCTCCTCCTACATCCCCCCATTTTTATGGTACTGCTAAAGTGTGAACTCTGATGCATTGTGAAAACCTGGTTTAATCGGGAAAACTTCAGGTTTACCTCAGTATAACTACAAGGCTTTTCCAGAAGGTGTGAATAAACTGGAAAATATCTAATTATTTTTGTATGCCAGAGAATGGGTTAAGGTAAAGTACTGTTGAGATTAAATCAAAGTGGCTACTTCAAGAAAAGTGTTGCAGACACATCTGTGTGTGTGTATTTTCAAAATTACAGTTATCACCTTTGTAATAATTTGATTTAATCTAGGGAGGCTACATTTTCAAAACCAGGTGCTAATGCACTTAGCACAGGTCACCCAACCTGTGTCACATCAACACTCACATCAACAGTTCCATTGTGTTTTCAAGGACAGGACATAAAGGTATCAACTCTTGAACCAGAAGTCTCTGGAAGACAGAAATGGTTCTCAGAGAAATTACTTTTGGAGGATTTACTGTCCACTGCAGTTTCCTTGGTGCGAATGCACAAACCCACAGTCAGTTCAGTCTACAGTTTGGGAGCAATTCTGGGTTTTGTACTGGTACCCTAAAAGCAGCTCATGAGGCCAGTGATATTTAATCATTCCTGGCCAGGAGACTCCTGTGTTCGCAGATCTGTTGTGCTCTATTCTCATATTTCTTACACCTCTTGGTTAGAGCACAGCTACATGCTATTTCTGCTGGGGATTCTTGGCACCAGGGAAATCCATGTGGTACAGGAAGGTTTTAGCAACTCTCCATGACAGCAGCACTTTTTAAAACATGCTTGATGCTTATATTAGGTTTTTTTTTTTTTTTTTTTTTTTTTTTTTTTTTTTTTTTTTTTTTTTTGCATTGGCTTACAAATACTGATCAAAATTTGGGATCTCAATGTTACTAGGGTGCACTATCATTAGGGGATAGATAGGGCTCTCTAGAGCCATGGTCTCAAAATGTTTAGGTAGTGTACCCCTATCACTAAAAAAACTTTGAGCATGCATTCCCCATATATTTGTATTTTTTATTTATAAATTATATATATATATCTAATGTCATCATGCTATATTATGCACATTAGAAAACATAGACGAAATGAAAACTAAAGGATGAGCTAAAGATAAAATTCATTAATTTATTTATTAATAGTACAGAACGTATTTTCTTTGTGCACCCCATTGGATTATCTTGCATACCCCTTGAATCCACACACTTTGTTTTCAAAACCAGTCATCTAGAAGATAGACTAAAACTCGAGAAGAAAAAACATGACAAAAATGAAGAAAAAAAAAATTACCCCTTGGCCTTAAAGTATCTCCTTAATGCAGGTGGTTAAAAACTTTTAAAGCCTGGTCCAAGACTATGGAATTAATTCCCTTAGGAGCTAAGACAATTGCAAACATCATCATCCAAATGTAAACAAGGTTATTTAACCTGCCTTTATGACATAAATACATTGCAACATATACATTAAAGAGAAGCATCCAAATCCTCCTACAGACGTCTCCCCCGGGGCAGAGGAAGAGAGAACAAAGGAGGTGTTGCTTAATGCACTACTGGAAAGCAATTGGGTGTTGCTGCAATGGGGTGAGAACATGAATAGACTAGCGTGTGATAGAAAACCGAATCTGTTACTGTTTCTACTCAATTAAAACACGGTACCAGTGTGAATTAAATGTTCATTTCAGGTCAACAGGCATTATATATCCATTTTTTAATTGGGTACTACTTGTTTTGGATTTTTCTATTGTTTTCTTCCTTCCACAGTGGCATCCTGACTGTAGAACCATGAGTAAATTACTATAAATCATTGACTCTAGCTGTGTCTGGCTGTAAAATAACCTAATTTCTTGAATTCACTTCAAGAGGCTTTCTTTCAGTACAGCTGAAATATTTCAGTACAGCTGGATTGCTTTATTGGCACAGCTCTAAATATAGATCAGCCTTTAAATTGCTTGCTTCCAAAATTGGTTCAAAAAAGTATTCTGAGTTGAAAATTGTGTTAATACACAGGACAGTGAATCCCAACCTTCCTGGAGATACAGTACTGTCTTACCTAAGGGTGACATTTATTTCATCTTTGATGCCTGGCTAACTCCCCTAGTTGCTGCATGAGGTGGGATGAAGCTGGAATCAAGAATTTCTCTGCTCCTGAGTCCTTTGCACAAGGGAAAGTACTAGAAAACATGGGTTGCACACTCCCACCTTGTTTATATACAAGTCATTCAGCCAGGATCTGTTTTCCAGATGCATGTAGGAATGGGAAGAGACTAACTTCGTACTTCATCCAATGCTTTCCTGATAATGACAAGAAAGCAGGCTACGTTTTTGAAGTGATTAGGGCTGGCTAGAAACTTCTGTTTTACACTTGGAAACCATACTTTCTGGAAATAAAAAAAAAAAAAAATTCATAGGCAATTTATTACTTTTTCATGATATCTCTATCATGACAGAAATGACATCTTTTACTGGATTTTCCCTCTGACTGCCCTGGCTGGTATGTTATGAAAGATGTAGTTTATCCTGCCAGTGGGAAAGAATGGGACAACTTTACTTTAAACAACAAACTTTTTCTAACTATGGATTAGAAGGCAATGGAAAATGGAAGTCTAATGCTGAGATTACTGGAAGAAAAGATATTTAGCCTTGTTTCAATGTGATTTTCTACCCTGATGTTTCCTAGTCAAAAGCTTTGGAATTTGTGTCCTGTGCTTCTCCAGGAGGTACCTTGAAACAGAACCTGCAAAAAGTTGAATACAGCTACTGATATATTTGAGTACGGAAGAATAACAATTGGTGGAAAATATGAACAACTTGTTTGACTAGTATAACAATAAATAAAACTGCAGTAGAATTTATATCTGATGATAGATTCAGAGAATCACAGAAAGGTTTGGGCTGAAAGGACCTTAAAGATTATCCAGTTCCAACTCCCCTGCCATGGTCAGGGACATCTTCCTCTAGACCAGATTGCTCAAATGCCCATCCAACCTGGCCTTGAACACTTCCAAAGGCAGGGAGTTCACAGCTTCTCTGAGCAACCCTTTCAAGCATCTCACAGTGCTCATCATGAAGTGTTTAATGGTATCCAGCCTAGACCTCTTTCAGTTTAAAAATGCTGCCTCTTGTCCTGTCACTCATAGACACTGCTAAAGAGTGTCTCACTAACTTTTTTTTGGTAAGCCACTTCTAAGTACTGAAAGGCCACATTAAGGTCTCCCCAGAACCTTTTCTTTTCCAGACTGAACAACCCCAGCTCTTTCAGTCTGTCTGCACAGGACAGGTGCCCCAGCCCTCTCACCATCTTCATGGCCTCCTCTAAACCCACTCTGTCTTGCCTTTTGCTGAAATCTTATCCTTGGTGATTACTAAGTGCTTTTTTCATTAATGAAATGCAGAAATACCAACTGTCTTTGGGATCATAAAACAGGATGAAAAGGAATAATGACACTTCCCAGTTTCCTGAAGGAAGTTTGAATTTAGCTTTATGTAGAACAAATCTTCCTTGACAAGTTTTGCATAAGCCTATCACTTAACTTTTCTCAGGTATTAAATGCTTCTGAAGCTGATCTGAGTGTGAAATAGGGTATTTTAGTAACATTTCTATAACGTGGTGTGTAATAGCTCAGGAAGTATACTAGCAACTTGCCTCTTGTCCACTCTTTTATAAATAATGCATGTTTTGTATCAAAGCCAATATTTTAAATCTACAACAGACATGGAAGGCACAAACAAATGTTCATGTGGGAAAACAAAAATGCAGGATTAACTCTATTGGTATGAACTATTTGAATCTTGAATATATTAAACCTTATTTGTGAGCAACTGTTAACTTTGCAAGTAAAAGGTTAAAGCAAAAAATAAGCTGTGGTATGATGGCAAGTAGACCGAAAGATTTGTGATTAGAAAAAGTATGACTTTCTAGTACTTCTAGAAGCGTGCCTGAAGAAATCAGTGAATTTTATTGAGAGTTACCATATTGCTCAAAGGGCTGTTACAGAAACATGTTTTCTTTTTTTTTTTTCCTTCTGAAATTCTTGGCCAAAACATCACCACTAGCCTTATTTGGTTATATTTCTCAATTTACAGATTTGCTTGTGAATTTTTCTACTCTTTCAAGTGAATTAGTTAATTGATGTTTGTGCAATGTTTTCAAGACAGAACTACCTACAATGAACTACAGTAACCCATGACTGCTACTTAAAATCTAATCTAAATTTTGTTTTTCATAACTAATCTGCAAATGAGCCTCAGTAATAGTAGGATTTTACACAATGCAGATGCTGCCTCAGACTTCTGGAAAAGTCATTGCTGAATGTTCCTGCAAATCTAATATCAATTTGGCCTTTACCTTCATCTTAAAAAAAAGTCTGCTGTCAAGTTATATAGGCAATAAAAAACATACTACTTTTCCTACTCTTGTTCCTTCATCTATCAGCAAAGGTGGTTTTGCACTTAATACCAGGAAGCATTTGGCTGATGTGTGCAACCCAACAGACACAGATGCAGACTGAGTACCTTGAACTGCAGCTAAGCACAGCTGTTGCTGGAGCTGGAAGCAAAGGCACAGAACATTCTAGTGTTACATGGCCTGGAGAGCATGTTAAACCAGGTAGTGCTCATGGGGAGAAGAGGACTGCAGACCCCTTAGCTAGTCCCTCCTCCTCTTCCTCTCCAAATACACAAATCCTTGGGCATTGTTGTTGATGATAATAAATAGCTCTTACTGTAGTCCTACTGTTATGTTCAGGAAGAATAAAATTGCAAATTCCAGTGTCCTGTTTCAATTATACATTCAAAGGCAGGAACTATGGGTAGATACTCATGTTACTGAAAACAGGCAAAGACTTAAACAGACAATATCTCAGCTGCCCTTTGATCCCACTGAATGTGAAGCACCTTCATCACTCAGCATGTGGACTCACAAAGTTACTGTGATGTTATCACTCAATGTCCCACTCTGTATCACGGGATATAGCACACGTGCTGCTGTTTACATAGTTTACAGCAAGTTTTCAGCTCAATGTCTTTAAAAAGTGACTGTAGTACCCACATCTGACTTGCCAAGCCTCCAGGCAGGAGCAGCAACCTGCTCCTGAGCTGGGAAGGTGCTCCTAGCAGCCTCGTGCAACATTAGATGATGGAATTACATGGTTTGCCTGAAAGTTCTGAGGGTGCTGTTAACTCTGTCAAATTTTCAGGACGGTGAAACTGCAATTCTCAGAGGTTATGACCCTACACCAAAACTGGGAATTAGCATGGACAAAAATCTCACAACCTGCACCTGATGTCTTCAGTCTGTCACATCACCAGCAAACCCATGTGACTTGCGTTCAGAGGTCAGGAACCATTGCTGACACATCCTCTTCCTGTCCTGGATGTCAGATTTAAATCCTTATGAGATACCAGGATAGTTACATGCAGAAACAGGTCCATTTCCTGTCTGGATCCATGTAGGACACTGGGGAAGAATAGAGGTGTCATGAGCCTGCAGAGTGTGTCAGCAAACACTGGTGGACTTGGAACCTTCTGCCCTGGTGTCAGCAGGGGTAGACAAGATCTCTCACAACAACAACTAACTACACTTTAGCTGCTTTAATATCTTCCCCTCCTTTTCTTTTTTTTTTTTTTTCTTTTTCCTGTGGGCTGTTGCAGAATGTCTTCAGCAAAGCTGGGAAATAATGTTTTATCTGTGGCATCCAGCCTCTGGTCTCCACTGGGGATGTGTGGCCTGTGGGGTCACAAGCAGAATGCCATGCATCTCAAGAAGAGTTTTGGCCATTGTATCAGACCACTTGTGGTTCAACTCCTTTTAGATGATACCACAGACTAGAAAAATTTCTGTATGAAGTTCTCCCTCAACATGCTTGTCCTAGAATTTCCTGCAAATGACATGGTGACCTTGGGCAGGCAGAGTAAATGGTTATAGACTTTGTGTGTCTTACTGCTGTGATTCTTTGTCTTCAGTCTTCTTGTTTCACATTCTGGCATCTGTGACACTCCTTAGCATTGACTGGTTCCTGTTTTTCATCTTGCTGACACCTTTGGCTGTTGAATGGAGCTGGAGAAAGTCCAGGCTTCGCCCTGGTGCCTAATTCTTCAAATCAAATCCATCTTCACAGGTTTGGTTTTGGCTTTTATTTTTGGTTAATGAAGATAGTGATACTTATATTGCTAACAATGATGTTTGTTATCTTCACAAGATTATTTCTGCCTTTCTTCCACTCTTTTCCAAGGTCTTTCTTTTGTTTTCAGTCTTCTGTTATGCACATGCATTTTGCTGCATTTTTAACTGTTATTTTTTCTTTACTGTGTGATCTCTTGTTCTGTTTATAACCTATGTCAAAGATTTTGCCCTTTATGTTTTAGTGGGTTGTCCTGGTCCCATATTCAGCAAAATTCTAATAAAGTCTTCAGCAAACAGTCAGTGTAACAGTCTCAGTCTATCCCCAGCAAGGGATCCTTGCTGAAAGATCATTGTCAGGAAGAGATTCCTGTGTCCCTGCTGCTCCAATGATTGAGATACGTCCCAGATAACTTCTCAGTTTTGTGGCCATCTCAGTTCAAATGCAAAGGTGAACCTGGCCATGTGTCCTGCGACAGGTTTTCTTCACCATGGACAAGTTTTTCTACGCCTTTCCTATTTTCAGAGTCTTGCCTTTGAAAAAAACACAGTTTTAGTTTTGAATGTAAATCTGAGTATTTTCTGCCCTGTCTTTATCTTCTTCACCCAGTGGGAAGATGAGTTCTTCCCTTTTCCAAGACTGAACAATCATTGTGTAACCTTCCTTCCTTCCTTCCTTCCTTCCTTCCTTCCTTCCTTCCTTCCTTCCGCCCGCCCGCCCGCCCTCCCTCCCTCCCTCCCTTCCGAACTTCCTTCCCACCTGTCTTTTAGTTAGATAATGCCTTTTATTCACATATCCCATCTTACATTTCTACCTAGTCCATCTCCATGACCTGCACTGGTGAAGCTTTCTCTGTGTGGTTACGTTCCCTCTCTTTTCCTCTCTTCACAGACATTCCTCTGATATAACTCACTCCAGATTTTCTTAAGGCTGTTTTATAGGCTGTTGGCACTTGAGTCTTCTTTTATTTTCTATCATTCACATGAGCTCTTCTATATATTTTTAGTTATTTTCACAAAGCATCTGGCTTCCCTAAAATCTGCATGCTATAACCTGTTTAAATAGTTAGCTGTTGTAGCACTACTATTCACAGTATACTTGCACAGTGAATAT
The DNA here is from genome assembly GCF_026979565.1 of Vidua chalybeata. Lineage (NCBI taxonomy): Eukaryota > Metazoa > Chordata > Aves > Passeriformes > Viduidae > Vidua > Vidua chalybeata. Next base: position 124,396,593 of record NC_071530.1, on the reverse strand, counting down.
CCTGCATTTGAAGTAAAATGTTTACATTATTTGCAAAGGCTTTGACTTTTAAACTTGTAAGCTGTGGTCCATTGTCTACCACTGCCATTATCAGTGTGCTATTTCTGGCAAATACCTTGACTATGACGTTGATTATATGCTCATCAGCTGTGTCATATTTCTGGATAGAAGAAATCATTACTTGGAGACAGTGAGTAAATTTTTTCCACATGCAATCACAGACCAGACAGCCTCTCTGCAAACTGTGTGGTCAAAGCGGGGCCAGCTAGAGCAGGTACCCCAGGACCCCTGGGGTACCCCCAGACTGGCCTCCACCTGGGCTTGTGCCTCCCATCACAGCTGTCTGAGCCCAGGTCGTGGCCAAGGGACAAATCTGCCTACATCAGTACAAATACTTCTTCTAGAACATTAGTGTACACAGCATTGGATTCTGGTCTTTGCTCTAACATTTTTCAAGTTACACTTGGTAGTAGCAAAATTTTATCCATTTGCTATTCATCTCCTTCTTGTAAATTTTCCCCATAATTTCTATACTTGTATTTAGTATTGTTTTTCCTTGTCCTTATGGGCCTGTCTGGCTATAGTGAGTGCCCTGCTCCTGACACCAAGGGATCAGGATTATTTTGCTGGTACCCAGGGTGTCCTAACTGGCATGTGAGACATCCACATGTACTGATGGATAGAGCACGGGGTCTACAGGACAGCCATGCCCTATGGGAGGAGTAGATGGGGTCAGACAGAACTCTGTAGGACACTCTGAGGGAAATAAATTACTTATTTATGCAATTGAATGGAGTCCCTATTACTAAATAATGTTTTTCAACCCTTCCCACTTGCTGAAATCACTACAAGCATTTCTTTCCCAAAATAACTGTTTCCCCACACTGTATTGGTAGTCTATAGCAGCACACCTGGATTTTCTTCACAAAGTCTGGACGGTAACTGCAGATACCAGCACAACCTGCCTGAAGTTTTTGCAGAAAATAATTTTAGTCTTGTAAATATAGCAGCTGTGGGGAGCTGGGTACTGCTGATCTGAGCCTGTTTCTAGGCTGCAGGCAAGTATTTATGCTTATCTTCTGGCAAAACAATCTTCTTGCCTTGTGAAGCCTCTCCCTGAGCTTTCACTTTTGCTCTAGCTGCATATGCTGTGTATCAATCTGTGGTTTGCTAATTTAAACTGCTGTTTGTTTATCTCCTTTGTCCTTCAGAATTTGCTTTGGGTCTTTTCCCAGGCAGCAGAGCACACATGCCCGCTTTGCAGAGAAAAAAAATTTAAATCCAGGTTTAAGTCAAGAGCTATTTTTGGTCTTGATTCTCTCCTTCATATTGCTACAGATGACATAGATCTTCTGAGGGCACTGAACCAAGAAGTAGTTAACCTGTGGTAAGTGGTCCTAAAGTGTTGACTCTTCTATGTTTATGTGTGTGTGTGTGTGTGTATAAATACCTTAAAGAAATATAATATATATTAAATATATTTTTTTATCCCAAATTCAGTATTTGTAGGTCTGCAGTATATTTAGGGTATGTCATGTCAAGACCTTCTCTCCCTGCATCTGCATTGCAGGTCTATTCTGTCTCCTCTCTGTCTGCCATCTGACAGGAGGTGGACCCTAAAGGACTGTCCTGCTCACCTCTCTCGCACACTAGGGAATGGGTGGGAGATCATAGAATCATAGAATCACTTGTATTGGAAGGCACCCTAGGGACCCTCTGGTTCCAACCCCCTGCCATGAGCAGGGACACCTTCTACTAGACCAGGTTGCTCAGAGCCTAGTCTAACCTGTTCTTGAACAGGGGTGGAGCATCCACAACTTCTCTGGGCAACTGTTCCAGTGCTTCACCACCCTCACAGTAAAGAATTCTTCCTAACCTCTAATCTAAGCCTACTCCCTTTCAGTTTTAATCCATTCCCCCTGTCTTGTCACTACATACTTTTTAAATTGCTGATGGCCAAATCTCAGCCTGACTTAGGACAGGCATGAAAAGCCCCCACTGGTCAGGTAAAACAAAAGCAAAACAGGAAAGTGGGTGAGCTGTGATGGCCTTTGGTTCCTAATTTCTCTGTATGGTAGGTATCTGTCCTAGCCTTGCCTGGGAATGAGATAAGAGATCATATGGGGTGTTACAGTAGTGTACGCTGTCAAACATCGTTGCTGAGGAAATACAGTGTTGATGGGCTAACAAGAATTACTTCAATAAGAATCTGTTAACATAAGCCTGTAGCTGAAGCTGAGCTTTCAACATAAATCAGCTGATACAAAAGCTTTTAGCATATTTGTATGAGAAGGGCTCCTGTAGCCAAAAAGGAAAAAAAAATGTTTTCCTGATCAGATTCCCTTTCTGTAAATAGAAGAGGTCACTACTTCTATTATTTGAACTGAATGCTGGATGTAATAATACTAAGTCCAAAGGAATAATACATATTTAGTCTAAATCTCTGCTTAGAGAAAGGTTTAAGTCACACTTGACAAGGTTTTCTTATCTGTAGTGAATGGCAACAGATGATAGCACAAAGGGATTTCTTTACCACCAGTAGACACACATTCTTGTGTACAAAACAGGTGTTGCCCAGAGTTCCTGTAAATAAAGGAAGAGTTTCATGATATTTGTCACTGGAAAAACATAAGGCCCTCGAGCCTGACTTTCCCATGTAATCTCAGGAGAGTGAGAGTTATCCAATCCCACCGCGCTGTGCCATAGCCTCTGTTGTGACACTGTTTTGAAGAGACATTATGCCCAATTCATTTCTCTCAGTAGCAGCAGCCATTTTGCTGCTCTGAGCTGTTTTAGTGAGTTACAATCTGAGATCCAGCATATCCAACCTTCTGCTGTGCTGCCCTTCTCTTGCCATGAAATACATGCTGAGTTGCTGAGGGTGAAACTCTGGTCTTCTGCATTCTTGCTGTTTTTAAAGCGGAAAGGTGTGAGCTGTCCTGGCTGAGATTTTGAGGTAATCTTCCCTACAGTTCCCTTCATCAAACTGTACAGTTCTAACACCAAGTAGCTGACAAAGTGGTTGTTAACAGGGCTGTAAACATGGTCTGTGTGTTGTAAAGGCAATATGGTACCAGGAATTTGAGACCTTTTCTTCAGCCAAGTGTCATCTTAGGGAAAAATATCAATGGCAAAAATTGAGGCTGAGCAAAGCCATCCCAGGGGGTCCCTCATGGCAGCTGGCTCACCAGGCTGGTGCCACCCTGGCCAGCGTGGCAGCTGAAGAGAGGAACTCAACCTCTGCAGCAGATTTGGTGAGAAGGAGTCGCAAGGCCATGTATTACTGCTTTGCTCAGAAGATGACAGCGGAGCCTGGAACATTTCAATTTCTCTTTATGTATACAGGGCACGAGCGTGAGCCACAGACAAAATGGTCTTTATAAGGCAACGATTCTGGGGCGTCCGGGGCAGCACTAAGGGGATGATCCGTGCTCTGCCACGGCGCAGCCACGGCCGGCTGGAGGAACCTGGCGCTCCCCAGCACTCATTTCCCCCCGGGTGAAATGGGGGCTGGCTGTGGTGGCTGTAGTGGGAGCCTGTGCAGAGGCGCTGGAGCAAGGTCGGGGCGTTCAAGTGGAGGGGGAGCTCCAGGTCGTGCAGATCCACATCCTGGCAGCCACTGTGCAGAAGGAGCCAAGACTGGATTGTAGCTGAGGGAGGGTGAGAGAAAAGTAGTTTGCAACCTAAATTCACAGCAGCAGCAGAAGCTGAATGAAATGCTATCGGTGTTGCTACAGCGCTGGTCTCCAGGCTGTATAGAAGCCAGGATCCCCACTGCATTTGGAGCTAAATCCTTCCTACATGAGTCGCTCACTGTCTTCTGCCCTTAGCCTGTGCTGTGGCCATTTATACAGAGGGACAGTACAGGGCTCTGCTGGAACCATTTTTTGTCCCTGACAGGTTTGGATTAGTCTCAGTAACCAGAGGCTACAGTCTTTTCTCAAAGCTATTTAGTATCAGTCATCCTCAAAGTTTGCTGTCCTTCTTGTGTAGCCACGGTTGCTCTGCATGGATCCGTGCTCTGGAGCTGCCTCCCACCTTTTGCATGTCCTGAGGACTTCTTTCTGATGTGCAGAGTCCAGAGCTACAGACTACCTGGGTTTTTCCCCAGAAGATAATACGTGCTTTGAAAAGAAAAAAGAAAAAAGAAAAGACATTTTTACTGAACTTCAGGCTGTCCTGGAGCTCTACAAAAGACAGAAGAATGTTACAGAGATAATTCAGTACACATTTAAGTGAAACAAAACCCAACAAATGATTCAAGATCTGTAAGCAGTGGGAACCATGTATATGAGATTTACTGATTATGTTTGAGCTCTCTGAGGCAATGAAATATATCTGCAGCTGAATCTGAAGTTTTATGTCTTCCTCATGTTGAGAGACTGAATGCATCATAACACTATTCTGCCAGGCATTTATGAAACCTGGGAAGTGCCACAGGACTGCTTGACCTCAAACAGCACAGTTACATGGACAGAGATGTTAGAGCTGGTGCTTTGTACAGTCAAGGAAGGACTCTATGTTTGAAGCCATCCTCATCATTCAGCAATAGCTGAGTCAGATGGATGCAGTAAAGATGAAGTGGTTGGATGTATTCAGTGTGGCCTTCATGAGTGGTAAATGGTGTGAAAGATTCTCCATAGGATCACAGAATAAGTTGAGTTGGAAGGGACCCACAAGGGTTACCAAGCCCAGCTCCTGGCCCTGCACAGCTCCATCCCCTGCACATTACAACATGTGCCTGAGAGTATTGTCCAAACGCTTCTTGAATTCTGGCAGGCTTGGTGCTGTGACCACTTCCCTGGGGGGCCTGTTCCAGTGCCCAAACACCCTCTGCATGAAGAATTTTTAAATTTTTTTTCTAATACACAATCTAAACACCCCCTGACACATCTTCAGGCCATTCTCTTGGGTCCTGTCACTGGGCACCCGAGAGAAGAGATCAGTGCCTGCCTCTCCTTTTGTCCTCACAAGGAAGTTGCAGATTGCATTGTGGTCTCCTCTCAGTCTCCTCCAGGCTGCATAGCCCAAGTGACTTCAGCCGCTCCTCATTTAGCTTCTGCTCAAGGCCCTTCACCATCTTCATGACCCTGCTTTGGACACTCTCCAATAGCCTTATGTCAAAACTGCACACAATATTCAGGGTGAGGCCACACCAGAGCAGAGCAGAGCAGGACAATCCCCTCTGTTGCCCTGCTGGTGATGCTGTGCCTGATGCATCCCAGGACACAGGTTCCAGAACTCATTGAGGAAAACATAAAAGTCCATTAATACCACTTTCATTGTAATTTTCTGGCCTCGTCTGAATTCACTGTGTAACATTTGTTATTCACATTTCTTATTGTAGATTACATGTTCTTTAATGAGATTCAAGTGTCTGTTACATGGGAGTAAAACATCCAAATTGGAAACCTAACTGCTCTCCAAGTTAGAAAATTAAACTCCCACCTTGAGAAACAGGTCAGATTCAGCAATGTTAGATCTGTACAGGTTCCCAAAGGAAGGAAAACATAAACCACTTATCTTTTGTCACAGGAGTTTGTAAAGATTGTGAGAATGGCTCAAGAAAGTTCAACTCCTGTGAGAGTGAGTCTGGAGTGTTTCATTTACTGGGAGTGTTTGATTCTGCATTTACTGAGCCTGGTTTTATTATTAACTTAAGGAGAGTTAATCCTGATCTACTCCTACACAGGTAACAGGAAAAGCAAAAATTTTTGCAACACTTGAGACTAATAAAATGCTCCTGAACAGATTAATAGACGTGAGTTAATACTGAGGAGCTAAGAGTTGTTTGTACATGCATGCGTAGCGATGCTTCCTACCTCATTACATGGAAAAGAAAATATTATTCCCATTTTTCATGTTAGAAGAGGGATACAAAGAGATTCAGCAACCTGCCGAAGGTGAAGGAGGCAATTGTTGGAAGAGCTTGAAAGAAGATTTTATTTCTTGTGACTTCTGAGCTCACTGCACATAGACACATCATAGAGTATGTCAGGACATGGATCTGCTCTGGTTAAGACTGTGGATAACCACCCACTAAAGACCCTAATGCAGGTCTGCTGTGAACTCGTGATTGTTTTCTTTTGAATTACCCAGGAGAGTAATGTTAATGCCATCTGGACAAGGACAGAAAGCCTTTAGGGACAAAACTGCTTCTTCAAACGTCTTTTGAGCATACTTGAACTGGCAGAAGGATTTTGCACCACTTCAACACCTTTTGTCAGATAGCTGTGAGGCATTTCAGCTGGCATCAGGAGACCTCCCAGAGGAAATAGCACCCCATGGAGTCACTGCTGGGTGTGACAGCCCTGGAAGCTAAGGAGCAATCAAATGCCAAGCCTATCTGATGTTCTTTCCATCTGTTTCTCTATCAGCAAGCAACAGGAAACTTGCCACCACTTCGAGGGAAGCAAATTTGTGTGATCCTCTCTAAATCTGTGTGTCCCTGCCATCACCTTCCTTCAGCCTACTGCCTGCTTTGACCACACTTAATACAAGGATATATGTCTTGATGCAAAATTAATTTCCTGCATAACCCAGTATAAATAAGTTGCCAGGAAGAGGAAAGAACTGAATTTGAGTGGGCATGAGATCCTCCCTAGTGACTTCTGATGGTTGAATCAAACAGGTGAACTTGGTGGAGAGCACAAATCTGACAACCATGTGTACCATGAACTGAGTTAAGATTTTACCCATAAAAGACAGCCAAACAAGAAACAAAAATCCTCAAGATAAAGGACTCATTAGTACACTACAAATGGAACCTGTTGGGGAAGAAATTAGATAATGTAATGAAGAGTGGATTTAAGGTCCACATTATTTTTTATCAATATTTGGGTTTTATAATGTTATAATTATTATTTATAATTATTCCATTATTATAATTATTTCCAAGCTGCTCCACAGATCTTAGTTTTTAGACTGTAGTATCCCCACAGATTTTGAGATAGGAAGGTGCTTAAGGAGTCCAACTGTATGTACTTACTTGTAAGTCAAAGCAGCTAACCTATTTACTCAGGAAAATAAGTATTAAGGAATGTCTTTACTGATGAAAATCACATATTGTTAACTGAATATGTGTTCCTTCTCAAAACATGAAGTATTGATTTTTTTTAAGGTAGAACAAAGACACTCAGGGTGTATTTTGAAGAGAAAAAACCCAAAGTTTGAGAGAGATATTTTAGGTTGCCTCCTTCACTCAGCACTCATGCTCCTATTTTAGTTTCTCCAGGAATAAAATGATACTGAAGACACCAATCCTTCTTTCATTCTTCAACTCCTAAGCAGAATGAAGTGGACAGAGTAACCATGGATATGGTCTGTGGCTCTACTACCTAATTACAGTGTGTCAGCAGCAATACATACAGCAGAAGTTTTCTGATATTTGCACATGGCAGAAGGACAATCTGCCATGTGACACTGCTTACAATGACACTGCTTTGGTGTTGATCCAGGGCTTTGCAAACTCTCCATGGCTTTAAGGGAGTAGCTTTCCTTCTTGGTAGTTACTGTCAGTCTTTAATCTCAGTTCAATATGCAATATACAAGGTTCAGAGCTGCAATGCTGCTGATATTTCAGTGGGGAGAGGTACTATGGATGGGAAGGAAGAGAGAGAGAAAGGAAGGAAATGAGAAATTAGAGGAGTAACAGAGAAAGGGTAGGAGGATAATAACTGGTTCACTGTTATTAGATTACAAAGACAAGTGCTTAGACAATGAAATCATTTTACTGCCTGTGCCACTGTAATTATTTCTTCTCTGTGCATGCTTAGGATGATGCTGATTTTAATGTCAGAATCACAATTAAAGCAAATAACTCATGTTCTCGCTGTTAGGACAGCACAACATGAATTTAAAGAGACCAAAACTGCAATTGGACAGATCTATTATTTCCTGACTTCTAAGTGCCTGAATTTACCATCCAGGCATCAGTAGTTTTAAATAGCTTGAGTTTACTGAGTCAATGCAGCTTATAAAGCTCTTGGGATCAGAAGAAGGCAGAGAAGCCTCTCAAGTACTGTGCCAGGAAGCTTCACAGCCAAAGCAGTGACAGCTGGAGGTGGGAATTGGAGGCTGCTGTCAGTTTGTAAAAGATTGATGTGTTTGCAGAACAGGACATCATGTCAGTGGCAGAAAAGAAGCAATCTTTTATCCCACAGTAAAGAGTCTGATGTAGAAAGCAGCACCTGAACATCAGTTCTGCTTTGCCATAAGCAAAGCAGCCCACCTTCCAGGCTATCACGAGGATCCCTCTGACCAGCTTCTACTGGTCCCACAGGTTTCAGTTGCTGTCTGGCTTCCAAAGATCAGCCAGAGTGTGTTCCCCAGATGGAACTGGTTGAAGAGTTGGTTATAGCTCTTTTCTGACATGAGGTTCAGTCTGTGGACTGCACAGACTCTTGAAAACACAGCTTCTAACTCCTGTACTTTCAAGGACAGTAACTGTGTAAGTGTCAGCTGTGTTCTTCCTGGCACCTGTCCTTGAAGGAGGCTCTGTGGACAAGAATCCAAATGGATGAAGGGGCATAACTTTTTCCCGAGTTCTGTTGTCTGTGAAGGAAGCAAACAACACATCCAGGCCGACTGAGCTGCTGCTGGGGTGCACACAGTCCCTGTGGTATGTTGTCAGAGGAGAGGGGGAAGTGTCTGAACTTGATTACTCTGCAGTGATTGTACAGAGCAATACGTCACATGGATTGGATTTCTTCCCAGGGCCAAGTGCTTGAAAGTATGATGAAGTGGCATCTATATTCCACCTCTTGTTTTTTTTCCTTCCCACAGAACCTTTCTTACAGGACTTGCCAAAAGGAGAAGACAGTTTCCTTTTCTGCACTTAAAAGGCATATGGGCTTCAGTGTGAGCAGAAGAAGTACCTTAGCTAAAGCAGTGTTTTCTTATTCACCATGTCATTCCTGAAATTTGGGCTTGCAATGTCTTTGTAAGGACAGTACAGCTGTTCCTGAAGCATCAATGTATACTTTAAGGAGAAAGGGTGGGCCTTAAGGTCAAGTGAATTCTGGATTTAGGGCCAGCATTGAGGAAACCACCGAGGCCCTAGAGAGAAAGCAAACAAATTGTGTAAATAAATGGGTGAGGCTTATCAATGCAGAGAAATACCTGATGGGGTAATATAACAAGGACCAATAATATGACATGAAAGGTAGTAGTATAATGTCTAATATTCACATCATAACATTATAACACGTTGTATTATGACATAAAACATAATAAAAAGACATAACAAACAACAGAGTTAGACTCTTGTGAGTAGTATCCAGTGAAAGGACAAGAGGAAATAGGCACAAATTAAAATAAGAAAAACTCTGTTTAAACGTAAGAAATAACTTTCTTTACTGTGAGGAAGATCAAACCCTGACACAGGCTGCCAAGAGAGGTTGTGGAGTCTTTCCTTGGAGGTATTCAAACCCCAAAGATACATTGTGCTAAGAAACCAGTTCTGGGTGACTGCTTTGAGCAGGGGGTTGGAATGGAAGACCTCTGTGATTCTGTGTGTCTGTGAAATCCACTAACAAAGCAGGTGCAATGTGGCAGCCTTAGCAGCACTGTCCCCAGTAACAGCTAAATCATCACACTGAGAGTCTGGAAGCCACAGGTTGAATGCTGAAAGGCATCAATGCACACTGGAAATTCTGCATTAGTGATGTGATATAATGCATTCATTAAATAGCTTATGAAGGATTGTGGTAAACAACAGGTCAAAGATCTGTCCCTGTACTGTGGGATTTGCTTGCTAGTAAGTAACACAGAAAAATAATAGGTCTGTGTACTGATCAGAACATCATAAGACAGAAGGGGAAATCCATGCTTTGGCTACAGTCCTGGGCTTCAGTATCTGTACACACAGCTATGATTCCTGCTTAGCCTTTCATGAAATACAAGCAGTGGAAACAGCAGAAAATGCTTTTTTAACAAATGCTGCTATGGAATATTGTGCTTAAAATATTATGTGTGTACTGTCACAGAACTTCTTGGGCACAGCTCAGTGGAAATTGTGCAGTATTTCAGTGCCTGCAGTTTGTGAGACAGAATCATCATTAGTTAAGGAACCTTGAACTTTTGGGGTAATTTTTAATGATATATTTCAATGAGTGTTATTTTAATGGAGCATGCATATGTAAATAAAATCTGTGTATCCTCTTTTTTCACACTGTGTTTTTTCAGGCAGAAGATCTTCTTTCTTGTAATTTTTCAATGAGGTTTAAATTCCTTTCTGTATCTCATCTCACACTTCCATAATTCCTTAGGTACCAGACCATCCTATGAAATCTGATCCTGTTGGCTTTAATCTTTGTCTGGCCATTTATGTACTGAATGGACAGGCAGGGCAACTACAAACAAAGCCTGGGATCATGATGGGAAAGCAAGAAGAGGCAGATATTTGCAGGTTTTTCCTCTTTTTTTAATCTACTTTTTTTCCCCCAAGACTTTTTACATTTAAAACCTTAACTTTTGTGTGGTTTAGTTACTTGACATTGGAAGTAGCAAAGAGCTCACTTGCTACTCCTAGATGTTGCACAGCAGTGCTAATAGTAACATACTTGTTTATAATAGAAAACCTTTCTTTGACAGCAAACATCTTTATGTTGAACCACATGGTAACTGTTGTGAATATATTTACCTCAATCTTTCCATTAGTCTTTGATGCTAATCTAGCATAATTGTCAGATATTAACCATAGTGTTAAAATAGATTACTGAGACAAAGTCCATTAAAGTAATCATTGTTTGATCTTAGACAAAAGAAACTTCAGCTGCCAGCATTTGGAGGTGAGAGTCTGAGTTCACTGAACACAGTGACACTTAAATTGTATCATTAGCATTTATGGACTATTCTTGTTTGTTCTGTTCTGAAAGGGCCTATTTCCGTTCTGGTATCGCTGCTAGTTTGGAAGAACTCCAGCATCCCTATGAGCTCAGGGCCACTGCAGGAGGTGGCACCTGTGGTTAAGGCACTGAACTGGGAGTTGGAAAATCAGAGGCAGATCTCCTCCTCTACCTCAGATTTCCTGTGTATATTCCCTATTACAGCCCAGTCCAGAAAAGCAATCAGATGCCTAATGTGCAACCCAGGTGGAATTTGGCCTCCTGGATGCAAGTGACAGCAAACCTACTTCATCCCACAGTATCTACTCTTCTGGGACACCTGAAGAAATTTTTACCTGTAAAATTTCTTAGGTGCCCTCTTTGCCTAGCCTATGCTGGCCACGTTGTTGCTATTTTATTTCCATCTTTGGTCTCATGAACTGCACATCCCTGCCCTTCAAAGGGGTTAATTCTGATAGAATATTGTGCCTAACTCAGACCATTCACAGACAGCAGCAAGGACAGGCATACACATCAGAATGTATCCTGATGTCGGGCTGCTGGTGGTGCCAGTAGTGCTTTCTTTATATGAAATGTCTTTTTCTACAATCCTTAACCTTTTTCTCACAGGGTAGAAGACTACAAACATGAAGCAGTATGGCAAAAGCTTTTGTTTACATGACTTGGTCAGAATTAAAGTCTTGCTTGTTTAAACTTCCAGCACCAGATATCCTCACGAGCTTTGCTTTGTGAGTCGTACCATTACACCTCCCAGACACATCACTCAGACCACTTTCCAACTAGCTACTGAATTTTAGGCAGTAATTCTGATATTCGATGTATCAGAGGTCCATATGCATGTCTGTGCAGATAGTACATGCAGAGGAGGCCTCTGCTCCTGCAGCAATCTCCTCCAGGGACAGCTGGTTTTTACAAATCCCTCCGAAGTATCCTGGTGACAGTCCTGATGGTACATCTGCACTGCAAACTGCTGAAATCTTTTTACCACAGATCTGTGTGATAAGACTTCAAGCAATATCCCTGTCAGACAATTTCAGCAGTTACAGAGAGATAAAGCCTGAAGGAGAATGTGCTATTTCAAATGCATGCACATATATTTATTTTCTAATTTGCTACGGTCTAAGATTATGCAGATATACAGCAGTGGTTTAGCCTGGAGTTAAGGCAGCTATGGAGTGTGTGCAAACATGAAAGGGTGTGTTATTCTGGCTTCTTGTTTAGAACAGTTATTAAGGTTTGAGGGTTGTTTTTTGTTTTGTTTTGTTTTGTTTTTCCTGAAACACAAGCAGCAAGAAGAATAAAAACTGGCACAATGCTATATAGAGCTGATTTTAAAGGGCCATATGAGAAACTAGTGCTCTCCCCTGACTGCTCTCACTGAATGCTTGGCCAGACAATTGAGACCCCATGGCTCTCACCAATCATTGCTGCAAAGCCCTGCCAGTTCAATGGCCATTGAAGCTGAGGACCAAAAGATTGCTCTGAACTGCCATGAGTGTGATAGGAAGGAGACATTTTGAAAATGAGACTAATGGTCTTCAACTGTGTTATCAATATTTGCATTTACATTTAGACACTGTAGAGTAACACCTATGTCCTTGCACATGGAACTTCTCCTAGCTGGCAGATAATCTGGGAACAGAGTGGACATTAAACAGCATCTTACATAAATGAGTAACCAATTAAATTATCATCCTAAGGACTTATAGTTAGTGGCCCAGCTTTCAGGCTTTGTCAATAATTTCAATATCTGTGGGAGATGTAATTTCTGCATACTGACTGCAGCAGAGCTGGGAGGTTGTGAACTCCACCCACTGGTGACCTACATTTTTGGCTGTCTAGTCAGCCTCTTCCCAAGGACTGCTTACCTCAAGCATCCACTAGCAAATTACTGAGCCTTCGTCCGACACTCCTAACCACACACAAAACACTCAGTTCAGGAGAATCTTGCCAAAATAAGCACATCCTCATTCGCATTGGAATGGCTGTCTGAAGGCAAAGGCAGTTAAATATTTCTCTGGAAGATGTTTTTGTCTTGCTGGAAGGTAAAAGGTCCTCATTTCTATGTTGATGTGCTTCCAAACTCTGTCATTTTCATGCAGAAATCCTTGTTCTGGGATACACATTGAAAAGCTTGACCTTTGGGTCTCTTTTTTTTCTTACAGAGAACCAGGTGGAGCGAAGGCAACTTTGAAGAATCACGACCATGGAAAACCAAGTTCAGCATGCCTGAATTAAAGCAAAACAAAGCCCAGTGCACTCCCTACTTTGGACTTAGGTGTATCCTACTTGCCCCTTGCCTATGCTGGGCTTCACTCCCACACAAAAGCTTTGTCTACACCTGAGGAGGCATCAGTTTTAGAGTGAAGATGGGAAAGCTGTTTCCCTGGTCCTGTTGCTCCAGCTGTCAGTGTAGGCAGGCTGTCACTGCTTATCTGGCTGCTGAATCTTTCACAGCTCCACATGTGATGTCTTACAAACATTTTGGAATGAACTAATGTGCAGATTTGCAAACTACTCATATGAATCTGTGCCTCTGCTGTAGTGTGTCTTTTCAGAGCCATGGCAGGCTGCCCAAAGTCATGAAGTTTGGGGAGCAGAGTGGGAATAGGTTCCAATCAGGAAAGCTGGACACCCTAAGCGACCAATGCAGTGGATGGATGGAGGGTGTGGGTATGTGCAGCATCTGGCATTTCTGTGTTTTCTGTTCTCTGCCTAAGGGCTCAGTGAAGAATGACCATGGTTTGCAGTTATTTTCAAGGGAAGGTGGAGTGGGCAAGTGGATATCCTGGTGCCTGGTGGTCTCTGGTGAATAAGTAAAGGGACATATAGTTCTGTGGAGGCAGTAAAATGTACTGGAGGCTGGGAGAGAGGGGCTGTAACCAGGACACTGTGGAGGACAGAGGTGTGGAGTTAACCTGTGATTATTTTAGGAGAGCAAGAGAGCTGAAGGAGCTTTTTCATCCAAAACAGGAGAGCGCTGTCCCACTGATGCAAGGAGTCACTGATGGCAGGTGAGAAGGTTTTCAGGTCTTTCTGTGCTTGGTTCTTTGTGAGATGGCAGCATTCCTGTCCCTGGCTGCTAGGAAGGCAGCAAGGAAGCAGCTGGAGGCACGTGGCTTCCGCCCAGCTTCAGCTCTGCCCAAGACAAGGAAACCCTCAAGATGAGATAAGGCAGGTCCGATAGGGAGCTTTCATGTTTTCAAATTTTCCTTTCCCTCCACAAGATAAACAAAAGAAAGGAAAAAGGAAAATCTTGAGGAAAAAAAAAAGCATAGGGTTGAAGAATACCACTGAGAGTCACTATTTTAATTTTTTTGCCATTAAAAATATTGTTTTGCTTCTTTGAGAAAACACCAATTGTTTAATTGACCCCAAAAAGGAAATGGATTTTCTATTCTTTTATAAGAACCCGATGTGCTGACATTTTCCATCCTGAACTAGAATTAAAACAGCTGCAGTGAGAAAAATTAGTGTATTTTATTCATCAAAGAACTGAGACTATTTTGAGGGAGGGGTTGAGAGAGGCCATAGTTTCATGTTACATTTTCTTTGTGAGCACTGCAGCTCTGGGTGTGTTTTGTTTTGAATTTTTTTTGAGATTTTTTAAGCCAGTTAGAAGATGGGCTCACTGATCTGGTTTGCCAGGCTCACAATCATTGTTGGCACAACTGCCAGGGCAGCAGGGAGCAGTGTATGGGGGGGGGGGGGGACAGACAGGCCTGTCAGGCTTTGTCAGAGAATAAAAGATAACATAAAACCATAACATTGTATGCTTTTCATGAGTGAAATGCAGTCCTTTCTAGAATAACTATGATGTGTGGTTAACAGTATTCATTGACACTGTACAAAAGCAGAGGCTGGGAGGAGAGGAGGAATCCAGTCCTGAAGGAAGAGACCCAGGTTTATTATCTGGCTGTTTTGATACTCACTATTTTGGGTTGGGCTACTTGTTTTAGTAAATGCTCCCACAAGTTCAGCTCTAGAAAATAGAGCTGTTTGTTCTTTGAGATAACTGCTGATTGTCTTGGGATGCAAAAACTTCAGTGTCCCATGACATTTTGTGAACTGTCTTAAATTTGCCTTAAATCTGTATTTGTGTTCATAGGAGAGACTGGCCTGAAACAATGTTTCTTTATGCAGAGGGACTTCACTTCTATCCAAAATAATCCAAGTCAGGTAGCTGAAATAATTTGTGCTGGTGACTGTTGATACAGTAAAAGTCCACGGATTAATGTTGCATAGCCACTATTTGAATAGCTAGGAGAACAGGTTTCTTGCATGCATCAGTTAATTAAGGGACAAATTATAAAGGCAACTGAGCATGAATTACGGTAAGGCTGAATTCCTGTCATCTGAGTCACCCGTAGAAGGAGGAATTCAAGGAGTCCTTGTGCAAACATACACTTAGCCAGGGTCTGGAGGGCTGCCTGACATTCAGCAAGGCAGCTGGGACTGGCCAAGGAGTGAGCACAGCCCATCTTTATACACTGATGTGGCCTCAGAGACTCTGTCTGAGCTGGAGCACCCAGGGGTGCTTTCAGAGTCCCACAGTGGAAGTGATTTATCAATAGGAAACATCAAGATCATGGACATGAGGGAGTGCAAGTCAGTGGTGATCAGCTGAATGTTCTGTGTTAAAACATGTTCGTAAAAAAAGATTTAGAGACACAAACAGCTACATATTTGTCATACATGTTTCCTTTTGAAATCTGAGGCCTGTAAATAACTGAAGAAGTAGATCTATCCTGACAAGAATGTTTGCAAAAAGTGTAGCAGCACAAATCTACAGTAGAAATCTGATTCTCAGTGTAAAGGCTCAGGTAGAAGAATGCTGAAATGGTGTGTGACCTATTGGTCAATCAATATATTAATTCTCAGTTTTGTAATGCTTTCAAAACTTTTTCATAAATTTGTAGAAATAATTATTACATATGAATTAATTCATAGAGTAAATATGTATAATTATATGTTATAAAAAAATTTTGATGAGTCTACTTTTTTATGGAAGACTATCAAAATGGAATTAGTCTTGGGCAAAATAAAAAAAAAGGAGAGAGCAACAAATAGCAATCAAAATCTGAAACATTTCAAGCATTTCAAAGATATTTTACTCCTCTAAAGGAGCTGAAAGGAATAGAGGAAGAACATGCAATGTTCCCACTGCGTTTTGGTTATTTATTGGTATTTTAAAACTAATCAGAAATTACAAAGAAGAGGAATTTAAAAATCTAATCTGAGAAAATTAAAATTAATATGCCATTGATAATGACCTGTAACAGAACATTATATACACAAGTATTAAAGAACTAGCATTTTCAGTCTAGTGCATGCTATAGGGAATATGTGTGTGAGTATTTGTGTGTTTGGACACATATACATATATATGCACGAGTATTTGTGAAAAAGAGAATACGCACAAGTTGTGATGGAAAAAGGTTTTAAAAGGCAAAACCCAGAAGTGCAAATTAGGCAGAAGGAGACTCTTTTGAGAACCAATAACTTCTGTTTCTATTTTGCTTGTTATAGTCAAACCAATACACCTAGAAGTAAAGGAAAGCAGTTGCTGGAGGAAAGCTGTGATCTCAAGTAGAAAACACCAAACAGCCCGTTCTCAGTCCTGCAGCTTCACAAAACACACTGCTGTCCTGTTTCTGTGAAATTTCTCCTTCACCTCATGTCCCAGGTACACAGAAACCCAGGGCCACATTCAGAGGTCTGGAGGGCTTGGAGATGGCAGGTGTCTGTGTCCTGGCTGCCAATATCCACATCTGTGCCCCTCTGCCAGCTCTGGCTGCACAGATGTGCTGCTCTGCACAGACCAGCCGTGCACGGCCGAGACCACAGCTTTGAGTTCAAGTCCTGTTGGCCACACGTTGAGATGGAGCAGCTAAAAGGCTGAATCCACCTTCTCATCTGGCTTTTAAGCTCAGCCTTGGGAAAGGCTGAATGCATCTGCTTCTGGCTTTGCAGCAGCTTGTATCCGGTGCTCGTAGCACGTCCATAGTCTGAGCTGTATGCAACCTAGTTTGTGCTGACCTTCTTCTGTCAGGGGGTTTTTAAACACAGTTGGACAGACATGGCAGCCAGTTTGATGTCTGCAGTTTTAATAAAGCCAGGCACTCACACTGGTGCCTGAGCTGCAGGAGGACAGGCTGTGGTGTCAGACCTCATGTGGTTTTGAAATAGTTTCTTGTGGCATGTGTGATAGCACTGCAGAAACCAACTCCCTCAGGCTTCTAAACACCAGTACTGCATGTGATTTCTGTAGGTAATGCATCCTTCCTGTGGTGCCTGAGCCTCTGTGCTACTGCAGTTGCATTATTAATTAATCTGAAATTTAAACATAGCTGATGCACAGAGATCCTCCTGACCAGTTAGGTTTTTTCTGTCTTTGGATTAGTATGTGCTGACTCTTCTGTTTTGATCCTAGTATGTTAACCAGGTGGATGTGGTGTCAGGCATATGGTAGGGTTTACCTTTGGCATCTGCTGGCAGAACTCACTTCCTAAGGAAATGTCAGAGGGGGAGTCGCAATGGACATATTGTTCCCCTTGGACTCCGCGGCCTCTCCTCACTGGAAGTAATTTTTCTGCTACATCCTTGGCAGAAGGAAAAGCTAAAGCTCAGTAGAGTTGCAGTATTTTCACTCAAGATCTACTTTTAAAAGTAGAAAAAAAAATGCAAATAGAAGATTATATAGGAGGGCTGAGTGTTTGAATTTTTGCATTTTTTTCACAGTGCTCTGATCATACTGTGAGTGAGGTCAGTGTAAAGTAAGGCATGAAATGCAGCATCCCATGTAGTAAGTAGAAAGTGTGCCACTTTCTTTGCAGGCAGCAGGCAACAAAACTGATCATGTTGTAAGACCTAGTCCATTTTACTGTTAGAAACAGGACAGCAGCTATGTTAAAAACAGTTGTGCCTTCAGGAAAAGCTCAAAAACCACTTCTATCCTCAGTGAACATGGAATTTTTTCTCTCCAAACAGCCACCCTGAGTAAGATGTATTCAAAGCCCAGGCTGTCCTCACTTAGATGCCAAAGACTGAGGAAAAGGGAGCTCCCTCACCCCACACAGCCATGGGCAGCTGCTGCTATCTCCCCATCTCCTGTTTCCAAGCCACAGTGCAGCATTCCTCCCTGCCTCCCTGCCTGTGCAGGCAGTGCAGGCGAGGCAGCAGACGCCTCCCTCCTCCTTGGAGAAGTTTTTCCTGGAGCTATGAAGGCAGTGGAAGAGAGCTGGGGCATCACTCCTTAGCTGGTCCATTACCACTGTGTGCACAACACCAGCAAAACACCACGTGGTTGGGTTGGCTTTTCTTTAGAAAAAGACCATACAATGAATAAATGAAACAATTAATAAATAAGTTCAGTATGATTGCCCTGGAGGCTACTTCCCTGGTTATGACCCACTTCTGAATGCTTTTCCTCTTTATGGAGGTGAGGGATGTAAACCAGGCTGAGAGAAGTCTAGCTTGTGTTAGCTTACACTTCCTTCAGTTTCAGAAGGTTTTGCTTTTTGCAGTTACTTAACACTGTGCCTAGGTAAATTGAATGTTTATAAAACTAAAGACAGCTTTGGTGTTACAGGGTGACCCTGATGACAAGCAAGACTTCTCATTTATCCATTTCTCAGCATTTTCTGCTCCTAAAACCAACAAAATGTAATTATTAGAAATGCTGGGAGATTCGGTGAGAAAGTCAGAAAGCAGTAGAGAGGAATGGATTAGTTAGTGCTCATACCATGAGTGTGAAGGATCTTTTTCTGTACCTTAAGTCCTTCTGTGCAACAGGAAACACTGAACAGCAAAGTCATATTTTTTTCATATTGCAGTCTTTGTACTTTGTAGTTAATTAAAAGGTGGTCATAAATGGGAACGACTTGGGGAAACTGAACTGGCTTAAGATCTTCCCTGCTTACCCAGTTCAACTGGTTTGTTTCTCCAGAAAGCAGGATCTGGCATCTCATGATCTGTCAGGAAGGTTTCCAGGCAGCTGAAGATTTTCTGTTCCAACCTCAAAATCTGGCTAGTGATATCCAGTCTGGAAGTGTTAAATATTTGATCACTTGGTATTGTCCTGAGTTCCCATCTCAACTGATGAACATCATAGGCTTGTTTTGGGGACGGATCAGGTTTATTGACTGGTGGAAGTGCTTGGACCCTGGCCATGTTATCCAGGGAGCTAAAAGAGGCATAGCCAAGAAAACAGGTGTTGCAATTCAGAACTGTGCTCTGTCCTTGGCTCTGTCACAGAAATTTTGGACAAGCTGCTAAAATCAAGCTTTTCCAAAGTGGCTACTGATAGTGTTTCACTCTGCCAGACTGCCTGCTTGAGAGCTGGCTGCTTCCTTCATGAAAATATTGTGGACATCTCTGACTGACTCTCAGCTGTCAGCTGTGAAATGAGAAATTCACAGCAATTCTTTTAGAGGCAATGTGAAAAACGAATTAATTTGGGGTTGTGTTGTACTTGGATTATAGGATAACGCTTCTTCAGGACAGCCTGGGAACAGATTAATAATTCTTCTTTCAGATAAGGGTCTCAGTAGTGTGTAGTAGGCGAGGGAAGAGAGATTTAAAACTGAGGATAGATCAAATGTTCATGTACCTCACCCTCCCATTCCCAGCTGGGCAGCAATTCCAGCAAAATAGCTTGTTCTTGTGTGACTAAAGAATAGCCGTAGTGTAAATGCAATATCTCATTTCTATCCTTTTAGTCCTATCTGTTGCTTGTAAATATTTCACTTTGCAGCTTCTAATGTTCTTTTAGCCATCTCTTTTTAAATGTCAACTAATATTAAACCCCTCCAAATTCATCTGAACAAAATGAACATCTAATTTATTGAGGAAATAGCAATGTTATCAGTACTAGTATCCTCAGGAGATAAAAGCACATGGTAATAAATGAAAAAGGTGAGAAAGGTATCCTCTCTTCCTGGTAGGTGTTACTTTATCTCCAATTCTTCTGCAAATGCAGTAAATCTCCTTTTGCTTTGGTATTCCAATTGCCTTCTCCCACTCCCAAGGGATTCACGCAGGGCAGAGGAGGAGGAGGAAGTGAAATGGGGTGGTGCAGTTTACAGGCATTTTATAGCTGTAACTCATTAATGAAGAACCCGTCTCCACTGACTGGAACAACTTTAATGTTCATTTTGCCCTTGACATTTTTCTTACACTGGCACAGGCTTAAGGTGATGCCTACTTTGAATTTCATTGTAAGCCCACTTCTGATTATTTTTCCCCCTTTTTTGAAGCAGGATGTCTAGTTATCCAGTAAGTGGCAGCAAATGGCTTAAAGATTACTGAAGAGTAAATTGTTATCCAGCGAATCTTTGACCAGTGAACGAACAAAAGTCATGGATTTCTGTACATGACTACAGAGGGTGCAAGAGGAAGGAGAGTTGTGCAGTTTCCATGCTTGTTAACCCTCAAAAAGATCTTGCCCTTAAATTTTGTGTTGGTAGAACCACCACTGTTCACAAGGTGCATTAGCAAAAGCTATGCTAAATTCAGTCTGAAAGAGTTCAAGCTGCCTAAGCAAAAAGAAGCTTTTTGGTGATGTCTTATTCACATATCTCCTGTAGGTAGTGAGGAAATATAAAACTGGGAAAAAAAAAAAAAAGAAAACAAAAAAGAAGGAAAACCAAAGGCAAATGACATGCAAAAAACCACTTTATCTCAGTTTTTTTTTTAATATTGAGGAAGGTAAGTAAATAGGAATAGAAGAAACAGTCATAAAGAGACACATTTCAATGTCATCCTGCTTCTTTTTACTTTATTTCATAAAAAAGAGAACAAAAACCTCCAAACTGGATTACAAATTAATATATTTATGAAATGAAAGGAAATGGAAACAAATATTTTACCACAAACTGCGGCTAAATGACACCTAATTTTCTAAAAAGGAAATATGAGAAAGGACTGTCTAAGAAAAAAGCCACATCTGGTAAAAGTTTTATGAAAAACCCAAACAAGAGCATGTTGAAACAGCATTTAGAAAGAGTATCCTAAGAGCTTGCTTCTATTTCTAATAGAGGCTATTTTTCAAAGTGGAAAGACATCCTAGATTTATCTCTTTCTGAGATTAAAAACTCCAGGGCAGTGGGCTGGACAGCAGTGCCGGCCATTAACAACCCTTTCTAAGGTGTGCCAGAGGTGACTGGCAAATTCCATGGGTCCTTCTGGGCATTCTCAGGTGGGGTAAGAGTTCCTCAGGAATGAACACTGCTGGAAAAAGCTCATAGAGCAAACCACTGAGTGCCATTTGCCAATAGTAAGGAATGAGGCTCCATGGTTTTCTAACAGCTCTAACCAGCTGTTTATCTGCCTGACACCTGTAAGTGGTTGCTGAGCCTGTTTGTGATCTAAAGTGAGGCAGTGAGGCTGACAGGGTGTTGTGACACCATCGTGCAGAAGATAATCAACCCAGCATTGTCTTTCCATTTATTGGCATGCACATGGCTGAGACAGACATATGGATGACAGGGATGACTGTGAACTACAAGTGACCCACAGCAACTAAAAAGGGAGTCATGCAATGAAGCTGATTCTATATGAAGTGTCCTTCAATGACATCCACTGAGATTACCCTTGAAATAGATGACAGATAACAGATCCTGCTGAATCCATTAGGATCACTTGAAGCTGCAATGATTGGGTAAGGGATTGGAGCCATCTCCAGCAGGGCAGACTTTACTGTATTCAACCACAATTTAGTTCTCTGTGGGTTTAGATGATACAGTGTCTTCAATTTTGAGTGTTGTTCAAGTACATCTTGAAAAGAGGTCAGGTGCAGACGAGCTCTCCCTTCCCAGCTGTGATAGCACAGTTTAGGATGGCTGTGTAATTCTAGGGCTTGGATTTCTGCTCTACTGATGGGTAAAATTCAAGAAGTTAGTTTAAAGCTCTAGAAGAGTAATAACACCTAAGGCTTTGTTTCTGTCATGATGAAGTCCCAGACTGTAAATCTGAGTGTGCTGATGATATATGAGAGGTAGCAAAGAAACTTCCATCTGGAGGGGATTACCTTAGTCTCTCATCTAACCCCTTCTGTCATAGGCAGCCCTGTCACGTTCACTCAGAAAGGTGTTTCTCAAAAGGAGGCGCCAATGCAGTTGCGTTGCCTTGTTGCAGTGCAGCAGCACTGCTGCATTGTACAGCACTCTCCTATGTCAAGGATCTCACTCAGCCCGAAGCAGTGTCTTCCTCTGAGCTTCTGTTCTCTGAAGCTCATTTTTAAACCCGTCTCTTTGCATGATGGAGGTCTCTGCCGTTTGGGTGTCCAGCTTCCTGCTGGGCAATAATTGCAGGTAGAGTGGGAGGTGAGGGTCATCACCATTTGCTGGGGATGGCAGCCTGCAGTGCGCTGGGACCATGAGGATGGAAGAGGAGAGGCGAGAGAACACAGTGGAGGAATAAATCAGGACACAATGAAAAGTAGTAAAAGTGAGATGAAGAGACAAAAAAGAAGATAAAGAGATAAAACCTCATAGGCTGTACAGGTGAAAAGAGTAATATTTGAGATTTCAGAGGATGCCTAGGAAACACCTTGCAGTTTGATGTTCACATTCCCCTTTGTCTCACAAGTACACCTCAGGAGATGCTTCCTGTGGTCATGGTTTTCTTTTCCATGGTCATTTCACATTTTCACAGAGAAAAAAAGTAAGGTTGTAAGTATAGATAATACTAACAAATGTCTCATGGTTGTTCTGTAATTGACATTTGTGTATGGATTTTGCTCAATTGCTCCCAGCTTCACAGATGCCAGGTCACAGTTTTCTGCTTTAAACTTTTATAGGCTTTTAGCAGTTGATTTCCCCATCCCCATCCCCAGCTATTGCAATCATCATCACTACTGAGGTGCACAAAAGAGGAAAATGTGGATTTTTGCTATGGAAAGAAGTTTTTTGTTTTTCAGAAAAGATGTCTGAAGTGTTGTCATAGTCCCTACTGTTGGATAGCACTAGATAGTGCACTGTTTTCAGTGTGATGAAGTCAGAAAGGGGCAGTGCTGCTGATGCTATAAGATGGACTCTGAGGCTTCTTACTCAAGCTGTATGGCTTGCTTTAAATGTTCTGATTCTTTCACACCAGCCAGGGCATGTGGTGCTGTGCTCTCTGCATTGGGCAGGCTGGTGTGTAATTAACCGCACAGGATGATGCATGAGGAAAAAAGACAACCAGTAATCAAGACAATCTATGAATAGCAGTGAAAGCAACTGCATAATTAACAGCCTTTTAATTACTTTTATTAAATCCTGGTTGCCAGTGTTCTTTAGTGCCACTCCTACAAATCTGAGAGGTAAGCTACAGGGTGAGGAGAAGCTTGCCCAAGGCTCTGTACCAGGATAAGATGGCACTTGGTCACATGGCTACTAGCCTGTGGCTGAGGGTAGTCATGGCTTTGTGGCCTCCAGCAGTGACATGCTCACTGGGGAGATGGCAAGCTGCTGAGGAACATCCTCAAAGCAGCATGGTAATTCTTGCTGTGATTTCCTGGAAGACAAGCAGGGTAAGTACTAAGCAACTAGACTATTTCACATCCCTGGAAGTGTTCAAGGCCAGGTTGGATGGGGCTCTGAGCAACGTGGTCTAGTGAAAGGCATCCTTGCCAATGGGGTTGGAACTAGATGATCTTAAAGGTATCTTCCAACTAAGGCATTCTATGTTTCCATAATTATTTCCAAAATGTCCCCTTTGCCAGCTTGCTGAACAGGAAAACTCACACTGTTCCCCACAGCTCCAGACAGCGGCAGGTGCTTTAGCTCAAGGTTTAACCTGCTTCCCTGGGGAAACTGTGATCTCCCAGTGACTGTTGAACTTGTCCAACTGCATTTCAAAGAAGGACTTGAAAAGACACCGCTGATCTTATAGGCTTTCCATGAAGGTCAGCTACTGTGTAAATAAGAGAGGCACAGAGTCACCTGCTTCCTCAAGAGGATGGTAACACCAGCAGCTGTCCTACAGCAGCAGCGATGCTGGGGCTGTGGCTGGGCCCCAGGAGACAAGCAGGTGTTGGGGGAGCTGTGAGGGAAGGTGTTGGTATCATGGGAGTCTGCTAAGGATGAGAATTTGAGCTTTCAGGATGCAAATCCACTGGAAAAGCAATATTCAATAATTTGCTGCTTACAAGAAACCTCCTGAAGTTGTTCTCACAGAGTTTTCTCATCTGCAATGGAGGTGGAGGTTTTTGTCAGGAAAGAGTAGTGAAGACACACAGCTAAAAGGCTTGGGACTGGAGGTTAGTAAGCTGCTCCTAGCCATGGCCAAGGCTTTCCTTACAACCCTGAACAAGGCACTTATTTTTTCCATGCCTCAGTTACCTCATTTATAAAACTGGAATAAAGATTACTTTTATCACCAATTACCTTTGGTAGCTCCAAATAACATTTATTAATCAGTGCCAGATGTATAGTATCTGACAAGCTTTTGACTACATCTTTTTGATAAACTTGGTATCAGATTCTGACTTTTAGAAAATAATCTGTCTTCCTGTACAAGTATTTAAAACAATGATAATACTATCATATTATAATATATCAAATATAATGAATGTGATCTATTTTAATGTGAATATATCACATATAATAATAATCTCTGTGAAAGAGAAAAAAGCTATTTAAGAAGGCAGCTGTTTAAAAACTGTTGCCTGACAGAGGAAGATTAGTTGAGACCATACTATCAAAGCCAAGTCTTCTTTCTTCAGAGAAAGACCCACTCCCTACTGAGATGCTGGTGATAAGGTCCTCAGCCGAGGAAGGGAGGATAGCGGCCCCAAATTGCCAGAGCCACCCCACTGAGTGTGCCCTCAGGGGAGAACAGATTCACCAAACAGCTGATTAAAGCTCATTCAGCCTTTCAGAGGCATCACATGTAACTCAGGAGATGAATTCTCGAAGCCACTATGCTTTTCCTTTTTCAGCTTGGTGCTTTCTGTGTGAGATCGTTCCTCTCAGAAAGGGTGTGTGTGCTGTGCAGGCTGTGTGGGATAGGATACACCAAGTGCTTTCAGCCAAGGGTCGGTCTGTGCCTCGTCCCTGTCCCCAGCAGTGAGCATTGCTATTAGCCTTACTCTGGATGGCTCTTTTAGCTTCATACTGGGACACCATGACTATCAGATTTCATCTCCTCCTTTATGGATAACACCTGAGGCAATGACTTTACTATCACACAATGTGGTTTATAGGGGAAAACTCTTTGACTTTTTATCCCCAGCTTCTTTACCAGCTTCACTTACCAAATTCGTCTTCCAGAATTAAAAGCTCACCATTTGAGGGAGCACATGTCAGAGCACTTCTATATTCTGGTAGCTCCTTTACCTTCCAGGGCTTTGCAGCTTACCTTGCAAAACCAGGGCCCTCCAAGACAAAGTTCAAAAATGACCAACAGGGTGTGAGGGCCAGGGAGGAGAAATGTGCTTCCAAATAAGACCTTTGTGTTTCTGGATGGCCTCAGAGTCAACTAGTGACCTTTTCTTTCCTGGTGAAGTCCGGTATCCAGAAGGAACTGACAGCAAGTTATATCTTAGTTAGCCAGGAGTTTTGTGATTCTTTAAAAATTTTGTAATGAATTATGTTTAATTATTTAAGGAATGTTTGAATGGTTTACTTTGCTGGTTTTGATTTAGATATGTGTCGGTTGAGTGTCAGTAGAAAACTCTAAGAAATTAGCTCATTGCACCTGCAGAAAGGAGCCCTATGGACACCTACCCCTTACAGAACTTAATCAATAGATGAAGAACAAACTTGAATAAAGAATTGTTTGATATCATATAAGTAGAGATAAATTAGGTGTTATAGAACAAGAAAGATATCATGAGGAAATTAAGTAGTTAAAGGTCTGTACACTGCAGAAAACTTGATTAATACATTGCAGGTGCAGTGAGGGAGCCACTCTGTAGGCTTGTACACCCCAGAAAACTTAATCAATAGTAATTGTCTAGGCAAGACAGCAAATTTAACAAAGCACTGTTTAGCTGGATAAAACTCGAGTTATCCATTAAACAAAGATAGATGAAGTGTCCTGGTAGTAGTTAAAAGAAACAAAACACCTATACCATGATGCAATAAACTGGGTGAACTTTTGGGAGTGTCCAAAAAAAAAGATCTTGGATGTTATCGTTTATATAAATGTCAGAAAATTGTTGTTTCTTTGAACATGACTATGGTGAATAAATTCTTGATATGTTCCAAATTTTGACTCAAAATTTTTATTAGGAATATTTGTCTAGCAGCTTTTTGCTGTTAGTTTTAAAGTTCTTTGTTTCAGAACCTGTGCACCTGTAGGAAAGGTCTTGCCAAGAGCCAGGGAGGTCCACAGTTGCAAGGTGTACAGTTCACAGAAATCCCTTGGGAAGGCTGTTGGGGGCAGATACCTCCACATCCCAGCAGGACCACCTTCTTCATTCACCTTCCAAACTCGTGAGCAGCACCTTGTGCCTGGCAGGTATGCTCTGTAAAGTATCCCCTGAGCTTTCAGGTTTGGCAGCATTTCTGAAAGGGTTCTGCTTACCTTTCCCCAGGAAAGCTCTGCCTCCCTGAGCCAGCACAGAGCCCTTAAGGGCATGTGATTTCCTTGAGCCAGCCTTCAGCCTCCTCTAACCAGCAGCTGTGCAGGGATCTGCCACTCCAGACTTAGAATGCTGAAAGAACAAACTAAGGAGCTTCTTGGCTTTGAAAGAAAGAGACCCTCATGAATATTCCTGCTAACCTAAATAAAAGTGATTGTGTATCTTTTGTCTGCCTCTAAACCAGTGCCAGGCTCTCTTCACCTACTCCCTTCTACCACCAAACAGAGATTCAGGTGGACTGGAGAGCTCTATTTTGTGCAGAGAGAGACCAAAGATGACCCTTATCCCTGTCTCCTGGGTAACCTTAGGATGTGCAAACATGGATTGGATTTTGTGGTTGTGCTCATAGGATAAGGACTGAACTCCTTTGCTAAGCTTCTCAATGCTCAAGGAACACTAAGCCAAATATAACTTGCATGGTGAAATGTTACTTATGCAGAAGATTAACAGATTACTCATATAAATGTGTTTATTTTGATTGCTTATCTGCCACAGGGGAGGACAAAGGAGCAACCCACTTGATTTTACATCTAATTGCAACACCTTTTCAAAGAAAACTCCAGTAGCATGACTGGAGTTAGACTGTAGATCTCCAGTTTCTGTTGAATCCACTTATAGTACATGACATTCTCCTACTAGGCTTTTATTTCTTCTTTGCCTGTAGTATGATTGTTGGGTTTGGTTTTGTTTCCTACTTGTCAGTAATGCTACACTCAGAGTTACCTACCTGTGTGTTCTGGGCTGATAATTTTTGTCACTCTTTTGGTGATGGGAGAGGAAATAATTAATCATTGGAATCAGTTCAGGCTTTGCAGCATTACACACACCACTAAGTATTACTGCTCTTGTTTCTGGAACCAGAGTCAGGCTACATCTGCCAAAAGTATCTGGCTTTCTGAAACTGGCATAGGTAGTCCCCAGCTCTTTGCAAGAGTTTAATTTGCCTGTGTTTGGAGGTCAGTCTGCTTAATGTAAGCCTGATTTATCTAGGTTCTGACTCCCCCTTGGATCTTCTCTGTGATGCTACAGTTTCTAAGGGTTTATCCCAGTTATCATTTGCCAAACAAAGCAGCTGGTCTGCAGCACACTGTTACATATCCTCTGGCTGGGTCTCCATCTCTTTCCTTCTAACACATTTACCACTTTGCCAGGGCATGATCCTCCTCAGCTTCACATGTCTGATAAGCAACGAGAGTTTCTCATCACAGTAACAGTGCTCATCCATGATAAATGGGCAGCTGTTGGAAGTACTGGGGATCTCCAGGTCCCTGTGATGTCAGAGGATGGAGGGCAATGGGGAGACAGAGCACATGGCTGAAGGCAGCCTGTCACATAACATGCAATGAGCTGGAAGCCCTGCCCAGGAGCCCCAGGTCTGTGCTCACCAGCCATGTGTCAAGGCCAAGGGCCAAAGAGCTTCTGGGTTGTGCCTTTCCTCTCGACAGAATGCTTAATTGTAATCTGTCAAGACTGTGGCCCAACTTATGACTGTGGCCAACAACTTCGGTTTCATTGTGTTTGAAAATGGATGGTAATGGATTTCAATGTATTGAAATAGCTGTTTGTTTTAATCATGGTGTCGTAAATCTAAAACTCAGCTCTAACTGTGGCCAGGCATCACTACCTCTGTCTGTTGCATCCTTCACCTGTCCCCTTCCCTCTTTTCTGCAGCTCAGTGTGGGTGCTGAAGCCCACTGGAGACGTGCAGTGGACACTCCAGCAGCTTGTTTTCCCTGGCTGAAACCCACTTCTGTAGGGCTGCGTGTGGCTGTGTGTGCGCCTGACCTTGCAGCAACACTGCTGCCTTTGAGTGCAGGAGGTGCTCAGAGCCCTGAGGATCTTCAGCAGCCCACAGGTACCAAAATCCTCTCTGACAGCACACAAGGCATGGCAGCAGGACAGCAGCCAGTCATGGCAGGGTGGGTAGGAAGGGGATTTATAAGCTGGACTTGAGGGAGAGGGCTTTGAGCCTCTGGGCTGTGGCATCCCAAATGGTGGAGAAAAGGTGCAGAAAGTGTCATGTTCAGGCCTCCTTCAGGAATGAATAGCTGAGAAATTCTGCAGGTGAGCCACTTTGGGTGTCGAGCTGTTCTTTGTTCTCAGGAATGCCGTACAGCTCCCTGGGAGAAACCCTCCCACCTCTGAATTTCACAGGGTTTAAAATTCATGGGTCAGATGACAATCAGGAAGACCAGATGCTTGTTTGTGCTCCTCCACTCCTCCCTCCCTTAGTAGATGAGATGAGCCAGTGTGGGAGGCTGTATCTGCTATCCAAGCCATTTTTTGATCCTTCTTTTTCAGATTTGTTCAAACGAAGGAATGAAGGAGCCGCTTGATATTTCATTTGCAGGTCTTCCCTCCCAGGCAAACAGAGCACAATATAAGAGCTTTTTCTCCTCCCCAGCTTGCTGTCCTTCCAGCTGAGTTCCCAGGCTCCCCAGGGCTTGTGCTCTGCATGGAGCTGACAGCAAGGGCCAGCAATCTGTCAGCTGAGCTCTGCTGCTGCCCTGCGCACGACCTCACAGCACAGACTGCATCTCACATACACTGGCCTACTCGGGACACACTGTCTTACAGTTGATGCTAATTCTCTAATTATCTAATTTATCTATGCCATCTTCAGACCTGGACACAAGTAACGAGGTGCACATTGTGTTCAAGAGGGGTCAGTTAAATTTTAGATGAAAAGTAGTAAGGGACAGGTAGCTTCACTGACACCACAGAATGGCTGCATACAACAGGCTTGCTATGTCCATCTGTGCAGGTATAAATCTATTGACTGGAGCATGGTGATGGTGCTCCCAATTTCCAGTGAGATCCAGCTGTGTGACTTCCAGGCTGTGCTGCAGATGTTCATAAAACACCATCTGGATATAAGGGGGCATCCAGCTATATGGAGTGGGAAGTAATATCAGCAGATGCAAAAGCTAGAGACAATGCTCTCCTGGGTATTGTCAGCTATTGAATTTACTGGGTCACAGCTTTGCAATTTTTACTGGTTCTTGAGCATATCTGACAAATTCACAACAGCAATTTATCAACTACTCTGCTGCTGATAAACCTCAGGGTAAAAATAAATAAATCAAGGTATAAACCTCAATGCAGTTTGATTCCCGAGGTCTTATCTTCTTTAGGAATTTCTGGTTTACGTGTAATAAAACTTATCAGTGTAAGTGTATTAGGCAATAGCCCTGGCATAGTTAATGCAGCTGATAACAGCAAAAAAGGCACAAGCATACGTCGATCTTGCTTTAAGGGTTGAAACAACCCATCAGATATTAATTTTTCAAGATGCAAACCGCATCTATAAAATGAGTGCCCGCCCACCTTTCTGAGAGGAGATCGGGCTTTAGCTTGCAAACCATTTGGAGCATGAATTGTACCTTCTCTCAGACCCCATAAGAGCGGAGCCCTATCAGTGCTGCGGTTAGAAGAGCCTTCAGGCTGACTAGTCACACCACAACTTGGGTTTCTTCCATGTGAGCACTTAATTAGATTGAACTCTGCTAATTTAAGATAGCAAGATAAGGTTAGCCCGGTTAAGTGTTTGTGGCGATTTTATCAGCTATCAGCGGTAGGCTTTGTCTTTTTCTCTTACGTGTGTTTAACTTGCAATTCCCCACGAGGTGTTATCAGCACTCACCTGAGTGAGAAGGAATCAGGAGCTGCAGTTCTGCAGGGAGCAGGCAGCCCTGGAGAGCGGGCGAGTCGCGGAGCGCCCCGCAGCCCTTCAGGGGTGACAATGGCCCTTCTTCAAAGCCGGGTGGGGGCTCTTTGCCTGTAAATGGTGCTCATGCACACACGTGTATCTAGCTAGACCCAGCTCTGCACTCTCTCAGGCTCTGGAAAATGTAAAGACCTTTTGAGCTTATTTGCTTTTTTGATACCATGTTTCACACTCTATGAAGTGAAGACAAAGACTAAAAGATTCCGTGATTCAGCTGAAGCTGCGATTTCCATCTTATCAGCTACTTTCAAGGTAACTGGTAGAAAAGTAAAAAGAGGGCGGTGATGTAAAATCATAGGCTGGAGACGGCAGAACTGAGTATTTTCTAAAGCAGCAGGGATTTCCAAGGTAGAGCAGAGGTGCATGCTTGTGTCCAAGAGTGGGGAAGCCTGTGGCTCTGACCCACACGTGGGCACGGGAGCCCACTGCTGGGATGCAGGCAGCTGCTCTGCTAAGCCAGGGAATTGCTGATCCCAGAATAGCTGCTGTTTATGTCTGAACGATCCTGGAAACAGCCACCAAGATTTCCTCCAGAAGCTGGAGACTGGAGATGCTCCCAGATGAGCAGCATCTTCTGGTTAGTGACATGCCACTGGGACCCCACATCTGCTCCTCTGTGCTGGTGTTGATGACCCGGCGCTCAAGAAATCAGGACAAGCTCTAAGTGCTCTGACTACTGGTTGGGATCTCATTGCATCTGCCTGGACCTGCAGGGGAGCTGCAGTAGGAACAGCAGCATTTCCCTAAGTTCCATTTGCATTTTATAAGAGCTGACTTCAACCTGCTCCATGGTTTGGAAGGCAGAAGGGAGAATAAGGATACAGGGCTCAGGTAACACTGTTCCTCTGTGTAGAGCAATGAAGATGGAATGAATCAGCATAGATGAGAGAAAAGCTATTTTTGCTTCTTTGTTCTTGTTATATTTGTTCTCATTAGTATTATTCTCAGTAGTATTACAAAAAATTAATAGTGTAATAGTATAATTATCATATAAAATTAACATATATAATAACGATAATATAATTTTAAATGTTATTATATAATAATAAATAATTAGTATAATTATTAACAGTATTATGCAAAAAAACTATATGCCTGAAAAACTTCCTCTCCTGAGAATGGTGACTTCACATCCAAGTATAGTGAGAAATGCTGAAGGCATGCAGGGAAAATGTCCTCCCCTCTGTTGTGTGCTATCTCATAATAATAATTTGGGGCTTCAAATATAGAGCATAACCTCCCTCAGTCCTGTACAAAATAAACACTAAAAAGGAACAGTCTCACCCTAGAAGTGTCTCTAACCTGTGTGTAAGGCATCTGTCCTGCAGAGAGAGGATGTTGTTTTGGAAACAAAGCTGAATAGTTGCACATTATTTTATTACAGTTCTGGAATTTGTTCAAGTTAGCTTTTCCAGCTTCTCCTCGTCCTGTGATTCATGCAGGTGTCCCAGCTCATTTAGAAATCAGTCCTATCTGAGGTCTGCCTATCTACAAAATTTGTTACTTGGCAGATGTTGGCACCTCAGCTATTGTGAATGACCTATTGCAGATCACTGATAACACATGGAACCTCCAAGATCATTTTGTCATGCTAAAGTTCACTACTTATTCTTCTTTGTTCTGCCTTTCTGAGGTTAGAATCTGTAAAACTACATGAATACTGTAATGATTATTTTTTCTCATCTCTGTAATTTCTTGAAGCTCTCATCTTCATAGTTTTTTTCAGATGTGGCTGACAGAGATCTTGACTCACAAACTATCCACTTCTCCCCAGCTGGTGTCCATGATCTTCAAGTGTGCTTCTCCCCTTTAAACATAGACATTGAACTCTCTTTTACATGTTTTCAAAAGGCTTGGATTTTAACCATCAGCAGATGCAGAGATCAGTCATTTAGTATCCACATTTTGAGACTAACTTCAGTAAATGGCAGTAGCATGGGAGAGATTATGTGTATAATGTATTGCCACTATCACATCTATCTAACAGTAATCAGATATCTGTAATTCTGTATTCATTAGTTCATTGGTAAATGGAGCTGTGCTACCAGATAACATTCTCTTTTTTGGCTATAGAACAGTTTAACATTTACGTCCATGTTTGGCATTGGGATATTGTAGCTCAGGAGAAAAAAGTTGATGCTGTAAACTGGTGGTGCTGACTGAAATGAATGTTCCCCCTGCTCCTCTCTTTGTTTGCACTGAATGGCACCGCCACAGAAGCAGCAGCCAGGGAGCATCGAGAAACAGCCACAGCCTTTCTGTATGTGCAGCAAAATGCTGCACTGAGAATAAACATTTGTCATACTCTACAGGTCCTACAAAGCTGCAGATGAAAAAAAAAAAAGGAATTTAGTTTCAGGCAACAAAGAAATTTGTGCTACAGCTGGTCTTTCCCCATATTAATGTACCACATCCCCATGTAATTTTTGCCACAGTTTCCAGCATGTTCCCCTGAAACATGAGAATGGGGGTCAATAATATTAAATATTAACATAGGACCTGGGTACTAATGTCTGACCTTGTCACTAGTCTAAAATTGGATATTTAATAAACATCACGAGACAGGGAAGTTTCTTCTAATAGCATCTTGAATCTTTAAAGTGCAGCTTCCCCTGTTCCATTTCCTGCAATGAGCTCTCACCACAGCCTCTACAAGTATTTGTCTAAAGCCTGAACTTCATGCCAGTTCTCTTTAATCTTTTAAATATTGCTGGCAGCACGTTTTTTAGTGCATTAGGTCTTTTTAGGTTTCCCTCTCCCTCTCCCTCTCCCTCTCCTCCAGTTCCTGGCACATTTAATTTACTAATACAGTTACAAACAGCATTCCCAGCCTAGGATGCTGTTGAAATGGGTATGCATTTAGCTTTTGCCCCTGAGCTGGGCCTGTGTTAGCTTCTGTATAAGTAATAAGTTTGTCTTGATCAGCATGGACAGAAGATGAGCTTGGACTCAATGCCAACTTGGGACTATTGCAGAATACAATACAGCATGGCCTTTTCTGCTTTCTCCTTCCTCTGAAATATTCTGTCTGTGTTCCCTTTCTGACAACTTTCTGCATGTTTCACTGCCAAGTTGATCCTGAAGCAGAAGACAGATGTGGTGAGATGTTCCTGGTGAAGGCTCGGTGTGGCAGGCAGCGATGGCACCATTTTTCTGCAAACCTGCATGAGTACCAGGGGGCCAGCACACAGCATAATCTGACACGTGTGACCCCTGCTGTGTGGAAACGTGGAAGTGCCAGCTGCTACTTACAAACCTAGGGGGGTGGGTCAACTCTTGGAGCTAGAGTAATGAGTTATGCACTAGATGGACACACCTGAGAGCCAGGAGTCATCCAGAGGGACCTGAATGAGCTTGAGGAGTGGGCCCATGTGAAACTGATAAGAGAAAACCAGGCCAAGTACAAGACTGAATTTGGGCCAGGACAGCCCCTGGTGTCAATACAGGCTGGGGGATGAACAGATTGAGGGCAGCCCTGCTGAGAAGAATGTGCTGGTGCTGGTGGATGAAAAGCTGGATGTGAGCCAACAGTGTGCACTCGCAGCCCAGAAAGCCAGCCATGTCCTGGCCTGCCTCCAAAGAACCCCGGCCAGCAGGTCAAGGGAGGTGGTTGTGCCCCTATACTGCAGTCTTGTGGGACCCCACCTCTAGTGCTGCATCCAGCTGTGGGGTCCTCTGCACAAAAACTCTGTGGGCTTGTTGGAGCAAGTCTAGAGGAGGGTCACAAAAATGTCTGGAAGGCTTGAACAACTTTCCTATGAGGAAAGGCTGGGAGAGTTGAGATTTTTCAGCTCGGACACAACTCCAGGGAGACCTCATTGCAGCCTTTCAGTAGTTAAAGGAAGCTTATAAGGAAGATGGGGACAGACTTTTTAGCATGGCCTGTTGTGACAGGACAAGGGTAATGATTTTAAAATAAAAGGCAGTAGATTTAGACCAAATATAAGGGAGATTTTTTTTTTTTTTTTTTTTTTTTTTTTTTTTTTTTTTTTTTTTTTTTTTTTGGTAATGCAAGTGGTGAGACACTGGAACAGGTTGCCCAGAGAAGTTATGGATGACCCATCCCTGGAAATATTCAAGGCCAGACTGGATGGGGCTCTGAGCAACCTGGTCTGGTTGAAGATTTCCCTGAACATTGTAGGAGGGGTTGGACTAGATGACCTTTAAATCTCACTTCTAACCCAAAATGTTCTGTGATCCTATGAAATGACAAATGTCATTGCATGATTAATGTCTGTGACCTTCTCATGAGATTGCTTGGATGGAATAGCTTGTTGAAACTATATTTTGATAACTTCCCTCCTGTACAAAACCATGGACTTCACTGGTAAAAACTGGTACTTTCTATTAAAGCCTACTTAGTCCTGTAATGGATTTAATAATATTAATGCAGCTTGCCTAAAAAAATGCATGAATTTTCATTTCTTTCTCATACTGGCTGGCCTTGCTCATATGGTGAACAATGTGGTATAAGGGGCACTGGCTAATTGTCTTATTCTAAGAGAACCTGTTCACCCTCTCTTATACTTAGATAAGGAAAGCTTTTGGTAAAGACTGTACTGAACTCTTGCTACAAAACAACTGCTTAGCTAAAGGATGACAATGGAGCAAGAACTGGTGCCAAATGAAAGCCTTGAGGTGAGAATTAGTGTGTGTGACTCACATAAATAAATCCAGCCCACTGTTTAGTGTGGGCTCAACCATAAGTAGTCTCCCATTCAGGTTCCTGAGTCATCTTTGTAGCTTTGGGTTATTGGGGTTATTAGCTCAGTTACAATCTTTCTTGGCCAGTCTCTTTGCTACTTCTCTCAAAAATTCCAGCGCCTGCAGTGGGGATCATGCAGCTCCCTGCACCACCTCTTTGCTGAGGTGCTCTGGGTGGCTCCAAGGGCAAACTCAAAGCAGAAACATAGGAAAAGGGAGATGATGAGCTCCAGGATGCTCATCCCTGAGGCAGAAGAGTGCACTTGCATTTGTATCAGCATTTGTGCTGACACTGGCACCGTGCCCTGGCTTCCACCGCAGTGACCCCGCAGCAGTGCTGCACACATGCAAAAGCCATGGGAGGAGGCCACGGGAGGACCACTAAAATAAACACGAGCAGAGAAGGATTATTGCAGCATAAAAATCTTTGTGGCTGATTTTAGCAGTGGAAGACCACAACAGTATTCTTTTACAACCAGGAAGGAAGTATGTCACATGCAGAGATCTTTATGCACAGACAAGCAGTTCAGAGTGGGTAATGCATAATATAAATAGCTCCTTAAAGTCTAGGCTGGTGCAAGTTCACCTGGCCATCTACCCTAAAAATGCTTAGAAAGTAGTTCTAAAAATACCCCATGCAGTTGCTGTGGGATAAACTGAACTTTTAACTTCCATTATGTTCCTGTAAATGGACATTAAATGAGTGAGATGAGCAACAGTCCACTAAAAGAAAGGCGAGAAACTCCCCTCTTTGTTCCTAAGGCTGATTAAGGCAAGACTGGAGACACATTCACACTGTACATAGAGGCACAGAACTGTACATAAACTGTGGAGTTTGAGTACGGGAAATGAGATCAGTAACAGTTGTTAGCTATGAGTCATCCCTTCACAGTTTTTTGGAGCATAGGAGTGAGTAGCATGTTCCAAGCAATATGCTTACTGGAGTAAAAAATTCAGTCACCACAGCCTATTTACATCAAACAATATTATTGTGGCTATGGCCTCCAGGGAAGAACTGAGTTGAAACCATAATGCAACTTTTGATAGCAAATAAAAGTAAATAGAATGACTGAGAAGAAAACTAATTTAATGAATGTAGTTCATTTAAATATTAAAAAAAAAATTTGCTCCACTATGCATTCTACTGAGGGCAAAATGTGGATCTCCCCTGTTTAAATTATGAGGTGAGTAATAGTTAATTTAAACTAAAAATGCTTATTATTAGATCCTATAGGGTTGTATTGCAATATCTAATTTCTAGATAGCCAGTTTCTTTCTTCTGCATACAGAATGCAGAGCTAAGCACCCCAGCTTCCTTTGTGGTGTACCAGGGAAGAAGGAGAGGGATGCAGAAAGAAGAAGAAACTGCATACTTATTTGCTGGGGTTTTTTGTCAGCTGCAATTTATTGTGAACCTGCAGCTTCTTTGTTCCTACATATCACAGAGGGAAAACTTCTCTTCTAGTCTAAATTTAATCTATTTCAAGCAGTCCTTTTCCTTGCCAACATTAGTGTTTTAGTTAAGGGATGTGCGTTTGAAGCAGATTGTCCAGTTGTCCTCACCTACTGCATCTGGCATTGCATGCTTGGAGTCTGTAAGCTAGAGCCTTTCAGATTAAATTAAGCTGTGAGATTCTCCAGGAGCACACTTGATGTGTCTGAACCACAGATGCATGTTCAGTCTACTGGACCAGATGAGCTGGTCTTGAGTAACCCTCCTAAAAGGCACGCAATGTAGAAGAAGTCAGGCTTTCAGCATGAGCTGTTTCATTCTGCTATTCCTTCCTGTAACGCTGCATT
The DNA here is from genome assembly GCF_026979565.1 of Vidua chalybeata. NCBI lineage: Eukaryota > Metazoa > Chordata > Aves > Passeriformes > Viduidae > Vidua > Vidua chalybeata. Next base: position 124,359,944 of record NC_071530.1, on the reverse strand, counting down.
ACTTGTTGTGCAGACAGAGCCCTTCTCTCAGGTCACTGCAGGTTGCTTGGACTGAAATGTTTTTCTGCTTCCCATTTACCACTGGCCTACAGCTAGTTCTCACCTTCACCAGCATTCAGTTTCCTCTCTGGAAATCATATGAAAAAAAAAAAATCTCTGTAAAATGCAAATCCAATATTATCAGGCAGCTGACACATAATGAAAACAAGTCATATGGTTCTGGAAATAAAAGTGAGAATCAGCACTTCATTGATTTGTAAGAAAAACACCTTTAAAAGTTCAATGTGTGTCTGCTTCACATCTCCTTAGGGGCATAATCACTCATACTTTGAACTCTCCTGAAAACCTGGTAACACAGCTGCACGTGAGAGAGCAGATTTCTGGCAAATCCCAACTACCCTGCATCAGTTCAGGCAGGCATTTCTTGGATACCTGGCTATGATTGTCCACGACCATGATTAGCACTGTTAATATGCTACATAACTGAATGCCTCCCTAGCTCAGGGGATCAGGGGTGTGCAGGGGATTTGTGTCTCCGAGCGCTCCTGTTGCCAGTCTGGCAGGTCCTGCCCTCTGTGTCCCAGCTATTGTTTCCTGTGTGAAGAATCACGCTCAGTGAGATGGAGAGGGAGAGCCTTTGTTGGGAACCCACCCTGTGGGTGTGCAGGGCTTGCCCAGAACAGAGGGTGTCCCTCCTGCAGGCGTCGCAGTGCAGAACCCGATTTCTCAGACTTGGGCACGTCGGTGTTAGGCTGAGCTGCTCTCCACTGCCAAGGCAGAGCTACACCACAACATACTCTGAAGAAACACTGTAGGTGTTTGCAGCAGGGTAAATAGGTAAGGAAATGGAAGCAGCTCCTGAAATTAGGAATTTCCTCACATAAACAGAGCTATGGAGGTGGAGCAGGTTGCAATGAACATAATTTCAGTGCACCTGAAGTTTCTGAACTGAAACCCCTTTGAACTCACTGCATTTTCACAACACAGGGGAAAGTACAGAATAATTAGTGTGTAGCAATACAAACTTCTGCTTGTTTCAAATAATTTTCTGTTGTAAAATTTCTCATGAGTACTGTCCTTTAATTACCATTCACAAAAATGATTCAAAGCCTATCTTACTGCTCTAGTAGAGATTATTTAAATTTGAAATCAAATAACCTTCTATAGGAAAAAGGCAGAGACCTTGTTAAGAACAGTGAGTAATCTATGTAGGATTTCTCCAAGTCAAATGGAAAGAGAAAAACAGCTTATGAAAGCCATGACAGCTCAAAATGGTAGGAACTTACATAATACATTGCATGTAAGTGTATCAGGAGCTAAAACCTGGCCTGATGGAATGAGTTGCGAATGCTGAGGAAAGCACATTGGCTGCTGAAAGCATATTAGAGGCTGGAAGCCAGGAAAAAATAAGGAAAAGTAATGGAGAGAGTTGTCCTGGGACAGATCTCCTGGAGACAGAAAATTTGGGCAAGCAGAGCTGAGAGGAAAAGCTGTCTTGAAGAGAGTGAGCAGCACAACTGTGTGCTGTTCATTTCCAGGTTGTTTTGGGGACATAGGCACGCGTGCACTTCCCTGTAAACAAACAGGACTGCACAACCAAGAATAACCTTACTTGTATAATCTTCTCCTCATGCTAGAAATAAACCCATAGTGCCATTGAGTATTGGTTGACTGAAACAAAACAGTCATATAATAGCAGCGTGTTTGGACAGCCAGCTCCTGCTGCATCTGCTGTTTCGTTGTACCTGGCCCTTCATGCACGGGATTGCAGATGGAGAAGGGTCCCATGTCCCTGGGAAGTGACATGTCTGGTGAACCAACCCACCTCTGATCAACATCTTAGCTCTGAAAATGGTGGCTCCTGATTGAATATTGGATATGCAATCAGACAGTCTGGCCCAGGACTGTGGTCAGTGAGCAGAAAATATCAAAGCAGCAAAGTGTGAGAAGCTGCACTGTGGTTACAGGGTCATCTGAGCACTCTGACAAGTACTTCTGAAGCAAAGTGTGTATTCCTACAGTGTCACTGATCTAAAAGATCTCAGTTTTAAAGCCTTGGAGCACAGCCAACAGGGAATCTTTCTATGACAATGATCCTCCTGCAGCTCCTCACAGATGACACATTCCCTGGGCAGGCAGGATGCTGGAGGTGTAGTCCTAAACATTACTTTCAGCAAACCATGGGAGATACACAGAATTTCCTGTGGAAGACTGAGTTTGTTTGGGTTGATCTGTTAGGGTGCATGGCATTTAACATATTTTACAATGGTCTTTTACAACAGAAGGGTGAGAAAGAAATCTAGCAAATTAGGAGTAAGCTTGCTGAATTTGTGCAGGGACTTAGATGATGTGGTTGCTGTAATAGAAAAGGACTGGCCTCAGCCTGTTTAAAGCACCCCCATGATCCTCCTGCTGCAGTATCTTTGAGGCTAAGCTTTCTGGCATTTTACAGGGTCTTGACCTTTAATATCACTTGGAGGTCACTATTTTCAGGTGCCTCAACACACCTGCTGTGTAATACAACTTCATGGCACAGGCAGGAAGCTGGGCTCTCACACAGGAATAACCTTGTTACCTCACAAGAAATAGAACCCACTAAAAGCATGGTAAGGACCTGAGGGTGTGTTTCCTGAGCATTAGAGGAGAACCTCACAACGAGGTCATCTTGGAACAGCTGTAAAACTTGCCCCCTCAAACTTACCTCAGTTCTGTGCACTGAGAAGCAGAAAATGGTCCAGTGAGCAATAAACTGTATCACCTGTAATCCCTGTAGCTCATGCCTCCTCCATGGTTATCAAACACTGCAGTTCTTTCCTTGCTTAAAAACTCCAGCATTGATAACTGAACCCCAAAATGTTGTTTTCCTGAGAGATAGCTGCTGTACAGGTTTGGGCTGTGTTACTGCTTGGTGTTGGCACCAGCCACCTAGTTCCCTAGATGACGAGCTCTGAGTGTGTTTACAGAAGTTTAACACCATTTGATTCCTCTGCATCTGCCACACATACTGAGGCTTGTGCCTGCTTAGCAGCTCCCTCCACTGGCTCTGCCCATTCCCTGTCCAGCATGGGAGACAGGTCTGGCTTGCCCCTTGTTGTTGTACAAGCACCAGCAGAGCTGTGGATGCATGTTCCCAAGGGCACTGTGCACAAGCAAAGAAAACAGCAGAAGGGCACTTGGCTGTGGGATGTGGACCCTTCCTACTCCTGCTGCTCCAATCCAAGTGTTTGCCCCATGCCTCTGTCCTCCATCCCAACATGTGATGCTGGATAATTCCCATGGGATCCACGTGGAGCTGTGTCACCCCTAGGCTGGGCACTCCCATCTGGGGCTGCGAGCACACATTGGAAATACAGTTCAGGATGGGTTGCATTAGGATGACAAGTTAAAGTCTTGGAGACAAACAAAGCAGGATCCTTTGGGGTCCACAATCAGCCATGCTACATCCCCTCAAAAGTCCCTGCCTCCCACCAGGGACTGTCTTTGGCTACTTCCCAGCCTTAGGCCCTGCAAAGCCTGATCCTGCATTTCTGCAGAGCCAGCTTTTGAAAGCAGGTGACAAGGCTGGTATTGCACCATTTTGGGTGGGCTGTCAGGGAATTTCAGGGGCTGCAGCTTGAGCACAGTCTGCCAAGCAAGTGGTCAAGGCATCAAGGGACCAGTTGGGACAGCCCTTGCAGAATGTTTTCCTGCCTGCTCTGTTGTCCTCACGCCTGCCAAGGTGGCACAGTGCCTGCCAGCCTGCTGCCAACCCCGTCACTGACAGCCCAGCCAGTGTTACTGCCACGGGACACGCACTTCTTGCTACAGATTCACTCACTCCTTTATGGAGGTGTCTGTAATATGCTCACACTGTGGTCTCTCTGGTCAAAGTCTTCTGTGCTTACAAAACAAATACCCAACAAATTCTTTGAGCACCCCTGGGAGCATTTATCCAGAACTAGAGATGGTGAGGGGAACTATGCCATACCAAAACTGTACTGCAAACATACTTTGTCTTGCTCATGCCTGTACCACATTCCTTTGAATGCCTGAGATAAGATCTTGTCCCATATGGGAAATCTGGAGCGTCCTGATCTGACAGACTCCAATTTAGGCTGAACCTCTGAGGTGGGTGACCTCTGTAGCTGACATGTAGGTCAACACAAATGCATTCAGGTTTTGTGGTCACTGCACTGGAACTCAGTGCAGCTCCTTGCCAGTATGGGGCATCACCTTTATCCCCCCTGCCTTTCTGTAAGGACTTGGTGTACAGTGCCCACCTGTGCATCACTCCATGTGTGTGATATGGATAAGTCAGAGCCTTGGAGGAGATGATACCTGAAGGGCCTTGCAGGGCGACTTGCAAAGACTTACGAGAAAAGTGTCACGCCAAAGAGCACGGGGTTTGCCCAGGAGCTGCAGTTCAGTGCTTCTCCAGTGGCACCCTCTGGTTGACCTCCCAGAGCACTACAGAAATGACTCATGATTGCTCACAACACCAGTCATCAGCAGGGGCATTCCGTAGGTGTACTTTCATTTGCTGTGCCAAGTTACTGCTCTGCAGAACTGCCAAGGTCTTGGCACTCAGAAAACATAAAGAAAGTTAAAGCTTTGTTCAAACATACAGGCCAAAGCTATGCATGTTAAATATTCACGTGGCTCAGGCTGTTTCAGGGGTGACTGTGCAAGCCATATGCTGGGTATAAGCTCTCTTGACAAGCCCCAGCAAAATGTATTTTAGTTTCAGCCTCAGCAAACTGTTACTGACATAATTCAGCCAAAATACAACATGCTCTAAAGGAATATCACTGCCTGTTCACTTTCAGGGTAACACCCCTTGCCATTTGGCCATGAGTAGGTTATCTTGGGAAAACCCCTGATGTTTCAAAGAAAACTATAAGTCATGCCCACATGATATAATAACTTTCAGAGAGCTTGAGCCTGGGAAGTTTTGCCTGGGTCTTGCTCAGGATAGTCTGTCTCCAGACCAGATGTCCTTTTCCCCACAGATGTCTCCAAGGCAGCTATTTCCAGACCTTTCCTTCCTTAATTGTATTAATGTAGTTAGAGCTGTAAAAGCCAGGTGGGTCAAATTCCTATGGTCAGACATTGCCATAGTGACTTTCAACTTTGTGCTTTACTGATCCCCCCGAAAGTCCAACAGGGAAGAGTGCTTAGTAACAATCTCTTGTCTTCTGGGAGTGGGATGGACTCCTATACCAGCAGCACAACTGCCCAAGCCTGCTCACCACCTGGAAGGCAGACAAATAAAAGGGGGGTTGGAGAAGGAGCCAGGACACACACATTTAAAAAAAGTTCTTTGATATAAATGAGCCCTGAGGAAGCAGATCTGTTTGAATATAGTTGGTGGAGGTCCTATTTTCTACAGGGTCCTCTATGGATACCCACTGACCACTCAGATGGTGTCCACAAGGACAGTGATAGTGTTTGCTGCTCCATAAAGACCTCTGGTATGTGCAGAAATGAATCTCCTGTTTTTAACATAAATTGAACCCATTTTTAACACCCTGCTTAATGGTACATTTATGGCAAAAGAATGACTGTAGCAGAGGATACAAAATGCTATATTTAGGGACAGACTTGCCTGTCAGTTGGAGGTCTCTAAGTAATGAAACTGTCACCTTAGACCCTCATCCCTCAGGAAAATGGGCAGCTGTACCAAGCCTGCAGACAAGAAGTGGTGACAAGACCAGCTCTTGCCAGGCAGGCCTAGATAAAGAGTTCTTCCATCAGCTTCACATTGCTGGCTTAGGAATGAGAGGAGAAGGAGAGAAGAAATTCTGCCCATCCTAAAGAAAGTGCTGATGTCATGGCTGTGACACCATTTGCTTTAAAAAGGGATAGAAAGCAAAACCACAGGGACATCTGAGGTTGTGGATGCAACTCCATCATTATTGGTGATTGTTACGTCACAGTTTTACCAGAAAGAGATATGATTTACCCAAAATCCACAGAGGTCACAAATTATTACTGGCTTCATTATAGGAAAATCCCTGTTTGAGCAGTCTGTTGCAACTTGCATGTACCATGTAATGAGTGAAGACCCAAAAAAAAACCCTTGTGTGTTGCAAGTAATGCTGAAATTCCAATTAATAAGTGATAGGTAAGGAGACTGAAAATGCTCTTTCGTTGAAAACAAATGTTAATTCTCAGTTCCATAGTTAGCAGTATGAGTGACAACAGTGACATGAGGAGCAGATTGAATATAAATGGAACATGACCAACAGCAACATTTGAAGTGGCTTCTAAAAATGGGAACAGGAACTACAGAAGGTCAAGCAAAAAAGCACAGTACTTTCCTGATGATGTATTGCTACCATGTAAAATGGGCTTAAGCCGCAAAAAATGTCAAGCGTGCAAAGCACAGGCAAGCCTTCTGTTGAACTCTTGGCTGAAACAAAGGTCTCATTTAGGCAGAAAGGATTTCTGTCAAAACAAATGCCTCCAGTGTTACCTATATTCCTGGGCATCTTTAATGGCCTTGGATTTCTAAACACAGGCCAGGAGCCTGTGTATAGCACAAGGAGAACTGTGCTCACCAGAAAGGGAGTGAAGCATCAGTCTGACAAACCTGTCACGCTGCAGGACCAAGAGAGAAGATGCCTTGTCCTCCTGTAACTTTACAGGAGAGCATTGACTGAGAGCAGTCCAACTATCATATGACCATCCAGGACAGTAAATGATCCTCACTACTCAAGTCACTCATAGGCTGGAGTCCTGCTTGTGCTTTGGTAGTGATGAAGAGCATAATCCTACAGCTTTGAGGGTCATTTAGTCCAACCTGGTGGAAATGCTACCTCCTTCTGTTCTTAGCCTTCATGTAGCTCAGCTCCAAATATTTCAGTTTTATTTAGAGGCAAACAGGAGGAGCCTCATCAGAGGTTACTTAGGTCTGAGCTGTCACCTGCACCCCCTGCCTTACTGCCCATAAAACAATCCAACACAAGCACTGTAGGCTTTGGGGCAAAGAACATTATTCCAGGTTCTGCTGCTGATCCTTGCTATCTTGGCACAGAGAAGCCCTGTCTCCTCCCTGTTTTGACAAAGTCTTTTTTCACATGCAGCACTGACAATTGGGAAAATATTGTGCTGGAATTCTGGACAGACAGCTCCAAGCAAAGAGACATTTTGAGGCTGTCTTGCCTGGTCCCCATGGGTATGCATAGAGCCCACTTATAGCTCTGGAAAATCTGCAGGGAACTGCTCTGTTGCCACTTGTCCCACTCCTCACCTCAGGCTCTCAGCCACATCTCTCACTTGAGAATCACAGAATCACATAATGGATGAGGTTGGAAGGGACCACAGTGGGTCATCTGGTCCAGCCTCCCTCGAGCAGAGTAATCCTAGAGAAATACTAACAGAATGAAAATGTTAAAACAGAGTGAAGGGAATGCAGATCAGCCAGCACTGTCTTTATCTACTATCCAAAACGGGTTGAATCTGACAACCCTTAAACCCCAAGAAGCATGGAAAACACCAGCAATGGATAACTGTATATTTTCAAAACATTCCAACACACTCTCAATAAATGTCAGCAGCACAATGAAAAGACAAAGTGCTGCGTATTTGTAGCTAGATTTGGAAGTCAAGTGAAATCTAATCATTGTTACTCCAAAAAGGGGAGTCTTGTTGGCATACTCTTTTTGACTTACCACAAGAAATGAAAAATTGAAAGATTGCACTGTCCAGGACACCCTCCAGACACAGTACAAGTGAAACATATTTGTTGGGCACTGCATTTCAAGTGTTTAATCTATTTTATTTTTTATTTGAACTGCCAGCAATGAAATGTGAGACTGGGCTCTGAGAAGCAAAGATCAGGAAAAACCTTGAACAGTAAAGTGATGATAAATGGAGTAGAAATGGATAATAAATCACAATGGATTAACAGCAAGAATAATGCATGAGACCTAGTGACTATCAAATTATGTGAAGTAATTTGCTGTGAAGCAATTACCTCCCACAGTATTTCCGATTCTTGCAGTAAATGGCCAGCTCTATTGATTCAAGATACCTTTATAACGTCAGGAGCTAAAAAAAGTGTTTCCATGCCTTGGGAAGGTGATTTTTGTTAATACATTACTAGCAGATACTGCCACAAAATATGGGACAAAGCAACAAGAATCTGATGAATGCCAGGGCCAGGTTTACTACAGCTGTGTTACTTGTACAAAAATGCTGAAGAATATGCTGACCATGCTGATTAATTTATTTCCAGTTGTTACTTTAGTTTTAGTCTCAAACTTGCTTTTGCCTTCAGTTGAATAATTTTAAACTGTTTTCTTTCAGGTAGAATTTTAGTTTTAGAGGGGAATCTCTGCACTTCTATATTTATGAAATGCTAACCTGTGCGAAAAAGATGAGTTGCTATAAAGCAACTGTTTGCCAAAAGAAAAAAAACAAAAAAAACAAAAAAACAACCTAAAAAAATAATCAATAAATGCAAAACATGATTTACTATCACCTGAGAAAAATTTACCAAGTTATCTGCTTGTGTGAGAGTATTAGCTAGCAGCTTAAAAAAAAGAAAAAGAAAAAGATGTTTACTGGTACCCAGGTTAAGCACAAAGAGATGAAGCGCAATTTGCTCGTCTGGTTTTTGCAGCTCTTCCCTTCAGTACAATATCTTTGCAGGCTTCAGGACTTAGGCTGGGGAGCTTTATATCAATGATACTGCATGGCTCGTTGCTCTGCAAGCAAAGAGGCAGATTTCAAAGCTTGAGTGTTCACATCCTTTAGGAACCAGGCACACTGGTGGCCCTTAGCGTGCCCTTACACAGGAGCTACGTTTCTAAAGGGACATTATTGTGGCTGTACGTTGGCTCTCAAAGGCCAAAGATGGACACAAAATGAAAGTGTAGGATTTGTCTTCTTGTTTTTGCCCAAGGAAAAAAAATTAAAAGAAAATGTTTTGGACATACATTTCAGTCACTGGACCACAGATCAGCAGCTGGAAACGTCTGAATTAAAACCCAGATTGGCAATGTGTTCCAATGAAAATGTTATTGTTCCCATCTGCTATAGCACTTTAGATGCCTGAAAGTCACAAAGTCAAAGCCATTAAAATATTGCACAAGCAAACAGAAGATAAAACTTACAGGGCAAATACAGTTAAATCATTGTGCAAAGCCAAAAGTCTCTGCAAACACAGAGTTCTGAGAGGATTTATCCAGCTTCAGAAAATTAGAAGTGGTGGGGAACTTTTCACAGCGTGTACAGCTCAAATTCAACTACATCTCTTGTTGCTTGGAAGTCCTGTGGCTGAGCAGGTCTACTTTTAAACTGCTTGCCACTTCAAAAACAGTCTTCCTGAAATATGAATGCACTGTGACTTAATGAGATATAGGGTATAGATTACCTTTTCTTTAGCCTTTGCCTCTGATTTCTGCAGGGAACTTGCTGCTCTGGGTTCATCCTTTTCAAGGCTTCTCTATCCACAAGCACCACTTTGAAAAGGAGCACAGTGAAATGGGAAGGGCAAAGCAGATTGAAATGTGCTTGAGAGCATGAAACTTACAAAGCTGCCTAAGACAGAGCATGGTGAAGCTTTAGCTGTGTTGTGACATCAGCTACAGTGGAAACCGCACACTACCAAGCTGCTGAGGAAGCTGGGCAGCAGGCACTGATGAAAACCATGTCTCCACTACACCCTGCAGTTTGCTGTGGAGTTACTGGCACTTTTTAGAGCTTGGGCACCAAAGGGACTGTATCTGTAATGTCTATAGATACACAAAGGGAAAGCATTTAAGTCAGTCCTAAAGGTACAGCTGGAAGCCCTCTGGCAGAATTGTGCACATTCCCTCCAGCTCTGGATGTCATAAAAGACACCCCCCACCTTTCCATTGCTTGTTCATTCTTAACTGAGGCTCCTTTGTACTCACCAGGTGTGGTCTTCAGTTGTATCATCTTTGTAATTGTGCAGGATGTGATCTGCTTCAGGGAGTAATTACGGCTGGTGAGGAGGCTGCGGTCTGTTCCTGAGACCTTTGCTTTAAGTATTGCAAAAGTTTGCTTTAGAGCACACGAACATGGGAGGGAAAGAACTTCACTTTACACTGCAGGGAAGGCTAGAGAGTCAGTCTCTGCATTCTCCTGGGAAACAGGAAATTTTAAAGAAATCATTAATGGGATAGAGTAGCAAGGCCATGATAAATGTGACATGAAATGATCAGCAGCACTGTGTCAGCATAGCCATGGCTGAAAGTGTAAAACAAGAACAGACACAAATTTGTTTACATACTTGCATCTATGAAAACTGTGTTTATTTAAAGGCATAATGAAAGTTATCTTGTAGTGTATTTGAACAGGGAAACCAGTATTAGCTGTGCTACTGAAATAGCACTTCTGATAATTTAAGCTACATCTTTCCTAATCCTGCCCGGAGAAATTAAGGGCTTTTGCTGTCAAAGACAGCATACTGTGGTTTTTGGGGAAAAAATGCCCATGGAAAGGCTGTTGTTAAGAAGAAAAATATTTGGAGTAGAGATATTGCTGATGAAAGAGGGGAACAATTCAAACAAGGAAGAAGAGATAGAACAGAGCAGCATTCTTCTTACATTCCTTTAGTAGCCTCTTCTGAGGTGCCCAGTCACTCCTTTGGGAAGGTGTTTGTGCTCTCTTGGATATCCCTGCTCTTTCACCTTCTGTCAGACTTCAATATGGTATCTCCCAAATCCCTCAGCAGAATGCTCTGCTGGCTTAACTTTGATGGAATAAATGGGATACAGTGTCCAAAGTGGAAACATGATCCTGCTACAGCTGAATGTATTTACAGTGAACTGAGAATAAGGAGAGGAGAGCCCAGTTATTCCTAGGGTGACAACCATCATTATGTATCTCCAACTTGTTATTAAGAAGCCTGCAAACAAGCAGCAAGAATGGATCATCTGAAGTACTTACTAGCACTTTTATTGGAACAAAATCAGATAGCATTTCTTCCAAGCTACAAAAAAAATGAAAACCTTATTTGGCATGGCCTTCAGGATGGTTAATGATAAGAATGAACATTCCTTTAGGATACATAAGGAGGAAATGAGTAAAAAACCTCAAGGGCTCCATTGCTGTAGCTGAAGTGCAATTCTGTTTCCATGAAGAAAAAACAGACCCAGAAGGGACAGACCTTTTAGCTTTGTTTTCACCAGAGGACAGATGTTATCCAGGGGACAAGGGGTTCAGAGAGAAAGGAAAACACTGGGAACAACAGGAGGCAGGGGAAGAAGCAAGACAGATGCTCAGCCCTTGAATTTCAGATAGTCCTGAAGGACTTGGCCAAAGCCCCCATTTGTCTTGGTCACTTTGGTGCTGCTGGGATGGCAGATTTCCTCACATCCCAGAGGAAAACGGTGGAAACAGTCACCATCACTGGGTAACCTCATAATCCACCACTCACCCCAGCTGGGAGCCACGCACTGGGGGCACATCCCTGGGGATGGGGACAGGCTGGGACATGGGCATGGCTCGGTGGGACCAGGGCCAAGGAGGGCAGGGCTGTGGGGGGCTGCAGGGCTCCTGGGGCAGCAGCTGACAGCCTGGGGGCTGATGTGGGGTCCTGGGCCCCAGCACATTGGGAAGCCCAGTGTGGCTGACAGGGTCAGGCAGAGCTGTGAATGGCTTTTTTCCCTTCATCTTCTCTGGGATTTTAAAATTATTTTGCTGTTCCTCTTGAAATTTTTGACTTCTGTTTTCCAGTCCTGATGAGTACATGATAGGTCAGCAGGTGGTTCCTCCCCATCTGACCTGGAGACAGTGGCTCCAGCTGGCACCCACTGGATCTTTCCTTTCCTTTCCTTGTTCTGGGAGCCTCCAGGGAGGTGTAGGGCCAACAGACTTTTGGTCCTTTTTGGCTCTATTACTGTGGAAACATAATAGGGACAATATCTGGGGGAGAGAAGGATTATTTCTGAAGCACTAGGTTGCTTATTCTTCCAGTTATTTCAAGTGCTGTAATAAAAGCAAATGCCTACTGTCAGCCTAAGGTGAGTGGAAGTGTAAACAAGGAATTGGAGCGCCATCAACTGCAGTGTGGTGCCTGCACTACCCCCCGGTAAATATATCAACCCATGTAAATTATTTATGCTTTTGGATTTGCTTAATTTCCTTCTCCTTTCTCCCTGCTGCCCCCGCTCCCTGCAGGACTTTCACTCCTCTTTCCTGCCCGGTCTCCCGTGTTGTCTCTGGCTGCCTGCCCCTGCCTGGTCTGGCAGGGCTGGACAAGGTCCCAGGGCTCCCCAGCCCCACTGCCACCACCCCTGGGACCTCTGGAATGCTTCATAGGTGGCTGTGGAAATTTAGCAGTGTGATAGATTTCATGGGAAGGGTGGGTTAATTAAGTCATTAAATATTTCCTTATGTATGGCAGGCAAAATTAGAGAATCACCTTTATTGGAAGTATTTCAAAAAGAGCTTCTCTGCTGTTTCCTCCTTGTTTCTCTTTCACACAGACCCCAGCATTTTAAAGCACTGTTTCGAGCTTTAAACCAGCTTGTGTTATGTTTTGGTTCATCTTGTGGTTTGCTGTACCAATTCTGCTCTAGCATTTTGGAACATCCCAAAATAATTTCCTTTTTCTCCTCCTCTACTACTGCATCTGTTATCATGAGCGCATCAGCACCTCTTTGGCTGCTTTCACCTGTTTTACAAAACAAAAAGTCTTACCCATAAACATAAAGAATTTAATTTTAACAGTTAATGAAAAACAATGTAACTGGAACCCCCTGCCATAATTTTAAGACTTTTCCCCCAGTAAGTAGTTTGGGAAATGATGGCAGCTGGAGTCAGTGATGATTTGGTTTATTTTTCCAAAAGGGACTGAGCCTGGCTGAGTTGGTAGTGTGCAGGATTGAGCTTAAACTGCTAAAAGGCTTTCCAAACAAGGTCTGATGAAAAAGCTGAGAATATTGTTCTCTAAAGAAGGAAAATGTTTTTCCCTATAACAGCAGAGCGACTGAGTTTCTATTACCTTTGAAAAGAATTCAGTGCTTAGGAATACATATTGGAATAGTTACATCATAGATTCTGCAACAAAGATTTAAATTGTAAGTTTTCCTTCATCATTTTGTGAAACAGTCTTCTAATTTTTATTATTTTTATTAGAGTCCTCTGTTGGGAAAGTGTAAAGTTATTTTCAAATAGAATTTGCAAATAACTTAATTTTAAATTCAAATAAAATATGGTTAAAATGCCAAACTCATTGCTCTGAAAATCAGTACGTGGATTTTAAGGAATAGAATGAGATATTGTGTCTTTATTCAAAATTTTTAACTCTAGTGGCTGAAACTTCACATTTTCAGACTCTCAAATATGAAGATTTCTATTCTTTAAAAAATTGTAAAGGAAAGTTTTAAATTCCTTACAACCAAATAATTCCTGGAAGCTTTAAAGAAAACACTTGTCATTGGAACACTTTCTATAGAATTTCAAAAATGGAAAGCAAGTCTCATTGACTTGTAAGAGTTACTTAAAGCAAAAAAAAAAAAAAAAAATCTGTATCTAAATCTGGGATTTCTTGGAAAAAACCCAACACACTAACCCTAACCGCCCCCCCCCCCCCCAAACCAACAAAACCCAACAAAAAGAAACCCAGGGAAGGATGAACCTGGAAAAATCCCAGCCTTTTCAAGCAACTCTGGTGTTCTTCTCATGCAGCTATTGATCTGGTGGTATTTCAAAGACTGGGGGCTTGTGTGGTGTACTTCATCAGATCCTGTGAAGTTCCTCCCCTCCTACATTTTTGTTATACATTTCAATTTTTGAGTGTGGTACTGCTAACCTCAGAATATTCATTATTCTCTGTTCTGCTATTTTGGTACTTTAAACATAAACTTAATTTCAAAATTAGGTTAAAAAGTAGTCCTTTCTATAAAGATAGCCTTCTGAGGCTCTTTTGAGGAGAGCCTCTTCTGAGCCTTCTGAGGAGCTCTTTTATTTACTTGCTTGTTTGTTTGCTCAGGGGGCCGTCTTTAGCTGGAGTTGCCAAGTGCTCTGCTCTTGTAATTAAAAGGTATGTTTGGAAGAAAAGGAAAGTATGTGGTGGTTTGTTTATTCAGGAGAAGATGTTTGATTTAATTTAACAGATTATATTCTTGAAAAGGAGCAGGGACAAAAACAGATCCTGAGCCAAATTCTGCCTTGAGCTACATCCTGCTTAGGCACTGCCTGAGCCACGCTAGGGAGCAGGTCCCTGAGACAGGGAGGTTGTGGTGGGGCTGTGTTCCATCTCTGCAGGAACATGAGGGGAGGAAAAAACCCTGCTCCAATAGCTAGAAAAACTGCCCTTTGGTCTGCTTTTCTGCCAGCTTCAACATCTGCCCTTGCCGAGGGGATGAGCTGGGAAATGCTCTCTGCACATGTGGCACTCCCATGGTGGGGAGGCTCCCAGGCTGTGAATGACTGTGGAGAATATGCCATCCTTCCTTTCCTTCCTTCTCAACTCCTGATCTCCATGAATACAGCAACAAGGGAGAGCTGGGGAGTGGGAAAGAGTGCAGACAATTAGCACTGGTCTTTACTCTCTCTTCTAAAAAAGCCCAAACCACAACTAAAGGATTTAAATTATTGGGAGACATAGCTGCATATTTCAGGAAATTAGGCTATTCCAGTGAATTAGAAAATAAAAAAGAGAACGGAAATAAAAGATTTCCCAGTGTTTGGCATCCACCATACATTGCCATGATTCAGCTTTTCCTTTTTTTGGGTAGAATGAGATGAGAATAGGACATTTAATGTTTTTAGAGCTGGACATCCTAGAAGAGGAAACTGATAACAGTGGCCAGTGCAGGGGGTTATTTCTCTGCTGCTTACTGAGAGAGAGCAACAGCTACTGTTGAGGATGCTTGTGTTCAAGCTCTGCAATTCTAACATTTTAAAGGTTTGATCTTTTGATCCTCATTTCAATCCCTTCTTTACATGAGGCAAAGCACTGAACAACAGCAGGTGCAGAAGGTAGAATAAAAACCCAGGGATAAAAACGAGATATTACATAAAGTATTTTTCTGGTCTACAGCCATTTGCAGCTTGGGAGCACCTTAGATAGAAGGGGTGGTTAATATTAAACAGTATTTGATGGCTTTTTCTTCTTTTTTGGTCCAATTGGTCTCTCAACTTATAGCAGCTTTCCAGACTCCTGGTGTCCTGTGACAAGAAGCTTTACAACTCAGTGGTGTAAGGTGCCTTAGCTATTTTGTTTCATGCCTTGTGATTTTTTGTGTTCTAAGAGACAGTTATTATCTGCTTTTATTTTCTGCATCAACAATGATTTTATCAGTCTCTGCCATTAAGTTCCCTGCCCCCTTAATTTCTTTTCCCTGAGGGACAGGTGACCTGGAATATGGAAGGGTATGAAATCCTCCCAGGTACATTTAACAGAACACACAGTCACAAACTGTCTCCCTGTAAAAGCCAAAGCACCAGCCTTAGTCTGCACCACAGAGTCTTTCTTGAAGGAAGAACGTCTTTGTGCAGGGTAACAGTCAAATTTGAGTCCTAAAAGCAGGACCTTGACCTTCTGCCAGTCTAGTTGAACCAGCTTTACAAGTATTATAAATCCTGGGCTGGTTCAAAGCTTTTGAACAACTACACTTTGTTTTGAATCACAAGCAACAACAGAACTTTTGCACTGCATTGCCAGGACTACTTTAGGGACAAATTTAAACTTTGGAGAAATAAAATGTTACTTTTAGTTTTTTTACATAAAGTATCTATATCGGGAAAGTATTTTTAATATTACCAGCTAGTGTTTCTCCTCTGGCTCTTCTTTCTTTAGTATTAGTTGACCATATTTCTCATCAAACTGCAGCTACTCTTCCAGCTGTATGGGTGGGGGGTTCTGTTTCCCAGCTGTATTTAGGATATGCAGGAATTTGAAGGTATTAGGAAGGTCTGATGCTATTATGCAATGGTTCTACTGCCCCACCTGCAGGCCTTGGGGCTTACCTTTAAACCTGCTTTGTTTGAACCAAAGAATTCTGCATTTCAGGGGCAGAGGTATGTTCAAACTGCGTTCTGACATAAGTGGAATTGAAGACCTGACAGGCGATGTTATTGCTCTGCGGTTCGGGAATAATTTTACATTGGAGAAAGTCAAAACACTTGTATTACATCTATAAACTGCAATATTTGGTTCGACTGCAGGTGTTTTCCTGCATCACTTTGCAGTCCCAGGTTACTCTGGTTACATCTGCAGGTGCCTAAGATGAGTCTGGAGAAAGGGCTCGCAGAGGTTGTAAGATAAAACCAGTCCTTGCTTCCCTGTAGCAGGACTTCTGCATGAGAACCCAGAGTGAAACCACAGTTTATCTCAGACATAGCTGAGAAGCTCAAGGACAGAAAGGAGGAGGGCACAGCTGGGAAGCACTAAACAGATCAGCCTGCATGCCCACACCTCATTCTAGTCAAATGGCCTTGGGATGTGTTTACAGACAAAAGAGCTGTGAATTGTGCTGTTTCGCTGTGCTGGGAATTACTGTAGGAAATCAGTGTAGAAAGCCTGGGTTAATTTATTAGCTTCACAAATCTTAGCACGTTATTTTGCTTTCTATGAAAATATTATTGTGCTAAGAGACTTTTGATAGTGGGGCCGTTCTTTGTAACATTACATTTACTGCTGCTCTTATTCTGGTAACAAGCAAAGTACAAGGAACAAGCACATTGCAAAGCAAAGCCACAAACCCCTCTGACTCTGTAACTGCTTGCAAAACAGGACTGGTAACTGGATGAGGAGTCTGATCATGCCCACAAGGGAGATAAAATGTATTTCAGATTCAGAGAAGGCTGTAGCAGGGTGCTCTCCTCATTGCCAGTCAGGTCTCCTTTTTGCTAGCTGGGTAGAGATGCCCGTGCTGCCCTTGGCTGAGTGCAGTGGCAGGAGGCCCCAGTGAGGAGCTCTGGCACTGGCACTGCCAGGTTCTGATGGGGGTTCACAGGTGCACTTCTGTGCTGGCTCAGAGTATGGTGTCTAACAGGCAAGCAGGCTTGCAGAGTCCAAACACCTGGCACCCCATTGCCTATCTTTGCAAGCAGCTCTCACCCAGATGATCCCTGAGACCTGCCTTGTTTATGCTGCTAATTAGACTTCTAGTCCTCTAGCCAAGAACCAGTACAGCCTCTGCCAAGAATCAATAAAATGCAAAGCAGCCCACAGCCAATGTGCAGCCCATTAGATACCAGATCCTCCTGCCAGGGTGCTTTCCTGTATCAGCATACTGTGAAACCTGAGAGGAATATCTGGAAAGGAATCACTGCATCTAGGGTCTTACATCTATGTGCAGCATCCTTGGGACATGGCTTTCCAGAATGGGATGTGATCAGATTTTTAGCACTGTTACCACAGAAACTAAACAACCTGGAATGAGCTGACTCTTGCTATCCCTCAGAGCCATGCTGCTCCTGGCACAAGAAATCTCTGCGCAGTCTCAAAGAGAAAATGTGCCCACTGTGACTGTGAGCCCTCTCCCAAACTTACATGGTTTCAGTGTAAATCCCTTTTATTCAGTACTTTTTTCAGTAATTTAAACATCTCCACAGTGTACATGTTATCATATTTACTGCTGTTTGCTTTTTTTAGTACACGCACTTTAGGGATACTTTAATTGCATTCTGTTTATGAATAGAAGTATTTCTATGAA
Organism: Vidua chalybeata; assembly: GCF_026979565.1. Lineage (NCBI taxonomy): Eukaryota > Metazoa > Chordata > Aves > Passeriformes > Viduidae > Vidua > Vidua chalybeata. The sequence continues at coordinate 124,342,323 of NC_071530.1, read as the reverse complement.
CACTTTGTGTTTCTCATGGAGAATTCACAAAGCATTTTCAGGACAGCCTTTGTATGGATTATGAACCTCCCTTGGCCTTGTACCCCAGCACTTAATATCCACATGCCACCAAAAGCACAACAGGCCACACTGATAGTTCCTAACACAATCAAATGTGGTGCAGCACTGAGGTGTATGCACCCCATACAATGTGTCCCACATGGCCAGGTTTTCAGGAGTACCAAAACCTCTGGAAATTCATCAAATGTTCATATCCTAGCCAAGGAACACTTCTCTCTTTTGCTTTCCTATGTGCTGTGCAGGATGCAGTGCAAATTATGACCCAAAACAGATATTGGTCTGTTTTCTTAATATTCTTGTTAATACCTGCTGTGTACAGCTCATCTTCCCAGGCTCTTTCAGTCTTGTCTTCAGGGAGGAGAGTTAAACAAGTTTTGCTCTGTGAGGCCGTAGAAGGCTTCATTGCTTTCTGCAGGAAAGGATGGTGTACTCTTGTCTCAGGGTGAGTGCAGAAAGGCTGGTTTGGTTACCATGCATCAGAGAGGAGGTTATGGTGCTTTGGGCTCCCACAGTGTGAGAACAAGCCCATGTGTGGGAGACCCACGTGATCCTGTACTCAACATCTACCTGCTTGATGACATTCATTCTCCCTTGGAGAAAATACCAGAGAGATCTTGAGACAGGAGCAGTGGCATTTAGCACCCTAACACCATCACAGCATGTAGAGCTGCCATGCCCACAGCCATCTGCTGGTACCATGAAACTGTCAGAGCCTACCTGAGCAGTCAGGTGGGGTGGGGAGAGGAGAACCCTTCAATTTGTCCCATAAAATGATGTGAAGTTGCCCCTGCCATGTAGTCCAACAAGACTTGCTGAGCGATCCTGCAGCATGCAGAGCTCATCATAACACAGAGACATCACTGCACCAAGCACATACATGTTGGAAAATCCACAAGGCATTCCTAGGAAAGCAGTGAGAAGCTGTTCTGTAAAAGGTTTTTCTAATGGGGTGCTCCATTTCACATCAGATAGTGTGAACCTGAAGGAAATAATTTTGAAAATACATCCACCCAGGCATGCAAGGCAGCCTGGAATTAAGTAACATTCTTGCCCTTGGGGTGAACTCTCCCTGTGTATGCGTCAGTATCCGACCTTTTCACAGTATTTTTGTGGGGAGACACACACAGCAGGAAAGACAGTGAAGGAGAACTCCTCTCTCCAGCACTTTGGGAAAGTGTGGTTCTGCATTAGAGCTGCAACATATCTGCTGTTAGTAAAGGAGGAAAGAAAAGAAAGTAAGGCAGCCCAGGCAGCTGGCTCTCCTCTAACTTGGCTAATGTTTGCATGAGAGCAGGGAGAATCATTAACTGCCCCAGACAAGTTTTACTGCCTCAAGGTCACAGAGTAATGGTGCACTGAAAGGCCACAGAAACGCAGCAAAACAAGTCCCTTGGTGCTGGGGAGACCAGAGCGCTTTGTCCAGGAAAGGCAGAGCTCTGTGCACACCTATAAAGCTGCATCCAGGTTTGCTCCTGGGATCCTTCATCTGTGATGCTGACACGGCACAAGGACATGAACGGTCAACTTTATAAAACCAGCTTCTTATTTATTTGTTATTTATTAATTTATTTTAATTTTTATCATTTTTTGCAGTTCGGGGGGAAAAAATTAGCCCTAGATGTCAAACCTAAGTTATCACTTGCTAAATTTCTGACATCCTAGTCTAGTAGTCTAGTAGTTTCCAACAGCCTTGTTTTCCTTTTGGATAGCACGTCCCTGTTCTCAGGCTGGTACCTGCAGGAGGACTAAACCCAGCCCTCCCCCGTGAACACGTGGCAGCTCCCTTGCAGTGTGATTAATGAAGCTTCTCCTCCTGACTGACAACAAGAAACTCACCTCCTTTCTCCATGCCCTTGGGCACATGCAGAGCCTTTATCTGAGGTCACATTTTTCTTGTAGTCCACAAAGCCCAAACAAGGCCTGTCCTCTCAGTGTGTGACTCACCTTTTGGCCCTATTTCTCATTCCCCAGGCCAGGTGAAGATAAAGAGGTTTGTGGAGGAGGAAGGCAGATTCCACCTCCACAGCTCCAACCACCTGCCCTCACCAATTATCAGGTAGATGCTGCCCTCTCCTAAGGGCATCCCCTCTCCTATCTCTCTTGATTATGAGTCAAACCCCACCTATTCCCCGCTGCAGTGCTGGCATCCTATCTCCAGGACAGAGGTGTGCTGCCCTCAGCTGTGCATGGTGCCTGAGGTCCTTGTCACAGCACTGCAACACAGCTGCTCTGCAGTGTCCTGTGCTCAAGGCTTCATTCCACAGACACAAGACCAAGGTCGCAGTACCTTCCTCCTTCTTTCCTTAGAACATGACCTGGTGCCCAGTATCCATGTGCAGCAACATCCATCCATCCATCCATCTATCCATCCATCATCCATCCATCCATCCATCCATCCATCCATCCATCCATCCATCCATCCATCCATCCATCCATTCCTCAGAATTTACAAACTTAAAGGTCAGTAGATCTCATTTGGCATGAACAGGAAAAACACACACCAACCTTGTAGAAAGACAGATGTGTTACTCTGCATAGGTTTCCTCTGTGCAATGTAAGCACGACCCTGAATTTTCAAGGCTTCTGCTCACCTGCTTTTTTGCTGTAAGAAGGCTGGAGCTGTTAAGATACTTCCAGCATGCAATGCCCTCAATATAATGTAATTAACATTTTGACCACTGGATGCTACTCTTGCTCCAAACATCTGCACAAGGGACTGCAGGGTGAAGATTTACTGGCAATGCAGTCTTGTAATTTTTTAACCTAGAACCTAGTTAAATCAGTCAGTGACCTGTGAGGTGTTTATTACCTGCCCATCAACTGAAGGTGAATAGTTAGGAAGTCATTTTGGGGATATAAAGGAATGTCTGCAACAGCTACACACAAGCAGATGATTAAATTAATAGTAATGGACTGAGATTTTAGTAGCGAAAAAGTGATTTTTCAAACCCTTAAGCCTGGGATTTTTAGCACATTGACCGAGACAAAGAAATGGCTTTGGATGTATTATACCAGTAGTGCCCAAAGCCCAGAAATAAACCACATTTTTTAGATACATTTGACAATTTATACTGCTCTCTACTCACTATCACACCTGCCCTAGAACAGTTAGTAAGCCTTATGTGTAAGCAGGTTCTTTTACCTTTACTATTATTAGTTATTATTATTATTATCATCGTTGTCATCATCATTGGCAAACGTTCTTGAACATTTCCCATTCTCTACTTATTTTGCTCTCTCCTACATTGCTCCCCCCAGCCTTCCTGCATGGCTCCCATGCACTTTGTCCCTGCTGCTTTCACTGATGTGAAGCAAAGCCTTCCCATCAGATGAGCACAGTTGCTATGGCTGAGATATGCCCAGAGCAATTCATCATTTATTGATTGTACCTCTGTGAAATACTTCCTTTGTGCACACTGTGTTGCAGGAGCTCCTGTTTTCATCTTCCCCTAAGGAGGAGGAAAGCCTTTTAAATATGCATGATAGTTTGTGCACCCTGGACACCATGTGGGTAGCTGATATATCCTCCTACAGGTGGACACAGCCTACACCCTACATAAACGGAAAGAAACTCTACGTTTATTTTGTACTTGCACAAAGATGATTCTGCTGCTCTCAGTGTTTTCTTTTGATTCCTCACATATTGCAGGAAATATCCAGGAACAGTTCCCAGGCAAGGCAGTGTTTTCTTACAGGATAATTCTATCTGAAGACCCAGTAACTTATTTACACGTTGCCTTATCATCCCACAGTTCCAGTATCTGCCAGCAGGCATCTAGAAGAACAGGTTTTGCACACTTTTCTGAGATCCTCACGTGATCTCTGGGCCAGTTTGCCATGTCTGCAGATACACTTTGCTTGAAATCAGAGGTAAAGCAAACTCCTGTTCAAGACATGAAAAGTATGAATCCTCACAGACAGTACCTAAATAGGGAACAACTCAAGGGTAATTCACATTGCCTAAATGTAAATGTTTCATGCTCCTAGAGGGGTGAGCCAACTGATACATGGCAGAAACCTAATCCAGAAAGAAATGAAACTCATTATGAAAATGCTAGTTTCTGGCCATTTGTGTGTTGAATGGCAAAGGGAAAGCTTAATCACTCTGCATACCAATGCAGCATAGATTTATTAAAACCAAAACCAATCAAACAAAATATGCTTTCTCTTTTTGACTCAGTGTTATCACTTACAAAGTGGCTGGCCAAAAATTCTGAACCAGTTCCTTTATCTCATCCTGATAAATTCTTAGAGAATAGATACTTAAAATAGTTTATTTATCAAACTTCCTCTCTCTCAATTTTGTTTCTACCTTTTCTCTGAAAGACTGCTAGTGGGCTGATGTGATATTTTAACATAGAAAATGTGGGAACTTTTTAAACTGACATGTAAAATTTCTTTCATATTTGAACCTCCTGATCAACTCTGCTTACCTGCTAGGACAGATATATAGTGATCTACAGCTGTGTAGCAATCTACAGCTGTTTCTACACACTTGCCTGTTGTCATGATTTATACACCAGATTAAGGCGAGGGATAATAAATTAACAAAGTGCAGCTCCATAGTGCATGATCCTCAGTGCTTTAAATTAGAACTGTCTCTGGTGGGCACGAGAGTGATCGGAGCAGAATTTTGCCCTACAGACATATTTTTTACCACCCCATCTATTGCCTCAGATGGATATGGCCATTTTGCCAATTTTTCTTTCCTTTAAAACCATTTTTCTTATCTTTTCTTTCTTGAGACTGTTCCAAATGACATAGGAAAACAACATTCAGGGCACAGTAGTGGAATGCATGCTACAAGCCAGAACAGCATAAAATATTCAAAGGAATACATGTGTATTCAGGTCAAGTAAAGAGAGGGATTCCTGCAGTCAGAAATACTTTCAGTGGCTTGAACAAATTGTTACTCCTTAGTAATCATTTGCCAAGGATGCCCTCTCCTTTTAGCTCTCTTCAACTGAAGAGCTGGTGGTGTGACATTTGGTCCCTGGAGCCTTTCCATGAGATTTGCCTTCATCCCGTGTCAATCCTCTTTCCAAGAGCTTGAAGAAGGAACTTTATCTTCCTGTAACCCAGAGTGAGGAATGCAGGACACCCAGAATAGAATAGGTCAAGTTCAAAGCATGAGATTATCCCCCTGAATTTAATCAAGAGCTGGTTTCCTTGGGATTCCTCATGAGTTAGTCAAAGTGAACTCTTAGCCAGATTAGCTCTGAGAGTTTTGGAGAGAAGCATCCACCTGCAAGCCAGAGCAGTATCTACATCAGCTTTACCTATAAGAGCTTTGCTTTCCTCTCTCCCTTTTTTCTTGCTTCAGGACCATTATTTCCTGCTAGGCGCTAGAAAAACATCTGTTCTGGGTGAAGATGGAAACATGGGACACTATTATTGTGAATTATTTGCCTTTTACTAAATCCATTTGATTCTCCATTCTGGCAAATTCAAGGCCAACGGTCTATTTCAACGTTTCCTAATTGTGAAAAATTCCTTCCACACATAGTTTTGCCTTTTTTTTCCCCTTCACATATTCTCTATGTGAGACTGCAGCAGTGACAAGCCTCTTCACCATACTTGGATCTTGCTTAGAGCAACCAATGTGGGAGTTCAGAAAAGTTCAAGCTGCTCATTTCACACAGCAATTTACCAATTAATGGAATGAAAACTGCTAGATCAATAAATAAACATAGTCAGGTTTTTAGGCTTTGCATATAGAAATACAGGCCTAACTCAGTAAGTGCTCAGAGCTGAATGACTGAGCACTCTTGCATTCATCATTTCACGTAACTTTTCAAATGTTTATTCCTGAAATACTCCTGAGCTGTATTACTTTACAGCTAAAACTTTGCAGTTCCCTCCTGCCCCATGGAAAAACCAGTATGTTCCAAATACTGATCTTGGCTTACACAGATATAGGATCCCTGGAGGTCCTGAACACTGACCAGCAGCATCCAGGCTTCAGGTTGTACCAGCTGCTGCTGAGAAAGAGCTTCTTTGGGGGTCTGTTGTTAGATCTTTGCAATTTGTTGAAGATGGGGAAAAATGTCCCTGGTTTTCTTGATCTCCCATTCACCAACAGTATGTTCACTGCTATGTCTAGAAGAGCCCTGAACATTCAGTCACTTCAAGTCCAAATTATCTGACAGTGGTTGCTTCAAACACTGCTGGTCTCTGGTGGGATCTGGTCCCTGTAAATGTCTCTTTCCATCCTCAGAAACAGATAAGTGATATCATATTCCTGCTGGTTCAGCAGGGAATCTCTGGCCTGCACAAGCAGGCAGGCAGTCTCCTCTTCCCAAGGCAGACACTGGGAAGTTACTCCACCAGTGAGGAGTCCTATGAAACATCAGAATTAACCTCTGGGTCAGGATTTCCCTGTCTGATTCTGCATAGTCTCTAATCTTCCCTTTCTTTAGACCTAACATATGCTCCATCTCCAACATGTGACTGCTCACCTCCAAATATTTAAGTAATATGACAAGCACTGAAAAGTTTGTGTATTTAATACTATAATTGGTCCACATGTTCCCTCTCTGGCTCTCAATGTGCCTGTTGCCCTCTCCATTACTGCTTCTTATCACCACACATATTTATGCCTGCACATTGCATGAAATTAATAAAATGAAAGCAACCACATTAATCAGACTTTTTCTCTTTTCAGAGGCATCAGTATTTGTATAGAAGAATGAGGAAGGAGAGCTTGCTCGACATGCACTTTGTCTGGTGCTGCTGGGTCCAGACCCAGCACTGGTGTGCAGAGGTGTGCAGAGCTGTTCCTGGCAAGGGAAGCTGCCAGGCTGCCCTTCTACTTGAAGCCTAATAGACATTAATAGACATTTAGTAGACATTAAAGCCACATTTACAGCATGGTCCCCCCAAAGTGGTAGATGTGCTTAGTAGTGGGACATAATTTTTGTGTGACTTTTCACCAGGGATGGACCAGTTCCTCTAAATGGATTATTTTATTTACAGGGATAACCCCACCCCTGGTTTTCATACTGCCTTCAAAGAGCAAGCAGTATGTTAAGAAGGTCTTCCTCTATCTAAACCTGTGTTCTAATCTCCCAAATGTATTCTTAAAATTAAAATACACTTGCTTTCTTCTTTTATTGTGAAGTCACTCAACAATTAGCCTGCTAAAGACTTGTGAAAATTTTAATTAATACTAATGAGATGCAGTTTTGACTGACATCTGTCAAAGAGAGTAGGAGAAGGTGGAGAAAATTATATTTCTAAACAGGGATGGAAAAATGGAGTCTCCTTGCCAGGACCCTGGGCAAATCCCCTTCTGAAGCATAGCCACTTGATGTAAACATAATATTTGGGGGTTTTTGCCTGAGTTTCACTGTCTCCCAGTTCTTGATTATGTATGGATTCACGTCCATTTTTCTTCTTTTCTTTTTGAAGTAGCATTAACTAAGCTGTTTTGACCCCAGTTTGCACATGACCTAGATGAAGACAGCACTGTGTCATTAGAGCTGCCCTGAAGGCAGAAAGGTGAGTCTGAGGGCATCAAGCTCCCTCTAAGGTTCTTGATGGGAAAAGAAAGTTAAAAGAACTGGAATTATATCAAATGCCATTTTAAAAACCATTTTCATGATTTTGGAGACTTTATCTTGTCTTCAACAGTGGCAATAAGGAGGCTGGAGTCTGGCCACTTACCACTGCTTACATGCTCAGCACACACACATTCATTAAGGCTGTGAAAGGATACATTCCTGCCCAATCATTTTAGTATTTCTGTTAACTATAAAGAAGAAAAGACAAAGTAAATAAAGACAAGCCATGTAAGAAGCTTCATGAGAAAGGAAAGCTGTTGGAGCTTTGTCTTTTTTTTGTCTCTGGCAATGCCTCCTAGGAATGTCTTCCTCCAGCTGCTGTCTTAAGGGCTGTTTTTGCTCTTTGGTCTGCTGGTCTCTCCTTTCCTGCTGTTTTGATGGGGGTGAGGGATCCATGGGGCTTGCTGGCTGGGAAGCTGCAAGCAATGTATGGAGAAGCAAGAAGGGAATTCACTGTCAGCAGACCAGACTGCTGAACTAGAGCCCCTGTAAAAATACATTGCACAGCACCTGGAGATGCTCTGGGGGAAGCTCATAAACATCACATGGAGGGTGCTGGAGTTTTCCCTGGCTTGATAAATATTTACAGGCACCTTCCAAATGTTGTCTGAGGACAGAGAGACAGCGCAATGGCAATGAGGTGGCAGCTGCCACAGAAATGGGTTGCTGGAAGAGTCATGCAGCTAAAGCAAGTAAAAACCAAGAAAATCATCCATGTGGAAACTGACTTCCTAAATATCCACACCTTCTCTTATTGTGTGCCCGTTTGTGCAGAAAGATGGAGTGTGTAAATAGGTGGAGTACTTATCATCAGCCAATTAAAGAGGATTGTTGCTTTGGTTTATTTTTGAGGGGGGCAGTGGGCAGGGCTGAGCAGAAGTAGTGTACATCCTCTTTAAATATGAAAGAAATGACCACTTAAAGCTTTTCTAAAAGCTCTGTCTTCCCCCACCCTTATTTATTATTTAGTTCTTCAGCTAATATATTTAATGCTGCAAGGCACTTGGAAACTAGTTTGAAAGAAATACTCTGCAAAATATCAAGCTTCCTCACAGGAGCAGGATACATCTTCAGATGTTAATTACTTTTTCACCATTAGACAAACCTCTTTTTTACTGCTTTACTCAATAAGGAAAAAGAATGTGCAGCATGCCTTGAATTTCTTCAGGGTTCATGCTAAACTCCCCTTTCATTTTCTGTTTTGATAACAGTGAAAACTGCACACCAGTGAGTTGACTCTGACTGTGTCTTGGTACACAGAAGAGAATTAGCTGTGTTATCTCTGATATTTCCTCTTAATGCTGAAATTGGCTGGAGACACAGAGCCGCATAATGATTTATTTTATTAACCCTAAGGATAAACCATATAAGAACTGCAAAAGAAACTATGGGCCTTGTCATAGGCTGTTTTATGTTGACAGCAGTAGATAATACATTAAGTCAAATGCACACCGAAGATACCATTATGTACAATTTTCACAAGAGAAATAAAAATAGAGATTTCAGTGTTCTGAGACAACAGCCAGCAATATTAGTATTTCACTCAGAAAAGCAGGGTCTGGCTCCAGGTTGAGCAACAAAACCCTTCACATGCTTGTTTCCTTCAGCAAACCAACATATTGCTCATAAAACTCTTCTGAATACCTCGATTAAATGATTAATTATCATGAACCTGTGAATTGCAGGACATGCTGCCTTACAGCTTTTGAACTTACACACTCTTCTATGCCTTTGAGCTACAGCACCTAGAGATGTCTGTGAGTGTAGGGGGGCTGTCATGCATTGATTTCTGGTTTTGAGTGAAAGGGAGTACATACAAATGCTTTCAGCAGAAGAAGGAAGAGCAGGCAATCAGCTGTTTCCTCAGACCTCCTGCTGTGTTTTGCAATCTCCCAGGGCTTTACAGAATGGATTAGGAGTTTGCCCTTGTAGCACCTCTTACTGCAGTGCAAAGTGAGTGCCATTATGTGTAGCACCTCCCTGCTTTGAGCCAAGAGTTCAATGGACCCACCTGTAGGAAATTTAAAAGCACAAGGCTGTGACCAAAATTCTGGGTTGCTTTGTGGGGTCCTGCCCTGCAGTGAGGTAGGCACATCGCCATGCCTGGAATGACTTTCCTCCAAAGTAACAAAGGAAAGCTGTCTTGCCAAGTACACAATCAACAGCCTCTGCTGCCACGAAGGAAACAGAATCTGTGCTGAAACGAAGTCTAACTATTAGTCAGATTCATATGAGAAACTGAGACTATTTATTTAGCGCAGTAATGGGAATGAAGAATGTGTAATGAAAAAATACAGTTTTGGGAGAGTAGGGGGAATTGCTCAGACACAGGAGCTTCACAGTTATTCACCCAGTTCATGTCTATCTATTGATCTGGAGAGCTGCTGCTGCTGCAGTGAGGACTGAGACTGAAGGTCTCAAAGCATGAACTGAGGACAACCTGAGGTCAAGAAGGAGCTGAGAGATACAAATTTGGAATGAAGGCATAAACATCTATATGTGGCCCAGCTAGTGCTGTAGGAGGGCAGGGTACTACTTTAAGAGGCATAAATTCTCCTTTGGGTTAGTGGGCAGGTAACTGCACATGCACTGCTTGCCATCAGGCAGCAGTGTGGCTTTATCACTGCTTACATGCACAAAGCTCAGTGAATGCATGGACAAACAAGAATGCCTTCATGCTTGCATTTAGCATATGCACCAATGTATAATTCAGACACAAAACTTATTGCAAATGAATAAGGCTATTGCAAATGAAATTAGTACAGCAATTTTCTCTTTGAAAGGAAAAAATGAAAACTGGAACCTGCTTGGGCTGGGGGCTGACTGGTGCCTGACTTCACAGAACCACACCTGTGCCTCCATGCTGCTGACAGCCACACCATTTTTGAAAAGTTCTGGTGGAGGTTTAAGCTCTCTGAAAAACTGGATAAAATCTGTGCTGCGTTTAAACAGATATGTTGTGGGAAAAGAAGGGAGGAGACTTGCTTTATCTGTTTTGTTGTGACTGAAATTGGAATTATGGTCTGCCTTCTTTGGGGAAATTTCAAGGCATGATTTTTGCAAGCAGTTTCAAAGCGAGCTTTATAAGATCAGGTAAGAACTATGTTAAGACATGTAGCATAGTTGGCTTCACAACAGTCTGGAGGAAAGACTAACTTATATGAGCTATATCTGATTTGTGCATCTCTTACTGGAAACATTTCTAAGTGAGACTGTGATGGAACTGCCTAGTCGCTATAATAATGGCAGCAGGGAGTAGACAGTGTTACTAGTAAAATATTAATGAGATGAATGAAAGTTTAATCTCAGTATTTATAGTCTAATTTGTTGCTCTTATTTTCACTTTACATTGTCTAGCTCAGTGGTATGCCTTTTCAATGAAAACAGCTATATACTTAGAAGCCTGAAACACAGATTTTGTCTCTTCAACAGGCTAGATGTTACATTATCAAGGAACTATGAGCCTTGACTTCTTGTTTGTAAAATGGATAAGGAAAAAATGTCTCAGGGAATTCAAAAGGCTGGCGTCCTACAGCTTCTGTTATGCAAGCAAGCAGGTTTTCACATTAGTCTTCTGCCTGTAAAATACATAAACAATTTGCAGCAATTTTAGTTAATTGGATCATTGCTTTTTTTTCTCCCTTGTAACCTTGTAATTGCACTCCTACATATTTCTTCTGGCCCCAGTTCTGCTTTTCTTTTTTTTTTTGTCTGCTTCTAAAAAATATTAAATAATACTTGTGTTTTAGTTTACCAGTAATAAAGTAGACCTGGTAGTACATAGTCATCTCACAAGAGCATACTGAAAGTTAACTACAATTTAAGCCTAGATTCTCTGGTTCTTAATTATCATGTAGTAACTGTACAACACTGCAGCCTTAAAAATAATTTAGTAATGAGTTACTGAAGACATGACCTCATTTTATTCCCAGTATCATTTTTAGAATGTTAAAATGTTCCATTTAATCTATTTTCTGAAATAGAATAATATTGTGACTAATTAGCAGCAGTTAATTGACATGGATTTAGGTTAGCTAAGGCTTTATCTACAGTATATTTACTACAGCAATAAAGCTTGCTGTAGATGATGACACATGGTGAAAAGACTGTGCTCACCAATCAATATATTTATGTCATAACTGGAAACAGCTAGAAGGCTTGGGAACACTTTATCACATCATTCCTGGAGCTATAATTGAGTAAATGCTATCAAAGACAGTTGTGGTACAGGATAAATAGGTAATGAGAAGTTAGAAACATTTCTTCTGCTCACAAGTGAAAGTAGCAGGGGTGGGGAGATGGGGGAAAGAAATACGAGGTATTCCTATATATACATTTACAGCATTCATGCATCTTTGTGCACATCTATGCTCAATTTCTTGTATGTATCTCATGCAAAATATGATTTGTTTGGAGATTTGGGCACTTAATTAAAATAAACATATAGGTACTCTTCCTTTGTTGGAAAATAATGAAATAACCAAGAGACATGCACATTCCAAACTCATGCGGTGCTCTAGCCCTCCCTCTAGTGCCCCTGCAGCAGATTTAACATGGGATTAGAATTATTTACTTATTTATTTATTTAAAATGTTTACTTCCCACCCCAAGCCCTTTTACCCCGCATCTGCTGCAGCTGTACACAGTGGGTGCCAAAAGCTGCTATAGGGGAGGTGCAAACTCCCTGTTAACAGTCTTTTGCATGCACCCAGTCAGATTAGTTACAGGAAACAAGCTCATGTAGGCAGTTGAAGCTTGGTCCTTTGATGGAAGGTTTAGTTCCTGTAAGGATTTTGGGATTTGACCCAGGACAAATAACAGTCTCACAGCTAGCTGACCACTATGCAATGCTCCTGGAGGCTTCTCTGTGGTGGTCTACTCAGCTGAAGGCCTCCAAGTTCTTTTGGAGGCATCTCCAACAGCCCTGGCCTCAATGTGTTCTCACTCAAATGGTTAGAAGTGCAGGATGTTCAGCATTTAACCAGTTCAGGATTGGTTTCAAAAGTGGCCTTGGACTTGGAGACACTCAGGCATTTAAAGAGGTGGAAAGGAACCCACAGATATTTTCAGCAACATGCTGCACTTTGCTTGTGGTGAGGTGGGAGCCTATGGGATTTTAGAATCCCACTAGGCATCTGCTTATCTATCCCAGTGGGTACATGGTATGATCTTGACCTGCAGACACTAATAGGTATGACTAATTTATTTTCCACAGAAGAGTTTTAGCAAGAAATACATCATGAAAAACTGTAAACTCTTTGACTTGTGAGTCAGATGATACCAGCCTAAAAAGGCTCTTACACGTTCAGTGTCTCCTTTTGATTGTACAGCTGATTTGGCATAGGCAGATCTGATTTTAGGGACTTTTAATGCTTCCTCAGGAGGGATATATTGCATAGTATTTCTGATCCAATGTATGTCCCTCTTTGGCTGCCAGGACTTTGATCCAGTTAAGTGCTTTCAGGGTTATGCTTGGTGCATCAGGCAATAATGTAGAGGGAGGGAGTGTGCTTGCTTGTCTGTTTTCCTTCCCCTAATATCCCAGTGCTTTTCACCTGGCATATGGTAAATACAGATTTGTTGCAGTTTTTATTTACCTGTTATACTAGTGGTTCCTCTGCTAAGGGGGCTTTAAATTTTTTACTTTGCAAGAGAGTGCCCAAACCAGAGGTTATGAGGAAGGGGCCATGAGGTGAGCCAGAGAATGGTGTGCTTAGCTTCGTCACAATGAATATTTATAAATGTCCTTAGTAAAACACAGTTGAGCAATAAGGCTCTTCTCTCACTAAAATTGAATGTCACACTCTTTTGGTCCTGTAAACTTCTTTTATATGCACTGGAACCATTTCCATTGGAGGTTCCGAACATGATCCTAAACATGAACATTGGGGGTTCTGCTACATGATCCCGTGGCAGAATACTTCCTCCTGAGCCTGGAACACATTTATGGGAGATAAGGGCTTAATTCTCTGCCTAAAAGAAGCAGTTGAACAGAGGTTTTGCTTAATAAAATCATTCCAGGCTTTGAAAGAAGTCAAGCCAATGGTGCCCTTTTACTGCATTTTGAAACAAAATGGAAATAAATTAGTCTTAAATGTATATTCTTCAATATACATTCACTCTGGCAGTATTAATTCTTTGACACTTGGCCTTTGTTCACTTCTGACTGCCTTGCCAGTTATTTTCAAAAAACAGCTGATCTAGAGGGAATGTATTTTAAAACTGGGCTCTGACTCCACAGTGGGAGACCAAGCCTATCAGTATGGCACAGCGCTGGGAAGGCTCCAGGGTCATGAGTGGGAAATTAAATGTGACATGCAGCCATAATGTCAGGTGTTTCTGTGTTTGTTGCTCTACTCATATTCCCTGGCAATAAACATCCCTTACACAGGACAGGCCCGATATCACTCAGGACAAAGTATTTTCAAGTCCTGTATTTAGGTGATTCAAAGTTCTAATAGGCTTGCCTTTTATAGCATGGCTTGGGTTTGAAAGGACCTTAAAGATCATCTAGTTCCAAACCCACTAAAGTGGACAAGGACACCTTCCACTAGACCAGGTTGCTGTACATGCATATGTTTGTTTTTATTTTTTATAACTGATTGAAGGAAACAAGAAGTTGCAGGCACTGAGCTCAGTACACCCCCAGTCCCATTGTCCTACACTTCTGTCCTTTTTCATAGACACAATGGGACTTTCAGGACAGGTGCAGTCTTTTCTTCTCAGTTCATGTGTTTATGTTCTGTGATCATAATTGGAGCCTGTAGGCAACTTTTAACAGGCTTCAGTTTGAGTAATAGATGCTTGTTACAATTCCATCTCCTTGCTAGTCAGGGCAATGTGTAAAAAGGCAATGGTGTATTCATCATTCTATTTGGAGATAGTGGGTTTTGACTGCGTCTCTTGCATCTAAAATTTTTCTGGGCAGGACAGCTAGGGACCTGCTTGGGACCTGGTATCACATGTAGCCCCATTGCTACTTTGAGAGGGCCACAGCTGCTGGAGAAATTGAACAGTACAGTATCCAGCAGGACTGGGAAGGGGCTATTTCTAAGCTTAGACACTGAGTTCAGCAAACTGGGAGCAAAACTGCATTCAGGCTGCATTCGACAGGGTGTCCTCAGCTGGGTGGGTGGTGAGTGAATCAGCAGTGCTCTACTCTATTCAGACTCAGGTGGGATGGTGGGAGTGTCACTACCAGAGGTTTCTGAATCAGCTTTCCAGGTAGTAGTCCTTTCCTGATGGCTAGCTCTAACTTTTATGGATGTGCTGGTGAAATGTCCCTTCCCCTACAAGAGGCAGTGAGATGCTCACAACTTCACTGCTCTGCAAGTTGGTTCTTGACAGGCACTTCAGAGCTGCCAGGCCTGCTGGTAGTGAAAAGTACCTGCAAAGGAGGGCAAATTTTATTGCTACTGATACTCTTCCACTGTGATAGCAGACAATGTATCATATATCAGCTGGTCAGTGGGAAAGCTTGGGACTTCAAGTGGAGTACTGTGGGGGAAAAAATCTGTTTGTTTGTTTTTTTTAATAGAAGCAGATGAACCCTCTCAAATATCTATTTGAATTTATTTTTTGAAACTGTCATAAAACATATCTGAGATATGTGGGATGAATTTGTGTTGAGTCATATATCTGGGAAAAAATATAAACATGCAGGATATGTTCTGATTGACTTCCTATTTTCATGGCATCACTCTAACAACCTCCTGCTACAACTATGCATATCCTAGAATATAAACATGCTTTCCTTTTTCCTAGCAAAAGCTCACATTCCTCAGCTGCCTTATGGATCGAAAACTACCTGGATTTGCTGCCGCTGTTTGTTATCCAAAGCAAGGACATTCTGAGTTGGCACCTCATGACTCTCTATTGTGCTCTGCTTTAGCATGTGACTGTGCATGCTGAACACTGGGGACAATTTGGCTATTCACACAGCCCTGCCATGGAGGCCTTGCCGTTCATTCTGCACAAACATTGATCTTTCCAAACAATCAAATCCATAGATGTCAAGGCCAGGGATTTGAAAAGGGTGAAGCAAAGATTTATTTGGCACCTTAATATTCTCAGTAAGACAGGCTGCTGGTCAAAATGCATAATGAAAACTTCTCTGCATTTAATGATATTTTAATAGAAATAGCTGTGATTGCAGCTAGGATTGCAGCTAGAACAGTTGTTGGTTTTCTCTTCAGCTGCTGAAGTCTCTTTAAGGCAGCCACAGCATTAGCTTGCCTAGTGTAAATGCTAGTGAGTCTTGCAGGGCAATCACTAAAATGAGAATAAAATCACAGTTTAACTTCCGTAATGCTGCACAATTTGTGTGGGTGGGTATATTTTGATATACAACCAGAAGGAAGATTCCACAGCCACACAAAGGTGCTGAAGCATGTCCAGAGAAGGACAAAAGCTGGCGAAGAGTCTGGAGCACAAGTCTTGTGAGGAATGGCTGAGGAAGCTGGGGTTGTTCGGGCTGGAGAAAGGGAGGCTCAGGGGTGATCTGATCACTCTCTACAACCACCTGAAAGGAGGTTGTGGAAATCTGCCTCTTGTGCTAGGCAATCAGCAACAGGACAAAATGACACAGTTAAGCTATGCTCGGGGTGGTTTAGGTTGGACATCAGGAAGAACTTTTTCACTGAAAGGGGGATTAGATGTGGGAATGGGCTGCTCAGGGAGGTGATGGAGTCACCGTCCCTGGAGGTGTTTAAGCAAAGATTGGATTTGGCACTTAGTGCTATGGTCTAGTTGACAAGCTGGTGTTTGGTCATAGGTTGGACTCAGTGACCCCAGAGATCTTATCCAACCGAACCGATTCGGAGAACTGGATGCCTTCGGTGGTAGCTCCCTCCTGCCCGTCGCACCAGCTGCGGGCAGCGGGCTGGCTGCGCCTCTCCGCACCGAGCCGGTGCCACGCGGCGTCAGCCAGCACACGCCGAGGTGCAGCAGCGCAGGTGCAGCCAGGGTACAGCCGGTGAGGGTGTGACCGAGGGGCTGCCTCGGGGGCGGCTCACTGCGCGGGCCGTGCCGCGCTCACCTGCGCGGGGCGGGGCGGGGCGGGGCGGGCGGCGCTCGTTCACCTGGGCGGGACGCGCCGCTGAGTGACGGGCGGCGGCCCCGCCCCGCGGGCACGGGCGGTGCCTCCGCTGCCACCCGGGCGGGGGCGGGCGTCGAGCCGGGCCGAGCCGGGGCAGCCGCGACGGGCACCGGGCCGGGCGCGGGGCCGCCATGGAGCCCCCGAGGGACCAAGGTAGGGCGGGGGGTGGGCGCTGCCGCTGCCCCCCGGGCGGCTGGCGGCGCTGGCGCGGCGGGGACGGCGGCGGCTCTCGCAGCGCTTCGCTGTTCGGCCCCGACCTGCCCTGCCCAGCTCAGCCCTGCCGGGCCGGGCAGCGCTGGGGCCGGGGCGGTGCGGAAGGCGCTGCCCGCGGCCTGGGCAAGGCTGCGCCGGCCGTCGGCTCGGGAAATGCGGAACGGGGGCCGGGCGGCGGAGCACGGGGCGGCTGCCGGGCCCCCCCAGCCGCGGATGCACGGGCAGCGCATCCCGGCCTTCCCGCGGCGCCTCGCGGGCAGAATAAACTTTCTACTTTCACCCTGCAGTAAAGCTCTTCCATTATACGAGTGTGCAACTTTCGATTGACCAGCGCTGTTCGCAGGGTTTGTTCCCTTTTAATTCTCCCCAGCGCGGCGTTGCTCCACAGCTGGCGGCTCTCTCTGGGCAGCTGTCCCTCGGCCCCTGAGCGGCAGCAGGGCTGGCGCCTCTGTGGCTCTGTGGTGTTTCACTGGTGTGCATTTTGCCTGAGAAGACTGGTGTCCTGGCTGCCGTGGCTGCAACACTTCCTAAAACTTCATGGTTTATTGAGACCCAAAAACCTTGGGTCTGCTTACCCAACATAGTAGTTGGTGCCCTGATGAAAGCTGACATGAATGCGAGCAAAGCACCTTCTCTTGCTGTATAAGCTTATCCCACAGAGGTGTATTACATTTATCCAGCCCATTCATGAATAGTTGGAGCCTTTTATATGGTGTGGTACTAAATGACACGCCAGCTGCTCTCCCGTGGACGAGGTAGGGCAGGCCGAGGTCACTAAGTTAGCTGCAGTGAACTAGCAGGGGTGCTTGGCTCAGCTCGTGTCTATGCCCTTGGGCTGATTTCATTCAGGGTTTTCCTGCTTGGGATGGCAGGAAGCCGACACTTGTGGCCCGTGGGATGTTGGAGGTGCAGGAGCTGCTGGGAATGTACCCCTTATTCTGCCACAGTCAAGCTCTGTGGTCTGCCAGCTGAGCAGGCACCAGCCTTGATTTGCTCCCAGTTAAGTGTTTTGAGGATTGTGTAGTACATCTGTACAATTAACAATCCCTTCTGAGTTTCTCTGTGCTTACAGAAAAGGTCAGGCTGTCTCTGCCTGACCAGAAGGTAATCTGGTGAGGGGCTGAATCACCTCAGGGAGGTTCCTTCAACCATTCTGAAGTCCTGTGTCTATCTTCAATATAAGTATAAATTAAAAACAAAACAAACAAACAAAAAAACCCCGACAAACACCCCCCCCCAAAAAAAGAAAGAAAACAACCCCCAAACCCTATTCTTGGGTACCAACAAACAGAGTTGTGCCAGAAAATAGCACAACTGTCAGTCCCTTCAGAATTTTAATTCCAACTGCAGGAGCATTAAATACTGATTAAATACTGATTTCAGTATTTGTCTCAAAGTTCTTGAGGCTCTCCTATAAAAAAGGTAAAGATCTTTATTGCAATTGCAGGGTCTTGAACAACTTCTGATAGGAAAAGAGAGTAAAATAACATGATCTTTTGAAAAACGTTAGTGACAGTCCTGACACTTACCAGAGGCTTGTTTGGCTATTGCACTCATTTCTGTTATAAATTGCTTTGTACAAAGAGGGTGTTGCACCTCAGGATGTTTATCAGAATAGTGTACCTAGTGTGATGTAAGGGACTGTTACAGAGCAAACGTGGTGCAACACCTTCTTCCTCTGCCTTATTTTTGGAGTAATTATGCTGTTTTCTCTTCATGGTGAGGTGGAAATCTGCAGGTACAGTGGGAAAATCTAGAATAGTCAACACACTTGTGCCAGTTAATTAAAGGCTTCTAATACCCTGACTATTAGACTTCAAAGACCACCTTTCTTGGCAAACTGGAGTGCTTGCATTGGAATCTGCTTAATGATAAAATATTATTACTCACTAAAGCCAACATATATGGTTAAAGTCCAAGCCATCAGGTCCTGTCTCTGGTGCCAGCATAAACATTCTGGATTACTGCTTCCAAACAGAAATTAATTTGTTTAAAATTGCGAGTCAGAGGTTGCACTCTTTGTTATTATGGTGACAGCTTTCTCAGATAGCTGTAGTTTAGAGGTAGGAAGAATATCTAGGTTATGGTTAAGACTGCAGCCAAACTAGACAAAGCTAATGCTCCAGGTGTAGAACGTGCTTAAGTCTCTCCTCTCTCTTGAGCAGTCAGGTTTGGTAGCAGTCCTTAAAATGTTGTTCCTAGCCTACCACCAGCAGCATCAGAATCACTGAGCAACTTTTCACTTGAAATGTTTTCATTGAAGGATATTTGGACTGGCTGGATGGCTCCATGTGATTCTCAGTGCACTCCAACAGCTCTGGAAATCGGTCTCCAAGCACTCTGAGTCTCTTGCTCTGTGATTAAAGGCACCAAAGCAGTAGTGTCAGCTCAAGCCAAATGGATATAATATTACCCTGAGATGAGGAGTTCCTTCTTCTGTTGCTTTGCTTTAACTTGTCATGAACAAAAATCTGATTCACTGTATGGGCTTAGTTGCTGAATAGATTAATAACTGCAGTTCTGCTTTCACAAAGATGCTGCTGTCCCCTCTTCCTCCCTACTCCCCCTCTGCCAAAAGAAAACAAAACGCACTAACCAAACCACAACCACACCTGATTTTGCTTGCAAAAAGAGTCTCTCTCTGACTTGCTGCTGTTACTGTTGGTGCTGATACAGTTTACCAGTGGAAAAATAAGGATGAAGCTGCCCCTACAGTGGAAGCAGTGTTCTGAGTGAGGAAATTGTGCCACTGAGCAGTCTCACAAACACATGCACCACAGCACAGTTATCTGGTAATGCTCCGTCTCCAATGTTGTGTTCAGGGGTTCCTCTTATGCTTCAGCAACACTTCACTTACGTAATCTGGTGTCTTTCAAAATCCTCAGGCTTTCGTGGTACTTAAAAGGAGTCCCAAAACACTACATGTGATTTCTTGAGAGACTATGTAAGGCTATCTTTTCCTGGAGCCTTGACTTGCACTTTTGGGGCTGACAGAATGGACTTTAATATTCTTTTTCGTGCAGAAAGAACTTGTTGCTGGCAGTAGGACAAGGTTTCCCCCATTATCCATTGGACAAAGCTGCACCTTTTCCTACTGCTTTGTTTGTTTTCTTATCACTAGGTACTTGCAGTACTGTATGATTTTTTTTTCACTTAATGTGCAATTGTGAAATCAAACACTTGTAAGTAAATACAAGTGGACAGCTGTTGTAGGAACTGCAAAGAAAGAATGATTCTCTGAGCTGAGTGTCTGTAGCAGTGACTTGAAGATGACAGAAATATCGGAAGGCTTAAATGAGTAGGCCCATTGAACAGCAGCAGGCTTTAATTTCTTTTGCAAGGAAAACTGTATTGGTGGGGAAAACCTTATTCTGACTCAGGCTGAGGGTCCTGACTTGGTGGGGTGGCATTACAGAGTTATTTGATGGCATTGCTGTCATCCTCTCTCAACCAGTGCATGAATGAGGTACAGAAATGTGGGGGATCAGTGTGCTGTGTTGGAGGGACACTGGAGCAGCTGATGCACAACTGTTGGGTGGGCAGCTGGAGGCTGGAGCAGTGTCAGCTGTTCCTGCCTTCTGCAGTGCTTGAGCATTGGAGGGTGACTTGAACTCTTCATTCATATACCCACTTCAGTAGGATATGGAGAAGGGGGCCCACCCAGTGCTCCAACTGTGGAAAGAATCTGTTGCTTGTGGTGTGCATGGATCCTTTTCCCTGTTCCCTACAAGGAACGCTGTCCCAAGCAGTCAATACAGTCCTTCACTCCGGCAGAGTAAGGTCTACTCTCAGACCTTTTGGTGCAGGGAAAGCTTAGCTAAGGATCTATGTCCTTTGATCCTCCAATGAGGCCAAGCTGTAACTGCTCGGGGCTTTTAAAATCTGACATGAACCTGATGCAATTCCTTTTTATTCCAGTTTCCCACACTTTGAAGCAGCCCACGAGTTCCCCCTTTCTCCCACTGCGAATGCCCACCAAAGCAATGGGAGGCTCAGACTGACATTTCTGGCCTAGAATAAAGCAGTGCAGCTTGGCTTTGGTTTAAGAACGTGCTGGTGGAGGCTGAGCAAGTGCCTTGCTCTGCTTGATCTGGATGCTTTGTGGGTAAAGTGGGAACAGCTGGTTTTCATGGCTGCCATATGTTAACACCTCTCCTGACCCGGGCACGAGTGCTGTTGAGCTGCTATGAACTGTGCTTGGAAGCTGCAGAGCACAGCCCCTTCCATCTGCAGGGGCTCTCAGTAACCACATACTGCACTACTCTGCCTTGGGAATGTTATCTCTATTCATTTTTATGTCATTTGTATCTCTATTCATGCTCCTGTCTATCTTGTATGTACATTTTTCCCCCTTGTCTTCTACAGCTGCTGAATACAGCAGCCTTTGACTAACAACTTCTGCTTTGTGAGCCAGGTGTCAGTATAGTCCCAGGAGGAGCTGGGTGATAGAGGAAGTGGATGTTGGGGCTTCTGATGCTTTCTGCCATGCACTGACCCTGCTGGGTAAGGATATCCCAAAATCTGCTTTGGCTGACCTTAGTGGTGTAAAGGCTGCGAAGGCTTTGTCCTGTTTCTTCACAACTGTTTGCTCCTTTAACAGGAAGATGTCCTGGCAGTTTTTTTGGCAGGAAATCCCTTAGCCAGTATAGAAAAGTCTTGCAGGAAAACAAGGGACTAGATTTGCCATGTAAAATCAGTGAGCTGTTTGTGGATTGCTGATTCCTGAGGGTGCTGGACATTGCTGCAGGTAGGGGAGGATATGTGCTATATCTCTTCAAAAAGTGATGTTTCCATGGCAGCAGATACAGTGCAGGAAGTGTTCTTGAAAGCCAATGTTTTTTGACTAATTTTCAAAAGAAAATAATCCAACCTCCTCCTTAATTTAATAGGAGAGAACAACAGTGTCATTTCCTGAGCCATGCAGCAGACACCTGATGGGTGTGGGGTTTTTATGCTTTTGCAAGATGCTCCCCTCCAGGTAGGAGAATGATGACCCCACTGTTTCCTTCACTGGAGTCTTTGTAATATGGGCACTTCTGATTTGAGATTTCCTGTATGGAGGAAGGGAGGTGTTTACCCTTGTTCTTTTAATATCCTGCAGTGAGTAAGCAGAAAAATGTCAAACAAAGCATGACTGAAAGGGAAAGCAAGCATTAAGTGAGATTAAGCACTAAATTGAAATGCTCTTGTTCAGCCAACACAGTCACTCTGTGTCAGCTTCAGTTTAAGTCTCCAGAGGCACAGCTTTCTTTCCTGTTAAAGGTGGAGAGTGTCTTCAAAATTGCTCGTGTTTGGGTGTGTTAGCCAGGGAACCTTCACTGAAAAACCTTGTATTGGAGAACAGGCTTTCTACTGCAAGTCTTCCCTTTTGAAAAGGGCTGCAGTAACAGACCAGCTACCCATAACTTTCTAATTTGGATCTCTCCTGAAGGTTCAGTGTCACTTTGCCATTTCCTCTTACTTGTCTTCCTCCTTATCCTCTGCCTCTGGTTAAGGGAGCAGAAGTGAAAGAATATATAGCTGTGTGTTGGCTTTGGCTGTTTAGCAGAATTATACCATGAGTCAGGCTAACTGGTCTGGAGTATCCTTGCCCTGCTATGAAAACACTTATTTCTGGCAGAGTTATAGATGGCTGTAGGGATTTTCTGCTAGTGCAAGTATAAGTACAGCTGCAGGAGTCTGCAGCCATTTGTCCCTGGATGGGGTAGGGGAAGCACCACAGCAAATGCTGGTGTGTGGAAAAATGCTCATTGTGCTGTTACTTGCTTGTGAGCAGAAAGGGGTGGATTGATGCTATCTAGAGAGAAACCAGCGCTACTGCTGTGGTGTGAATGCTGTTGCTGAAAGAGGCAGCTTTCCTGTTTTGCTAGCTGACTTCTCTATTCCAGAGTGCGAGAGCAGAGCAGTAAGTGTCCTTGGATGCTGACTGACAGTGGACTGGCCCAGCAAATGCTGCCTTGGCCAAGCCTGGAATGCTCCCTTTCTGCAGAACTGAGGTCTGTAGGTACATGCTGTGACACATGTGGTTCGGAGTGACAGGTTCTGAATGACCCCTCTCCTGCTTGTAGCCTCCCAGCAGAACAACAAATGTGTACTGTGCTTAAAAACTTCATAGATAAAGAGAAAGCACACTTTGTGTGTGTACATGGAAGGAAAACCTGTTTATTGTTAGTGTGATTGAAATTTTAGCAGTCTAATTCAATAATTAGTTTAGAAAAAGACTATTAAGCACATGAAGTCTTAGTAATAATAAAGCTAACATATGAACTTAGTTTCTGCACCTTTTTATTGGTGGTTTATTCATCCTCCCCCTGGCTGCTGAGGCTGGTAGTATCATTTTGGTGGTGGCAAGGGTATTAGAGCAAGTTGTCATATTGTGACTCCTTTTCTGGGAGGACTAGAATAGTAGTGGTTTCTTCCCCACTGTAGGATCCACTGGAATCCTTCTGTTATGTTTGCTTTTTACACATCTGCTGTTTCTTTCATGGCTTTGCAAGCTCCATGTTTCATCAAATCTATTATATAAAGTGCCTTTTATATATTATATTATTCCTTTGTTGTCTGTTATCTCTAGAATAGTTTTGTCCAACTGCACGTCTCCACTGGTGACCGATGACTTTCTTACAGCCATGAGATCTCCATTGTCAACCCTGTGCTCCCTTACTTGTAGCATGCCTATATTCTCACATTCCGTGTCTCTACTCTGAGATGCACTAAGTAAAACAAACCCTCAGGCAAAGGGTAGAGACAGAGCAAGCCTGACAAGTCTCTAGTCCTGGGGCCTTGCAAGCTTGGCTCAAAGCTTATGTCCTGTCACTAGCAATGCCTGTATTGTACTGTGGAGTAATGAAGAGGCTGGGGAGCACCTGCAGTTTGCTGGGGGTGGTGGGTTAGACAAGCAGAGGCAGAAGAACAGGTATTTTTGCTGTTTAGCTTTCCCTTGTCTAGCAGCTAGAGGGAAGTGGTGCTTCATCCCCCTAATCCCTGGGATGAAAAGATGTGCCAAGGGAGGCAACCTGGGCTGGAGTTGGTGTTTTCAGACAGGTGCTCCTCCTGTGCTTTGCTAGGATTGGACTCCATGTATAGCAGTGATGTTGGTTCATGAGAAGAAACTCAAAAAGGTTGAAAACAAAGCTTTGTAAGTAATGTTTTTTAACTGCTCCTTAGCCTGGCAAAGCTGTGTATTTCAGTTGTGAGCATTGGGAATGTTGCTTGTGACTGTTTTGCATTGTTTACTTTTTGCCTAAAGTGTTTTAATTAAACTACTAGCAGGGATCCCCAGATGAGCAAGAAGTGATCTTACTCATGTCTCTTTGTCTGTTCTCTGCCTAAATGTGTATCACATAATGACATTAGAAAGTCTTGATTAATTTGATCAGGATAGCAGAATTTGAAAGAAACTCCCCTTATGCTTCTACTCTAGTCGTCTCTGTCTGATGTTCATTGCAGTGTTCTACAGCAGTCCAGTCCCTGGGAATAACATATATTTGCAGCTGCTGCCAGGACAGGCTGCCTTTGAAGAAGGCCATGAACTCGCATCTTCTGATACCCTGTAGTCCCTGCAGGAGTACATCAGAGTCCTGACATGTCCCTTGCTTTTCCTCACACAGGTTCCCAGGAATGGGGCTGTACAAGGACTTGTCTATAAGCATATTTAAAGAAGCTGTCCTTTAAGTAGGAACCAGTACTTCTTACTAAAAAGAAGGGTTGGGGTTGTGAAATGGGCACAGCTCCCACTGACTAGAGTGCACCTTTCTCTTTAGTGTCTGATTTCTCCTTTACTGTTATGCAGAAGAGAAATCCCTTCAGCACATCTCAAAAGTGTTATGCCTACATCTGAGGAGTCTTGAAAAGCAGGGTGAAGGCAGAGCAGAAAGGCCCCAGATCAATCACTGTTTTTAACCTGCTGACTGCTCAGAGTTGCTTTGAGTACTGCTGGCAGAGGTTAGTTCTGTGCCTGCACACACACAGGCCTCGGTGTGTGCGAGCAGATCACACGCCGCTGTGCAGGCTGTTTCCATAGCACCAAAAAAATCTGCACCAGGCAGTCCCTGAAGAGGCTTTGCTGAGCAGCTGACGTGCATTCAGGGATGAGGAGCATCAGAAGTAGTACCAGCCTAGGCATGGGATGGGAATGGAGCCTGATTTAAATATTGACTTTCCTGTTGCCAGATGTCACTGTCTTGGCAGAAGGAAAACAGGCTGTTTTACTGCAATGTGCTTTGCTTTGAGCTATGAGCTCTTAAAAGCACCATTCATGCTCTGTTTTGTCTCCTCAGCAGGCTACTTGCAAATGTTGTGTTCCAAAACTGGTGTTTTGTTTTTTTTTTTTTTTTTTTCTACAGGGAGTTTGTTCTTGAGTAAAAAGAAAGACCTGAAATGACTTCTTGTCTTTCTCTTAAGACTGCTCTGGTGCCTGCATAGCAGGTATGTTTTACCTTCTTGTGCTCTGAGTTGTGACAAGCCTTTTTGTCTGTTGCCTGGGCAGACTCTATAGGTGCTGTGCAGCTCTGGTATCCCAAGTATGTCATGGATGAGTCCACCTGCTGTGTTCAGAGCATTGCCATGTGGTCTGTCACCACCTCTGGAGACACTTGAAGGAGCAGGGAAGAGAAGTTCCTGGAGAGGACCCCAAAGAGAATTGTCTGGACATCTAAAGAAGGTCTCAACCCCAGCTTGCCATTGTCTGAAATGGCAACCTGGTGCTATGCTGCTGTTTGCCATGCAGGTGTTCATCCCTGATCTTGTTGAGCAAGACTGAGCACATTGTGGGTCTGGCTCCCTACTTCTTCCAGGGCTCAGGCCACAGCTGGATCCTTGCACAGTATCTTTTTCCACCAGCTCCTGGTTCAGGGTGTGTGGGGACCTCAGCCCCTAGCTTGTTGGGGGATCGTGTGAGTTATGGAAGTTGTTGTTTATGTACTTTAACTGCCAAAAACTCTACTGCACTTCTAGCTGGCTGCTACTGTCATATGATTTAAGTGCAGTAATTTGGAAGGAGGGGAAGACTCTGAAACATTACTGTTATTTTCTCCAATAAAGCAGTCATTAACTGCAGTAAAGATGTGTTTTAGATACCCACTCGAAACCTCCTTGCCTGAAAACTCTGATGAAGGAATAAACAGTTGCTGCTACCATTTTAAAAACTGTTTACAGCAATCAGTCTTAAATACTAGCCTCCCTAAAATACATTTGAATTTCTTAGTGCACTTCATGTAAATTATGAGGTACAACAGAGACACCTGTCTGTACTTTGTGAACTGCTACTTGAGCTTTATATATCGATCTTGTTAACACTTGATGTAGCAGAACTAGTGCGGACACTAAACAGGTAGTAGTATGCTTCTTGGGAAAAGTGAAATGCAGTGACTGAATGTCTCTTTTTTAATATAGTCTTGATTTTTAGATGCACACAAATTTTGCTTTCCTGCCCTTCAGTTTAATCTTTAAATACTCAGTTAACTTATTTGTTTTTGTTTTTCTGGATGAATCTCTGATTAGTGTAGGGGGAAGAATTTGGTTTTGGACTGTGGTGTCTTCAACAGTTGACTTTTCCCAAAGAAATCAGTCTACTGCAAATACATCCTTGATTATTCATTTCCAGCAGTGCTGACATTCAATATAAACTTGTTTAATTCTGTTTAATATCAAAGAAGGAAAAAGCCAGCAGCTCACCAGGTGCGTAACAAGGGCCAGAGAGGTGCTGCATGTATTGCAGGACGTGGCCTCTGTGTGCTGGGCTGCATGCACTGCCCACTGATTGGGTTGGTTGGACAATACAGAGCACTTCTGTAAAGAAGCAGGAGTTTCATGATTTTGCTGGTGTATATATAGTGAGGATCCTTCAGGTTCAAATGTGGT
Organism: Vidua chalybeata; assembly: GCF_026979565.1. Taxonomy (NCBI): domain Eukaryota; kingdom Metazoa; phylum Chordata; class Aves; order Passeriformes; family Viduidae; genus Vidua; species Vidua chalybeata. Next base: position 124,315,530 of record NC_071530.1, on the reverse strand, counting down.
TTTGAGGACTTGGTTTTAACAGTCCAGCAATCCTGCAGGGAAGGTGGTTGGTGCTCTCATAGTGCGGCTGCAATGGTGGGTGAGCCGTCTGCCTAATGCACCCCTCTGGGTGCATTGCTTAAAACACCAACTTCTGAGCTGCAGGTTGTTCACACTCTTAAGTGTGTAATTTGTTCCTGTAAATGATTCTGGGTTAAGGCAACCTGCAGTATATCAGTACAGGCTGGGGAATGAAGGGATTGAGAGCAGCACTGCAGAGAGGGACTTAGGCTGGTGCTGGTGTATGAAGAGCTGGACATGAGTCAACGGTGTGCACTTGCAGCCCAGAAAGCCATAACACATCCTGGGCCTTATCAAAAGCAACAGCAGCCAGCTGGTCAAGGGAGGTGATTCTGCCCCTCTTCTTGGATCCCATGGGAACCCACGTGGAGTATTATGTCTAGTTCTGTAGTCTCTAGAACAGGATCTGTTGGACCTGTTGAAGCAGGTTCAAAGGAGGGCCATAAAAATCATTGGAGGGATGGAACACCTATTATATGAGGAAAGGCTGGGAGAAATGAGCTTGTTCAGCATGGAGAAAAGAAGGTTTCAGGGAAATCTTACTGCACCCTTTCAGTAGTTAAAGGGGGCTTATAAGAAAGATGATGACAGATTTTTTAGCAGCACCTGTTGTGATAGGACAAGGGGTGGTGGTTTTAAGCTGAAGGAGGGTAGCTTCAGATTAGATAGAGAGAAATTTTTTATAATGAGGGTGATGAAACACTGGAACAGGTTGCCCAGAGACGTGGTGGATGCTTGATTCCTCAAAACACTGGAGATTTTTAGTGGTCCAATGGAAACACTGGATGGGGCTCTGAGCAACCTGATCTAGTTTAAGATGTCTGAGCAATCTGATCTAGTTTAAGGAGCTCCCTTCCAACCCAAACCATTCTATGGTAAAACACAGATACTGTCCAAATCTTTAACTGGGAAACTTACACCACCCTTGAAGGGTATTTGGGGCATCCTGCTTTACACACACCTTTTCACACACCTTCGTGTGTGAATTGCATATGAACATGAGCACTATGGTTCATGAGCAGCAGTGAGCAGGGCTAATTAGTTTCTGCACGTTTCTGAACAGTAGCAAGTGAAACCTCTTGGAGTTGCTGCTTTGAAGCTGAGTGGTTTCGATTGGCTTCCATGCCTGTCACTGTGCAGGTTTTTTGGCATGACAGATTTTTTGGAGATTGCATAAGAAGGAAAACAACTTGAGTGTCAATGGAATCGGCAGAGTGACGTGCTGAGTACTTCCTCTGTGGTGGGGAAGTGTTTTTGGGATAAATGGCAAAAGGGAGAGCTTTACTGGAGTGAATGTACAGACTTTCATTCTGTGTTAGCACACTGATATATGGAGTTTTTCTTTAGTATGCTTTTGTTTCTTACTTACAATTCAAAACCAGTCTTCACCTTGGTGAATCCCAGAAATGAACTTCCCGCCAATCCCCTATGAAGAGTATTTTCCTATTCAAAAGTAACTTTTGAGAAAGTGAAAATGTGAGAAGAGGGATACAAAAGTCAAAGCAAGACCTCTGTGTTTTGTCAAGAGGAGTTGAGAATACTTTTTAATATTTTTAGACGGGAAAACTGATGAATTAAGGATAGACAAGTGCCAAGTAGTCTTCCTGTTCCAAGGTAATATTACTGGAGAGGCCTTGTTTCCTTGTCATGCAAGGTGGTGCCAGCAGCATTTCTGAGGGATGTGATGGCTTCTTAGTAATAATGGTGTATCACAGCTCCCTGTAACGGGGCACATTGTTGATTAACAGCTGAGGTGAGGACTAGCAGTATGCAAGGCAGCGTTTCGACTTGCACCTCTTCAATATCCTGGTCAAGTTTTTACCAGAATGAAAAAATGTGGATTGCATTATTCATAGCTATTTAAGCTCTGAGTTATTCTGGGTGTTTTTTTGCGCTGATGGTCGAGCTGTGATGGGCCAAATCTGATGTAACGATAACCTGGGTACCAGCTAGAGCAGTCCTTAACCATAAAAATTGAAAAGTTTACCAGACTAATCTGTTAAACACAATGGAGCCATTAAACTAGGGCATGACCAGTACTCAGAATGGCTATGAATACATGTATTTTTTTGTTTGACATTTACAGTTGTGAAATGAGCTATGTGGTAGATTAGCTTGTGCAATAGGGAGTGATGCTAAACTCAGATTTCACATCGCAGTATAAAGCTTTATTCTTGGAGTTTGCACTGATGTTCTGTTTCAGGTCAAATACTGGGAAGAGGCAACTTGTGGAACAGGGCAGTTCTGGAGTAGCTGGTCACTAAAATCAGTGGAGGCGTGCTTTCTTTACCAGAAAAAAAAAAAAAAAAAAACCCAACCACAAATCCCAACATAAAAAACCCACAAACAACCAAACCCACATAAAACTAAAAAAAAAAAAACCCAGTCACCCCCTCCCCTTCCTTTCTTTCATTTCCTGTCTACTTTTAGAGATGAAGCTCAATATCCTTCAAACTTTGGTTCTTTAAACCTGCACCTGCCCGTATAGTTTTCATCACATCAACTGCACCAGAATCAGGAAAAATGCCTGCCTGACTTTGTGTGCATTAGATAGGTCTTTCCAGTTATGTCCAGTATAATTTATTTCAGTAAAATGAACGGTTAAACTCATTCTACTTACTTCGCTGTGAAATATAAATGAGGAGCCTGTACACTTATGTAAACATGCTGATATTTAGGAAAACTGTCCTTTGTATGGAATAGACTGGAACACAACTAGATGGTGCATAAATATATTAATATTGCTTGGAGATCTTGAGAGATTAGTACTTTCATGATCTGAACCTGCATAGGTTGTTAAAAAGGATATACAGCTTGCCTGTAATGTCACCCAGCATTAAAAAATAGCATCTCATGTCCAAAGTCTGATCTGATGGAAGCAGGTATGCTCAAGTCTTCTAGGACTTGGATATCCTTTAAAGCTTTATATCTTTTTGTGGAATCATCACTGAACAAACTTGCTTGACCCTTATCTTTGCCACCTTGAGCTTTTGGAGTGATTAGTGTTTTATGACTGTCTGTTGATTTATATGACAGCAGTATCTCTCTATGCTAACAGTTTCATTTAATTTACTGACCTAGTATGACTTGGAGTAGGGGCAAATGTCTCTTAACAGGATTTAGTCAGCTCAAGCAGCATTAAAAGTCAGTCAAGGACATATCAATCGGATAAAATCTCAGAGTACATATTAATATAATGGCAGCTTCAGTGGTCATAATAATCTAAAGGTAGATGCATTATCTGCATTATATTAGAAAAAAAAAGCTGGTCAGTGCAGTTGGTTTGTTAGTGAATTGCTGCTGGTTGCTGCATGCACAGTGGTAGGATTCTCCCTCTTATCTGTTAAATGAGATTAAGAGCAGTGCAGAAGCTCACATCCTGAGTTTGTACAATTTGCAGGCCTGGCAGGATGTGTCCAAGGTCCTTTAAGAAGTGATAGCTATTGCTCCAAATCCGTTCGGATGCATTGTAGGAATTGGTGCCTTCCAGCTGGATGTGGAATTTAGCAGTATGGGCAAGCAGCAGCCATACTCCATCTGGAACAGGACACTTCAAACACTGCACAGTTGAATGGGTGTATGGTAAAGTGCTGATCTATAAAGGAATAGGTAATGTGTCTTCTTTGATGCTGCAGGGAAAACAACACAACTTATTCTGGGTTTTCAAGTGAGAGATTCCCAGTAATAGTGAGCTGCTGCACAAGTACTTTATACCAGCAATCTGTTAGTGTGCCATTAGCACTGCTTTGTTAGGTCTTACTTTCTTAAGTTTAGGAGGGTGCACTGAAACACTGCAGTGTGAGAAATGTAGATGAATAATAAGGGCTTGTCTTCATTATGGGCTTACCTGCTTGGAAAAGCTGTAAGTGGCTCAGTGTCTATTGTCAGCTTTTAGGTACCTCATGAACAGGCTGGTTCTCTGAAGGGTTTGTAGCAAAACCCATTATTGGCCTAAAGATGTGAAATGACTGGTTGGAGAAGAGGGATCAGGAGCAGGTTCCTATGACCTGAAACATTTCTGAGGCATATATGTCTCTGAATTTATGGTACTAATGCACTTTGCTGCTGACTAGGCAGAGTTTTACAGTTTCACAGATATTTCATACTATGCTGTCAGATAAGCCAAGAGTAGAAATGTTAATAAGATTTCTCTACAGCTTGCTACTTGCAGTTGCTTGCCTTTGAGAAATTGTACTTTAAGTTTTATGTAATTGCACTTGTTTGACAGTACAAGTCAAAATCGTGAACTTACTTAGTCAAGTCCTGAGAAGGGAAAAAAATCTGGTAGTTTGTCATTATTGCTAAGCAAAAAGCTGATCTTTATCCTGGATAGCAGAATAAGGTGCCAGGATACAGCAGGAGTGCACCTTAACCATGCAACAGTAACTTATGTGTGGTAAAATTAGCAGTACTTCTAGAAAATGTCACTCCTTTTGGTGTTACGTGTGCATCCTTTGTGGAAGCTCATGTGGAGATTACTGTGCTCTGACTATTTTGAGGAGATTTGTGTGGTTGTGCTAAAAATTACTGTGTCCTGAGCGCAGAAGTGACTCTCCCAGTGCTTCTGAAGGGCAAGCTGACATTTCTAGATGAACTGACATGTGTTTGGAAGCTTTTGTATCAGCTTTTTTTGGGCTGAGGAACTTTGCTAGGGGACCCTGAGAGCATGCAGTAGAAAGAGGAGTGGAGGAGTAAAGGAAACTGCACTGGAGTGGATGAAAAATAAAAAATAAATTGAGGAGTCTGAGAAGGGAATTCAAAGACTTAACTTGAGCCTAGTTTTCCTTGGGTTCTGTACAACTGATAAAAGGGTAAAACAAGGAGAGGCTCCTGCTGAAAGGCAGCATTAGCTCAGTGACACCAGTAGTTTGTCTACTGCAACTTTTTCTTTCTGTACAAGAGTGAACTCTTCCTGCTGCAGAGGCATACATTCACTTCCCTCCTGGAGAAGGGGTGTCAGGGGGAAGTAGATGGCTTTTGTACTTGCCAAGAGCTGCTTCTGCATCTGGAGTCACATGTCAGGCCCAAAAAGTTGCTTGCTCATTCATTTAGTGAGCGAAATGTAAGCCTGTTCCTTTTATGAAAATACAGGAAACTTTTTTCCCCTCCCAGAATCTGTCAGCTACCTTTCTCCTGCAGTCTCATAACAGAAACCAGCATAGTCTCTGCTGCTGCAAATGGTTTTGCTTTGCTTGTCAGCCATCATAATATTCCTGTACACTGGGTAGATGTGCAAAAGTGAAAAGTCTGCCATGAAGTCTCTGTCCATATCTCAGTTTAGAAAGTGTGGGAGAAAATGGTACTTTATTCTGTCAGCAGGTAGGTATTTGTAAATCTGCTTCACAAGATGAAGGGTGGGCCACAGACCTGCCCTAAGGCAGGGTGCCAGGACCCCTTGTGTTCCTGAAGAAGAGAGGTCCCTGGAGGATCCTTGGATAATATGAAGGAGCAGCCTGTGACCTATTACAGCCATTGTGTTAGTCACAGGATAGTTAAGATGGGAAGGACCTCTGGAGGTTCAACCCCTCTATTAGGGCAGGGCCACCTGGAGCTGGTTGCCCAGGACCAAATCACAGAATGATTTGAGTTGGAAGGGACCTTAGTGCTCATCAGTTCAACCCCCAGGCATGGGCAGGGATGCCACCCACTAATTACATCAGGTTGCTCAGGGCCCATCTAACCTTGTCTCAAACACTTCCAGGGATGGGGTATCTACCACTTCTGGGCAACCTGTTCCAGTGCCTGACTGAAAAAAACCCTCTGAGAAAATAATTTCTTACTAATGTCTAGTGTAAATTTCTCCTCTTTTAGTCTGAAACTGTTCCCCCTTGTCCTGTCACTATCTACCTACAAAGTAAAAAGTTGTTCTTCCTCTTTTACAAGTCCTCTTTAGGTACTGGAAGGCCACAATGAGGCCTCCCTGGAGTCCTCTATAGGCTGAACAACCCTAACTTCCTCTTTGTAGGATCTCTCATAGAGAGATCATCTTTGTGACCTTTCTCTGGATCAGCTCTAGCAGGTCAGTGCCCTTCTTTGCTGAGAACTTCAGAGCTGGATGCTGTGCTTTACTTCGTGTCTCTCAAGGGCAGTGTAGAGGTGGAGAATCCTCCTTTGACCTGCTGGTCACTCGGCTTTCAATGCAGCCCAGGATGTGTTTGGCTGTCTGGGCTGTAAGCACACACTGGTGGCTCATGTCCAGCTTTTTATCCACCCAAATCCTTCTCTGCAGGGCTGCTCTCAAGGACTTCTCCCAGCCTGTACTCGTATCTGGGATTGTCCTGACTCAGGTGCAGCACCTTGCACTTGAACCTGCTGAATTTGATGAGGTTCTCATGGGCCCACTTTTTGAGTTTCTCCAGGTCCTTCTGGATGGCACCTTGTCCTTCTGTTCTGTCACCTACACAGTGCAGCTTTGTATCATCTACAAACTTGCTGAATGTGCAGTTGATGCCACTATCTGTGTCATCAATAAAGATATTAAAGACTACTGGTCCTTGATATCCATGTCCACCTTGATGATCATGTCCAGATGGGTTTTGAATATCTTCAAGAATAGATTTTGTGAAGTACTTACCCTAAACCCGTGTTCCTTGCATCAAATTGTGTGCTGCTTGGCTGCTTCTGTACTTCTGCCCTTGATAGTAAATGATGGAATTTCTGTGCTACATCAAATCCAGGCATCAACTTGGTAATTACATGGTGGGAGCTACTGAGTACCACAAGCAATGAAGATTTTGTCGGTATTATTAAGGTACTGCTAAGACTACAGAGGGTGATTTTTTTGGTGTTTTTGTTTTTAAATATCATTATACGTAATTCAGCTTAATGTGTAATTTAATTTGCTTTGTTCTTAAAACCTCAGTGCCAATTTCATGGTGGGACCTGGTAACATAGGGTCGTGATGGTGGACTTTTCTGGAGCTGCTTTTCAGAAGTGGAGGCTCTGGGATGCTGTGTTAAAAGAGGGAGGTTTGCTTTAAGAGTGCAGAAAAGCAGTCTTGTCTTCTGAGGGAGGCTGGGAGTCACTCCAGAGTCACTCAAATAAAACTTTTAATTAGATTGCAAGATTACACACTGAAACTTTGCTTGAGACAATCCCATTTCTGCACTGCAGTGTTCCTAATCTTTTCCAGCTATCATTTAGCTGGAGCTCAGCACTGTTTTTTTACATTTTTGACAGGATCAATCTCTTGCCTGAGGGATGGGAGTCTATAGAGAACGGCAGCATAACTGGGATAAGTGGCTGAAGTGAAGTAACTAAACACATTCCTCTGAAATCTACCTGACAGTGTTTTGACTCTGTTAATCTCACTTAGAATTGTTCCTCTGTGTTTGCAGGGTTTGATCTGACTTCTCCAAAGTCAGTGCAAACTCTGATCACTGGTTCTGTGGTGGTACACTGGTTTTGGCCTCGTCCTTTTCCATAGATCAGAAAGCTTTTCACCTGTTACTGTTGGAGCTGAAAAATGTGAGCTTTGAGCACTGTTTGAGATACACAACTTTGTCATAAATCTGGGATTTCTGCCTAATCTTCTAAATGCTGAAACACTTGCAAGGTAGTAGAGAATATGTGCAAATATAGAGAATATTGTCTGATGTGAATGGGTTAAGTGTTTTACTGTAGTGTCAGCTTGTCTAGTCACAAAATATGCTGGAGCGTGGATCTACTCCCTCACAAGAGCTCAGGAAATTAGTCTGAGTTTATAATTGGATTGAGAGGAGAGACGAGAGCTGCTGCCTTCGCCAAGACATGCGTCAGCTGTCTGAAATACTGTGGGCTGAGACTTTGGTTTAAGAGAAGAGCAATATTGGCAACCCTGTGATCCCTACCTGTAACATTTGGAAATGTTTGTGTTCCAGGGAGATACATCTTTGACGAGGTGGTGGTTATTGGTGGTGGTTTTTTCTTTGGATTTTTTTGTTTGTTTTAATAGAGTAAGTGAAGGCAGCACTTAGGCTAAAGAAAGTGCTGGAGAAGATATTTCTGTACAAAGAACTGTACTGAATGATGTAGTTGTATCAGGCAGAGCTTGTCCAGAGAAAGCATGTGGAGGAGGCTGAAGTACTGAGATTAATATGGTGTTGAGTTGTACCCTGCTAGAAGACAGCAGATATGTAACCCCTTCAGCAGATACTTAACCCCTGCTGACCATTAATAACGGGGCTGCAGAAGCCTGTGCTGGTACTGTTCAGGAATTGCTGTAGCTGTGCAGCTCCATTCATGTAATGCACAAATCTCAGGGGACTGAAAGAAGTGTCTGCTGATAAAAGAAGGGGAGAGAGCACAATGTGAAAATAGGAGCACTGATGTACAAATTTCAGGCTTGTTTAGTCTTTGGGTTTCTGTCCTCTTACTTCACAGCATCTTTTTCTCTTAATGCAGTTTTAAGGTCTCAGATCAGGTGCTGAAAGGCTTTACTTGTTCTGTAAACTGGTAAGACTTAGAAGATCAAATTTATGCTACAGAATCTAGATTGGTTTAAGATGCTTAAATAGCTTTATGGCTCTTAAAATGGCTTATGCCATATAAAACTCTGTTGGAGTGGGGAGAGGAACCCTGACTGTTGCTGCCTGATTGGGATCTCCTCGGAAAGATGGGGGTGGTGGAACACCACCTGGCTGGAAATCTTTGCCCCAGACACACTTACTTGAAGGCCTCTTATCAATCTTGCCTCTTAGCAGACTGCAGAAGTTGAAATTCAGACCAAGTATAGGCTGAGAAGGCAATTGAATCTCCACAGGCAACCTTGAAAGAAGAGGCTGAATCTTTTTGCTATGCCCCCAAAGAGCAAGTACTTCTTGCACCTCTTCCCCCTCTTTGTGAACACAGTCTTCCCATCATTTTCCCTCGGTTTCTTTTGCTTGCTTGATTAAGTGCTGGAGTCATGACAGCCTTGCCAAAAGTATGAGCTGTGGTGCACAAGTTTGGCAGCTCCAGGTATAATCAGGACACAAACACAGGATGTTCAATGTGGTGAAGGTGCCTATGTAACTCTCTGATCCACTCTATCAGAGTAGATCTTGTGGATTGGTTATTTGGATAGCTTTGTCCAAAATATTGTTTAGATCATGTCTTAGGGTAGCTTCTGCATTCCTCCAGTCCTGAGGCATGAGTGGTAGTCTTTCCTGGGTTTAACTGTTGTATTAAACACTACTGAATACATAGCTCAGTTTCTTCGAAGCCCAGAGGTGGTACTCATTCATACTTCCTGAGGAAACTTCATCCTACTTTCTGTAGGGAAGGAGGGATATAAGGTTTCCATGTATAAAGAAACTGTTGTTCTGCTAGACCTATATGTGGGAAAAGCAGTTTCTCCACAAGGCTACCATAAATTCCTATCCTTGCTCAGCTGCCATCAAGGTAGAAGTGCTTCAATACTACATTGCATTGCTTAAATGTTAAAAGTTGCAGACCTGGGTAGTAGGTGCTAGCTGAAGAAAGAATCATGCCTGAGACTAAGCAGGCAAATATCTGATGAAAAGTGTTAGCTCAAACTTAACAGCTTTTCTAGGTGTGGAGGGAGTTCCCTTCCTTATGGTTCATGAGGTGCACAATCTTTACTGATTGTTAATGCTAAATAGCTACCTGGGAAAGCTTTAAGTACACTCTGTAACCTTAACATAGGAGATTACAACATCGTTTATGGTAGGAATTGTGATGGTAGTGCTTTGCTGAGGCTTGCCAAGCCTTCCTGAGACACTTTGGACATTCAGTTGAACTTGTCAGTGATTGGTTCAAGCATCCTTGACAGAAGATATCTACCTTTGTGCCAGTCTCTCAGACACCAGCTTCTAAAATGCCATAGATTACTTAAGTACTAACCTCTAAGTTATCCTGAGGTGTTAAGGGCAAATGAATGCTTGTTCTGGAACAGCAAAATCTTCGGGTTTAATCCCTTGCATAGTAAGCAAAAAACCACTGCTACTTCGCTCTGGAACAGCTCCTTCCTTAGACTTCAAGATCTTTGCAGGTATCTGCTTTGCAGGTATCAAGACCTTGCAGGTGGTATCTGCAGTAACAACCAAGGTACACAGTAAAACTGAATTTGCAATGCAGGGCAAAGAACAGAGATACTTGAGGATGCACAGTTAATTACTCTAAGCCATGTAACAGAAGCCTAATTTTATGCTTCAACACTGAAATGTGTGTGTCTTGCCCTGGGAAGGCAGCATCCATCTATTAGGGTATGGCTGTACAACCTCAGTTCCACCTCCAGCCAGCTGCAAGTTCTCTGAATCATTGTGAAGGAGAGGAAACCCCATCCAGCAGGATATTTTAGTCATGGGAGGGCCCTTTAGAAAGGCCTCATAATGTGCCTGTTTTCATAGTGTACAGAAATCTTGATTGCTGTGACTGTAAGAGCTGCTAAACTGGTCAGAAAACTTCACACTGCAGAGAAAAACCTTGCTTTTTTGTTCTGTGCAGCTGCTGTCTGTCATCACTATCCTGCTTTGTTTCCTTAGGCCATCACTTGAATTTGGAAAATCTCTTGGAGAGTGATTCATTCCTCCTCCAAATGCACCACAGTGAGCAGAACCTATCTTCTCTAGACTGGCTTTAGGCAGTGTGGGGGAGTGCTGCCTTGCTCTGCCGTGAATCCCTGGATGTGCTAAGGAACTCTGGGGAAGAAGCAGATAAAATGATTGTTATGGCTGGCAGGGGATCTCTTAAAACTAGGGATTGTCTTCCCTGAAGTGGATGAGTTAGGAATGACAGCCTAGAAGTTGTCCTACAGGAGATTTAGAAGGGTGGACTGCAGTCCTTTCTCTCTACAGAGAGATTGACTTATACTTCAGTTTGAAGACCATCAAATTTCCCTAAGTGATGAGGAAGAAAACAGCTTCCTTCATCACCAGATGGGATTTGTACCTGGTAAAAGAGAGGAGCAACACTCCTGTAAACTGCAGCAGGTAAGAAAGCAGGAGGCTGATGTGTTTAGGTGATGTGTTTGGTAGGTGCTGTAGCAACCCATCTGTATGGCCACTATAATTGAGCAAAGAGAGGAACTTGAAGTAGGGAGCACTTGCATGGTGTCCCTCTCTTGGCAATGACCTTAGAACAGTAATATATCTGTAATATTTCTAAAAACTAGAGATTGTCTTGGGTGACTTTTGGGCTTGTGCTCAGGCTATGCATAAGGAGGAACAAAAGCAGAATTCAGTCTCTCAGGTGGCGGCTCAGATTTGTAATTCAGCAAATCTTCCCTGTAAGCCACATATATGTTCCAGCAGTGTGCCACATCCTGTATGTCTCTGACTACTCTGAAGAGGTGTTGAAGAGTTTGGCCAGTACAGATTTCTGTCAGTAGGGGTGGCAGGCCAGGTCAGTGGTTGAGACTGGCAATCCAGATGTCTCTAGGGACATGAAACCAACTTGTGCACTATAAAGATATAGGAAGAGTACCAGATTTTTTGGAATGGTTGGTGATGGGTAAATCTGAATGTAGGGAATTTCCTGTAAAAACAGGAATGTAATGTTTGCTCCAGGAAATGCCTAGGAAATGGTGTTCTTGATTGTTAGCAGGGATCAACAGATTTTCATAAGGGGTTCTTTTTCCTATAACAGCTACTTGCAGTTGTAGCCAGCTAGCACTGACCAGTGTTAAAGTGAATTATTATCTAGGGTTAGGAAAAAGTCCTAGGATGTAAGCCTCCCCTTCTCTCTGCGTTGGGAGAGTGATGGTAGAAAATACCCAGCTCTTTGTGTGCCGCATCGGATAACTTGTCATTTTACCTAGCCCAGTTAGCACAACTACTGCCTGAGCCTTTTGCTCAGAAGGCAGCCCCTGACTGCTGAGTTATACAGGGGAAAGCTGTGAAGCACAATCTGTAGCTGTTCATGTTAACAAACTTGGTTAATAGAGTATATTATTACTGTAGCTGTGTTACAGTTCTCTGCTGCCTCTGGATGCTTTAACTACAATATGTGACCAAAGCTTTGACCTTTGCCAGATGAACTTTGCAGTATTTCTGGCAGATGGCACAGCCATGTGTCAGAAATGCAGGGGGGCATTCTATTTTCTTTTCAGTGGGTTTGGAAAATAGCAGAGACCTGTATTTCAGGCTCCAGCACTCTCATTGTTATGAACCTGCAGGTACTCTGCACCAGAAGTGAATGTAGGTCTTTAGCCTAAAGGATCTGCTTTTTAATTAGCTGGAAGGTCTGTTCCTGTGGCAACTGACTGACTGCAGTGGAAATGGGAAGTTAAAATTCCAGAAGGGGGGTGTCTTTTCTTCTCATATGCCCAGGAATTACTTTGCTTGGACTTGATGTTGGAATGCTGCAAGGCTCCTTCACTTCTCTGGAATATTGCCTGATCAGTAATGCCTAATCAGCTCTGTCCTTACTGTGCAGGAAAAGATTAACTTACATTTGATTATGCTCCTCTGTGTGCAGGCTGCAGTGAGGATCCCAGGTGAAGATGTGGGGTTTGGGAGGAAATTGTTGCTCAGCTCTAAAGATGATCTACATTGCTAGCAATCTTGTGTTTTCAGTAAAAGAAGCTGACCTTGAAATAAAAATAAAACAATGTAGTGAAGTGCTGCAAAACTGTGCTGAGTGCCTCTTTTAGGTAAGAAGCATTTCTGCTTCCCAGAGTTGAACCGTAAAGGCCTGGCATGAAGTCAGATGGCTTATGTAAGTTGATCTTTCTTTATGGTGTATGTGTCAAAACATAAATACGTTCCAGGCAATGCATTTCTGCTGTTACTGGCTGCTCTAAACAATGCTGGTTGAAGCACCAAGGACATAGGACAGTGTACTTCATAAATATTTAACAACCCCCTCCCCCGAACAAAACCCCCTCAGACCCAGATACGTTTAGCCTCATGAGCAAAAATCATAATGCACATTAGAATGTTCATCAATAAACCTAGGAGGTGTTTATAGCCCAGCTTTCAGAGAGGAGTGCTGCTCTCTCCTATTCTGAACTTGCACTATGGTGTGAAACCTGGGCAACAGAGACTGAGTTCTCACTAGTGGTTATTACACTGATGGAAACAGCTGGAGAAATAGCTATGCACACAGAATTTTCCATTAATCAGAGGAAAAAGTCCAACACAGATGGTATATAGGATAGATTACGGCTGGTAATCCTTTTGTGTCCTAGAAGATTAAGGATATCCTGGTGTAGCTGCAGTCAGCTGACCTTTTTTTATTTAAACGATTGAACATAGTTGATGCAGTTCTGTAGAGGACCAAGGCTCTTCCAGAAGCCATGAGTGGTGCACTGTGAATGTTTGTTAAAGGAACGGTCTGTTTAAGTTCTGCCTCAGTTATAAATTTACAGGAACTTAACTTTGTGCCATGTAAACAGCAGCAGCTACAGGATGGCTAAGAAATCACTTGCTAGACAGCTCTATCATATATAGCAGAGCTGAATTCTCTGAGGAGGCACAGTGAGTGTCATGTGCAGAAATGGAGGGTTTCTGAATCCTGATGTCTGGGTCACCCCAGAAAGCGAAGATGAATGCTTCAGTGGAAGAAGAGGATGGCTGCGCACGCTGAACTGTCTGGCATGGATCTGTATGAGGATTACAAATCACCCTTCGATTTCAATGCTGGAGTGAACAGAAATTATCTTTACTTGTCGCCTGGCATAAACCTTTCTCCACCTGGATCACCTACACTGGCAAAATCTGGTAACTTCCTTCTCTTCCTTCCTTAAAATCTCTACATGAAATGTGTAGCAATTAATACCTATAAAACTTCTCAAATTAAAAATCTATAAAAGTTGGCCTCCTGTTAATTCTACTAGTGTGTTAGCTTCAGTATGTCATGTAGATAATATCTCATACATTTACCACCTTTACATTATTTGTTATTTATTCAGCAGAAAGGCAGTTTGAGGGAAAATGAAGTGGCAAAAACAATTAGGAACAAAACTTCTGCTAGATTGGAATAATTTGCCTAGTTTGACTATTAGATTTTTTTGGGGGAGGAGGTAGAAATTGCATTTTTAGTAAGACTTCAGAGCTCTGGATAGACTAAAATCTGCTTTTGCCTCAATATTGAAAATCTCACTGATTAACAAAAATGCCCTCTAAAACCTTTACTCCATTCCACCTAGCATTTAAAATGCTGCAAACCTTCCACCTGCAGATACTGCACTGGGACTGCCCTGTGCTGTGCTGCAGTGGCATCCATTTAGTGCTTAACCCAATGAGTTTCTTGCTGGTAGCCTGTTGTACAGAGCAACTATAGCTGTGCTTTTCAACACATCCTAGTCTGGTTTTACTGTCGTCATTCCTTTCCACTCCTTGTTGCCAGATGTAATCTTCCAAAGTAATTTTAAATATAGAAAGCTTAGACCTACTTCAGGTGTGGCAAAGCAAAGTTACACAGGTGTTAATTTTATCGTAATGGGCTTGTTACTTAAAATTTTAAACAAACATGCATCCCATGGGGAACCTCTGTGTGAACTATGACAACCCTCTCAGTGAACTTGATGAGCCAGGGGCTACTGGGAAACAGTGGTCAGCATTCACTTCTGCAATTACTTCATCTCCCAGCTCTTCTAAAGGAGAGGGGAAGCAACTCTCTGTGTCAGGTGATGATGCATCACCATTACCACCAGCCTTTTCTGGGCTTTATTTTCTTTTTCATTCACTTTGAATGAATATCTAATTAGCATTTGGGAGAAGCCCAAGAATTTTCTCCCCCAGGTTGAAGAAATATGTCTCTCTTTGGCTTCTTCACTGAGATAAATGGGAAGCACTTAAATCTGATCTTTCTTATATACTGCATAGTTAATATGCTCTGGAGTACTGTGTGTTACTCAAATGTTAGAGTGGTTTTATACCTTTGCAACAGCTTGTTCTCCTGAACTGTAACACGCACCTTTTTTCTTTAGCTTTGCCAACCACAATGGCAAAGTGACAAGTGATAACCACAATGCTCATTCTGAGTGTTGCGTGCAGAACAACTTGGTGTAAAAAAAAGCTTTGTGGAGGTTAACCCACCCCCACCCTGAGGCTGCTCAACCAAAATGAAAAGTACGTCTTAAAATGGCTCCTGTTTGCTGCTGATCTCTGAATTCAGACTGGGGACGTAGGGAATCTGGTCAAAATGGAGCATGAACTTGAATTGAAACTGGCCAAAGCAAACCACAAATCAGAAAAACTGAGTGTTAATTGAATTATGCTTTGCCTACCCTGGCAGAATAATAGGGATTTAAATGCCATTTCCCTGAATGTGAACCATGGAGTCCTAATCAACTAACTTGCTCATGTCTTTATTTGGTTCATTTAAGTAGATCTAATAAACTGCTGGGGAAATATGTTAATCTTGGAAATACAGACATAAAAACTGATCTTAAAGCTAGGTATGTTTTCTCAATACTATCTAAGTCTTTATGATTTTTTCCCCCAAACAGATTTTTATTCTGTTTGAGAGACATGAAATGTTCAGTTAAACTTGGTTATAACAGAGTACCAAATGACTGAATTTTAAGTCCTTCACAATCTAATGATGCAAGAGAACTAACATAATGAAAGGTAACAAGTTGAAAGTCGTAATAATAATTTTACATAGCAATATAACATAATAATAGCAACAGTTCTGTTGGCAAAAAAAGATCACAAGTGAGAAATACTCTCTCAGTAGTAGTTTGAGCCAAAGCATTTCCATCTGTTGGCTGATTGCTGATTTCCTGGTTTCTTGCCCCATAGAAAGATCTAAGGTGGGCTGTGCAGGTTTCCTTATGAAGTTTTTTCAATGCCAGGATCTTACTGGCTGTCAGCCCTAGTTTATGGGATACATTTGGATTGTAGCCACACCATTGTGGAGGTCTGCAGGTTGTTAGCTTTGTAGAAAACTGCTCCTTGGTCAGATGGCCCAGTGCAGCCTTGCCCATAGAATGGATGATCCCTGTGTCCTGCAGGTATTGAACTGAGGAATGGGAGCAAAAGGAACAGAGGGGTGAGCAGTGACAGGAGAGAGAGCGGAGCTGCCAGAATGAAGATTGATGGGAAAGTGTTAGTATACTTAATGTGGAGCTCAAAAAAGTAATAAATGGAAGGGGCTCAGAAGGCAAGAAGAGGAAGGCATGGTCAGTTGTGCAGGGTGAGCTATGGAGGACTCTGAATAGCAGTGATTTCCTGTTTCCCTAAAAACTCCAGGAATGTGAAGGGGAGGAGAGAGGGATTGTTCCCTTGCTTCTTGCATTGTGCCTTAAATTCTGTTTGGTAGGCAAGAAGCAGAACAGTCTTAAAAATGAGTTTTCCAAAGAGAAGCTACGTTCTCCAAATAGAAGCTGTTGCTGCAGGAGACAGTCTGGCATGTTTTCTTACTGGTGGATTCACTTGATCTATTTTCGGTGATTTAATCCAGATGACTTCTCATAATCAGATTGAACAGACTTTCAGCTGGTTTTG
This sequence comes from Vidua chalybeata, assembly GCF_026979565.1. Lineage (NCBI taxonomy): Eukaryota > Metazoa > Chordata > Aves > Passeriformes > Viduidae > Vidua > Vidua chalybeata. The sequence continues at coordinate 124,299,097 of NC_071530.1, read as the reverse complement.
CTAATGCTCTTGGAGTCAGGGTGATTTTGGTACTTGCAAACTTTCTGAAATGGCTTTGTGGTGGCAAGCAAGTGGTCCCTGAAGGGCTGCAGGTGAGAGCAAGGTCAGGAGTCACAGTAGAACATACTGAGGGGGTGTAGGGTGTGGAGGAGAAGCACAGTTCAAATTGTTTTGCTTCAGGGTAGGTTTATGTAATTAATACGTTAAATAGCAATTTAACAAAAAGGTGTGGTATTCTTACTGTTAGGGAAATATGTTGATGCATAAAACAAAAGTTATCTGATTGTGAGACATAATCCTTTGTTTTTGGTGCCATAGTGCTATGCTTTGGTTTGGCCATTAGACTTTGAAGTTCTTACTGCCCTAGATTTTTGACAGAAATTAGTGTATTGGGAAACCCATAGGACCTACATTATGTTTGTGTAGAAGACACTTGTAAATCTCTGGGAAAACGTGGCACAGATCTCATGAATAAATGCAGAATTAGGTTTAATTTTCTTCCTGTAGGCTTCCTTCTCAGTGCACTTGGTAGTAACAGCATTCACAAAAGTCCTATCCATATAGCAGTGTGCTTCTAGAGGACAAGTGTTCTGGACACAGATACGGGCAGACAACATACCGTTTTGGAAAGAATTTGTGGAGTTGACTTTTACCTGAGTTGAGTAATTTGATCCAAGAACAAGGTTTCTTTTTTTTTCAGCTGCTAGGACCGTGTTTCATAGAATGCATACAACTAATTACAGACTCACAGAATCTTTTTTTCCCCTGATTTTTCAGTTGATCGTGATGTAGCTGTTTGATATGAAACCTCACAGCAAAATCATAGTGGTGATTAATGAGTTTTTGATTCCCAAAGTGTATGGAGTGCCACCAGAAGCTCCTGAAATGAGAATGGAATTTTATTGGTTAGATGGTTAATTTCTATAGTAATTAATAGGAAATGTTACTTAATGCATCTTCAACTTAAATAAATGATATATTTTTGTACATATACACACACACATGCATAAATCTATACACACACACACACGTATATATGTATACATACACACACTCTTCTTCGCTCCTTATTAACAGACAATCCTGATCTCTTTCCTCTTTTAAGATTTTTATTTGGCTTCTTTTTTTTTATTATCTATAAGGCTGTTTTATGTCTTGAATAGAGAATTACTTCTGGGAATCCACAACCACTCCAGCACGCAGTCTCCCTGCAAGCTAGTCTCTGTAATTAGGACAGAATTCCTTGATTTTGGCAAACTTTATGTTGAAGTGTCAGCTACAAAGACTCAAAATGGGAACTCTTTTGCTGGAAATTTTGTTGCATAAAAGGTGTTTAAAATGGTCTTACTGCAAGCACTAAGGAGTAAAAAACCGAATCATTAAAGTTATTGCATCGTAGTAATACAAATAATATCATCCTCCTTCCTTGCCCTGAAGCTGTGAAAGCAATAGTTGAGGAAAACCATGGGGATGTTTGTTGTTTATATAGGAATTTGGCAGAGTTTTGGTTTCTGGGTTTGGAAGAGGAAGAGGCAGCAGTTTGTATCAGTCCCTTCTCAGTACTCTCCTGCTTTGAAGCAACAGCCTTTTGTTCCCAAGCTCTGTCCCTGGGCTTGCCATCTGTCTTAAGGTCCAGGTGCAAACCAGCAGCTTACTTCCAGTTCCATGATATCTGCAACCTTCTTGGCACTGTGGTCCCAGTTACTAGGGACAGAGAGATCAAGCAGGGTACAGAGTTCATACTTGCAGTGCAGTAGTTTTCTTCACTGTTTTTAACCTGGCTTGTGGCTGCACCCAGTGTGCTCAGAATGGACACTTTAAAATCTGATGTAGAGAGTAGTAAGGGAGGGAGCCTCTGCACTGGCCTTGAGCATCTCCAGCACTTCCAGAGTTTCTGTGCCAGATGAATGAGAGACCAGAGTGTGCACAGACTCCTGAGCAGGGTTGTGTAGGAAACACTGGTTGGGACGTAGCGTTCTGTGTCTTGGTTTCTCTCACAGAGTAGTGGGATGTGTTGTTCTCAACAGGTTTCCAGTCTCCTATTATAGCAGTAGTTGCCATTATATTGAGCTTTAATAGAGCTTGATAGAATGAAATATAAAATGCCTTTGGTTTCCTTTCTGTATTTGGGGAGCATGATTTTGGTGTCCTCTCATCAGTTTTTTTTTTGTGTACTGGCACAAAAGAGCTGTGTGCTAATGTTAGCTGCTGTTTGGCAGACTTGTGATAATCTGACTTTTAATGCTTTATTCATCTCAAGGGCTGCTGAGGAGTGACTCTATACCTGAGGTTGGAGAGGATGCTGCTGCTACAATCAGTATGGCAGAAACACTCTCAGAAGAAGAACGGGATGAGCTAAGAAAAGAGCTTGCCAAGGTAATTCTTTTGCAAATAGCTCTTAAACTTCTTTTGATAATGAAAATCTGGGATAATGTTATCTTTGAACATACAGTTAATGCTTTGCACAGTTATTCTGTGAGTGTCTAAAGCTGGCACTCTTGTGTACTGCACAGATAGGAAGGAAGGGTGTCAAGGAGAAAAGAACAGCTAGTTCTAGTGATGGGGAATTAAGCTGGAAGTGCTGAATGTATAGATTTTAAACTAAGATGCATAAATACCTAACCCTTTTTTTTTTTTCCCTCGAGTGAGAAGGGGGTAAATCAGCAAAGAGAACATGGTTGGAAGTCAAAACCCAAGTATTGTCTCAACTGGTGTGGAGTAGCTAAAGCTGTTTCTTTCAGGAAGAATGCTTTGTAGTAGTATCTGTATATGTGCTGTATTGCTGATGTCTAACCATGTTAGTGTTCTTGTCCATAACAGAATATTTTTAAGAGTGAGAAAAAGTAGCATTCTTTGAAGAACAGACAGGCAAATATTCAAGCCTGATACATGCCAAAGTCATGCCTTATTAAGCAGCCAGTCTTTTTTCTTTAGTAGCTGTATGGGACTTTAGGACCCTTATGGAAGACACTAATTTAAGCCTAAGGTTAGCAAACAAAGGTTAGCTTTAAATTAAGCACATTTAATACATTCATATATTTGGCAGTCCTGAGTACCATTTCATGCCAAAGATAAGTGAGGGTGGGCTGGTCCTGCTAGGATATGTCATGCTGGACTTCAGACAGATGTCCAAAACAGAGATGCATTGAAGATACTGTAAGGAGTACAGTAAGGAGCTGCACTCCTGTAAAGAGCTTAAATGAGTGGGCAGCCTGCTGCTCTAAACTAGGGTGATCTTGCCTGGATGAGGATGTAAGATTGGAGGGATGCCCTTGCCTTTATACATATTACCTTAGTGCTTCTGTCACTTCTATAAAGCTCACAGAATGGTATTGTAGAACTGTGCTGACATCTCTGGTCATGTTTCCAGGAGTGGCTTAAGTGACCATCTGAGTAAAGAAGGAAGTATACAAACAATATAGTTTTCTAGTTACAGAGCAGGTGCTGTGTGTTGTGTGTTTGTGTGGGTTTTGACTGCTCAGTCTGACACCATTTCCACACATGCTCTGGGGAAGTCGCTCCCGTGGCTGGATCCAGTCTACAGGTGCTGGCTTAAGCCACAAAAGGACCTTTCTGTTGAAGCAAGGAGACAAAATGTGTGTGTGGATCAGACATACTCTGAGCTTACTGATACTGGTCACACATTGGGATATCTTCTGATATAGAATAGAATACAGGCTTGGCAATTGTCCCACGTTTGACTAATCTTCAACCTTTACATATCATAGGTAATAATTTCTAACTGTGCAGTCTTTTAGTTACCAACTTCCTTGTACATATTCCAGTAACAGAGGTAGCTGCCGGTAGATTACTTTCTCACTAGCTTTTGTAGTGTCTGTTAGATTTCCCTTTTCGTATTTAGGAATGACTGTGAGGCAATGTTAAAAACCTCTGTTAGCCCTCCCATTACTGATGTCTAGTAGATGCTTTAAAGAAATACATAGTTAAATGGTTGGGTGTATTCCTTGTTAACTGCTAACCACGTGTTAACAACTCTCATGCCACAGGTGGAAGAGGAAATCCAGACGCTCTCACAAGTGCTAGCTGCCAAAGAGAAGCATCTAGCAGAAATCAAGAGAAAGCTGGGAATTAACTCACTACAGGAACTAAAGCAGAACATTACCAAAAGCTGGCAAGATGTTACATCAACCACAGCGTATGTACCAGCTCATGATGATTGTTTAGACTGTTGAATTGAAAACTGTATAGATCTTGTGTCATGTCTAAACAGTCTGTTCTTGTGAAATACAACAAAGTTAAGTTGTATTAAAACTTCTCTGGGTAAGTCAACATAGACTTTTCAAAAAGAAGAACACTGCAAGCCATATCTCATGTGAAAGAGGAATGATTGACCAAAATATGGGCTATTCTAGCACACTTATTTTGGTCTGATAGGTCTGAGATACCAAGGTGTCCTAAATCCAACAAAATACCTTCTTTTCCACCCTGAAAAATTGTTGTAAACTGAGCCCATACAGCAAGAGTATGAAGTCACAGTTACTGTTCTTGCCAAACACAATTGTTAGCTTAAGGTCTAGAGCAAGCTGCCTTCTGCAATTAATAACCACAGAATGTCACAAGATGTACCTCAAACTTTTTATGGTGAATTTTATTGACAGAACTGTGTGGTACAAGAATTTAGATACTTTGCACAGAAAATAGACCTTTTTCGGTGTGTGTGCATAGTTATGTTTATTTGTGTTTTGTTTTATTTTGGTTTTTTTTGAGTTTTTTTTTTCCTTGATTGGGGTGTTTTCTGTGAGAGTTTATTTTGTATTTTAATAAATCCTACAAACAGCAGATAGCATCTGTTCTAGGGGTGGGGTAGTAGGTGCATGTTGGTGAACTGCATCTGGTCAGAGCTGGCAGAGATGCTATAAACCAGAAGGGACTGCAAAGGCTCAAAATAATATCTTAAGCAGGCTTTCCATTTGACCCCAAAGCTGAAGTGTACCTCTGCATTTAATACAAATAGACACACACTAAAAGTTTCCTTATGTGTCTTATTAAAATAACTAAAAACTAAATGTTTTTCTGAACAGATACAAGAGAACATCAGAAACCCTGTCTCAGGCTGGTCAGAAGGCTTCTGCTGCTTTTTCTTCTGTTGGTTCAGTCATAACCAAGAAATTTGAAGATGTCAGGTAGGTTTATTTACCTTTTCCCAAGTAATTGCATTTTTTACTTAAGCAGATGATCGCTGCAATAAATTTATGCTGTTAATATACCTAGTGCTTCTAATAGCTAATCTATCAAGAGCCTTCAGCAACTGTTTTAGGGGAGGTAAGAGACTCGCTGCAGAATCTGCTTGAATGTCCCCACTGATGCTGAGGAGTTCTGTGGTGTGTGTTTTATGTAGGGAAGAGAAGTGATGTGTGCTGCTACCTCCACTGCTGCTCTTACTTTTCTGGTGTGATTGCAGGTGGCACTGTCTGCCTGCCTCTGTGGGATACACATAGCACTGTCATTTCTGCTCTCTTTCTCAGCTTGTGGAATATTATATTTAAACAACTAATATCTTTAACTGTTTGTGTTTTGTTGTTCTGCTATTTTTAGTCGTTTTTGTTTGTTTTTGTTTTGTGTGTCGATTCCTTCCAGGTGTGTTTTATTTCTTTCTAAGCTGTTCTGCCTTATAGAAGTGGCTTGATTTTATTACATTTTTAAGAGACTATTGGCACTTTTTAATTCTTAACTATTCTTGGCATGCAACGTATTTTGACTTTGTGCCAAATGACACAGCCCTTCATACACATTAGGTAAGTCTGCCAAGTCATTTTTAGAACTATTCTGAGCTGCTTGCAAAAATCCTGCTGGATGCAATACAGTCAAGATGCTTAGCTTACAATTCCTTGATTATATAATTCTTACTACTGGAACCTATACAATTATTCATCTCCACAGGTAATTTATTGTTTTTAAACTTATTTTTCAGTTATTGGGCAAATAAAAATTCACACATTCTCACAGAATATTGCTGCTTTGGCAGCAGTGTAATAAAATCAGCCATTTTAAAGTGCTGCCATTAACTTCTTGCTTTTTGAAGTCTAGTGAGAAAATGCTTTGAGTACAGCTACACAGTTACAGATTTTTCTTTAGATTTATCAGAACTTCATTTCTCTCTTTACTGCTTACTCTGGCATTGTGCAGACTACAGGCATTTTCACATTCCTTTAGGTAAGGTGGGCACAAGAATTGCTTCTCAAACTAAGCATGTAGTCAGACTGTCTCCATTAAAGTTTTTGATTTACATTTTGTCTGCAAAAGGTAATTTATTCTTTTCTTCAGTGTTAGTAAGGGTAAAACTGAAGCCCTTTTAATGTCAGGGAAGATGTTTCTTCATGTTCACATGGTAACTATCTCAGAACATGAAATCTTGAGTATACATAATTAATTAGTCTCTCTTCCTTGTTAGAAAGAAACCCACCAAATGATTCTGCAAGGTTTTTTATCAGGAGACAGAATATGGTGTTGAGGTCAATGGCATGCAGGATTCCTCCTTCTTTGTCTGTGCAGTGTTTGTGCTGTAGCAGAGTAGAGATTTTCCCCTTTTTGTGTCTATTACAATGGCTGTGTAGCATTGTGGTTCTAACTGAATTACTAGAGTCTAAATGTAGTTTATACATTCTTTGTTCATAGTTTGTTCAGTGAAACAGTCCTTGAGTTGATTACTTCAGCAGTGCCAGTATTTTAGTTACTTCATCTACATTACCTTACATTACCATTACATTACATCTAAGCAAATACTCAGTGTGTTCAGCAGTTAAAATTCCTGTGTAACAACTTCTGTCCATTGCCTCTCAGCTCATCTATGCACACCTGAGTCTGACTTAATCTTTTCTGTACTCCCCCACTAAGTAGCTAAAGACAGCAGTAGGATCTCTATAAAGATGTTGGGATTTGGCTCCTAGAGTACTAACTGGGAGCTGTTGTCCCAGGGGAGGAGACGGGCAGAGGCTATGAGAACTCAGACTCTGAAGTGAGCTCAGTTTGATCAGGTATAAGAATAGCAGCCAGTCTCAAATATGTCCTGTTCAGCATCAGTGAGACAGTGGGAACCTGGAAGACTTCTCTGTTCCTTCTGGATGCAGAGCTCAGCTGCTCACTTAACAGGAGTCACTTTTCTACCATAAGGCTGCGGTGTTCCCCAATTAGTATTGGACTATTGCACTGGACAAGGACAAGCACAGACTCAGAGCTGTCTTCTACTTCAGGAATACCTTAAGAGTGTCCTGATTACTCCAGTTAGTGGCTCGTGGGTGTTGAGTACTCTATCAGAAACCAGGCCTCTGAGAAAGAATGTAACAGTATCAGAGAAGTCTGCACTTTTGGTGTGCTTCTCAGGGAGATGCACACTTGACGGAAATGCAAGGTATTGTTATAAATTCAGGGGTAACTGTGTTTAGAAAACAAAATGAAAGTGTGAAGAATTAGTGCTGTTGAAGATCTTAGTTGCACTTGAAACAAAATATTAAAGATGTTTTTCATGAGAACCAAATTCATCTGGAATTCAGCCAGTGAATTCAGGTCTGAGGGTTATATGACTACTCAAGGGCAAGTCTGAGCTTCAGAAAGGTTTAGATGCCTAAATTCTTCCCTGGAAGTGAGAGTTGATGGGCCTGATACTTATTTGAACTTACACTGAATACGCATGTGCATTTTTGTTCTTAAACTCTTACACTGGCTTCATTGTGGCTTCACCTTCCCTTGTATTGTTTTGGTTGAGGGACTTCTCAGCTATAGTGGTGTGTTTTCTTCCATGTTGGACTATTTCTACATATTCCATGCAGCAAACATCACACAGGTCTTTATTTGGGCACTGCAAAGTGATTTAATAGGGAGTTGCAAAAGGGAGTGAGGCAGCTCCTGGAGCTGTGATTTTGGAAACTACTGAAATGGAGAGTAAGGGAGGACTGGTAGTGCAATGTCAGTGTATTTTTGCTTCCTTTTTGTATTTGTTTCCTCTGCTCTTTGTTATGATGAAAATGAACGCTCTTCCATCTTAGGTTTCCCTTAATACCTTTATTCTCTTTGTAAGAATTTGTTGAAGTTTTGATGAGCTAACCTTCCTTCTGTAGGCAACATCAGTATTCTGTGCAAAGCAGTAGTACCAAGATGTAGCTTCTGAGCAGTCATGACTTTGCTCTTCTTGCACTGCATCCCTATAATGGAGCAAAGTCCATCTTTGCCTCTGTCTGAGATTGCAGAATAACTTTCTTTGCTTGCTTTAGAAGTCTAATCTATGATCATGGATTCCTAAATACCATAACATATCAGCATATCAGCTGGAAATTTAACTACAAAGTAACTAGCTACTGTATATGTTAAGCTATATTTTCTAGACTGGGACTCTGGCATACCTCCTTGTGCCTTTTTAAAATGTGGGGCAATGGAGTAGCTTCAAAAAATTATTGTGTAGAGGATAAGAAAGCTTTAATACAATACCAAATACATGGAAGACTGGAGAGCAGCTTACTGTGCCTTTTTTATTTATTGTCTTTTTTAAGCTAGGGGTTTGCTTTCAAACATTGCAAAGAGGGCTTGTCTTTCAAACTGCCCAGGTTGATGGCCTAGTTGAGTGAGTGCTTTAGTGTGGCATTCTGTCATTTGGGAAAGAAATAAAAGTTCTCTTCTTCATAAAGCTGTTCAAGGCTTAATTGTGCCTTTTGCATTACCTGAAGAATAGGTGGTTTATGTTTAAAAAAATCAACTGCATTTATCTAATTCAGTTCTCCTGCAAACCAGATCATTATATGATAAAACTATGTAATATCTTATGGTGTTATTTTGCAAACTGGATACTGAGGGTATACAGAACTGTATTGTCCATCAGCAAGTAAATTTTTCATAAATACGTGAATAGTTCTTCTATTAAATGATGTCTGAGATGAAACTAAACTTTCGTAAACTTGTAACTAAAATGTTAAAACATCTGTGATACACTAGAGGTTGTTGTTTTTCGGTGTGAGCTATTCTACAATTCTACAGTTTGTAAATATATGTATTTAATCCTCTTTAGCCTTAAACTTCTTGCAGGGAGAAACTTCTTGCAGCATGAGGGAAATTGGCTGAGCATTGACTGAAACTAGTTAGTATCAGTGTAGCTCTATAATAAAACCTGCCATGTAGCAAGCCCAGAACTTGTAGTAATCCATATTACAGTGAAGAATATATATTACAGTCCAGAAGACAATCAGCTTGTCTGTGATCTGGAAAAGCCTCTGGAAGCCAGACCATCCATAAGAATGAACCACAGGAGAAATGGGGTTGGGGAAATAGATGAAACATAGCTGTGCATTACTGAAGTGTCAGGAAAACATCTGGCCTTGTGTATTTGATTCCCAGTATGCTGTAACTACAAATCAACCTATAGTTGTGCATTTGCCTTAAGGGATCCCAACCTTTTTTTCTATCATGGTATTTTACTTATAAGGCTTCATAAAGAATCTCTTAAAACTTTTTCTGCAATAAACATAGAACTTTTTTTCTTCTATGAATGTATCTTCCATTGATAGTGCTGAGATGCTAATTGTAAGTTTGGTGGTACATTTTATGAGAGCTGTTTCCCTTCCCTCCTCTCCTCCCCCAGCAACTGCCTGGAAAGTATTCTCTTGAAAGACATCATAAAGCCCAGACAAATTTCAACGTTCCATATATAGTTATGAAAAACTGAGATCATCATTTGTAATAGTTCTAAGTTACTGTTGTGGTATTTGGTAAGAATTATTTAATGTGTAAGGCTTGTTTGTATCTGCAGTAAACAGGGATTTCCTGTAGGGAACTAAATTAAATGTGTGGTAGTGGTGTTGAGGCTATTCAGGAGCTCCTTCATCTATATTCAATTACCTTCTAGGGGTAGATGTGTTTTCTTGCTAGACAAACAATAACTGTATAACAACACTGGCAGGTTATAGAAATCCTCCGTGAATTGCAGAACACAGGACTAGGACTTTATCCTGCTCCCAGCATAAACCTCACCTTGAATACTGACTGATGTGACTGCTTTTGTTGATTAATGAGTAGATAATTTGTATCGATGAGTATAAAAAACTTGTACTGGATGTAAATGGAAGCCTTCTGGATATAGAGATAATTTTTTCAGTAGGAAGATTAGCTGATAAATAAGATTCTCAAGTGTTTGCTACTGCTATTGCCAAAACTGTAAATGCAGCATGACTCCTGTTGCTTGAGAAGCTTAAGGAGCAGACAGACTGTTGCAGCTAAGCAGAACAAGTACTAACAAGCATGGCACTTGAATCTTTCCAAAAGAGAAAAAGGTTGCTGCAGCTTTTGCTTTGATGTACTTGTGTATGTGTGTGTGCATGGCTAAGCAATTTAAGAAAGCAAACCCAAGTAGTTACTAAGACTGTGTAAGACTGTTTGGCTGTTTACCAGAGATTGTTTACAGAAGTCAGCTCTCTAAGCCAATTTCTTCTCAATGTAATACTTAAACTAACGTGTGACTTTCTTTTCTCTTAATGCTGGCATTTAGTATACGCTCCATACAACATTCAATTAGTATGCCTATTATGAGGTAATGTATGCATAATCCAGCTGTTTGGTTTACTTATTTTCATGTGTGGAATCAAGTCAGATTGAATTTAAGTCAGCTAACATAGTTTTATAAAAAACCAAAAAAAACCCACCCAGGTTTGTAGTGGATTTCTTGTACTAACATATAGGATAAAATTTGTTTTATTTCTGGTTAACGGAGGTGGTTAACAAACATCTGGAAAGTGACATTTCCCTACTATTTGGAAAACTATAACAGCTTTTCCCTGTCTATTAGAGGTAATGCTATTAAGGGATTCCAAGTTTAAAAGGCAGTAGCTTGGCATATGTTTCTGAAAATGAAAGTGAGTAAAAAAACCCTGTGGTTTCACAAAAAGTCTCTTGGTGATCTGGGGTGCTTGCCTTTTCTCTCCGCTTGCTTGGCACTATGTCCCTCTGTATCCTGAGAGTCTGGTTTGATGCATGTGTCACTGCGTGCTTTCCCAAGGGAAGAGAGCGCAGCTAAGTGTGGGTGACCTACACAAATGCCAAGCAAAGGAAGAAGGGAAGCTGTAGGCGTCTTTTGAAAAACACCCTTGTCTTCAATATTTATATAATACATTTTTGGGTAATCCTTAGTCCTGGTCCACTGAAGGCAAGCATTTTCCATCCTACGTAAAGGCAGAAAAAGTGTACAAAGTGTTGTACAAATTTGCACGTGGCAGTGACAGCTACTTGGAGCATTAAGCCACTCTTCTGACCCTAATGAATTATACACCAGCCCTCAGCACTGGAAATCCCAAGCTGTCCTGCTTTTTGTATGCAGAACTTATTATTTGTAATTATGGCTGCCTTTGGCACTTAAAGGCAAGGAAGAGTCTCACTTAAATTTAACATGTTAGCAGAAAATGCCACTGTGAACCATGTTTTATTTATTGAACATGTAGCAAAGTAAACTGAACTAGTTTTCCTATAAAAAGTGAAAAACTCTGATGAGCTCTCTTCAGCAATAATGAATTAGGCTAACCAGAAGTGATGACTAAGATTTTCTGAACAAATGCTTTAAGCCAGAAACGTGTTTGAAATGACTGCGAATAATAAGCTAAACCTAAAATACCTGCTAGTTCTCCCTTCCATGTTGATAGGAAGGATCCTATCGCTGGACCTGGCAATGTTTAGTTGACAAAGATGAAAGTGAGCCTACAATTTGAGTATGTTTGAATTTTATTTTTGTAGTACTTGGGGGGATTCAGATGTAAACTATTTTGAGGCTACCTTTAAAAAAGGGAAAGAGCCCCAAACAAATCTCATGTTACTGTTGGGAAAAAGGAACTTGCTTGTTTTGTGATGTTCATATGTTAATTAGATGTGGGTTTAATACTGTGGTTCCTTTTTTTTTATTTTTGTAGAAATTCTCCTACTTTCAAATCCTTTGAGGAAAAGGTTGAAAACTTCAAGGTAAGAATTTCTAAAACACTTTGATGATTGTGCAACTGTGGATGTAGAGAAAAGACTCAAGTGGATTCTGGGCAGCCTATTTTTTAGTTACTGGTAAACTGTTAAAGAGGTGCTTAGAGGAACATCTTTTTAAGTCCGGTGGAAATAGTTTCTCTGCCTAATGATTTGCAAATAAAGTAATGGGCTGCCTGTACCTCATACAGGAGGATGCCTTTAGAAGAAAGTATAGCCAGCTGACCTGCACAAACAGCTAGTATTAGGTATGCAAAATAATTAATATCTAATGCTAGGTATCCAAAATTATCTAGGCTTTTATTTAATGCCTTTCTCGGGACTAGTGTCCTACACAGGAGAATACCTTGGGATACATCTCTCATTTCTGGCATAAAAGACAAAAGGCCTTTGCACCTTAATTTTAACTTCACTCCTGAAAGCCTCAAGTGCCAGAAACCACCATTAATAACTTCTCCAGCTAAAAACTCACTTAGAAAATAACTAATCTGTGTAATCAGAACCAGATTTTACTTCTCCTGGGCACACTGGGCTGGATGAGAAGCATGCAAGTGATAGCAAGGGGAACTGGGCCTTCTCTTGCAACTAATTGGCATTTCCACCCCTGCAGTCCCACAGAGCATATGCTGCGGAAGGGAGTGAAAAGGCAAACGTGTTACATTAGAAATAACATAGTTGCTCTGCTCCTCTGAAGATCTCAGGATTTGCTCTTCAGACTCAAAACTGTCCAAAGTTCTTTCTTGAGAAATAAAGTAGCGAGTTTTAACTCTGAATCTCTTAAATAAGCATGGTTTGAAAGGCTTCATACCTTTATCCGTTTGTAACTGAGGGTGTGTCAACCTTTGGACTCTGGAATCAGCCCTGGACTAAGGGCTGCTTCATGTATCTCAAAGTCAAAGGGAGATTCATCTGCTGGTGAGTGTTTTCTGCCAGATACGTACAGATTTATTTTAAGAATATTGTGGAGGTCTCCTAGACCTGGAAAAGCTGCTTTGTTGAAAAGAGTTGTTAAACCAGATGTACTGGTTTTGTACAGTTAAGCATGTTTGACATGCCAACTAACTATTGTGCTTTGTTGGGGCTCTCTCTGTGTTCTAGTCTAAAGTTGGAGGAAGCAAACCTGCTGGAGGAGACTTTGGAGAAGTTCTCAACTCTGCTGCCAATGCTAGTGCCACAGAAACTATTGCAGAACAGACAGAGGAAGAGACCCACTGAGATTTCTGCCTCTGTTGTGCTACCCACTGCCAGATGCTGCAAGGAAAAACCAAGCACACTTGTAACAGTCTCTGCACTCTTTCCAGCAGATGTGCTTTTATTTAGCACGTAGTTATTTTACCTGATTAACTGATACCAAGCTTGTTTGTGGGTTCAAAATATTTTTGAAACTAAAATACATTGTTTGGGGTTTTGTGTGGGAAGGGGAATTTCTATGCCTTTCAAGCATTTAAAGGACTTACCTGTAATTTGAAGACAACCTTTAAAATATAGCAATGAAAGAAACTCTTTTGAGAAGTTAATTATATTGTACAGATACTGTGGATACATATTTTCTTTTCAATCTGTAATTACTGCGCAACTTAATCCTTATGAATCTACTGCTGCTGCCAAACTGAAGGTTGTAACTTCGCTCCCTTGTGATTGTTTCAGTTGAGTGTTGCCTGCAAGGGACACTGGACTAGGAGACTGGACAAGGAGAAAGGATCACTCCCAGCTAAAGAAAGGACTTCAGTTTCAGCAGGCTTTACACAAGTTACAGCAGGATCACACATGAGTAGGAATGTACTGTCTTTTGAGCGTGTTCCTCATACAGCAGGTGTGGATAGATAATAGAACATGTAAAACTTACCCATCTGTCCATGCATTGTCCACCTCAGAAACTTCTGACCAACGCAGATGGAAGCAAGATGCCTCAGTGCTGGTTTGGTTCAGTCACCATAGCATTTTCAGCCTTGTTTTTTTTGTACAGGATGTCACTGTGGTAAGATAACACTCATCTGAACACTGGACCAGTCACAAATAGATTCATTCACATGTGGTAGTGTCATATTCACACTGACAAAGCATGGAGTAGAAGAATAAGCCTGACCCCAGAAGTGGTTCTTTTTCAGTCATCAAGAGAATTGCTCCTATATCCTAATGTTGTTTCTCTTGTAGGCTGAACCCTGAAAACATCTGCTACACCATCTTACTCTTATTTTATGTATTTAAGGTCTGTACCTCAAGCAACACCCCTGCCCCAGAAGTCTGTTTTGAGAGGTGCACAGTGTCATTGCTCAGCTTAGCTTTCCTAAAAGATGTGTCCTCCTACATCATGTTTTGTCTGCTGTACTCCTCAAATTTGTTGTGTTTTATGTGTTTCTGCCACATGGTTAGAACATTTTATCACCATGCTTAGAACTGGAAACAAGTTTTGCTACATTTATGTGAAATCCATGAAACTTCAACTGCCACAGGTGTCTGGAGGAAAAAAAAGTTGGCTCCTGACAACCTTGCTAGCATGTCAGATGTAGAATGTGTGCTTAATTACAATGTGAGAAGCTTAATAAAAGCATATGTGAGGAATGTATTGTCCTGTGAACATGGGAGATAATGTAAATAAGTAAGGAAATTTTATTTCTAATTGAAGCAGTCCTTTAAGTTTGGTTCAGAGCAGTGCTGATACATACTACTGTACTGCTGGGACTCTGCATGGCTGAGCTTGGCATTTCTAGAGAAGAGTGAGCCTAGGTTGCCTTCTAGTGGCTTACATAAAATTACAAATCACAGCACTGTTAGGGTTGTAAGGGATCTCTGGAATTCATCTAGTCCAAACTCCCTTTTGAGGCAGGGTCACCTCTGGAGCAGGTTGTACAGGACTGTGCCCAGGTGGGTTTTGAATGTCTCCAGAGAGTGAGAATCCAGGACCTTCTTCAGCGGCATGTTCTAGTGCTCTGCCACTACATAAAGTTAGAAAACAGGTTGACATATTCCCTCAGCCTCTGATAGGTCCAACTTAACAAAGGAACAGAGAATTGAATGGTTTAGAGAGAATGGAGCTCTTCCTCTTTTGGGTCAGTACCATGTAGGGCAGGTTCTTCTGGAACATGATCCTTATTGGATGGGTCTTTTATTTATTTATCTAAATGACAAAGAGAAAGGTCATCTAGTCCAGAGTTGAGCTTTCTGTTTTCTGAAGGAAAGCCTTTTTTTTTTAAGGCCACATGGCAGTCCTTTTATTGTAACACATTATTGCACTCCAGGAGCTTTTGCTGCATCTTCCTCTGCCCACAGCTTCTTTTCCTCGTGTGCAGGTGGCTTTGGGGCTGCTGTGACCACTGAAGCTTTGCTTTCAGGGCTGGTGTAGTTATCACAGAATCAATTAGGCTGGAAAATACCTCTGAGAGGGAGTCCAACCTATGACCAAACAGGACCTTGTCAAGTAGACCATGGCACTAAGTGGGGCTCCAGAGGGGATGGCAGAAGGTTGTGTCAGGGAATGTTCGGGCTGGGTATTAGAAGGTTTTTCATGCAGAGAGTGGCTGAGCACTGGAACAGGCTCCCCAAGGAAGTGGTCACAGCACCAAGCTTGACAGACTTCAAGAAGTGTTTGGACAATGCTCTCAGGTACATGGTGTGATTCTTGGGGTGTCCTGTGCAGGATCAGGTGTTGAACTCCGTGATCCTTGTGGGTTCTGTCCAACTCAGGTTATTCAACGAAGTGTCACGTCCAGTCGTTCCTTAAACACCTCCAGGGACGGTGACTGCACCCCCTCCCTGGGCATTGCAAAGTGTAATAACCTTTTCCGTGAAGAAATTCCCCCAGATGTCCAACCCGCCCGTTCCCTGGCGCAGCTTCAGCTCTGTCCCCCCTGTCCCGCTGCTGTCGCCCGGGGGCAGCACGGCGCCCGCCGTCCCTCACCCAAGATGGCGCCGCCCGCCTCAGCGCCGCGCGCTGCGCCTGCGCACGGGGCGGAGGCACCACCCCCGGTCAGTGATGGCGGCGGCGCTGCGGGGCCGCGCGGCTCGGCCATGGCGGGTGCTGCTGCCCGCGGTCCGCAGGGCCAGCGGGGCCGCGCCGGGAGCCGCCGAGACTCCCCTGCAGCGAACGGAGCAGCGCCCGGGCAGCGGCACCGGCTCCGGTCCCCGGCAGGTGAGGACGCGAGGGGATCGAGCCAGGGCAGCGTCCTCGGCCCTAATGCGGCCACATCTGGAGTGCTGTGTCCAGTTCTGGTCTCGTCAGTACAAAAGAGACGAGGAGCTGCTGGAGAGGGAGCAGCGGAAGGCTAGAAAGATGAGGAGAGGTCTGGAGCATCTCTCTTAACGAGGGGAGGCTGCGGGAGCTGGGCCTGTTCAGTCTGGAGGAGAGAAGACTGAGAGGGGATCTTATCAATACATATAAATACCTCAAAAGCAGCTGCCAGCAGGATGGTGCCAGAGTGACAGGATGGGGAGCAGTGGCCATAAACTGAAGTACAGGGAGTTTCACCTCAACACGAGGAAGAACTTTTTGCACTGAGGGTGGCAGAGCACTGGAACAGGCTGCCCGGGAAGGTTGTGGAGTCTCCCTCTCTGGAGACACTCGAAACCCAGAAACCTGCACATTCCAGTGTGATGTGCTCCAGGTGACCCTGCCTTGGCAGGAGGGTTGGCCTCGATTATGTCCAGAGGTCCTTTCCAACCTTAACAACTCTGATTCTCTCTTCTCACCACTTCACCCTAATAAATAGCCCGCAGAAACGTGGACAGCTCATATTTCTTTTTCAGATGCTCCTACAAAAATGTAATGTAGAAAGCATGCAAGCAGTTTTGGTTGCATAGAATGCAAGGTACTGCTGCATGGGCAAAGCTTTGTTCTGGCTTTTTACAGGCTGGCAGGGAGGATGTGGAAAATCTCTTAATGATTTTATTGGGTTAGATCAAAGACCTGTTAAACCAGTATTCCAGAGACTTTTAGTGGAAATATAAAGGCTTTTATGAATGAAACACCTGTAGAATTGTATGTGTGTGAAGCCAGCTTAAGAATTACCAGGACAACGGTTGAAAGGGTGCTGCATGTTATTGTGAAAACCCACAGTTCTCTGAGAAGCTGTCCTTGGCTGTAAAATTAGGATGGTGTGTTTGGCAAGGCCAAACAAGAGCTTACTCTGGTAAGCTGCAGCATGAATGATTCATCAGGAGCAGACCCTGCTCCTGAAGTGCACAAGGAGGGTTACAGAATTGTATCCCATATCTTATGTGCCATTTGTTTTCCTGTTACTCCACCAAGAATCAGTCATGGAGAGAGTGACAATGAGCAGCAGTCTGCTGTTTATTGAGGCTGCAGTAAGTAGAATTCTGGAGCAAAGGACCACCCTGTCAACAGCTGTTGACTTCTGAAGGCTGTAAAAGATTTGTGCAAAATCTAGTTCATCATTGCCAAACAGGAATAATGTCAGAGGTGTGGTGAGGCCTTGACAGCTGGCAGCCTTCATCCTTCGTGTTGTACCCAAATGAGTTTTCCCCAGATGCTTGTTGGGAATCCAGAGGTATGGGAATGTGAGTGGATGGAACTTGGGAAAGACGGAGTGGTAAAATAAACATAGAGATTTTGTGAATAACCATCACTTTCTCTAGCAATGCACTGAGTTTTGTCATGCTGATTTTTCCCACAGATTGTGACAGTGCCTGTTAGCAGACAGGTAGGTAAACAGGAAAAAGCCCTGTGTGTGTCCTGACATATTCCAGAATATCTCTTCCAAACTGAAAACCCTTAACCTCTGCTTATTCCTCAGGTGGAAGTGATTCCATGCTGGTGTTTATCCTTGACAGTCATCTTTTTGTAACTTTTTTCAGTTCTATTTGACTACACCCGTGTCTGAGATTATTTGAAATGTGTTCGGTAGGATATGGAGATTAAGGCTGTGAATTATTATGACAAGGACTTATTTGGTACTGCAGGTGTAGAACTGGAAATGCCTGTCACTGAATCCAAGACCTGATATCCCAAGTTACTGCACAATTTATAACATTCTGTTTTCCATTGAAAATCCACACTAGCAAGGCTGGCTGTGCAAAGATCAAAGGTTTGCCTAACCCAGGGGCTCAGGTGGTGTCCAAGGAGATGTCCACAGAAGAGTTTAAGAACAGAATCACTTGATGTAGCTGTAGCAGATACTGAATGCTACTCTGGGGATTTGGGGATTTAAATTTTTTCCCTTTTTGTTTTTCTGTTGAAGTGAGTAGCTGGAAACATTTTCTAACTATATAATCTCTTTCTATCTGTAAATGAATTGTTATCAAGCCTTTAAAGCTTCTTAACTAACACAAATGTTACATTTTATTCACAACATGTGAATTGCATACACAAATACAAATAATGCATTACTGGAAATCAAACTAGGGTTTTAAAATGAATATCTGGACCACAACTCTGAATTTCTGTACACTTTGCTGAGCTACTTTTTCACTTGAACCAGAGGAAGGAAAGTAGCTTGCTTTGCAATGCCTACTGATGTTGAAAGCATAATAATGAGGTGAAGATTATCATGAGTCTACTTTCATGCTGTTCACAGCCCAGGTAGTGCTCAGTGAGTTTGAGTGTGATTAATGTTTATCCACTGATTGATTGCTCTTTGAGTAATTTACTGAAGAGGGAGTGGGTTTTGGTGAGAATGAGTTGGCAGTGGAAGGTGGCATGAAACAAGAGGGAAATGAAAGGGATCTGACTGCAGTGTAATCTGTTCATTTTGTGTAGTTTTCTTGAAATCCCATTATCTCCACTTTTAGCTGATGTTTGATTGCTAGAAAGTATGTCACTTGGTAAATAAACTTTCTGTAGATGTGAGCAACCCTGATGCTACTTTTGTAAAGCTGGGTAATACTTATGGTGGATGCATTGGATGATCCATGATGTACTGGATGCTGATGGTAAAACTCAAATGTTTAGAAGATATTTTGATAAGATCCTTCTAAGAGAAGCACACACTTCCCTCTGGAGAGGCTATGGTGGCTCTATCTGCAGTGCCTTCCTGGGGTCCCAGCAACTGCAGGATCTGCTCTTTGAAGGAGGAGGAATGTGGTCTTGCTCATCCCTTACCTGAGCTACAGTTGGAGGAAAACTTGTGATCCTTATTGCAGCCGATAAGTGCTGCTTGTCTTTTGCTGTGCTTCATTCTGTAAGAGCCAGAGCTGGTGTTTGGATTCTTTGTGTTTCTCTTTCTTTTTGGAAGAGGCTTGATAACAGTTCCTGTACGGGTTTCCTATGTCAGCCTTTTCCTTCAATTTTGAAACTAGATCAACTGGCTGATATTTGGGTGGCGGTGGCTTAGTTTAGGCAAATATAGATAAACTTGATAAATGGTCATGTTGACATGTGTTTGTCTTCAGATGATTCAAAAAGCATGGGGATGGTATCTTTCCTATGTAGCTCTTTTTTTTTCTCAGCAATGACCTTACCTCAGAACTACCTGGTGGTGTGTCTTCTGTGTTGGTAATTTTATAGGGGTTCAGGTTTCTGTTTTAGCTTTCACCTTGAGTTTACAGTTCTGTTGTTACTGTTTTGTTAATAGTGAAACTTACAGACAAGGCACCTAAATGTTGATTAAAATTGTTGAAAAGGTAGCAACTTGGTAAGCCCATGACATTTGTCTACAGCAGGCAACTCACTTTTTGCTGTGTTTGTCTTCTGCACTTTTATATTTAAGTTTTGCATTATAAACAACAAATTAAAAAAGACAGGTTTAAAGTTCTTTTTTTTCTCTATGGAATTGCTTAACGAAATCTTTCAGAAGGACCAAATACTTTAAGTGTTACCTTCATTAATGATTTAAAGCTGCTTGCCTAGTAAAATAGGAAACCTTGTCTTTAGGAAGGATGAGATGGTTTTTGATACAGGTAGAGAAATGTTTTTTGAACTGTGTTTTTAGCTCAGTTACCAAAGTTTGAAGAAAATGTAAGAATAACATCACTAATTAAGAATAAATGGACATTTTTTTCTTCACTGTGAACTAAGTAGTCTAAAAATGTTTCAAATGTTAGTGGTGAAGTTTGTGAAGTGTTCTTTTAGGTAGAAATGGACTGTCATAAAGTGAACTTTGCTGCTAATTCGCTCTATGTGTCGCAGTGTGACAAAGCTGCTCTGTTGGGACGTTTTCATGTGAGAGTAGCAGAGTACAACCATCAGGTGCGTGTCAGGGACTGGTGACACGAGCAGAAAGTTGTCCTTGCTCAGAAGGAAGGCTCTGCAGCACCTTGCTCGGCCAGGCTGCTGGGCCCAGCCGGGCAGGGATGCTGCGCCGGGGCTGGGTGAACATCCCCGCTCGGCACAGCAGAGGGCACTGCTTGTTTCCAGATGCAGCAACAGCAGCCCGTTTGAGGGATTTCCTATTTAATTCCTTGAATACCGTGGTTGAAGGGAGAGCATATGTTAAGAAGAAACGTAACTGATTTTGTGTAAAGTTCAGATAGAAGGGATTGGATTGGTATCAGTACATTATAAGATCTAATTTCAGAAAGAGAGATTAGAAATTATTCTTCAAGGCACATACATGTTTTTAAATTAACTTAGCCATGGGTTCTTCGCTGAAAGGATTAGTAAATTTGAGGAAGGTGTCTGTGTATTTAAATGTCACTATTTAAAAAATAAAATATCAGTATTCATTAAGAAAGAAAATGAAAAAATATTTTCATAGGTCATACAAAGAGATGTTTCATCTGTTTATGTTTTAGGGGAGAATTAAAAACTAAAACACAAAAGTGACAGTTTAAAAGGAATGTGCTACATTTCAGAAAGCTACATGGGTATCTTTATAAAGAATGTGTAGTTGTCTTGCTTGTGCAGTATCTGGGCATCCTCAGGTTAAAAAAATATGTGACATTGGATGTTTTGAAATCAAATAGTAAAAAAACAATTAAATTATTTTCATCTAATAATTGAAGGGAAATATTTCTCTCAATCTGTCTTCCCACCTAAGTTAGCATTTACAAGGTGATTTTCCTGAAATTGCAGTTATTTGAGAGCAAAAATGCTGATTAATATTTAGTGCAATTTTCACTTGTGATTTTCATAGTGTAATATTTCTTAGTATGTCCGTAATCTTTGTGTGACTGGAGTGGTTTGCTAGTGCTAGTAAATAACATTTCTTTGTTTGATTACAAACATAACAGCATTTTATAAAACCTATATGCCAAGTGCAGAGGTCACTGTTTTAGGTGGATTATCTTCTGGCCAGCATTCAGGTGCTGGAAACTGCTGACTAACTGAGAGGGGGACTTGCCAGTTGTGGGGTTTGTGGGATCTGGAATGAGTAGTCTTTACCTGGAAGTTTCTCTTGCTTTGCTTTGCCAGATTGTAATTCTGTGTTTGAGAAACTTGGGTTATGTGTGCTCGTGCTGTGCTGTGAACACATCCTGGTGCTTTCAGGTTCGTGCTAAATAAGGACTGTGTCATAACCTTGTCAGCATCCTCTCAGCTGGATCTGCTTGAAATGCTGGTTTGTATTAAAGTAGGAATGAACCTGTTTGTCCTTCTTTTGACCTCTATGCAAAAGTAGTTCTGTCTTGTGAATGCTCTGGCTGAGGCTCCAAAACTTGTCTGTTCTGACTTGGGTTTGTCCCAGCTGAATGCACAGCTGGGTCTGTCAGATGACCTGCTTTGCATGTGACAGAAGTGCTTGCATGACAGGATTTTGTAAAACTCACATGGTGTTGGAGCAACACTCTCTGAAATGGAGTAGACAGGATTTCTGGTGTTGGACAACAGAGGAATGATGCATGCTGCCCTTTGGAGGACTTAATTATAGTACAGTGACACTGTCACTGCTGCCTATCACAACCGTGTACTTGGGGACACAAATTCATGCGGGAAGACCCTGGGCCCTTAGTCCTTGGTTGACTTGAGGAAGATGAAGATCACACCTCTGGAGGAGCTGTCTCTGGAACTCGCTCCTTCAGATAGCTCTGGGTTGGCGAGTTGGTTGCTTTGGCATTGCTGGAGGTCCATGAGTGGTAGGTGATATGCCCTTGATGACTGGTGTCAGAGTGAAATCCCCAAAACTGAACTGTCTTGGGACTGCCATTATAATGGAGAAAAGGAAGTGCATGACAGCTGTCTAGGCTTGATTGACTGCATGTGAGAAGAAGGTGCATGTAACCATAATGTGACAGTTAAATAGGAACTGAAATCCTTTCTAGTGGTTACTATTATCAACAGGATATTTACATCCTCTGCTGCTGTGGGAGAGCCCAGTTTTTCTCCTATTATGACTATTGAAACTGCATTCTGCCCCCAGAAACCTGGAAAAAAAAGAAGTGCCTGGAAGAGTAGGGTAGTGATAAATGGAGAAAGGCAGATACTGGGCTCAAAACACCATGGGCTGTTCTCAGGACTGTGTGTGCTCATCTGGTTAGATTTTTTTTTTTACATAATCCATTGCAGTAGGTTCACCCACTTTCTGTGATTTAGATGCTAATGTTCTATTTGTTTGCTATAAAGTTACCCTTGAAAGAAATATATGGATAAATACTTCATGTTTTAAATTCTATATACAAGTTATTTAATTTCAAGAAAAACAAGCTGCTTTATTGTGACCAAATTCTGTGCTATTTTGTGTTGTGAAATAAAATCTTAGCTCAGCGTTGTTTAGTAAATGATCCACCTGGCTAGTGAACAGCATATTTTCAAAGCTGCATTTGAAATTCTTTATGAAAGTCTTGTTTTGCAGTTTCTTTGCTGTGTATCCAGTCAAAATGTGAAGATAAATGGAAAACCTTCCTTTTACTACAAACACAAAGAAGCTGGTATTGAGTCAACCAGTGCAGCAGATTGTACATTTATAAGACTTGTTGGGTAAGCCTTGCTGGTTTGGGTAGCATTATAGTGTGTTAGCAATATGACTTTCTGGTTTTAAATGGGCAGCTGATTGATGAAAAAGTTTCAAAAAAGGGTCTAGAAGTAGCAGATGATTAATTTTTGTGATACAGCTGGGCTGACCTTCCCCTCCCCAGATATCCTCTAATGTTTTATGCTATTCCTCCTAAGCACATGCTCAGTTACATAAAGTCACAGGAAAAAAAAAGTATGTCTTTAAATTTTAGTCATGTGTGTCACTGTTTATAATACCAAAACACCTAGACTCAAACACAATAGTGTAAACCTTTGACTTTTCTGATAATGGGCAGGGATAGCCATAATTGACTAAAAAAAATCACCTTAATTTGCATTTACTCTGGTAGCACGCTATTTGTTGTAAGACATATGAAATGAGTCTGTTATTTGAAAAAATTGACAATTGTTTTGTGAACAGTACTGCTACACTTGAGTTAGTAGCATGTAGTAAGGCACTGGTAAGTTAAATACATTTACAAAGTATGCTGAATAATTATGCTCTTTCATGAGCTGAAGGACAGTTTGTATACTGCATCTCAGTGATAAGGTTAAGAAGCATCCATCCCATCTTCAAATAGAGAAAAAGCTGCAAATAGCTTTAACAATGGAGATTTCTAGGCAACAAAGTAGTTTTGATACTAAAAGTACAGTTCAGGAAAACCTGTTGAATATTAGGCACAGCACCCAAATCCTATTACTGTGATCTTTTTTTTTATTCTTTTGAGGTCTACATGATCCTTCTTGAAAAGTGTAATTGTGAGAGACAAGGTAGTTTTCACCATGGTATTTTATTGTTTTAGTACTATATGTATTTGGTTAATTGTTATTTGCATCTCTTTTAAAAATGTGTTTAGTTCACAGTATTACATTGTTCATTATTATGAACATTATACAAATATATACATTCAAGCATATCATGTGTTCTCTGCACAGCTGAGATATTTTTAATTAGAAGTTATTTGGTGTGCAAAAATTAAACTAGGTTTGTAATATGCTGTGTTCATCAGTCAGCATTGCAGTGAGTACCAAAATATGGAGCTTGATGGAAGGTTGTTAATTAACATAAATTTATATCCAGTAGTGTATGGTGAAACTTCTGTTGTTTTTAAAATTGAAGTGTAATCCTTTCCTAATCTGCAATCATAATATGATTTTAAACACTTTTTAGAAATGTATAATTTCACTATGGGAAGTTGGCTTAACATTTGTGTCTGTAGCCAGGCAAAATCTTCCAGTGGTCTTTGCCAAGTATGACAACCCTTATAACTTCCTATAACTGTGTTTGCTTTCCTTTGGACAATGCTACTAAATATGAATAATCCTGTTCTTGGTAAAAGTGAAGTTTAGTACTCTCCATAGTTTTTCTTTTCAGGATGAGAAAGGTTGGTAAACAGGAATTGTAACTGGGACAAAATGAAGATAGTCTTCAGTGAAAATAATTTATTCCTGCATTACATGAATTTCAAAATACTCCTGTAGATATTTTTGTGCAGTAGCCTCTTTCTTAATTAGTTACAGTTCTTCCTAGGTGGAAGTCAGTGAAGCAGTACTGTTCTTACATTTTTTCTTTAGGAGTTATGTGCCAGGTTTTATGGCTTGCATGGTATTTGTACTGTTGAAAGTACAATGTGTACTTATGTAACTGAAGCTTAGACTATTGATTTTTAGGCTAGAGATGATCACTGGGGCCATCTAGGCTGACTTTGACTGACATAATGCACTGAATTTCAGCCAGAGACTTTTGCATTTACCCTAGCAAATGTGCCTTTCAGGTAAATTTGTGGACTTAAAAATTGATAAATACCCTTTGCTTTTGTGAGACCCCACGTGGAGTACTCCATCCAGTCACGGGGTCCCCAGTATATGACAGATATGGAAAGTCCAGAGGAGGCCACAAAAATGATTGCAGGGCTGGAGTACTGCTGCTGTGAAGAAGACAGGTTGGGAGAGTTGAGGTTGTCCAGCCTGGAGAAGAGAAGGCTCTGGGAAGACCTTTCTGTGTACTTTTAACATAAAGTAAAAAGTCTCTCTCAGTCTTTATTAGTAGGGCCTGTAGTGATGGGGGCAGTGGTTTAAAACTGGAGGAGGGTCGATCTAGGTTGAACCAAAGGAAGAATGCTGGGGGTGCTGAGGCATTGGAATAGGAAGCTGTGGATGCCCCTTCCCTGGAAGTGTTCAAGGCCAGGTTGGATGGGGCTCTGAGCAGCTGGGTCCAGTGACAGATGTCCCTGCCCCTGGCAGAGGGCATTAGGACTAGGTGGCCTTTAAGGTCCCTTCCAGCCCAAACCGTTCTGTGAAAAAAATATCAGTCGTAATATGTGTAAGACAGCAACATCCATCCAAGTTCCTGTTCCAGTGTTACCTTTGGTGTTTTCAGCCTTTTGAGGGCAGTTGGATATCCAGTCGATGTAACTATCTAAATGGGATTTCCTAGAGGCTTTTTATTAGTGTTATTGTAGTTTATTTAGGTCTAAATTGATAACTAAGTAGGATATTCTTCATATTCCAGTGCTTATAGCTTAGCTGATTTCAAATGGAGTGGCACGAGCAGCTCTAAGTTCACTGGTTTACAACTAAGATTTAAAATACTGTCAGATTGTTCTGTCCAAGCTGCAAAGAAGGCTTATGGAGTAGATCATGCTGTCTGAGATACCCCACAGGGGAGAGGGTGCTCTCCTCCAGAGAGTTCAGTTCAGTATGCTCACAGGTATGCTGGGACTTTGAGACTTCCAGCACACATATGCAGCAGGCACTACGAGATTCTACCTTCAAGTTAGCAGTGAGAGTGGAGTTTTGTGCTCCTTAAAGCCTAATCCTGAAGTATGAACAAAAACAAGGGCTTTCATGAGGGAGTTTTTGCAAAATGCTATTAGGCTTTGACAATAAAATCTAAAATCCACCAAAAATCTTAATATCTGGAGGGACGTTGAAGTGATGGTTTGCCAAAGCACTTAATTACTGCTCCTCATCAATGCCTCATTTCAGCTTCTTCCAACCTCTTTAGCTGACAACTTTTGTGTGGTTTGCATTTTAAAATAAAACCATATTTCTTCACTGTGCTGATGAAAGTGTATGGATGTTCCTCTTTTGATTGAAACAGCAGAAGTTTGCTATGCTTTCTGGTCATTCTTTAGGGGTACTAGCAGTTTTAAAATTAGAAGAAATAACTCTGGACAATTAAAAACTGAAGTATGCAAAGTTTTTGAAAGTTAATAAAAATTTAATAAAGAATGAATACATAGCAGTCAATTTACCTCATCCTCTTATAGGCAAAACAGAGCTGTTTCCCTTGCTTTTTCCAATCATAAAATCTGAAAGATTTTTTTCTCTCCAAATGCTACAGTTTTGGAGGAAAATCCGGTGCTTACTGTGTTCTTCTTGAATATCATTTTTGTAGTACCACATTGTATTAAAAAGTGGTTCTGTTTTCTTCTCCCCTTTCCTACTTTTTTCAAAACTTGACTTTAAAAAGTTGAGTAAAAATACTATCTGTGTTTATTTGAAAACTATAGAATTAGGAGTTTTCTACCATTGATGGTACGATTCAAGTCATTACTCAGACTGAGAAGAAATGAAGGAATATAGTGTCTGCTGGAACTCTTAGTTACACTGTTATTTCTTTTACTGGCGTGTAGATATTAAATAATTAATATTAGACTAGAATCCTTATAACTAAAATAATTCCCTTGTAGAATTCAAAACATGCTAGATGGTGTGGCCTTATAACAACTGTTGCAAAGGAAGTTATTAATATGAAGCTTTTTATAAATATCTTGTATATATATATATATATGTATCTGTATATCTAGTAAATATCTAGCAAGGAAGCTTCCAGTTTTCTCCTTGACTGCTTTCAAAGCTCTTCTTCGTGACTCTGCAGTTATTAATCTTAGATTTTTCCCTAAATTACTGCTTTGAATCACAAATCCTTGTTTTATGCTTTCTGTTTGGACTGTTTTCCTTCAGTAGTTTTATTAAATAACACCAATCTTGCTTTTGTTTAAGCTTTGTTCAGTATTTAGTCTTCGAAACCTTTTGTTAACAAGAAGTTTAAATCAGTCCTTCACTTTAATCTTTTTGTACAGAATAAAGTGGAAAAGTCTCTTGTTTAAAGGAAACTGAAGAGGTCTTCCCTGCCTTTGTGGTTTCCCACTCTGGGTTGTAAATTGAATCTGTGGGGAAACAGCATAAACTTCAGTTTTTTGATTTTTCTTTTAATGGAACAAAACCTCAGGCCACTCATTGGGGAGGAAAAAGAGCTGTATTCTTGGGAAGATAAATGTAAAACAGACAGTGGACTTTAAAGAATAGACTCTGTGTTCATGCTGTCTTTGGTTATAATTGTGCCTGTGCTGTAAGTGGGATGATGTGCTGTTATTTATGAGCATTAGTAGGTGAATTTTGTGGCTTTTATATTTAATTATGTGTACGCTAGGTAAATTCTGTGTCCTTGTTTATTCTTATACAGCTCTGCCTAATCTGATCTTCCTATTTTCTACTTGTTCATAGTTTTACCTCTCTGTTTTATCTATAAATATTTGGAGTTTTTAAATAATAGTATTTTAAAGTTTTCCTTGGTACATATTGCAGAATTAAGCATTTGGCTTAAAAAAAATTCTAAAATAGCCTTATACATTTTTGAATCAATGGTGTCATGCTGGTGTCTATTGTATGTGTTGTTTATGTATATGAGTGGCATATATTAATGAGCAATTTGCAGATTGTCTTCCTTAGTACTGCACAAGATGAATGCCAGTGGCAAATAAGAGAATAACAAGTAATTTGGTACTTTTTTTCAGTGGTTGTCAAATACTAGAATAGAGACGGAGAAGAGATGGTTCCTGTCTTCACATTACTGTTCACATTCAAGTCCAAAAGATGCTCCTGAGTTATATTTCATCTTAGATGTCTGATTTCATAGAATCATAGGATGACCTGAGTTGGAAGGAACCTTAAGGCTCATCTAGTTTCAACCCTCCTTCCATGGTCAAGGACACCTTCCACTAGACCAAGTTTCTCAGAGCCCCGTCCAACCTGGCCTTAAGCACTTCCAGGAATGGGGCATCCACAGCCTCTCTGTTCTTCCATGTACTACAGAATACAAGCAAGTCATGTAATGTATATTGCAAGTGCAAGTATTTATCAGGTTTTGTTCGTCTTTATTCTTGTATCTGTTGATAATAAACAAGTAGGTGAACCCCTGGCCTGCAGAACTATAGTTTGTGTTGTTTGAAAATATAATGGTAGGCACAAATCTTCCCCCAAGGAGTAGGTTGTATAATACTGTAGTTAGTGCTGTATACTGAGGTGGTTACTGATGGTGTTTTCTGCATTTCAGGATGTATCTAAACTGTGGGACAGGGTTTAAAGAATTTGAAGGAAGGAAAGAAAACCAGTTATGTGTCACCTTGTCCCTGGGGTAGAAGTACAGGTGGTAGAGACCCAAGGTGGGCAGTGTAGGATATTTTGCCCAGTGCAGAATTAGTTTAGACGAGGAGATAAAATGTCTGTGACTACTCGAGGTGTGGAGGGAGGGCTGTGCAGGTTTAGTGGGAATGCTGTCTGGGTAGATAATGCCTGTGCAGTGGAATGAGCCTGAATATTCAAAGCTTAGTTGGTTTTTTAAGAAATGTAGCTTAGGCACGTGCTAGAGGCTGTATTTTTAAAGCAAATAATAAATGTTATGTCAGCTCTTATACTTTAAAAATCTTTTCCCCTAAACTTTTCTTTCCTACTAATACAGGAAGTGGAGTTTTTTCTTTGGGAAAGCTCTAAGAATCACTGATTACTGCTAGGCACAAGGTTGTGAGCATATTCAAAGTTTAAGGTAGAGAAGTTACATGAACTTATTTGGTCAAGGGGAGACTGAGAGCTGTTCATCCCTGAGATGAGTTAAAGGCATGATGCCTAAAGTTTGAGTGGTTATATTCTGAGAGGAGAGTAAGATACATGGAGCTTCTCAAGGACTCATCAGCATTAGAACAAATAGCTTAATGTATAAAAAGAAGGCTGCACCTAGAGAAAACACTTTGAGTTGTAATTGCTTGTATGCTTATATGTTGAAATTTCAGTCACTGTAGTCGTGTCAGTCCACTTGGTGCTCCTCATGAGTGTTGTTGTGAAATAGCTCCTCAGTGCTGTTTCTTGGGATAACCTCAGTGTCAAGGAAACTGTGTTGGTGAAAACTAAGCTTGATTGTTATTCTTTGATAAATTCAGGAGAGTTCTCAAGTTAACAATGCTTCTTGAGCTGCTTCTGGATGGAAGGCCATTAACTGTTGGATGTCAGATGTTGTGGTAAAGTGTCTGAGTTGGTCCTGCTGTCTTTAAGGTGATACTCTCGTGCATAATGGAGTTCTGACTTAAATACAGCTTGTTGCATTCAAGTAAAAAGCAGTAAAAGAGAGAAATTTGGTAAATAAACTGCATGAATCTCTATGACCTGTTACCCTAGTAATGCCTTCAACACTTAAAAAAATCCTGGGATTTAGGTTTATATCTAAGCCACAGTGCACAGTTCCAATAGTTATAAGGTATGGAAAATTAAGGTTTGCTGGGCTAGTAGATAGTAGAATTTTTTAGGTTGCTTGTTGAAATAAGTGCCTTATCAATATGTGCTTGTTCAGTGGGTAGATTAATATATTGGGTTTTAATATTCTTTATAGCAGCCTCCAGTCACCTTTCCCAAGTAAAATAGTACATGTTGAATGTGATCTCAGGATCTGTTCAAACCCCTTGTTCCAAGCAGGATAAACTTAGTTGAGGTTGCTCAAGGCCTTTTCCAGTCCCATTTTGGATATCCAAGCTTTTGGGGCCTATTGAGGATTCGCACTAACTTAGTACTGCAAGTTCATTTTTCCATTTTGTTGTTTTGTGTAATTAATTTTAGACAGAAAGGTCTGTCTAGCTAGGGATGACAGTGCTGAGGAAAACCAGTTTGATAGTTAGAGAAGGTTGTGTTCTTTGCATGCTGCTTGGTGCTAATATGTCATTCACCCCTTAATTGTAGCAATCAAATTACCAATCTCCCATCTCTTCTTATCCGTATCTCTCACATTCCAGTGTGCATTCTACTTGCCTTTGCAAGCAGATATAAAGCACATAGCCTGGGTTTTCAGATATTTTGCTCAGTGGGTGGGATAGGGCCACCCTGCTTGTATAGTCATAGGCTATGCTCCACAAATAGTATGTTGCATTCCTCCATTGGAGTTACTTCTTTTGTTTGGATTCTACTGGGGTTTTAGTCTATGACTTTTACCACTCTGTGGTTAATATGTATCATCTTGGAGAGTTCTGTGCTGAAAGAGCTGCTGCTTTTTCATTGAACTATGCACACTGAAAGTGATTGGTATCCAAATATGTACAAAAATCACTTTAAAATTCAGAAATTAGAAGGAAAATCAAACAAATTTAGCATTTAAGAAGGAGGAGGGTAAAAAAAAAGCCTTTATACTTCAGGTACTTGAAAAGAATGTACCATTTGTGCTTCTGAATTTTGTAATCTCCAGTTTTTTGCGACTTGACGTGTTATCAGTGCATCATCTATCAGAGCTCCATGGTCAACACTCCTTGACAATCAGAAAAGTAGAGAGCTTAATAAAGTGCGTTGCCCTGTTACTGTACAGTTTTACTGTTTTTCTGTAATGCCACTGTGGAGAATCCAGTTAAGGACATTTAGAAGTTGTCGGGGAAAGCACTCAAAATGTCATTAAATCTCTTTAAATGCTTGAGATAAATTACTCTTTAATGATATCTGCTGTAGGCTATGCAGAAAATGAGAAAAAATACTGCATTTTATCTCACTGTATATCTAGAATGTCCACAAAATAGTCCTTGATGGCAGTAACTAATGGCATCTCTTGAGGATTATTTTATACATAAATCAGCTATTTGTGCTCCTGAGAAGTTCCTCTCCAGGATGCAGAATAGAGAATGCTGCAGACTTGTAGACCTGTGATAGAATTCTAACAGATTTACAGTAGCTTCTTGTCCACAATGAAGAATGGCAAAAAAAAAAAAATCTCTGTACATTATCATATATATACACTTTAATTTGTTTCTAGTAAGCAATGAGCACATCTGTCACTGTGTAAAGACAGCATTTGTCTGTTGTATACAGAGATTATTTCACAGGCAAGTTTGCATATGGGAGAATTTTACATCTGTATTTATTCTTGCTGGGGAAAAAAGAAGAGAGATGTTATTAAGTAGAATAGACCATTTTTAGGTGATGAAAACAGGAAACCCATAAGATATTAGTGTATTCATCTTCATGAAGTGCTGTGAGATTTTTTTAGTGTAGAGAGCCCTCCTGAGTGTGCCATTGTATGAGGGCAGCATGGATGAGGTGAATGCCATTTTGTGAATGTAATTGCTCACTTACTGTGAATTGTATTGATTGCTTAGCAAAAAAAATCTCAGTGTTGCTCAATGTGTTCAGATGTCATTGCTAATGACATCTATGTAAATAATATAGGAAAAATCTCCTTCAGACCAAACTTAGAAGTTCTCTTGATCCTCTCTGCTAGCTCAGGCTTTGTTCAAATGATCTACATGCAAGAAAAGGCAGTTCATTTGGTGATGTGGATCATCTCATTTAAATATGTCCTCTTACTGTTTCTAGCATTTTGCACCTTTTTCTTGGTGCACTTACAAATTCATCCTGTGTAATTAATTTTCATGTATTTGAATTTAGAATGCATAGTGAAATTCAAACAATGCTGTGTTTGGAACCCTATATGATAGTAGCTTTCCCATGTAAGATCCTACTGCTCTGTCTGTGGTTTACCATGGCCCAATGCTTTCTTTTTGTGGTTTGTATGCACGTATGCACATGTTGCATATTTTTCAGCCCTTGTCCTTGGGATGCTGCATTTAACAATTCCTGTTTCTGAAGCAGCAAATGTACCAGGTGTCAGATCTCTAGCTTGTAATTCCCGAGGCTTTGTCCTGTCAGAACAATCTGTGCTGTTTATGTATTCCAGCAGAGCTGGAATTCAAAACTGTCTCTTGTTTTGACTTCTCTAAGAATAAAAGTTTCCAAAAGTACAAGTGGAAAATGATGGTATTATTCTCTATTCATATAAAATGCAGATGGAATTTCAGCATGCACTTGAAGCAATGGGAAAGTGTGTTGTTGAAGCCAGCAGAGCTCTGAACCTTTAATTGCTTGGTTATTCAGTTTAGTTCTTCTGCTGATTCCAAAACAGTTTGAAATCTTGCACAAAATAATTATTATCAATTAATTATACTAAATGTGGGGAAAATTAATAGGTTCTAATTTTTTAATCTATTTAGCCATCTATTAAATTATTTCCCTAGATTCACTTTTTTATATGTGTTGCTCCCAAAATGCTTTTCCCTTTTCAATTGTTCCAAGCAAGTAGCCTTTCTTACTAATTGCATTTCAAAGATGACCATTTTAAAAAGTGTTCATCCTCAAGATATCAGAGATGGCATGTGGGAGATTGAGTCTCACTTTAATATAACTGGATATTTTCACCCAGGATGTGATATTAAGCCTGTGATGGTAAGTTTTCTCAGGTTACAGAACAGAGATCTTTCACTCCATGAAGCATAGCAGGAAGGTTTATGTTCTTGCATTTTCCCAAAGCTCTATGTGAAAAAACTGGCATTTTGTTTATTTAGTTTGATTTTGTAGAGTGAAGTGATGGTTCAATTTTTTTTAATGTTAGATCCATCCTGTGCATGCTTTCTGCTTCTGCTGCCTTTGAAAAATGGTTTTGTTCTTTAAAATAAAGACTTAAGTATTATTCATTATTAAATTCTTGCATGAATAGCTGCAAGGTTGCTAATTCTGGTTTGGTTTTCACTGAGGACATAACAAGGAGATGAGCAGTGTTCTTTTTGGGAATATCTCCTACATTTGGAATGCATTTTTAAATTAACTTACCTAACCAGTAGTATAACTGGCAGATGTTTTCAGGAGATGCATGCCGTTATGCTTTTCTTTGACTGAATAAATGAAAACTTTAATGTGTTAAATGTCTGGAGTTGGAGAAAGGTACCAGATGCTTCCTTAGAAGTCTTGCTAAAAATGTGATGAACATGTGAAATCTTTACTTGCTATTCAGTAAATGAAGCCTTTTTGTATGTTGAAAGTTTAATTTAAATCCTTCAGACAGCATGTTTTGTGAAACATTTTTTCTGTTTTATTATTCATCTGTAGGTTCCTTCAGAGAAATCAGAATCCTTTGCATCCATGTTGAGACGCTCTCCTTTAATTCAGATGGGGCCTGCCAAAGATAAAATTGCCATTGGTCAAATATTCCATGTTGTAGAAGATGATCTTTACATAGATTTTGGTGGCAAGTTTCACTGTGTGTGCAAAAGACCAGAAGTTGATGGAAAGTAAGTAATAAACTTACGGTAGGTGATTGACATCTGTGAATGACATCCTGAAATGCTTAGCTAAAGGGAGTTAAACATCTTCTGGACTGACCTTGGATAGTTTGTATGAATTCTGGGGTTTAAACTATGGAAGTTAACGTATTGTGCAGAATGAAAATCCGGTCACAAACAGATCTGCATAGCTCATCTTTGTCTGGAATTCAGATTCCCTTACACATTTGCATTATTGCTATCTATATTATTCCAACTTACGATGAGCAAAGGAAGTTATTGGGTGTTTAGTCAGTGTTTAGTCAGTGAAAAAAAGGGAAATAGTTGTCAAGCTCTGTTTATTAAAATACTTGGGAGTTTTGTGGATGTGGAACTTCAATCCCATATTAAGTAGTGTCCTTAGGCAGTAGCTTTCTCTGCTAAGCATAGATGCATGAGGTGATATCCTGGGGAGTTTACACGTTATTTGTGATAACACTTTTCATAGCAGATGATCAGCGCTAATGTGGTCAAATATTCCGTATCTTAGCAGGTGATTTTATATACATTTTGATGTCAAGTTTCGCTCTGTCCTGAAGTAGAGCAACTGTGGTGAAACTAGAACAGTTGGACTGGGGAATACTATAATTAGCGAGCTAAAAGATAAGAAAGCAATAAACTCTAGCGAAAATAACATTTATAAGCTTTCTAAACTGTCTTTGGCACCTTATAATTATGTATTATTCAAAGATCTCTTGTCTATTTCATTTGTCTCCAGGTTGCTTTAATACTTATTTTTTAATACATAAGCAAAACACCATCTTTTTGAATTCATAACATCAGAATATTTTAGTCCATCTCTTTTCCCTCTATTTCTCCTAAGAGAGGAGGAGCATCTTTGTTAATCTGCAACATCACTGTTTTTGAAACATTAACTATGATTCCTGTGATAATCAGTTCTGCAATAGTTGATTTAACAAAAAGAGATTTAACAGAAATAATCACACATTTGTGTGCAAGTCCACGATAATATTTTATCAGAGCATTTTTATACCCAGCTTCTTCTTTTGAGAGGTCTGTGACTTTCAGAGCAAATGTGTTTGATGTCCCAGATTGAACTGAGTTCTTTATGCCCATCCCATCCACCAGCAGGCAGAGATTTTCTTAGTCTGTTGCTGCTACTGTAGTGATAAAGCCCTTGTTGCTGTTTGTATCACTTGCTAATTTCAAATCGAGATTAGCTTTGCCTTTCCCAATCCCATTCTTGCATGCCTGAGAAGTGTTTCTATATTAGTCTCAATCTCTGACCATTTGTTCGGTTTTGTGGTCGAGGTCAGACCAAAACTCCCTGTTCAGCTGCACCAGCCTTCTGCCAGGCCTGCTCGTTCTCCACATTGGTAAAGACCCTCGGGAAGCATTGAGGAGTTTGTCCTTACAGATCTTTGATGTCTTCTGGGTACTTTTTTATGTCAGGACAGCTTCTCTACCCTTCTCTACCCCAAAATCTACTGTCCTGAAGCCTAGATCTGTCTTCTGCCACTTTCCTTTCTCACTCTCCTTCAGCATGGAAGGTCTCATTGGTGGTCTCTGCAGCTGAGACAGACATCAGCTATCACATTCCCAAGCAGTTCTTATCTGCCTGTGTGTAACATGTCCAGCAGAAAACCTGTTCTACTTGAGTTGTCTGGCAGCTCTGGTGAGAAAATGTCACCAGGGCACTCGCTCTGATTGCTTGCTCCCCTCCATGTTTGTTTCTACTTGAGCACACATCAGGACATTTGAAGTGCCCTGTGACAATCAAGGCCTGCAATCCTGAGGTGGCTTCTGGTTGTTTGAATGAAGCTTCATCCACTCTCTCTTCCTGATCACACTGCCCACAGCAGACACCCACCATGGATCTCTGTTGGTCTCCTCTCCAGTTTTGGCTCATGGCTCTGAACTGCCTCCTTGTATTATTCATAGCAAGGCTCCATGCTCTCATGTCCCTTTCTTGCTTCCACTGCAGCCTCTTTGCCTTGGCCCATGTTTGCTTGCACAGTTCTTCCCAGGTTTGGGGAAGAACCTTTGTGTTTACCTTCAAATCCCTAACTGCGATTCACTCACCTGGTGAATGCTGAACCCATCACTCGCTGTTTCCTTGTGTGGTGTTAATATTTTGTCATGGTGGTCTGGACTACTGAGATGGCAAGACAAACTGGGGGAAAGGAATGAAAGATATCTTCCTTAAAAACCTCACAGGCAAACAAACATCTGTCCACTCCTCCTTTGCTCTCATCTCACCCTCAATAACTTACACCTTTCCTTGTGGTGCACGTTGCAGAGGTACAGGGGAAGATGAGGCCCAGGAAAATTCGTGTTGGAGCAGGTGCTTTAGAGTCAGTGGTCCACTGAATGCTGGGAGCATAAGCCTGGGGCTGAAAAGATCTTGGCCAGTTATATTTTCACTGTCTTTTATACTGATAAAAACAAGCAGATCCCTATAAAACTTATTTATACTTCCTTCTCACTGCTTTTGAATGGGAATGGAGAGATGGAATTTAATAGCCTGCGTATTTTTAATGAAGTTAAATTTGGTACTAAGGCGCTAGATCCCAAAATAGTAGAGACAGCATTTACAACATTGAGGATGTAGTGGCAGTGGATATAGTAGTGTTCCTACTCTATATTTAAAGGACTTAAAGCATTCATTTGAGATGTAGGTGACTGATTCAAATCCCTATTCTCCTCAGTTCAGACTAGAAACCTGATTTTTTCTCAGACTACTTAAGTGTTTAAATGCTATTTAGAAGACCTAATCCACTAAATAAAAATAATTAAATAAGAAAGCAAATAATTTAAATAATTCTTGCCAGCTTTTTCCAATTCATTGGGTTTCTGGAATTTAAATTTCTAAAATTTACCTGCATTTACAAAAAAATGCAGTAGCAAGCAATTTTTTTGCCATTTTTGTAAAGAGGTATCCCTTGAGGACATGTGTTTTGATATTTCCTTGGTCATTTGTTTTTTTTTTTCTCACCAGAACTCAACTATTTTCGTTATATTATAATACAGTTTTCTTTTTCTTATATGATGTCCTATGCTCTTTGAAAATGCTACAGTTTACTTGAAAAGAAACAAAAGGTTCTTGAGTGTAAAACTTGTTCTCTTGAACTGCTCAATCCTGTTCCTAACAGTTGTGATTTCTTTGAATGTCCAGGTGAAAGACCCTGTAGTGCTACCACCATGTGGCCATAAGAAAGGATTTCACCCTAAAGACTGTCTTGGGTAAAAAAGCAACTGGAATGAAAAGTTGTCCCTCATTTGGAAAATTTGAAGTAGCTAAATAATTTTTCTACCAGAAGAAATTTCAGCTTTAAAAAAACCCAAAGCACCCAAACCAAAACCCCAAACAAAACACCACAAACTTTAAGGAAAAGAAACCTTAGAACAGTAATGCAAAATTTAAGTTAAATAAACATTTGAAAAACCTTCTAGCTGTTTTTGCTTGGTTTTCATTGACTGTTTTCCTTTTTTTTGGACATCTGTTTCCTAGAATTGCAGAAAATGCATTTTGTTATCAGCATTGATGGTATTGAGATTGGAAGAATGCATTGGCTTAGTTATAGATGAAATATATTGTTGGTAAAATCTCACTGGGGTCAGGCAAGGGTGTATTTCATTATAATTATCAGTATAATTTTGTTATTTGGGGTTTATTTACCGTGTCAGGAGTATTTAGTACCCTTATGATTTCAAAAGCTCACATAATGTATGCTGTACTAATTAATTATATACTACAATTAGTAAACACTTTTCTTGATACAATCTGGCTTAAATGCTTTATTAAATTCGCATTTTATACCAACAGCACAGCAATTCTGTTAAATATCCAAAGCTTATACAAATGAGAAAGGGTCTCTAGTAAAGTTAGATTCCTTTTCAGGAATGGGAAGAAAGTATATTTTTTCTCTCTTTTAACATGCAGAGGAATTAAGTCCTGAAGAAGAAAGTGTCTGTCTTACATCTCCAAATAAGCAACAACTTAATCCATAGCAAAAAGGTGCTGTTAAAACCTGCTTCTGTCATTATCAGATGGAATTCCTGAGAAGCAGAAAATATGGGAAGGGATTGTGCTGACACTGTGTCTTGCATGGTCTGCACCTGTACTGTTAATGACCAATTCCCATCAAAAGTACAATGGCTTTCAGCAATTTTCTAAAATGTAGGATTGCAGGACCAGCTTCCAAAGAGGATTAAACTGCACCTCTCCATGCCAGTGTAATGAAGCTTTATTTTCAAAGACTTCTGTAACCCTCCAGCAACTCCAGTATTATCAGGCTGTAGGATCAGAAAGACACTTCCTTTATGCTTGAGTATGCAGCTGGTGCAGGGATTTCCAGTATATCCTGTGGCAATTTTACTTGACACCTTTTATACAGTGCATATTTGCCAAACTTAAATAGCAGAGAAGGGAAGAAATCATTTGATGCCGGTTGTGATTTAGAACATGACAGCTTAATGAGCACCATAAAATATTACCTAATGCTGTTTCTGCAAATTGTGTCAAAATATTTACTTTGTTTGAATGTCTGCCAGGATGAATTTTATTTGGGAAACATTTTAAATTCTTCTCTTTTTGTTCTATTTTTAAAATATTTTATAGATAAGGTCAGGATGGAATCCAATTTAAACTAATCTGGTTTCTTAGATTAGGTAATGTGAATAAGGCTGGTTGTTTTCTAGCACATTCATTTTATTAAGACAGTCTTAAATTTATGTTGAAAGTAATTGAAGAAACTGTTTAAAAGATCTTGTAAAATTAAAAAAGTCAATTTTCTAAAAGAAGAAAAAGAGGTGCATGAAGAGAGATGCTCTTCATGGGAAAGGATTTCAATAAGACACTGGTTGGTTTAGTTCCAGTTTGTGTATTAAACAGAGTCACCATGTGTTAAGCTGCAGGCTAAGTTTGGAGTTCCCTACTCTGTTTTGATGCCATGTGAATATGCTTTTTGAACGAGTGCATCTCAGCCAGAATGAGCTGCCTCACGCAAAGCACCCTGCTCTCGCTGCGGCAGAGACCCTTGTACAAGGGGACATGTCAGTGTCTGGTTCAGTCCTTGCTTGGTGAACCCTCCTTGCCCTGACTGTTTTGTATGCAATGGTGCAATATTATTGTGAAAAGGTTTAGAGAGAGATGTTGGAAACAACTTTAAAACTCTTTCCTTTAAAATATGTAATGACCAAACAACTGGTGGAAGGCGGTACTGATTGAGAGACTCAGCATTCAGTTCCCATTCCCAAGGGAACTTTGCTCTTGCTCTGCCAGGGGAATCACAGGCATCAAATTCATGTTTAACCATGTTTACTCCTTAAAGAATATATTTATTCCCTGTCCTGTACTGTTGCTGACTAGAGTGGTGCTGGTCTGCCAACCCGGCACATCCTTTGGCTTTCAAGCTTTGAATGTTGATGAAACTATTACTGTTAAAAAAAAAAAAGGCAATTAATATAATATATAAAGAAAACATATCTTGCTACAGTAATGCTGAGTTTAGTTCTACATGTTTGTTTTTACAGTGATCTACTTCCTTTTTGCTGTCTGTTGCCAGCAAAATAGCACTTATCTGTAATATGTAATTCTCAACAGGAAAGAAGGAAATTGCTAATCAACAGTACAAGTGATACAATAAATGATGCTTTTGTGAGTATCATTTTCAAACTTACACAGATGCAGAAAGAACAGGTCATAAAAGAGACTTGCAACCAATAGAAACTCAGTGATTTCTTAAAAATTATTGATGTGTGTTGAAGTTACTGATAAAAGCACAGGATGCTGGATTGGTGTGGAAAACCACTTTTGGTTTCTGTGATGTTGTCTTGTTTAGAAAAGCAGGTCCACTGAGAAATGGTTTTGTTTTAACTCCCAATTTTGCTATGTGAAGGGAATGAACACAGTTCTGACAGAATTATCTCATTCTAGTTAGGTGTTCAAATTATTGCTGTTAGCTCTTTGGCATTATATCAGTGGTTTCTTCCTTTTCCTGCTTCCCTTTTGTTGTAGTTTTCATTCCCAACAGATCAATCTTTTTCTTATAGGTTTGTCTATTAGTATTCACACTGTAAAAAAACTCTTACAAGAAGATTGAGAGAATGTGTAAGCACTCTGCCATGGTTTAGGAACCGCACTCCCCAATTTAGTGCTCCCTTGCCCCAAGACTCTCCCAAATCAGATACCTCTTGCTTGCTCCCCCCTCTTTCCTCCCTTTCCACATCCTGCTCTGGGAATAGAGTTGAGAAAAAGGTGAAAATTAAGTGTTGAGATAAGAACAATTTACTGGAAATAGCAATGAGATTAGAAAACCAACACTAACAGCAGCAATATTAATAACAAAAGTGTACAAAAAAAGGGTGATTTACTTGCAGAGATACTCAGGATCTCAATGACAGGGTTTCCCCCTCCTGCTATGATTTTTCTTGACCAAGCCATGCCCTTCTTCCTGGAAGCAAGAATCCCTTATTTCCACCCCTGGCAGTGTAGAATAACAACCCAGACAAGCCCACATGGTTCCAGGCTCCGCTCCCTCACAGCTGCTGTGAAAATTTTGTCCTGTCTCTTGCAGAAAATGCTTTTCCTTTCCCTTTTCCCTTTTCCCTTTTCCCTTTTCCCTTTTCCCTTTTCCCTTTTCCCTTTTCCTTTTCCTTTTCCTTTTCCTTTTCCTTTTCCTTTTCCTTTTCCTTTCTCCCTTCCCTCCCTCCCACCATCATCTTCTGCTGCCATTGCCTAATTCATGTGCTCCATTGGTAACTATTTATACCTGATCCAGGCTTGTTCTCGGTATTCTTTTTTTTCAATACTGACTGTTAATATATATTTCCAATATAAATATAATGTAGTTACATTTCTAACCAATTACAGTTTTGTATTGTTGTTTCTGTTCTGCATTATGCAAATTAATTAGTATTTTTTCAGCTTGAAAATTATTGCTCAGCTTTATACCAATACTTTACTACTGAACTGTTAAAATTTACAGTTCTGTTGTGTGTTTTTAAGTAGTTACCATGTCTTAGAGGTTGCTGCACTGCAGCAGTATATGATATGTTCCTTCTGCTAACATTTTTTGAAAGTTTTCAAAATAATTTTTGCTCATTTATGCATAATTAAAGCAGAAATTACAAAACTTATTAAAATATCTGGTGTTATAATCTTATTTAGTCAACATGACCACTTACCTGGTCTTTCCCACACAGTTATCTTTATTCTTTTGTCATCAGCTGAGATTTTTTTTTGTGTTTTGTTTTTTCATTTGTTTGGAAAGTGTTTCTTGCCTATTAAAAAAAAAAGTAGTGACATAAGTAAGCAACTTGGGAGAATTTGTAAGTCTCTATGACAGATTTCCTTGATGCCTATAAGGTCAAATGGTTTAGATCTATCAGTACCATGTTGCTGATATTTGTAACACTAAATGGCTGTCTGAAATCAA
The DNA here is from genome assembly GCF_026979565.1 of Vidua chalybeata. Taxonomy (NCBI): domain Eukaryota; kingdom Metazoa; phylum Chordata; class Aves; order Passeriformes; family Viduidae; genus Vidua; species Vidua chalybeata. Next base: position 124,258,496 of record NC_071530.1, on the reverse strand, counting down.
AGCAGTTTTTGTACTTTTCTGCTCCTTCTTCCACGTTCTCCTACCTATCAGGTAAGCATCTTCTTATTGGAGGGCAAAATTCCTCTGCATTTTGAAGGACGAACTTAGACTATGTTATAATTTTTGAATTGTTAAATAATTATGACCTGTTCACATTTGCTGAAGTATAAAATGAATAGTGCACACACACTTTCCTGAATCTCTTCCAGTTTGTATCTTTTGTGGAAAACATAACTAGACAGCCGGTCTCCACATTGTGAAAACCAGTCTCTTTCCATAATTAAAATTATGAGAATGTCATGTTGAAATTCTCTGTGGACCAAGGTGGTTTTCACTAGTCATCAGCAAACTTGGGTTTTGGCACTCTGGTCAGCCTTCGGTCTCCAACTATGCCCAAATACCAGGGAGAAATGGTAAGCAGGACTGATGTTGTTGTCCTGTTCCCACATACCAACTTTGCAACTTAAAAAGGAAGCCTTATTATTTATATTGAAGAGGACTAACTTCAAGGAGGTGGCAGGAGCTGCCTTTTCTACAAAGCTTCCATATAGTGCAATTCACCATTGCTCCGAGCCCAAACAATGCACATGGTGCCACTCTGTCTGCTGTCGAACAATTTCAGCTTGCTTTTTTAAAAACAGGCACGAAGAATAGCTCTGTGATTGCAAACTTGGTCTGTGTGCTGCAGCAAATAACCTCTAACTTATTTATAGCAGCATGCATTTTGGAAATTATAGCATTTTTATCCCCTATGGACACAGCTTATTATTTGCTTGGTTAGTTTACAATTGTGACTGTTTTTGCCACCCACTGTATATCATTCTTCAGTGGTTATTTTCAACCACAAATGGAGGTGTTGGCTTTGTGCAGTTCTGTAATACACAAGACAGTGCTTCCAAAGTTCCTGGAGCCCAAAGTCTGTAAACATTTTTTTCGGACTACACTATTTTTACACTATGTTTTTCATCCCAGATAGGTACTTTAGAGTTTAGTTAATGTAATGATACCATGGGACAGGTGTTGGTTTTCAGCAGTACAACTAGTCCATATTAATGAGGCACCCTGGGCAGTATTTAGTGTAGGAAATACAACATAGGCCTAGGAATACGGCCACAGCAGTGCACATGAGCTTGCTAATCAATTTTTATCCTTAGCTTTTGCTTCTATCATTAGTTTAAAGTAGCAGTGATTTATGAGATCAAATGACCTTTGTAAGAAAAAACCCTCACAAAACTAGTAGCATTTATTGATAAAAAAAGTTTTGCCAGTTCTGTTTTCCCAGGGTATCATGATGAATGAGAGATGGAATATGCTGTGTAAAATGTCTTGGGAGAACAAAGCAGACCATAGGTGGCCTGGAGCTTTTTTGGCAATGTCAAAGTCTGTAAATACTCTTTAAGCCACACATTTTCTCATATGTAGATGTGCACACATACACGATAGGAAGAAAAAGTCTTGGGAAGCTTATTACTGCACTGGAAGGCTTCAGTGTTGTCTGTAGGAGATGAGTAGTTCTCTCTTCCCCTAATCCAGGTGCTAGCTGTCAAGAACTGCAGAAACTAGAATTATAAACTCGTGACTTGGCAGAAGAATTAAAATTGTTTCTAGTATTTTGTTCTGAGATTGATGAAAATAAATGACTTGAATCTCTGTGTGCAGCATATCAGGAATTTTCCCCCCTACCTTTGAGAAAGCCTTGCTGTTAGCACACAATTTCACTTAAATACCTCTAGTAAAGTGTAATTAATTTTCTCAATAGCTAGACAAGGCTCCCAGAATCTCAGCCAGTCCAGATGCAGAAGATAATGGATTTTATTGAAAACTCTTAAAATGCTCCCCAGCATATTTGACTCATCAGTGGCTCTGGGTGAGGTGGGTGAGGTAGGCTCCTGCCAGTTACACAAACGTGGTACTTTTCAGCAGTACAGGCAACTGTACTTGACTAAACCACAGAGCAAGTTGCAGATGTTTATGGCTTAAAGTCTGGTCAGTTTGACCTGTACGTGTAACAGAGGTAAGGGTTAGATTAAAAAACAGTCCAGGTTATTGTAGCAGTATAATTGCTTTTATTAGGTTGGGTGTAACTGTGCACTAAACCTTCTTGTCAGCATAGTGAGTTCAGCTGCAGTGCTGTGCTAATGTGGCCTTTGATTTCATTTTGGGAAACAAGTTTGGCCTAAACTGGCTCGTGTGCTCTACATGGCAATCCTCTGAGAGGTGTAGACTTGCCCTAAGACAGAAGCTATTTAGTTTCTAGGCTGAGAAACTGAATTAATGATGTTTGGGACCAATTGTGAATTATAAGACTTCATATAACAAAGATCTTACCCAGGAAAATTAATGCTATCATATAACCATGGAGTGGTAATTATTCACCCCTCTGGAATAGTTTCAGTAAGTGAGTCTGAGAAGGGAATTAACACATCTAGGGAAACACTGCAGGTAATATATATCAACCTCGAGCTCTTAGAAGGCATGAGTCAGGCCTCCCACAAATAATGATTTTTAAGTTGTTTTTATTTTTTGGTTTATGCCTTTCTGGGTTATTTAGTTTTTGGGTTCACATTTTTTTTTTTTTTTAATTTGGCAGATCAGGAATTTTTATTTAAACCAACTTTTTAAAAAAATGGCAATTGACCTTCTTCTGTAACTGATAAAATTGTTGATATTAGTAAAGCTGGAGATGTATAGAATTATTTCACTGATAGCTCCTCTCAGTCTGCTATATAATATGATTACTCAGGCTTGAGGCCAGTACCTAGCCACGTACCCCAGGGGTCAGTAATGGGTTCAGTCCTGTTTAACATCTTCATTCATGACCTCAGTGATGGGACGAGAATGTACCTTCAGCAAGTTTGCACAGACTACAAAACCTGGAGCAGTTGTTACACAGGGTTGTTGTGCCGCCATCCAGAGTGACCTCAACAGGCTGGAAAAATGGTGTGATGGGAACCTCCTCAAGTTCAGCCAGAGAAGTGTAAAGTGCTTCCCCGGGGAAGGTACAGCCCCGGGCACCAGTACATACCTGGATCACTGGGACACAAAGAAGCTTGCCAGAAAAGGCCTACGGGGTCCTGGTGGACATCCAAGTTAAACATGAAGCAGCAGTGAGCCTTTGTGGCAAAGAAACTGAATGGTGTCTTGGGCTGCATTAGACAAGCAGGTGGCAGGATGCAGTCCTTCTCCTCCACTTAGCCCTGGAGAGGCCACACCTGGTGTGCTGTGTCCAGTTCTGGGCTCTGCAGTTCAAGAGACAGAGCAGTGAAGGGCCCCTAAGATGCTGAAGGAACTTGAGCATCTCTTTGATGAGGAAAGGCTGAGAGAGCTGGGGCTGTTCAGTCTGGAGAAGAGAAGGCTCAGAGGGATTTCATCAATGTGTAGAATTACCTCAAGTGAGTGGGCAAAGAGTGCAGAGCCAGGCTCTTATCAGCAGTGCCCAGTGAAGGGACCGGGGCAGTGGGCACACATCAGCACACAGGAGGTTCCTTCTGATCATCAGGAAAGAGTTTTTTACTGTGAGGGTGACTGAGCACTGACACAGGTTACACAGGGAGGTTGTGGAGTCTGTTCTTGGAGATACTTAAAAGCTGTCTCTGGCCATTGATGATTTATTTAGTCACACATTTTTATTTGAAGTCACCAGTTGGTACAGAGGGATGGTTCAGCAGAGGGAGGAGTGGGTGTTTACTGCAGCTTGGAATAGACCCAAAAGACTGATAAAATTAATTCTGTTACTCCTACACACCAAACCCATGACAGATGCTTTTCTTCCCCTGATGCTTTCTGTAACTCCTTGTCAGCCTGTATAGATGCCATTATCCAACCAGAACACAAAACCAGGTAAATTCCTACAAAGCAAGGTAAGGCTTTTAAGGCTGAGTGTTGCCAAACTGTGTAGAGGATTTGGCTGCTTTGCTGCTACTAGGCAGCACAGCAGTTCTGAATTAAAAAATGTGTGGTGTTTAGAGGCAAAAATAAATAATATTTTATTACATGTCTGTTGTTTAAGACTAATTTATTCTCCTTTTCTGCTCACTAATATGCTAACTAAACCCAGAGTCTTGCTTCTTGTCTTTTCACATGCACTTGGGTGGAGCTAGGACAGGAATAGCAAATGAGTGTAATTTTTGTATCAAATGTTTTGGAGCAAGAAGCAGAGGCAATAGTACTAAAGTAACACTTATGTTGTATGTATATGCCCTTATTCAGTAAGGAGCATCTGATAACGCTGTCCCTGCTGTTGTATTTGCTGACTTTTCTTATAGAAAGATAGAATTTTCAAGATAGAATTTAAAATTCTAGGCAGGTATTGCTGTTGTGCTGAAAGAACTGCAGTATAAGACCCATATATTTAAAAAGAAAAAAGAGGGTTTGGGAATGTGTTCTAAGAGTATTCAGTAGCTGTTAAAACTTGCCTTAATAGATTTTGGAGTCTGTGTGTGGTCACTGCTGCCATGGCTCTGTCAGCATTTTAGGCACGATAGCAGCCAAGCAGGGATGCAGATGTCTTTTGCTTTGTGAACTTGCTGATCGTAGCCATGATTTATAGACACTGAAATGTGGAGTATGATGAGAACCAATCATGGAGCATTTTTTAATACAATACCAAAGCTCTTTTTCCTTCTGTGATAGCTGTCAAGAAAGGCAAATTTTATATTTTCCTGCCTTAGCATTTTACAAATTTTTTTTTTTGCCTAAAGAACTTAAAATCCAGTCCTAACTTGGGTGAGAAATAACAACAGCCACCCAGTTATTTAAATACTGAAGGGATTGTTCTGAAAAATACTGAAGCTATATTTTGAATAATCTGCTTTGAGACTTGGCAGGCTCTGATCACATGGAAAAGCACATATAATGTGGTCACACTGTGTGAGTATGTACCCACTTAACCAAGAAACTGAGATATGACTCTAAAGGCAGAGAAATAACCATTGGGTACAACTAAAAATGCCAGTCATTTATTAGTGTTTGGTGACTTTTCATTAGTAGGGTAAGAGGAAAAAGGCCTAAGGAATTTTTCTTTGGTTAATGATCTTAGAAGAAATGAAGAATTACATGTCCTCTGAAACTTCATGTTCTTTATTTTCAGAGTAGTTAGCAGGCCTTGCAAAGGCAGTGAGATCTTACTGAATTAGTTTCATGATTCCTATAAAACTGTGTAAAGCATTTCTTTATGGAAATGCTCAACATGCATGTTTAATCTGTCTGAAATCTTCTGGAAGTAATGGAGCATTAGTTTAAATATTTAAATGTTTAAAAAATTATAATCTACAATGTGAAAACCCTATCAGAATTTTCAAGTCTTTTCTATTCATCATAAGGAAATGTAAGTAGCATACGAGTTTAATTTCTCTCCAATTTGTACTCATTAACTTCAAGTATTAACAAAGAGATCTTAATCTCAGTGGTAATTATAAGTTGATTGCTAATCTGTCCTTCCACTTGGAGAGTTCAGTTACTTCTTTTCTCATGACTTTATATATTTGAAGTTATCCAAAAGTGTTTTAATCTTTCAGACTTAAGTAGTGCCTGCCACCTTACTCATCTTTGGGTCGCTGGTGCTGGACCAGTCCATTACCACCTAAGTACGAGATACTGTTTCTCCTGAAGCCTTTCAAGAGTGTTCTTGGCAGCTGGCTTGACAGAGCTGCTGGAGACGAGACTGAAACGCGCTCTGCTTCCTCCAGACACAGCTCAGTAAACAAGCTGTGATCCTCTGCTTGGCAGGAGGCAGAGCTGCTGCTGCTGCCAGCCTGGGAGGGGATGCAGAGCAGCACTGATGCGTGGCAGCAAATACAATATCCTTTTCTGGGACTTTGACTTGAATAAGGCATTGCTGTAATGTGGAGGTGTGTGAAATACTTGTCTGCTTCTGCGAGATTTATTAAGAGTGTGCTTAGCTTAGGCCTGGAGTACATACCAGTGGTGCACTTAGCCAAAACTAAATTATAGTAAGTGAGTGGAAAGGAATATATGGCAAGAGTAGATTAGTCTAACGTGCTAAGCAGTGATTTAGGCTTAAAAAAAACAAAAATGAAGAAAGGAAGTTTGAGGGGATTTATTTGTAATGGTTTGTGTTGGAAGGATCATTAAAGATTATGTAGTTTCAACCCACCCACCATGAGCAGGGACACCTTTCCCTAGACCAGGTTGCTCAGAGCCCCATCCAGCTGGGCCTTGAAGGGATGGGGCATCCATAGCTTCTCTGGGCAACCTGGTCCAGTATTTCACCATCCTGTGATTATTTCTGTGACCTTCCTCTGGTCTCAGTCCAACAGGTCTACATCCTTCTTGTGTTTTGCGCCCAAGAGCTGTGTGCAGTACTCCACGTGGGAGTCTCAGGAGGGCAGAGTAGAGGGGCAGAATCAGCTCCCTTGACCTGCTGGTCACACTGCTTTTGATGCAGCCCAGAGCACAGCTGGCTTTCTGGGCTGCAGGTGCACACTGCTGCGTCATGTTGAGTGTCTTGTCCACCAATACTCCCTCCTCAGGGCTGCTCTCAATCCATTTTCTGCCCAGCTTGTACTTGTGCTTGGAATTGCCCTGACCCATGTGCAGGACCTTGCACTTGGCCTTGTTGGCCTTTGTGTTGTTCACATGAGCTCATCTCTCAAGCCTGTCAAGGTCCCCCTGGATGGCATCCAGTGTGTTGACTGCACCGCACGGCTTGGTTTCATTGGAAAACTTGCTGAGGGTACACTCAGTCCCACTGCTTTCACCCGCTGTAAGCTTCCTTTTTGTGTTTGAGTTTGTCCAGGAGCTCCTTGGTCATGCACTTAGGCCTTCTGGTGTTTTTGCCTAAATTCCTCCTAGTGATCCTTGAGTATTAACCAGCTTTCTTGAGCTTCACTTCCCCCTAGGGGTTTATTCCATGTTTTTTTCAAGCAGGTCCCTGAACAGGCCAAAGTCTGCTCTCCTGAAGTCCAGGGTAGTGAGCTTGCTGTGAACTCTTCCCACTGCCCTAAGGACCTTGAACTCCACCATTTTATGGTCACTGCTGCTCGGGCTGCCCTTGACCTTCATATTCCCCACAAGCCCCTCCTTGTTGGTGAGAACAAGGACCGGCACAGCACCTTGGGAATGACTGGGATTGTTCAGCCTGGAAAAGAGAAGGCTTCAGGGTGACCGAATTGCAGTCTTCTGGTGCCTGAAGGGAACTTACAGGAAAGATGGGGCAAGACTATTTTCAAGAGTATGTAGTGACACAACAACGTGGAATATGTTCAAATTGAAAGAGAGTAGATTTAGATTAGATATCAGGAAAAAAAATCTGTATTGTTGTCATGGTTGGGCACTGGCGCAATGCCAGCGTCCCCATGAAAATGCACCTTCCCTAAATAAATGCTGTGAGATGTTATCAGGAACAGATCAGAGCAGGCCCAAGCTTAATAACAAAGGAAAAAAAACTTTATTAAACTACTACTAATATAGAAAACACATAAACCAAATCTAGGATGAAGACCCTTTAAAACACCCCTCCTCCTCCCAATTTCCAAAAACACTCAGCCATGAAACATCACCCGGGATTCCTGATCAAATTACCACCCTTCAGGTAGTCCATACTTAAACTATCAAGGGAGAGAGAAGTCTCTCTTGCACCACAGACCCCCCAGGAAACACAGCTGCCACCCTGTGTTTCCCTGTCACACATGGCAACCGCCCGGAAAAAAAAAAAAAAATCTGCCAGTGTGACACTCTCCTTTCCATGTCACAGTGCTCTCACCACTGTGCATGGACAGACTGCTCATAGGGCTCCTTTAAGGATGCTTTGCCACAGACTCAAAGATACAACAGTTCAGCTTCTCATCCTGGGACTACAGTCCCCACCATTTTCCCCTGGGGCCGAGGAGTCCAAAAACAGGACTCATCTTCTTCCCGAAGACAGAGGGTATCACCATTCCCTCTTCAGCTTCCTTCGTTTCTTGCCATTCTTGTGCTGTTCGAAGCTGAAACAGGTCTCCTTGGGTCACCACTGCATCCCCCTAAAATGCAGTCTCTATTGCAGGAGATTTTGGTTCAGTCCATGGTTAACAAGAAAAGTCCAGCCAAAAGCTACTTCATCATCTCCTCCCACCTAAATATTTCTTCTTCTAACATTTCAGGTCCCGGACTATCTCTCTTCCACTACAAATCAAGGAGGAGTAATACCTTTAAAAAGCTCTCATTTCCTGGAAAGGGTTAAAAGTTCAGACTCCCTGGACGGCTGATATCTCAGTCCGGCGTTCCGTCTCCCACGCTGGACATCATCCCCCCCCTTCTCCTTCTCCTCTGCCAGCAAATTTCCAGGTGCCGCCAGGCTCTCTGTCTCTTTCCCTCTTGGAGCGGGGGGGGACGACAAAGGCATCTCCACTTCTCTCCACCCTTCCGTCCACAGGAGCTGGCTGGGTTCCAGACCCTCAGCCCCTCGGCCTACCTGGACAAGGCCGCGTGGCTTCCCCTCCCCCACCCAGCCTAAGGCTGGGCAGGGGGGAGTCTGCACTCTCTGACGACCGGAACTAAAAGAGACAGTTCCCCTGGGAGTTCTTGCTTTTAACCCCCTGTGTTCTCAGAGGCGTGTCCATACTTTCAGTGGTCACTCCAGGTGCCAATATCCAAACCTGACCACTGATTGGTTTGACCCAACTTCCTGGAAAAAATTCACTTCCATGTCAAACCATGACAATTGTGAAGATGGTAAGGCACTGAGGTGGTGAGGCACAACTGAGGTTGCCCAGGAAAGCTGTGTATGCTCTGTGACTGGAAGCGTCCAAGGACAGATTGGATGGGCCTCTGAGCAACCTGGTCTAGGTGAAGGTGTCCTTGCCTATGGCAAGGGGCTGGAACTAGCTGATCTTTAAGGTCCCTTCCAACCCAAGCTATTCCATGATTCTATGACCTCTGCTCTTTGGCTCCTCTGTCACTGAAGATGGACATTACCATCAACACATTGCAGGAGCGTCCTGGATTGTTTATGCCCTGCTGTGCTGTCCCTCCAGCAGGTATTGGGGTGGTTGAAGTCCCCCGTGAGGGTCAGAGATTGTGAATGTTGCATCTGCTTGGTCTTCCTGATCAGGTGACCTGTAGTAGGCTATAATGTCACTTGTCCCTGCTGTCGGTTTAATCCTGACCCGCACGCTCTTGGTCTGCTCCTCATTTCTTACCATTTAGAATTGGTGGAGTTGAGTTTGTCTCCATTTTCTTCACATCATAGATCAAATCTGAAAGGGCTTTCTCTGAGAATTTTCCATTCATTATAAGAAAAAATAATCATGCTAGATGTTCTTCTTCTGGCTTTGTTCATCAGCCTTTAGATCTATGAATATGCCTGTGGAGAGATATTTAAGGACCCTAATATTAGTTAAAGGTGAGGATTTTCCTCCTTTAAAGTGAATTATAAACTGTTCAGTAACATCATTGATCTGATCCTCGATAAGATTGCAGGCATACTTTGGCATCAGCGCTTTTACATAGTGCCAGGATATTCAAGTGCAGTCATATGTCTTACATCTAGTGTGCAGAGCAGGCTGGCCTGCCTTATTTAAATAAGGCCCTCTGTAGGTATAAATACTAGGAATTCTTGTTCTGTTCTAAAATAAAGTATCTGAGGATGAAGTCTTTTCACGTGTCTTTAAGATTACTTGCTCTCAACTTGTTTGCCAAGAATAAAAGTCAAAACTTCAAGACTCCCAAAATCTTTCTGACTAGCTCACACATAAGGAAACTTTAAATTTGTGGGTTCAATTCTTTTTTCTGGCATTAAACACTTTTTTTGGGTTTTTTTTGGTATTCTGGAGCTTTCTTCTGTAGCTGCTCAACATAGTAACATTCTAGTATTTTGAGCTTAAAAACTGAAATTGAAAGAGCAGTAGAGAACATGCTGTTACTGTCTTTGCTATTAGTGATAAAATGAACAATATTCTTTGTGTTCTGTTCATGGAAATCCAGGGATTTATTTATTTTAGGATACAATTTTTTTCTTCTTCTCTTTTTTCCTTTTTTTTTGTTAAACCAATGCACAGTCTTAAAACATACTAAACAGTTCTTTCTCTTTGACTTCATTATGTATGACTTTATCTGTTGTATGGTCTGCATGAGTTAAAGAGCAATTGCTAAATCTCTTATTAGCTTCATGCTAATAATTCAAAAACCTTAATACTCTTTGCAAGCAAAGATTTCACTCCATAGAAAAAGGTCTGCACATTTTGCATATTGTATAGTGAATGGTGTCCCTGCTCACTTCAGTGGGTTTGGAACTAGATAATCTTTAAGGTCCCTTCCAACCCAGGCCATTTGATGATTCTGTGATAGGAAGCAAGTGAAGGTAACACTTCTGATGTTGTGCTAGAGGACTAATTTGGTTTCTTAAACATGCTCACAAGCATGGTAATGTAAATAATAGAAGTGCCATTTCCATAAAGGGAAAGTTGACAAAAATTGTTATTTGAAGAGTAGCAATAATCTACATGAAGTGATTTTTTTTTTCTGCTAATAGATAACTAATAATAGAGGTGCACATGCAATATCACGGATATGTTAAATTTTCCCTGACCCATTATTTACATATGTGTGTGAAATACAGACGTGCAGCTGTGGTTGTCTTGTTCCATGTCTCAGTTCTGTTAAGCCTTTGCGGTGAGGATTTAAAATTACAACTCCATTATGACCGTCTTTGATGTACCTTTTGAAGGGACAGAGAGCTTCTGTAATTCCAAATCCCACGCTCAGTTTTTCGTCTTGGTCGGAGTGGGAGCCTTGAATTGGGTGCGGGTGGGCACGCTCCTGTGTTTCTGAAGGAGATAAAATACACGAGTTGGAAGTGCCAGGCTGTCTCCAGAGCAGCGCCATGTCACGCAGGCCTGTCCGGGGTCAGGAGCGCGGCGAGCGCTGGCAGCGGAGCGGTGGGAGCCGCGTGACCGGCATCTCCAGGCTCCCCGCCGCAGCCATGCAGCGCAGGGCGAGCCACCGCTGGCTGCCGGGGTGAGCGCCGAGCCATTCTTCCGCCTTCACTTCCTCGGCTCTTTAGCCCCCATTGAGCGTGGAACAGTGGCGGGGGACAAAAGCTGTATACACTGTACAAACAGAGCACTAAAGCGGCAGTACACTGAGTCATTCTTCGCTCTGTGTGAGAACTGAGGGGGACTCTATTCACCGCCTTTGTGCCGGTGTCTGTCAACAGCGCTGTTTGAGGCCAGCCCCATTGTGCCGGCCAATGTTTCTTATTGACCCGAGTCTGTGCCCGCAATGTTCCCAGGGTCGAAGTTGCGAGCGAGAGAATGTTTGAAAAGGGGTAATCGTGGGCTAAATGCGTTTTGCTGCATTGTCGTCTGACCTATTAAATCTAAACTGCGGTCCGCGTTCATGCAAACAGGTAATTATGTAGTCACAGCTGCAGCCATTGACATCTGGTTACCGCCCCGTGGAAAAAGGGGATGGAGTGCTCGCCTCTCCCTTCAGGCTCTCAAACGCTGAACTTTAATGATATTAACTGAAAATAGAAGGTGGATTAAGCAAGACTGACAGGTCAACAAGGTGGATACTTTATCCAAGAAGGCAGAAATAAGTCTGAGTGCAGTTGCTTGGGTATTTCTGCTCCCTTATGCATCAGATTTTTCCCATAGCTGCAGGCTTTACTGGGCTCTAGAACCAGTTATTATTTAAGGGTTTTAGATCAGGAGAAACATCCAAATACTTCTGTCATCCTGTTGTACAAAACAGTTCTGCAGACAGCCACATTTATTGTTTTGCAAGCAGCTTACAGTGGTTCTGGTCCCCACTGGAGGAGTTGCCAGGATTTCCAGATAACAGACCCTCATTATCAATAAGTCAGCATTTCAAAATTTAGTAGTAAGTGTACAAGGGTGATAAAACAGTCCTGGCCATAAATTATTTTAGGAAATGGTTTTTTCTTTTAATGTGCTTTGGAACTGAGGGCATAGTATTTGCATGTAAATTAGTCTGACACATCCTCTTTCTCATCCCCCTCTGCTCTCTCCCTTTCTACTGAGAGAAAGAGTTCTCTACATAGCATACAGAATTATTAAAACAGATTGCTTTTCTGTCTTGCACCACTTTCAGTGCTGGGACAGATAACAACTATAGAAATTAGGAGAGAGGGTTACAAGGTCCTGGGTGACTTTCGTGGCGTATCAAGGCTGGGAGCACAGTCAGTGCTGGGCAGCCCTGGGTGCAGGGCAGGAGGGAAGTGCAGCCAGCTGATAAATCCCTCCTTTGAGGGATCACTTGCAGGGATGAATGGTTATCTGCTTCTCCTTGCATTTGCATCCCAGTGCTGCTCCTTAGGAGTCAATTATTGTGAAGTGCTCTTGCAGTGTGGACTGCCATGAAACGGAGAGTAGGTGTTACATATTATGATATAAATATGTAGATACAGAGATATGGATGTAATCTTCCAATATATGATCTTCTAACATTATGGGAGAACTGTAATTGCCAAAAGAGTGAAATGTTCTCCTTTAAAGGTATATCCACTGTTAGAGATCAGAGAGCTGGTTCTTCATTCATGGATCAGGCAGGAAGAAAATGTGGTCTGCTCAGATTCAAGGGAACCTGTTTGTATTATGGATTTCTCAAAATGCCTTGTGCAGGCATCTGTTATGTATATAGTTTTTTCTTTCTTTTTTTGTCAGTTGACTTTTACTTGATTTCTACCTTCTTCTACTCCTTATAGGCCTCTAGGGGAATGGACTGTGTTTGTTATGAAAAAAAGCAAGGTTAAAATGTGCAAATCAAAAGTATTTCAAGTGTTTGTAGAAATGTGTTGGCATTACCATGTTTTTCAGGCAGAGGACAGTAAGGAAAGACTGAGTCCATCTGCCAGCAAAAGACAGTTAAATTGCATCTTCACAATTATTTGATTCTGTGGGTCTTCAATACTTACTGCTGTAGGAAAGAATACGTTTTTTTAGTAACATTTCTAGTGTATACCAGGACTATATACAGTCTCTTTGCTGCCTCTGCATCAACACAGTTTTTTTCCAAATATATAGGAAGTTCTATTTGTGCATTCCCTGGTAGATGTATTAAGTTCATTAAAATACTAAATAGTTGTAAGAATTTGTTGTTTTTCACTTATGTAGCTTTGTCTTCTAAACCGCTTGCCCAATTCTCTGCTTAAAAATGAATATTCAAAATAGACTATTTCCTTTTCAGTACCTGCTGTTATTTTTCAATGTAAAGGGAATACCGAGGAATGACGTAATCGAAAGGACTCAGTTGTCTAAATCAGTGCTCTCTTCAGTTGTATTATCTGTAGAGGAGATAAATGAGACCTAAGATTTATCCTGCAGAGGTCTGTAAATGCCTTACACTCCTTGAAATACTTTAATTCTATAACTGAGAAAACCTGTTCCTCTTCAAATATGAAAAGTCAGGATGAATTTGAAATGAGGATAGTTAGCAGAGATCAAGAAACTTCCTGGTTAAACTGTCTTTTTCTCTGTTTTACCTAATAAGTAAAACTTGATCAAACTTTTAATTTGGGTGCTCCAGTTTTGATGTCATGTGCATCCTGTGATGTCTCAGCTATAATTCTCAGCTCTTTATGTAATTCAAAAGGAGTTATAAGAATATACTTTCCAGAGAGGCTTAGTTGACTTGTCTTTAGTTATGTCACCCAACTCACTGAAATAGGCATTAACCACTCTTCAGCATTCTTGTATGTTTGGAAGATGGTGCTGTATAATGAAAGAAAAGTTGAAAACTTAGATATAGGAATTATTATGTGCTCAGTAGTTCAGAGCAATAAGATAGTAACATCAGTGTAATCAAGGGAAGTCTTGCATAGTATACATGGTTTAATCTGATATTTCAGCAAACAGGACATCATAGACAAAATTCTTATAGTTTTAGAAAAAATAATAGAGTAGAAATACAGAGTTCTTGGATGTGCACTGAAGACTGATTACCTGCACATGCAATATGCAAAATTACCTGCACATGTACTCAACATTCTGGCCTGCACTTGGTGGAGAATGACTTCAGTGTGGGCCCTGAGGTTCTTCCTGAAGTTCTTACACTTACTGGTAAAGTCAGCCTTGAGTATGATGCATATATATGCAACTTACATATATTTATACATGCATATATATGTATATATTTTTACATCTGTATATACATATATATGCCTTTTTATAATTTATACCAATTTACATAAATGGCCTTAATTTTGTGTACCTTTCTTAGAAGGAGAATAAAATGTGATTAAAAAGAAAAAAACTTTCTATGAGAAATTAGTTGGCTTGTTTCAACAAAGGGCCTCAGGATATCATAACCAATGTGTAAAAAATCCATCATGCTTGGCACACATTGCCCCTGTGAGTTCAAAAGAACTCTATGGAAGCTGAAATGACCTTTCTAAAAATATATTTGAGGGCAGACCCTTTGAATAGGGGAAGTAATATTCTGATAGTACCAAGTGGGACAGCCCTTTTCCCATATATGACACTTGTGGGTTAAAGCTATACAGAAAATATGGTAGAGAAGCATAGGAATGTACAGTACCCATAGATGAAGGCTTTCCTGCCACCACTGCTCGTTCCAGGATTTGTCTTCATACAAGCCTGTAGGAAAGGCTTTGTGGTTCTGTAAACTCCATCCAGCTGAATGTTAATCATTTTCCTTACAAAAATTTTCTTCATGTTTTTAAAAAGTGCATTTATTTCAACAGAAAACTGAACTAGCACAAAGCATTTGAAATTATTCTTACTAAATAAAAAAACCCTTCAATTCTTAAAGCCACTAGGTGATGAGCAGAATTGTCTAATAATGAGAAAACTTCTGAGCATGTTCATGTAACCTGTGTAGGGTTCTGGATGTGTTGAAATGAAGAACTCAGTGTTGCTTTAGAGAAACACAACTTTAGGGAGGATGAGATATTTTATTTGTTAACATACTGTCTAAAGCAAAGAACTTAATTTCAAAAAGGGAAAACTTGTACACAATAATGGCTTTGGAAGACAGCTCTGGTTTTCCTGCCACTGGGGCTAATGCACAGAACAAAGGGCTGGGGCTAATAATAAGAACAAAGGAGTGGGATTAGCTTACTAATTACCTTGTTTAGACTTTGTAAAATTCAAGATTTATTTCTGCAAAGTAATCAAAGGCTCCATTACAAATGTCTTTTATACTCTGCAGTCTGAGGGCAGCTGGCTAGTCAACTATATTTTCTGGTTTTATAACTCTCTAGAAGTTGACACAGTTTGCTTTTTCCTGTTGGTTTTATTGCATGTGGACATTTCCCATATTCAAGTTCAGATGTTTTTTTTTTCCCTAGTTACTAGAATAAAATTAAGTTATTCTGTCAGTCACATTGTGACTTATATTGCTTTTCATTAGGGAAGATTTCTATGTACAGACAGGATGCAGTGCTTAAACAGGGTTTTTGAACAATAAAGTATAGATGCAGACAGCCTCGGCATGGGTTTCCTTTTACCCCCTCTGACTATTGTCACAGCTTCCCCTCATTCAGTCCAGTGGCAGTTGTTCTTTGTGTGAGACCAATAGATAGTACTGGTCGATCAGAAAATGTGTTTATGTTTCTTCTCTTGTAAAATAAAAATGCAGTTCTGGATTCTTCAGATTTCCTCATTTTCCTTATAAGAACATTGCTGCTGATCTGCAGCCTTCAGTAATAAAATGAAAAACTGTTTGGAAAGTAAAGAATTTTTGACAGGCTATTCTTGCTTTATTTTTTTTAAAAGGAATTTCTACTCTTTGACGAATTGAGGTATTTTTCTTTGAAGGAAAATATGCATGGCAATACACACCAAATTAGTGCAGGTGGAATGCATATTCACTTCTAGAAATGCTGCTAAAAGTTATAGTGCCAACTACCTCATTAATTCACCTACATTTATGGAATTGGTGAGGTAAAAATGTTGAGGGCTTGGAGACTGCACAGTGCTGGTAACAGGAAAGCTGCTCAGGGATTTTTAGGAGGAAGATGCTTATACCTTGGTGCTTCTGGAGAAGGTATGTGCAGTGGAGGGTTAACTCCCTGACACACTGAAGTGTCTTAATTAGAGCTTGGCAGAGAGCCACCATGGTCAGTAGAAATATGCAGTGCCTGAGACAGCAGCAATAACTGGTGGTTTGAGCCTCTGGCGAAGTCTCCTGCATTCAGCAGCACACTCTGCCTCTGCCTACCTGTTGTGGGAAAGCAAGATACTGCTCAGACCTGAAACAAAGCAGCGAAGCATTTTCCCATCCAGCTTCACCATTTTAGAGTTTAAAAGAAAGGATGTGGAGAGGGGGGAGATACCTGTCAATAAAAATTGCTTTTGCAGCGACTCGCTGCACGTAGTAGCCTGCAGCTGAAGGAGAGGCGAGTGAAAACTGCAGAGCAAATCTGGTTTTGCACACTGAAGGGAATGAGTACAATACTTGCCTTAAAACAGGAAAATAGGAGAATTTGAAATTTGAGGCTGAGAAGATTTTAAAACATTGATGACCTCTGGTGTTCCTTTTCAAACTGGGAATTACTGCATGTGTTTGAAGAAGGAGGGTGATTTACTTTTAAGAATTATTAATAGATACTTCTTTCCCAGCGTTATAGGCTGTTTACAGTGCTGGTAGGAAAAATACAGTATCAAATTGCCAAATTAATCCTATATTGTCATAGGATGGATGATGCAAATTAAAACAAAACACCAAACCTGTTACTAAAAAATTAAATGTAAAACTACTTATAATTTCAGGACTAGGTTACTGGATCTTACAATGAGAAATACAAAGATACAGATTTGGGATAGAATGGAGCTGATAACATTGTGTCTATAGGGACACACATTCCAAGGGACTTCTCTAACTGCTGTGTCCCTAAAGTGCATAGAAAGGCTTTTTACAACGTAAAAAAAGCCCAGAATTTGTAAGACTGCACCTTGGTATCTCTGTGTGAATGCTGAAATTTCCCATACCTGTGTTAGAATAGAAGAAAAATGTGTTGTAAATTTGAGGGATTTTCTGGAGGTACAAATAGTAATTGAGCTCTTCAGTTTCTCTCTAAATTTCGGTGGAAATTAAACACCTAAATCCAGTCTGTGAAGGCCTGCGAATTATCTCCTTTTAGGTACAGTGGCATCAATAATGCTTTGCAATCTCACTATACAAAACCACAGTACCAATATAGTCTTTACTGGTATTAGTACTTAACAATAGATAACAAGATTAAATTGAAACCACACTAGTGTGTTTCTTTAGATCTCTAGGTAGAGATTTACTTGACTACATCCAGACTCTGCATTACACAGTAAATCACATCAGTGACTTACAGGTCACAGCAGAGTGCGAGTCCTGCTAATTAGTGAGGAACTGAATGGTCATTTAATTCATGCCAATTATGTGCATAATAATAATCTGTTATTTTAGCACCTCATTGGAACATTTCTGGAGTCTAACTCTACCCTCGCCTACTGAGTGACAGCAGAGTGAAAGTGCCAGTGTTGGCCACGTGTGTCAGGCTGGTGGGTACCATTATGGACCTGTATGAGTGGGTTTTTGCTGTAAAGAGAGAAATCTAAAAAACAGCTGTGAATTGGAATCGTCAGTTTGCCCAGATAAAAACCCACTTTGAATAAGATGATAATGGTTCTGGAAGGCTGTCTCCTGTGTTATGTTTTCTATTCACAAGTTTGACTTTTTGCCTGGGATTATACATCATCTCAGATGAACCTATCAGAACTTTCTAGCAGTGATAGTCCACCTTGCAAAGCAAAAAATAGGAGCTGTTCCCATAGCATTCAATCACAGCCCTGGCTGCTTGAGATGAGAAGGACCATTTTTGTGAAGAACATCACCTGCTTAGGTCTTACTGCATGAAGAAGGGTCACCTTTTGCTTGAAAAAGATGATCTCTTTCAATTTACAGGAAGCTCAGATAGCAAAGAATTCTGAGTCCTAGGGAAGATTTTCCAGTATGTGTTTGGTGTTTAAGGAATTGAGGGGTTTACCCACCTGCATGATAACTCTGGGACAGCCAGGTCTTCTTGTGTGGGCACTCAGTTGCATACCATGGCAAGTGTCTCTTCCCTGCCTAGTGAAGATGTGGTTTATCCCTTCCTACAGCATCCTTGAGCATGGATATGCTTGCTTCTGACCAGACTTGGGTCTTGGGTACATGCAGCTACTTTCAAGTTAATTTTATGGCAGAAGTTGTGTGTTTACATTTTCTGCATATGTTTTCTAGGAGAAATATTTGGACAGTCAATGATCTGATCTGCTTTTTCAAATCTTTGTGCAATTATTTTAAATAAAAATGGAGGAGCAAAGTTAGTACTTAAAGATATTTCTGTAAACTGTTAGCCATGTGTGTTTTATTCTGAGGAATGTAGCAGATCTATGTAAATTTGTATTTAGACTTGTAAAAATAACAATTTGAACCAGTTATCTGAGAGCAGTTGCTTTATGAAAGAACTGCTTAGGATCAATGAAGACCTACGATGAGAAAATACCAATTGGAGTGTATAATGAAAATTTACAGTGAAAAACTTCATAGCTAAATTATTTGAAAATTAGGTATATAGTATGTGTTTCACTCAGACTCTCAATGTTTAATGTAAACACTTTTTGTGTACAGAAGGGAAAAAGTCAATGTCAGAAGCTTGACATCAATAAATGTTTTTGTGCCATCTCCCTGGCCTTCTAATAGCAAACTAGGACGGCAGGAGCTATACAACGCATGCAAAACTCAAGTTAAAACCATAGTGCATGAATATCAATGAATAGTTCATTGTCTGAATGAAAAGATTCTGTGAGTTTGCTTCCATAGGATGCTGACTTTGTTAATGGTAGCTGCCAGTATTTTCCTTATTGACCAGGGTGATGAAATCCTGACTGTGCTCGTGAAATGTGGAGGAGATGTCCAGCTGAGAGTGGCTGCTAATGCAGTTTCTGATTCCTTTAAACTGTAATATGGCCTTGGACTTCAAAATTAAGTTGACAAGTTGGAGAAGGGGTCTGAGAAAAGCTATTGACAATCAAAAGGTACAGTTGCAAAGTGTTGGACATAGGCAGAGATGGCATCGAATGGTAGACAGTGATTCTGCAGAGTAAAGTCTTGCTGTTACTGTAGTTAAAAAGCTATGTATAAAGAAAGAAAATCATATATGTCTACATCTCCCCCCTTCCCAAGAAGAAGAAGATAATAAGGAATAACTTATCTGGATAAATATAAAGGGTATTTTTGATTAGTGTTATTATTTTGATCCATGATGACTTTTTTTCATCCTTCTCGTGATGGTGGTCCATTCAGCTCCTTACTCCATCCTTCCTCTCCATCTCCAGTTGAGAAACCAGCAATTCTGTCCTTTTGACAAGATGATTTTCATTTTGTCAAGAGGATTTCTCAGGCCTGCTGGTGGGACAGGTCTGTAGATGCCATGAAAATGGGTTGGGAAGGTGGCGTTGGCCTGCCTTCATTTTGTTGGGAGGAGTCCTATAGCTGCCAGGCGTATCTGCGATATCCTCAAGCTGGGACAGAGAGTCACTGGTCAAAGGACACTTTTGGCTGTTCACACTGCTCTGTGAGAATGTTTTAATTCATTAAAGTACTGAAGTACTGATGCTGTGTGTGACCTCCTGCCACATCAGGTGAATGTCAGTCACAGTGAGTTTACAACGAATGAAGTATGGTATGGAGGGTTTCCCTCAGAATAAAGGGTTAGCTCTGGACAAATACTTATCTACACCTGTTCAGTGAAAATTTACCTTCTTAATGTAGGATCTCTTGGTTTTGATTAAATTGTGTTAAAACAAGTGCTGAGACAGTTGCATGCATTTTAATAGGTATATGAAAGAAATAACAGTTTGTTCATCGTATATTTTCAGTCACTTCTTCAGGTTTTTATTACTTCAGATGAAAGAGGCTGTACATGTATACAGATTTTAAATTATTTTTAAAAATTTTAACCAATTAAAGGTTGCATTCCTGTTGAGAAGAAAGAACAACTTTTTGCTGAATTCCTTTCAGTTTAGATTTATATTTAATTATTACATCAGTATTTTTATACAAGTGATTTTTAGAAGCTTTTCATTTTTGTTTGAACAACAGAAAGTTTCCAGTGTGTCTGTGTTTTCCTTTTTCAATTACTGAATTTTTCTTCCAGGTAAGTGATGAGATTCGTGGCCTTTGAATATTTTTTGTTTAAGGGTAGCTTTTAAAACTACCTTTAAAGTTGCCTTTAATCACAACTATTTAACTCGTGTCTGGGGCTATTTGAAAATAATTGGGGTTTTTAAGGTGTTTTGAGTGGATGCAGAACAAGGAATTGAGAGAAAAAGAAGAACTGCCCAGCTGGGCTGTTGCATTTGCTCCCTCCAGCCTGCCTGGGAGCTGATTGCCTACCCTCAAAGCCTCTCATTGTGATTGCCTGTGGCTTCTTGTGGCAGAAACAGCAACATAAAAACAGCTATTTTGGGTAAGACAGCAATACCTCTTGCAGTACCCAGTCTCCAGCAGTAGCCAGTGCCTGGGGAAAGTTTATAGACATGGCAATAACAGTGCAGTGCTTTTGTTCAGCTTCCAGCTGGAGGGGCTTCCAGAGCAAGAGGTAGTGTTCTCATGGTTAATAGCCCCTCACTGATCTCCCCTGCCCCAGTAAAACACTCCTTGAACTTCTGTCAACTGTTTCAGCACCTGAAATAACTTAGGGCAGAGTATCACAGCCTGTGTGATAAATGAAGTTTTTTTTTTCTTAGCTTATTATGCCAGTTTTATTTAATGCCTGCTTATTCCTGCATTAGAAGAAACAATGAACCATTTTACCCACTTGGAGCTTTCCGTGACTCAAGATTCAAATACATTCCTGTTTCTCACACAAAATTGAAGTTTACCAAGGGTCAGAGGCTACTGGTCACACCGTTCAGTCCTTTCTTTTTGAGGCTGAATAGTCACAGATATTTTTTTCACTGTTCTCTCCACACTTGGAAGTTTAACTATATCCTTTCACAGGCAAGAGGGTCAATAAAGGGGACACTTCTGAAGCCATTATTTTGTGCAGCAGCATAAAATATTTTCAGTTTGCTTTTCTTTTTCTTGGGTAAAGCCAAATAGTTAATTTGGGTTTTGACTGCAGCAGAGTCTGAAGCAAATGTTTTCTTTAAAATTGTCTCTTGTAACCCCACGATACTCTTTCTGAGCAAGAGAAAGTATTTAAGTATGCACATCAAGTTTAGATATTTTTCTCTCAACGTGACCTGCTTCACATTTACCTGTTACGAATTTCATTTGTCATTATATCCTTTATATCCTTATCATTATATATACTCTGTGAGGAGCTTATGGAGCTCCTTCTGACCAGCAGTATTTTTATTAAAGTAAGGAGTTTAAGCTTCTTACTGATTTTAAGAGGAGGGAGTTTGTACACAGATTGAAGTATTACATTTCAGTAAGACTTGACTGAAGATTTCCCTTTACTGAGAAAATGAACCACTTTATGCTTGATTTTATCTTTTCCACTCATTGATGTGATCATTATCTTTCTTATTCCTTGACAGCTTAGCATGGTATTCTGTGTGGGGTGGGTTTTTTTATGGTCTCCTTGGAAGAGACCTTGTGAAACCCTTTGCAAATTCAAGTAAACTGTTTTGAAGTGGTACAGGTCAGTAGTATGGCTGCTTTCAGCCTCACACCAGTCCATCTAATCAGAGTTACACAGTCTCTCTTAGTTTTCCCACTGAAAAAGGAAGCAGAAGTGCATCTAAAGACTGCCTCTCCTTCCCTTGTAGAAGCTGGAGTGGCTCTTGGAACACCATTTGGACAGACTTCCCCATTATTACAAGGTTACTAGTGCCCTGGGCTAAGGAAGAGGAAAAGGAAATTCAAGGCAAATCCAGTGAGTGAGAAATGAGATGTGTGAAAACTTGAAAGAACCTAAGTGGAATGCTGGCAGTCATTGCTAGTGTGCTTTAAAAGTAACCTTCTTCTTGCCACCTAGGCCACTCCTATCCACAGCTTGAGCAATGTTGTGTGATACAGAAATGTTTAGGGAAGCCAGAGAAGCTGTTTCTTTGGAGTAGTCCCATTGACTCCACAGGAAGTTTGATCATGCTGCACATCAGAGGTTGTTGGATAGATGAAACCACCTTGTTTAATCACTGTCTGCTCCTTTAGCCCAGCCAGCCTGTCTATGAGTCCATCTTTTAAAACTCTCTGATTGCTTGTGTGCTGGAGTATGTTTGTCTCTCATAAACATGCAAGAATGCAAATATATAACTACAATTTTTAATTTGCTATTCGCTTCTAAAAATAACTTAGTGTAGCGGTTATTAGGAACCGTCAGTAAGAGATTGGCTAGCAGCTCTCGTGGTGGGCTCCGTGTGTGGGATTATTTTGAAGACTACTGTTAAATTAACACTTGGATCAAGTAGAAAGCCTCCAGGGTGTGCCAATACATAACCTGTGAGGTCAGTAATGTTATATCAGTAATATAAATCAACGATAATCACAATTATTATTATAGTCAATTAAATAGCATTCTTAACAGATACCCAGTTTGGAGTAAATTTACTCAGAAGAAATAAATATGATTAAACCAGTGGATTATTTCAAGTCATAAAGTCCAGGTCATCACCTTCATGTTGTCTGTCTGATTAATTCTGGGATTATTCCTGGTTCTGTTATGTCTGCTTTCATTTCATTACAGACACAACTTCATCAAATATTAATAGTAAGGGGTGTAGGTTAAAGCCTTTACATCTTGTTTCTTGCTCTTCCTTGCTTCCTTATCAGCAATGAGAATATTCTGGAAGTCATGGTCAACTGCTCCTGCAGAGCCAGCAGATAGAGAGCAAGAACGTGGCTCTGTTTCTAT
The DNA here is from genome assembly GCF_026979565.1 of Vidua chalybeata. Classification (NCBI taxonomy): domain Eukaryota; kingdom Metazoa; phylum Chordata; class Aves; order Passeriformes; family Viduidae; genus Vidua; species Vidua chalybeata. The sequence continues at coordinate 124,235,692 of NC_071530.1, read as the reverse complement.
GTGAAAATGAAATAAGGAGCTGCTATTGTTTGAGGAGGAAGAGGGTTAAAATGTAATTAGCCAATCAACATAATGAATAGAAAATGGAGTTTGAGAAGGTTTAATTTTGAAAAGACCCACTGCAGATACTGTGTTCTCCCCCTCCTCAAATCAATTATTTTTTCTCCCTTTAAAATATTAAATGTACTCAAAACTTTCTGACTGGACAAATTGATGGTTAATGCTTGCAAATGCAGTCCAGCAGTGTGGCTAGCTTCTCCCTGAGTAGTTTATTTTAGCTTCTTGCATTCTGCAGCTGATAGAAGGATATGATCACAGAAGTGCCGCTCGTAAGAATGCTTGTGTTTAACCCAGACTTGAATTTGGCTCCTGTCAGGTATTCGTTGGCAAATGATTATAATTTTGTGGGTAGTGGCACAGCCTCCCTCTGAAGGCAAACACCTGGAGCAGCTGGCAATATAGTACACACCCCATTTTATCAATCAGCCATTTCCCTAACAGACTATCTCCTGTTCTGGTACTCCTCTTTTCTTGATTTGAAAGTACAGCTTTTAGGCGTTTTGCAGAAAGTTGCTTTGTAGCCAACTTTAATCATAGCAGAAAGCATTTATTATATAGTAAACTATGTGATGTGTTCTGAGAGAAGTATAAAATCTTTCTATAATATTCTTTTTAATAAATCAGATAACTTCTAAGAAAAAAAAAGTTACGGTTTTACAGTAAAAACATTGACTCATGAGAAAAACATATTTTAATTCCGATAATAACGAGCCTGTTAAAAATCCCTGGCTGAAAACAGTTTGTACATTTATTCAGGATTCTCACTTGTGCAAGAAAAAATTGTTACCTAAAAGTAACAGTGATGTTATCAAGCCTAAAACTTCTCTCGCAGTTTTAATAGGTATTTTGTGGGCTGTTCATAGCATTGAGCCTTATGTTGTACAGTCAGTGCATCCAGGCTCAGCTGCTCATAGTCCATAAACCTGTTGTCTTGAGGTATTAGTCACTTGGAGCATTAGTTCTGTATGATAGATAATGATAACAACGGCACTTGGAAGTTTAACAGTGAAGTTTAAAAGCAGAGTTTTGCTCACATCCCTCTGTAGGTTAGAGTCAGTGGAGTTTTATTTTGTCAGGTCCCCATCTCCTGCACCAATCACCATGTACGTGTGCACAATCCAGTAATATTGTGGGAGGAATAGCTAACATCTGTCACAGGCAGTCCACTCTTGTTTCTCTTTCTTTTCCACAGGGGTAAAGTTTCATATGGAATTTTGTTTTTACAGATTTGAATTTGTATCTCATTTGTTAAGTATGTTTCCTAGAAGGAGCCCCAGCTAAAGGAATGCAGCTTGCATTGAAACACAGAGGTGTGCTGCAGGGTGGTTCTCGTGTAAGCAGGCATGCTTTTCAGAGCCTGTGTCTTGAGAACTTAAGTTTTGCTTAGGGAATAAATAATTCCATGAGCTTCCGTGTGATGACTACCTTTAAATAATAGATATCTGCCCACTAGAAGATCTATATATCCAAGCTCTGTGTCTTGAAATACCTCTAAGTCCAAGGAATTAATATCTTCTAATACAGTGTTTAATAAGTCAGTTTGCTGATCACAGGAGAGATTTGATGAACTTCTGGTTACCTGTTTTGCCAAGGAACTTATAGCTGTTGATTCCTCAAGGGTGGCTTAATGCCTGGAAGAGTAATGATGCAGTCACTAAACACCCATTACTCACTTTGCTCCTATTCTCTGACAGTTGAGAAGTCTGAGTCTTTGGGAAGTTTGATGTATTCCCAGAAATTAGCAGGAAAAAGCTGTTCACAGGCACTGGTGGAATTCAAGTGCTCTTTTCAGTTCCCAGCACTTGGAGGAGGAGGTCTGACCATTTTGTCATCTAAGGTACATTTGTCATGTACCTTTGAGAAACAGTAAGAAAGCAGAGTGTTTGAAAATGACCTTAGAAAAAAGCAGTAACCCTGCTTGGCTAGTTTAAATGTATTTGTTTCTGAGCTCAGACCAGTATCAGTCATAACATTTTTTTCAATATCTTGGTCTTGGATATCACAAGGTAGTTCTTTAAGTTTTGTGTGAGACTTTAGTGCAGTTGGGACTTCACTATCCATAATCAAGTGTTTCTTCACTGAAACCAATATTGAGTCTTCAGTTAGAAGATGCCCCACTAGTACAGAACCAGGAAATACATGGGTTTAATTTGCAGAAGTTGAATTAAAAACAGTTGAGCTTGTTCATTGTTGCCTTATATATTCAAGCTTTCATGGACTTGTTGGAGAGGGTCTAAAGGAGAGTTATGAATATGATCAGAGTGCTGGAGCACCTCTTCTGTGAAGACAGACTGAGAGAATTGGGATTGTTCAGCCCAAAGAGCAAGTTCCAAGGAGACCATATAGCACTTTGCAGTACTTAAGGGGGGCTACAGGAAGGCTGGAGAGGGATGTTTTACAAGGGACATTAGTAGGACAAAGGGTAATGGCTTTAAGCTCAAGGAGGGTAGATTTAGATTAGATATTAGGAAGAAATTCTTTGCTGTGAGGGTGGTGAGGCACTGGAACAGGTGTCCGGGGAAGCTGTGGATGACCTGTCCCTGGAAGTGTTCAAGGCCAGATTGGATGGGGCTTTGAGCAGTCTAGTGAAAGATGTCCCTGCTCACAGCAAGGGGTTTTGGAACTAGATGATCTTTCTGGTCCCTTCCAACCCAAACCATTTCTTGATTCTATGACTGAACTGGAGGAAAATGGATAAGTTGTTTAACTGGTGATGAAAGGATGGGCTCATGGTACCAAAGGAAGATTTTGGATACCTGACAGAACTAGATAACTTGGATATCTCACAAGAACTAGACTGTGCAGTGAACTGGAAGCAAAATTGATGAGGTAGTGCTGAGTAATACCGAGCTGCTGAGTTATTCTTTATTTTAGTAACTTCTACCAAAAAAATGTCCTTTTTCAGTCTCTTCAGTCTTCTTTCAGTCTCTTGCTTTTAGAATTAGCTGTCCATAAACAGTCATCACATTTGCATTCTTAGAAAATTAGGCTCCTCTCAGGTGCCATGAAGAGAGATAAATGTGTGGTGACCAGTCTTATCATCACTGATAGCCACCTCCTTTATTGATCTTCAGGCAGAACACAGCTGTCCTCAAGTCAATTTAGTAATTTTACCTAGCTGAATTGCTGAGGTTTGTTTATTTGAGCAAATGCCTAATTCTGTGGTTCAGGTTTTCCAGCTCTCTTAGATCTATTGTTTGTCAAGTTTTTCATTGTGAATTAGTATTACATCTGCATTAAATATTTACAATATTTTAAAAGGATTGTTTTCTCCCTGTCTTCTCTCTGCCTTGTATTTTTAAAAAAATCACTCCTTCAGATTAAAGATATGTGAGATATTCTGCCACATATTTATGCTTCAGTGACTAATTTAGCATGATTTAAAAATTCTGCTTGTATTATTGGTATACTTTTCAAATTAGTGTTCTTTGTTTTTCAAGGGAAAAAAAGCTTAATACTATTGCTAATTGCATAAAAGAATTAACATTCTCCAATACCTAGAATTTAATTGGATTGGGAAATACCTTAAAATGTATCTTTGATGCTTCTTGTCCCATGCACAAGGTGAGTGCTGGATTTTTGCCCACAGTTTGACTAGAAGACATTGGGTTTCATCTTAGTCTGGTCTTATGCATGTCAGAAACTGAGCTCACAGGCAACTCCTTCTCACCAGGAGCAGGGATGTGCATGTGCAAGTGCATATCCAGAGTGACAGTGAAAAAGTAAAAGGGAGAAAAAAGTGAAAAAAAAGAAGGGTTAAAAAAAGACTGGCTGCAGCCTGCTGAGCATAAGCAGCTGCTGCTTGCTGTCTTGTGCTGTGAGAGCACCTTTCTGACAGGTTCTCAGGCTCGGCTCCGAGGTCAGCGTGGGATTAGGATGGGAACCCACTTTGCCTCTCCTGACAGCTGCAATGTTTAGTCACCACATAGTGACTTCAGCCCTGTGGCTTCTAAAGAATGTTTAATTAGTTTGCCTGCTATCAAAAATTATCTCAAGCAGAGACACGAACATGTGTTGGAATTGGAGAAGACATGGCAGGGGGGCTGGTGAAGGATGACGTCCAAAATATTATGAACAATTTTTTTATATAGGCTATTACACTGCTAAAATTTAAAGTTTTCTTAGGTAGTAATCCTAAAGTGAAGAGATGCTTTTGTTCTACGTAATTATTTTTGAGATATCCCCTGAAAACAACGTTTCTTCTCTAATAAAAAAATATGTTGAAGCAAACAAGTACGCTGCTGTTCTCTCCCGTGGAGTAAGAGCTTGGTGGGAACTTGAGGAGCCTTGGGAAGACACAAGTGCCGTTGTGCTAGGAGAGCCAGCCCTCCTCACCAGTGCACTGTGAGCACAAGCCAAGCTGAGCAAGTTTGTTATAGATAAAAGCCTTGGATCTCTCCTGCTTTCCCTAGGGACTGGCAGTGTCTCGCTGTAAATTGTGACTCCATCGCACCCAGAAATACTTCCTGAAAACGCAGCTCTTTTCCAAATAGCTTTTAATGCATGAAATGGATCAGCATTCCCTCCTTTGTAAGCTTTCTGTAAGAAAACAAACTGCATTTAAAGGTTAAAAGCCTTTTCACTGAAATGTGTAACTGTGTGGCCTGTGGTGGGAGCAGCGACACAGGAGACGAAACATGGCAGCAGCCACTGGGTTTCCCAGCCTGGTATGAGACACAGCCTGCAGCCACTGCTTCCACTGGGCTGAACCTCCTGAGAGTGGTGCTTCTGTAAGGGCTTTTTCCCACCAGGAGAAAAGCTAAGGAGCCAGGGCCTAAGAGGAGCTCACTGGTTTATGGGGTGAGTTGCTGAATATTTAGGTTGCATTAGACCAGCAGAGACTGTGGTACAGAAATACATGAATACACATTTATAGGAATCCTAAAGACATATGCCCAGCTATGCTGACTGCAGAACAAATTTTCTTATACTTTTTTCTTACTTTTTATTGACTGGTCTTAGAAATAGTTTTTTTTTTTTTCTACCATATTATTTGCAACTACCTTGTGGTATAGATAATCCCAATGAACCTCAGTCTGTATTAATTTTTTTTTAGATTGTTCTGAATTAACATGATGTGTACTTTTTAAAGTACATCCTGTGGAACTTTGTGGCCTGTTTTTCATTTTTACTTGTCCTCCTTCCTGCTATTTAAAGCTCAATTAACTTTTCATTAAAAGTTTGTAGGCTTTATGGTATAGGAATCATATCACCTTGCCTGTTTGATTCCTTGATGGAATAAAGTAGCTTTTCATATTTGTGATCTTAGGCTCATATGAGGGGTTGATAACATTGTAGGAGAAACAGCCTGTTGCATATCCTAGGCTGTACAAATAGCTGTCAGTAAGATGTATCTCTGTACAACTCGTCATGTCAAATTACTAATTTCTGTCGCTAACTCTGCAGTTCTCAAGAGGAATGTTGTAAATATTAATGAAACATGTTTTTCAATCTCCCAGTGCTATAGTAAACTATTATTCCCATTTTATGGGGAAAAAAAATTACAGTGTGGAAACTGTAAGATGCTCACAAATATGGACATTTTTGGCAGGAGTAGGAAGTAACTGAATTTATAATGTCTGTGTTTTAACCAGGAGACATTATTCTTCCTGGCTGAAATTCATTGATTCACATCATAATTGCAAAGGACTCTTCTGATAAATGGCATAAATGTTGCTATGGCTTTGCAGCATCTGTTTTCTGGCAGTCAGACACGGTCAGACTGTGGAGCAGCTTGGAGTTAAGTGAAGCATCTACCTCTGATTGTGCCAATTTGCAGAACTGTGATGTAATGGAGGATGTCAGCAAGAAGAAGAACTCAACACTGCCTTCTTCATTAGTGTTTACATTCTTTTTTGGCTTACTTAAGGTTTTTAAGAATAAGCTAGAAGGGTTAATACTTTAATATGTGTAACATTGTGCATAACAGTATGCAGTTATTTCATCATCCCTCAGTCAGTTGCTAAACATTGACTGGTGTTTTAACAAATACAACAAATATTTCTTAATACCAAGATATTGGTGTTATGTATCCTGTATATGGTCCTGTAAACAGGTGTTTTCTTATATTTTGGATACAAATTTATACAGAATACCATGCCTTTCTTTAAAAATACAGATTTTGCTATAAACCCAGTAGATATTGTCCATTGTGTATTGTAATTGTTAGTGGGTTTTTTCTATTTTAGACTTGTTTGTAGGGAAAGGTTCCTATTAAAACTTCTTTCAGAAAAGAAAAAAGCTTAGTTGAGTATTCAACTCCTCCTGAGATCTGTAGAAACACACAGTACCAAGGAAAAGAAAATGGAGAAAGATTATTCTCCCTGCCTGTGTACAAGCTAGAGTTGCCACTTGTAGACTATAATGAAAACAACCTGTATGAAGCAGCGCAGTAATTATGCTATGAATGGAGGAGCAGCAGCTTAAGACTGTTCTCCACAGAGTGCATATTGCTGTGTACTGGGCTGTTGGGGATTGGCCCCTCTGCAGTGAGCCTGGGAGTGTTTGTTACATGAGATTTTGCTACCTAGGATTGTGTAATTTGCTGACAGCTGTTGTTTCAGAGATAGGCAGAAGAGTGTTGTTCTTATTTCTTCCTTATCCTGTACATCTTCCAGTTCCCCATCAGCCTTCATGTTGTCCATGTTACCATAGAGACAATACTTCACTACCTGTCTGATGGTAATCAAATGGAGAGTCTTTGGGAGAGCAGGAGAGTACCCATCAGCAGGATATTCTAGCCATTATTTCTCTAAATCTAACTAAACTAGAGAAAACCCTAAAATGTGCTAAAAATCCCTGTATCATTCACCAGTGTTCTGGGTGAATGGGAGAAGTCATCCTTTTCATAGAACTGGTGTGTTTTGACTCACATTAGGAGACTGGTGTTCAGTTAGAAGAATCATAGAATCACAGAATGGTTTGGGTTTGAAGGGACCTTAAAGACTATGTAGTTCGCACCCCCTTCCTGTGGGCAGGGACAGGTTCCACTAGACCAGGTTGCTGCTCAAAGCACTGTCTTGGATCCACAACTCTGGACAACCTGTTCCAGTGTTCCACCACTGTCATCATAAGTATGTCTTCCTTATGTTCATCCTAAACCTCCTCTCTTTCAGTTTAAAACCTTTGGCTCTTTTCCTATAGCTACAAAGTCTGTCCCCATGTTTCCAATAAGCCCCCTTTATATGTTGAAAGCTGTAATGAGGTCTCCCCTGGAGCCTTCTCTTCTCCAGGCTAACAGCCCCAACTCTCAGAGCCTTTCTTTGTAGGAGTGTTACAGCCCTCTGGTATTTCCATGCTCCTCCCCTGGTCCTGGTCTGGCAGGTCCATATCTCTTGTGCTGGAAACCCCAGAGCTAGATGCCATACTCCAGCTGGGGTCTCAAGGAAGCAGAATAGAGAGGCAGAATCCCCTTCCTCGACCTGCTGCCCCTATTGATGTTGTCTTTCAGCTTGTGTAGTTTGCCGTTCATTTTCTGCTCTAAATCTTTGGCTCTGGAAATATTTTGGAAGTGTTTATTTGATCTCCTCAGTTTTTATTTCAGTGTATTTTAGCATTCAATGCAACAGATGTATTCCAGAAAGAAGAAAATGCCATTCCCCTTTTGGGAAGAAATTACAAAAATCTTTCATTTACAAGAGAGAAGTCAAGGGAGTTTTTGTCTAATAGAGTAGTGGAAGATAATAAGGGAATTAATTTTACCTTTTTATATAGAGTATTGATAAAAATGTGGCATGTCACACACTGATGTGTTCCCTTTCATTAAGTGTGTTGTGTGAATGACAGGGAATTGAGTAGGAAGCACTAATTATCAACCCAAATTTTATGTATAATTTGGCCTATAATGAGAAGTGAGAGTGGTTTGTTTACTGTGTGCTTCAGTTCTGAAACACAAAAACACAGCCAGCAGCACTGGCTGTCCTCATAAATTCACTCAATCTGATACCAGAGTTGATACGAAAAATTGATTTGGTATTAAAGCAGTGCATTGCAGGTATGCATGTGGTACCAATTATTTAAATGCACATTTTATGCAATATATAGAGTTTATCCTCAGTTTGAGGGAGAGCCAAAAGAAGGATGGAGGAGATTGAAACCACAAAGGCCACCTGAGCTTCTTTGGTTACGCCATGTGCTGGTTATGCCATGCGATAGTTCTTCGTGGTCTCAATCTCCTGTGAGATTGTGATGGGGAGGGCTTCTCAGTGGAATGGATTGTATTTGGGCAGTCATTACTCATGAGCATGATGTGTTATCTGCTGGCTGATGTTTTCTACAGCTGTTTATGTTACTGCTGGTTTATCTGCAGTAGCAGTATTACTGAGCAGGAGGTAGGCAAGTATGAATATAAATGTTTCCTATGAAATATGGCATCTTTCAGCAAGGGCTTATCTCTGAGGTATTACACTGGGCTGTCAACATTGGGAAAAACCCATCACCTTGTGGGACTTGACCTGAGGAGACTCCTTTGAGCAGATGAACAGCAGGACCTGACGTACTTTATGTGATCAGTCATCACACAGCCATGGGTTGCTGCAGCAGCAGCCTACAATGCTCAGTTGTTCATAGTGACTTGGCAGTAAAGTTGAGGATGAATGTGTTACAGGTGACCAAGGCTGGGATACAAAGTATCTCTAAAGAAGTTTTGTTCATATTCTTGGTGTGTAATTTTCGGTATATGATCTTTAAACTTCTCCAAAAGCCTAGAAAAATTGAGAGGTAGTTAGTAATATTACAAGATTTCATTTTCTTTATGTTTTTTTCTCTTTGTCTTCTTTAATAATGTGAAGAAAAGTGTAGGACTTCTTTATCTAAAAAACGTCTTTATTTATTTTCTTAATAGTGCTGTGTGGAATAATCCAAGAAGACATGGAATATTTCTGATGATTTGAAGATAGACAGTTTCCACTGTGTATCAGTACTCTTATGGAAACATTTGAAAGGCCCAGTTTCTAGTAAGTCAGTTGCTGTATTCTGCCAGCAGCCCTGGAAGCTGTTAAGTTGCATTTATGCCATTGCCCAGCCAGTAATTGTATATGATTGGTTGAGAAGAGATGTCAATTTCCAAATGGATTCCTGGACATTTGTTCAGAAACTAAGCCAGAATCATAGAAAGGTGGGCCATCTCAGCTTAAGCTAAATGAAGTTTTGAGGTGTTCTGGAGAGCTGTGGGGGACATGGTATTGGTACTGTGAATTACACTGTGAGCCTGAGTCAGAGGTACCTGACTGCATGGAAACTTAGCAGTTGTGCCAGCCCTGGGCTGGTTCTCACAGAGGTCCTTTGTGCCTGAGTCAGAGTTTTCTAACCCAGGAGCATCCCCCTGGTCTCACTCTGGAGATGAGACCCAAAGTTAAGAAGTGGCACAAGAGAAGAAAACTGTGCTGGGCTAAGTTTCTTATCCTGTCTTCTGCTCTCAGATTCCCCTCCATTTCTGATTCTTGTGCCTCATATACTGAAGTCCAGCATAGATCCTGTGATTCTGAGATGCCTCCATCTATTTTCCAGTTCTGTGCCCTCTCTTCCTTTCCAGCTCAGAGTCTGGTCAGTTCTGTTAGCCCTGTAGTTGTACTTTCAACAACGAAAGGGATTGGAAAGCCCCTTGTGCTAGTAATTGCATGCAATTTCTCTACTAGGTTGAAGATATAACTTGTCCACTGTTTGTCATCAGCTGCAGGATATTGATGGAGATTGCTTTTTCCTAAAGCAGTAAAAGCTGCATACAGTATTTATGTTATGCAGTAAATACAGACTGCTACATCTGCGTACCGAGTCAGAGCAGAGAAACAGGGCACAGTTCTCAAATTTGTATGTGTTATGCACTTTTTCTCATGCACAAGCATGCTCAAAAAGCAGTCAAAGAGATCCTTATAGCTGTTTTCAAAATCTGACCAGCCACCAGGAACGGAGGAGTGCTTCATTTTCATCTTAAATTTTTCTAAGTCCTTTATCTTGTTTAATGCATAGAAGGAATGGTATTTGTGTAATGAACAGCTATGCCATGCTTTGAATAGTTCACAGAAAAGATGGAATTCCCTATTTCTTCTTGGCATTGGTAGGGTATCACTATATTAATATGCTTCACATTCACAAATGGATGTAATTTTTCAGGATCCTATGAACAGAGAGGCGTATTTATCCCATATTTACCTCAGTTCACAAATGGGCAGCTAAGGATCAGAGATTGAGGATGCAAGTATCTATTATAAATTCTGGGAATTATGATTACACAGCTTGAGCCATTTCATCTTCCATTTCTCCTCTTACTTTTATACCTAGCACTCTTCCTGCAGCTGTATGAACCAAGCAGCTGCCTTTGCAATCAGAGCCAGTATTAGATACTGGCCTGTGCCTCCAGCACTTTTTCTTCAGCTGCATAGGCAGGCAGCTGCTTTTATGTATTAATATGTGGAGTTGGCATTGGTTATTCAGGCAGCTGCTCGGCTGCCCTTACAGCTGGAGGAAGGGTGTTTCCTACTAGGAACAGCTCATAGGAGTGGAGAGACTTCAAAACAAGAAGGGTATGGCCTGGCTTTTCATCTCTAAGCTATATCGCTTAGGGCTGCGAAACCATGTGATTTCATTAGGAAGTGTGTACAATTAATGGAAGTAATTTAATACATTGAAGTTACTACCTACCATTTTTTTTCTTCTGCATTTTATGGGTTTAGACTGGTGACAGAAGTCACCATGTGACTTGATTTCTTCTAAAGCAGAAATGTTTATATAGCTTAAATTTAACTGACTGAGTTGAAGTTTTATACTGAATTTAAAACCTGGTAGCTCTACCTCCTTTAATTAATTAGTAGAATTAGTGTCTGTTCAAAAAAGTTTAAAAATATTTTTGTGATTTTCATAAACAGGTAAAATGGGAGTTCATGCATGTCTATACTGGCTTGTAGCACTTGGCTATTTGTTGAGGGTACTTCTGTGGGGTTTAAAGACTCAAATGAGTTTGAACCTTGAGCTCTTACTTCTGCACTTAGAGAAAAAGACTGAGGCTTGGATTACTGTTGGTGCAGCCTTTGACAGATGAAAGCTCTACTCTGCTGTATTTCATCTGGGTATCAACAGCCAGTGGCAGCTTCATTTTAGAAGGCCTTGTCCATATGAAACTTCCTCCTGTCAAATTCTCAAGTAACATAAGGCTTAGATGAAAAGAAGAATGGGGATTAGTGAAAAGCCTGAAAGTGCTGTGTGTGACATAAAGCCATGCCATCATTGGTAAGTGACATAAAGCCCACGACTAAGCTACTTCAGACTTCGTGGACAATGAATGGAGTAGCAAAATTCTGCAGAGAGCACCAAAGTGCTTCTGGAAAAAGGAAAGCAGTGGAGAGAGAGCAAGCAAGGCGATGTTTAATATTCTGTTGAGTGGGCAAAGCAGGCATCAATGGTGCAGCACTGTGCACCTCTTGAGTATCTAGCAAGCAAGCTTTCATATGGGGCTGGTGAAATAAAAGAGGTCTTTGAGGAGTAAATAGGAAAGCGTGAGAGGACCTCAGTGTTGACGGGAGCACGTTCCTCTATGGGACTGGGAGTCCTACGCACCATAAGCTGTTCTTGGAGTGTAAACAAACACCTTTTGGAAGAGTGTGGCATGCTTTTCCTTTGATGTTGCTGAGAGGTTTTGAAGTATGCGTAAGAAGTAGTCTTCCTCTTTTTCACACCCACCTCCTCACACCACATAGTTAAATTTAGTTTCTGTTCTTTCCTATGGTATTTGCAGTATGTTGAGTGAAAGTGTTTTCTTTTTGTTTTTTGGTTATAATGAAAATCACTTCTCCCTTCAAAAGTCTTCAGACCAAAAGTTAAGTTTGTCCAATACTATTTTTAGGTGCCAATTCAAAGAAACATTATTATTGAGTGTAATTTCTCCTTTGATTTACAAATGAGATTCTTTTGATGTGGGGTGGTTGTTCCCATAGCAAAGCAACTCTTAAGGGCAGTTCATTATTAGCAAGCAATTGTTAAATATATTCATCTGTTTGTACCATACAGGCAGAAGTGATTGTGGTGCTCCCTAAGTAAGCTTGTCTCATACCCCGTGGTCTATATCTCCTGTTACTTATCCTGCTGGATTCTGTGAGATTTTGAATACTTGGAATAAAATCATCCACTGTCATTTTCCCTTCCTAGTTGTTTATTTTTCTTTCTGTGCTGGAGAAAGTGTCAAGCATTTCTGAATCTATACTGACTTTTTAATGTAGTGTTATCCTGTCCAGCTTCTGGACAATACCTTGACATTTGACAGGGGTGACCTTCATCAGGGAGGTACCTCATGCTACTTGCTTGATAGTCCATGCAGACTGAGCTAGCAGACATTTGGACACATACATGGGTGTCTTCAGTGTCTACTGCTTCTTCTCTCAGACCAAAGGCAACTGGAGCATTGACAGCAGAAACTCATGTCCTACAGCCCAGTGAGGAAGGATTGACAGTAGCCAGGAAGGAACAGTGATATCTAGACTTGTTTTATTTCTCCTGGTCAGAAAGAGAATGATTTGCATTTCACAGTCCTTTGATCACTGTGCCAGTTGTCAGTCATATGATTAGAGAATCAAGTACCATTTTTAGTGTCAGATGGTAGTTTGCATGGGGTGCCAATAGTAACAGCTAGTAGTAGTGCTGATCTTCCCAGGGGAAGAAGAGAAAAGTGAACTGGGATTTAGAAGAGGTAGGCTCTTCTTTCTGCTCTATGCTATACTTCTATAGCCGTAAAACCACTGGTGTTGAATTAAACTTGAATGTTTACCTAAGGGGCTGAATTGTGAATGTTGGAGAAACTTTTTTTACTTTTGTCTTTAGCTTTTGAAAATTTTTTTTGCCATCTTAACTTTCTTTCAGCTTTCCTTCGTGTCATAAATACCAGAATTAACAAAGTATTAAATGGAGTTTATTTCAAGATTTCTTTTTTAATCATTTCAATATGAAGATAATTAGTGCATGGATTCAAATCCTATTTCTAGTATAGAAGATGATTCAGTCATATCTTTTGATCTTGGCTGGAGGAAGAACAAAAAAAATTGGCTTGGTTTAGACAATTAGCTTAGATATTTAGTAAACAAGTTCAGCTGTTAGGATGGTGAAACTTTCAGAGGGTTTACCCAGGGCCAGTTGTAAGAAACCTTTCCTTCAGAGAAGATTATTAAAAGCAAGTTAGATGATTTTTCATTGTGCTACTTCCTTTGATGTAAAAGATAAGGCTTGATGTCTCATCCCACCTTTAATTTCTCTGATTTTGGTCAAGTATTTAGAAAGTAGCTGGTAATTAAAGAAGACTTGCTTTTGAGACACTTTGAGGCAAGTACAATAGAAAATCCAGCATTTCAATATAGTAAGTGCAGCAAGCATTTCAAAATTCCTGAAATAAATATTTCTTTGTGCTGTTTGTAAAATACTGTCTTTTTTCTAAGAGTTTGTGTTACCTTGCAAGTGATCCAGATGAATGAGAAATGCTCCTAAATACAATCTCAAAGTAATTTGCTCAACTTCTTTTGTAAATGACCATGAAATAAGTAGGAGTGAGATGGGGGAGCATTTGGCTGAATTATTGATATGACTGTTACCTGGGATTGATTCTGCCACCTCACTTTGATTTTTGCGTTTCAGTCAGCTCTCATTCCTTTCCATTTGCTCGATAGTTGTTGGAAAAAGCTGAGGTGGTCAATCATATGACCTTATCTCTAAAACAATTTGCTGTCAGGCTTTGCTAAACTGCAACTTGAGTAAATATCTTCTGGCTCACCAAAGGTTTGTGTTATTTAACAAGAAATAAACTTTTCTTGTGGTTTCTCAACTTCTGGCCCTCTAGTTTCCTTTTTTTTCATCTATGCTTCTTACTGGAGTATGAACACTATTCACAGTTTTGTACCTGGGTTGTTTTCTGTTAAAGTTTGAAAATGTTAGGGGAAAAAAACCCAAAAAGATGTGAGCATCCAATATCACAAATAGCAGTATCTGGTATGAGCCTACACACACATTGTAGTTTAATTAAAATCTATCACTCCTTTAATACTTGTGTGTGCACACATGCACAAACCAGTTGACTGCTGAAAGGGAAACTCTTTTAAGAAGGTATATTGTTATCATTGAAAGTGTTGGTTAGTCATTGCATAGAAGCTCTTTAGATATCAAAATCAGAAAATAAGTCTTGAAAATGCTGAAGAGTTACTAACTTATTTTTTCCCCCATTACTTAGTATGACACACTCTAGCAGCTTGAGTTAGAGCAGTCTCACTCCCATGTGTTGGAGGATGGCATTTTCCAGGCTAATACACTGCTACTCTGAAAATTATTTTTGAGGATACAGTTTCGTTACGTGTGTTTGATATCAAACAGCTAACCTGTATATTACTGCACAACCTGTGCAATTATCATGCAAAGCAGTTTGCTGTGAAACTTTTTATTTTGTAACATCCACAGAATCATCTAAGGATAAATCCCAGCTGTTAAAATATTAAGTTCTTTAATTTCACTAGTCCTCATTTTTATGTTGTTTTTTTTTAACTTTACTTTGTACAAATTTCTACAAAATATTAGTTCTGTACAACATTTGTAATCCATTGTTACCTTGATAATTATGTTATGTATGAACTTTAAATGTAGCTGTAATCAGAGTGGTGCTTGTACTGCACTGTCAAATGATAGAAGCGTTATGAATTGTTCTTTTTACATCGCAAAGATGGATAAGCATGTATTTGACATCCAGGCTATGATGACAGTATTCCAGACACATTCAGTATATCCTTCCTTGGTCTCTTCCCCAGTCCTTCCAGCAAAACTAATTTGGTTTTCTAAGTGAGGCTGCAACATTCAAATTATGCCTGATAAAGCTAGAAAAAAACACACTGAAATAATTATTTGGAGCTAAATCTGTTCTCTGTATCATTACACAACATGAGTGTGAGGCATTAACTGTTCAGGTGGCAAAAGGGAGCCCTTGGACTTCCCAGAGCCACTTTGCTGTCTCTGTTGCACCAAGGTTATGGCAGCTGCTGTCTTACCATTTCCCCAGCTCTGCAGTGGCTGGTCCCCCACTGCCATTCAGAAATGATGCTACTGTGTCTCTTGCCCACAAAAATTGCTCTTGGGACAGAGAATCCAATGTGCAGACAAAACTAAGTCCCCTGCCAGGGACTTTGAGTTCCCCGCCAACAGTAATTGCAAAGCTAACTGAACTCTAAAACTTCTGTGTCTTCTTTTACTAATTTTTACTGCAGTTAGTGAAGCAAAACCATCAATCTTGAATTTATTTGCTGTTTTATTGGGTGTTAAGTGTGGCAAGTTGCTATGTTAAATAAAGCTATCCTATGTTAAATAAAGCTGACTTTTTAGATATTACATTTTTTGTGTATTTATACCTTAAGTTTTATTTATATATTATAAAAAGTACATTTCATAAATTAAAATTATTCCTATTCAAGAAGTGGCACTTTAAGGTTCAGTAGTTACTCCTGTATTGTCATATTACTGGCAAGTTTTGATCGAATTTGTTCTGCCTATGAAAGGCAAAAGAAATAGCTTAGGTTTTGTAAAAAGGAAGTCAAATCAAGTATTTAAAAATTTCCATTTAAGACTTCTTATTTACAGTGTGGAATAAATAGTGGCCTTTTAACTGTCATATTTTTCTTAGTGTTATTTGTGTGCATCCATCAGTACTGGGGTTGAATAACCTCACCTTAACCAGCATGCTTTCTTCTAAGTTTCTTCTGGGGATTCATGTAACTTCCTAAGTGTGGTTAATGCTGAAATGGGACAGAGTGAGATGTGGCCAGGACAGGGTCTGAAAGGGTGCACTTTAACTGCAGTGTCCTTGTTACATAAAGGAGGTGCTGAAATAGTGTCAGCCTCACTGGAGTTCAGTTTAATGTTTGGGTCCATCAGCATAGTGGTGCAGTGATGGTGACAGCTCTGGAGGTGAGTGATGTCTGGTACTGATGCACTGTGTCCTGGCTGCAGGTAAAATTTCTGCAGGTGATAAATGGCTGAGCAGGTACTGATGATCAGCCCTGGAGCAGCCTAAACCTGTACCTGCCTCCTGGTGCTCATCTCTGCTTGGGCTCTGCGGGCATTCCATCACCCACATAATATGAACTTGTTCCCAAGTATAAGAGAAACTGAATTTGACCTGGGTGACTGAATGTCTGTTCCTGCTTTGTGTGGTCATTAATGTTATAACTAACACCACTGGCTTCAAACATGATTTACTACAGGCAGGGTATTTTAAAATGCACAAGTAAATCCTTTTAGAGTTGATAACATTTTAATGGAATTGACACATTAATAGGCAAAATCGTTTATGTGTAGTTTTTACTTTTCCCTCTGTGAGAAAACTTTCAGAATGATTGTTTCCACCCCCAAGAGTATTACGAATTGCTTGGACTGTCAATACTTTCCTTAAATCTTTTGTGGAGTACAATAAACCTCCCTGTCCTTTTTATAGGGAGAGTGGTAGAATTTCACCTGCCATTTAAAATGCAGATAATACATTGTTTGGAGAAGTTTGTTTGAAAAGGTAGGTTAAGCTGGAATGAGTCATCAGCAGGCTGCTCTCTGTGTGTGCATGTATTGGGAACTTGATACTGTGGGAAAGCTGCAAGGCGCCTTCTAAGGTGATGGAAAAGAAATACTGTACCACAATTAGTTTTACTCACAAACAAGAATAGGATTTTGTTATCATGATTAATTGTGTCTTACCATGTTCCACCAGTAGATAAGCAATAACAGGGGCTGGAATTCCTGGACGATAGTGAGAAAGAAAAGATTAACAAAGTGAAAGGTACGGAAGCAGTCTTGAGATCTCCCTTGCTTTCCCTAGCAAATATAACCACAGTGTCCAGCTTCTGAGATAGATGGAAATGTTAAGCAAGTCCCTTTTCAGTGACAGAGCTTATTTGAAAATGGGTTGGGACAAGCCTGTTCTTTGTTTTATTAGTGTTACTGAATCTTTAGTATAAAGTTGGCATTTGAAAGAAGGACTGCCTTTAGTACAAGATCAGTTTCTAACATTTTGGGTTCCCATTTTATTCCAGGCTTATAAACTTTGAATATTCCATTGGTTTTCATTTGCTTTAATAAGATCCCTCCAATATGAAACACTGGCAAAACTTGTTGTCTTTTGAGGTAGGGTTAGACAGCGAGATTCTCAAGTCAGTTTGGGAAAGAAAATCAGAGTAAAAGGTTTAAAATGGAAATTAAAAAGGGCGTGTGACCTGGAGAAGTAGATGGAAGGGTGATGGGTGGATGTTCTGGGCTTCTTTACAATTATTTCCACTCTGGTTCATGTTCACTCTTAAGTCTGCAGTAATTCACTGGCAGAATGTATGTAGTTTACTATTCCAGAACATCATCAAAACCTATTAAAATACAAAACTCATTCTTACTTGTCAGAAACTAAAGGTGAATGTACCAGACATGATTAGTTTGCTGTAAAACAGTTTCCTGCATCTATAAAAAGGCATAGTGAATTTTATAAATTTTTGAAATCTTTGGATTATTGAAATATATTTTCATTAATTTTTAAGAATATAAACATAAATGTTCATTGGAATCTTTTGCAGAGAAAAACGGGGAGGAGACTTGAATAGTGCTTGCATTATCAAGGGCTGTGTGTAGAACATAGAGAATGTACAGCAGTTGCAGGTAACAGAGAGAAATTGAGAGAGTATCTTAACAGCTTCCATTTTCCAGTTCAGGGATGTGGGATATCGACCAAGGTGCTTGGTCTTCTAGGAGCTGGTATGAGCATTGGCTAGGAAAAAAATTCTCACTGAGTGCTTATATCCCACAATGCCAACTAGAGAAACTTTTGCTGCCATTTTTAAAATCAAATAAATGCTGATAAGGAGAAGGGAGGTGGCAAAGGAAGTTATATGGGGAGTTTCAGTTAAAGTGTCTAAAGTTTGGAGGAAAATACAAAGAGTAGAATGGAAATGTATTACATTCATTGAAAAGACTTACTGCTCTGAAAAAAAGTCCAGCCAGTGAGAGATGTTGCCTCCTTATTTTGTTCATTTGTTCATCATTATTTTATTTGGGTTTGGGGGATTAGTTTTGTTTTGGTTTTTTAGCCCCAGTTCAGCAGCCACTTGTGCAGGCACATTGCAGAGCTGTACGTGTAATCCCACAGAAATCAGTAAGTTTATCCATGTCAGTGACATGGACCACAGCTCTTACAGAATTCAAGCACTAGTTTGCACATATTTCAAGATTTGCTGTCTGTACACATTTGTACAATACCTAACACAATCATGCTCTGGAACTGGGAGGATTTAGCAATAACTATGAGGGGGGAAAGGAAAATTCTCTAGAAATTGAATTCGTTTCTTGCAATTGACTTACATTTTCATCTTGTTTTTATGAGCACTTATTACTTCCACTGAAAAATGCAAAATAAGAATTAAAAATATTGTCTGTTCATACACAGATTCTGTATTAAGCAATTGTTTTTATTTTCTGATAAATTTTATTCATGCATAGAACAGGTGAAACATTTTTCTTTCATGCATCGTAAGCTCAAGTAAATGCTCCAATTTTAGTCAAATATTTAGTTGTGTTTTATATAAATGAGTCCTAGTTTGAACATCATTCTTTGCAGTCACCTCTTTTCCAAGGTGATAGAGATGGAGATATCCAGTTCATTCCATTTGCCAGGATCTCATGGCTGTCACAGGATGTTTTAGGAAGGACACCCAAGTGGTTCCATACAGATGCTGGAACTCACTCACCTCAAGCCCTTCCAGGTGTGGGCTGGTTTTTTGCAGTGCTGTGCTGTAGCCGTTCGCATCCCAAGCTCCAGCAGGACATACTGGCTGACGTAGAGCTGACTCTTCCCATTCAGGTGTTATTAGACCTGGGTGACTAGAACCTTCTGGACAGTGGAGCTCAGTGCAAAAATGTGTAATCATTCTTGATTTTGCAGGATCGGGGTTAAACAAGAGCTGAAAAGTTCTCCTTGTCCTGAGCTGACTCTCTGAAAAGCCACTTTCACTGTGCCCTTTGGAGCCCCTGACCATGGGAGTCTAGTGCAGCTGTATCAGGTCTGGCATCATAGAGAAGCAGTTCAGATCTGTGTGGTTGGGTAGTCAAGAGTCTGTCAGAGGTGTTTGGACTAATTCCACACCCAGGGAGCCCTGCCAGACCTGAACTCTGCACAGCTGAGTCATTCCTCTCTTCATTGAGCTTCCTAAAGTTCTAGACTGGTGTTTCCAAATCCAGAGTAAAATGCTGTGGACACCTCTCCAGATGACAGAACTGTTTTATTCCCTTGCTTTGTGGACAGGAGTCTAGGAGCTCCTGTAACTCAGTTTTCCCTCTGGAGAAGGCACACTAAGATAACAGTGCATACTGTTACCTGAAAATTCTTTTTCTGATGTGCAACAGGTATGTAGAAACCTGCCTATTTTGCTGAAGCATGTTCTTAGCAAGGTGAGTGTTTGAGAGGAAGACTGAAAGGCTGAGTTTTATTTCAGATTTGCATCTCCTGGCTCCATTTTCCCCTTCAGAAGGATGGAGATGTAATTTCAGACCCTTGGTTAAAGAGTTACAAATATTTGGGGAAATAGATAAGTCGCTGCTAATTGATTCCCTGGCCTCATGCTCACAGTTTTGGAGGTACTGGCATTAAAGCTGAGGCTTGAAGCAATTTGAGTTAATGGTCTCTGTCAGATGATTAGATGGTACCACTCATGTTGGAACAGAGTAGCTGGAGAATGGGCAGGAAGAAAATGAGAATGTGACATTAGCCGGCACAGCTCCAGGAAAAAAACCTTACAGTTTCTTCTGACTTTTGAATGTAGCCAGGAACTTGAACATATTTAAATGAGACTGGGTCAGGACAATCCATTAGCAAAGAATTGTTGGATTGTTTAAATTTTAGATTAAGTAGGTCTTATAAAAACAGAATAAAAATGCTTACTGGTAAGTGATGGTCTTTGCCCTCTGAAGAGGGGCTTTTTATAATAATTTGCTCCACTGGACTGGTTTTCATTGCTTTACAGCATTAATTTCATGGTAGTGCAAGTTTGTGGTTTAGATTCTCTTGTGCTGCTCTCCAGGTGACTGACCCAGTATTCAGAAAGCCAGTAGTATTTGTACTTTTTTTGTACAATTATTTTTTCCTCCTTTTTAAGCTTCAGTTTGTTAATAATCAAAGCCCACAAATGCATCCCTCATGTAGGAGACATTTTACTATCTGTAGTTCAGCATTTCATCGATTTCATTATTACAGTCATAATAATTTATGATAAAAGGACCCAGAATCCTCATATTATTTGATGAAATGTGAATGTAGGTGTTTAATGCCTAAAGAAATTATTTCTGGTAGAAATAAATTCAGGCTAAAACTAGTCATGTGGGAGAAACTTAACCCTTTTCACTGGGCTTGGGGAAGTAGCTGATAACTGTTGGGGCTGTTGACACCCTTGTTCAGATTAAAAAATAAATTAAAAGAAGGAGGAAGGGAATGAAAGAACATTTCCTTACCATGCAGTCACACAAGCTATTGTCTGACTTCTCCCTGCCCCCATCTCTTTCACCCAGGCACACACACACACACACACACAAAAAGCCAATTTTGTGTCCTTCTGAGCACACAGATGTTCCTCTTGGCATCCCTACAGTATGGATAGGGGTTTTTTGCAGGCACAGAATGTGAGGCTTCTTTGTTGGAGACAAAGTGTTGCCTGTGGTGGGAACTGCTGCAGTGATGGGAAAGTATCGTAATGTATTGTTGGATTACTGTGTTTTTTACCCCAGTAGAGACAGTACATTAAAGTAGCTTTGTGGGCAGTGAATTGTTTGAGCCAAGCCTGGCTAATAACACCCTCTCCTTGGCAAGCAGTCACACAAGGTATGGTCAGCATAGTTTGGATGGTCACAGGATTTGTCCCAGGCATCTGCAGTAGCTCTGCTGCCTTGAGTACAAGTCTTAGCAGCCGCATGTGGTGAGCTAATGAGAGTACTCTGACCATGGAGAGAGAGCAGTTGTACTTTCAGCTCTTCATTTCTTAGTGTTATGAAGATCTGATATGATACAGGGTTTCTGCTAAATTATTTTTAGGACATCTGTTCTGGAGTTTCTGAATAAAGGGTCTAAGAAAACAGCTTAGAATGTTTAAATTAATTTCTAAGTAACATTGGAAACTAATAGCATTAACTGTTTGTCTTTGTGTGCATTAAGTTTGTATATAAAAGAGGATTCAAATTGTTTCTTGTGCTAAAGTCTGGCAGAGATAATGGTGCTTCTTTGGGCACAGTTGGTGACATTGTCTACCTAAAGCTCTGAATCCTTCTCTTCTGTTGTTGATAGTACCAAGCATGAGGAACACAGACCTGGGGGACTAGATTAAGTTCCTTTTGTTCATATAATGTTATTTTTATCTCCTTCAAATATGCACACATTTTGTCATGACTTTGACTCTTTTGGTTGACAGTTTTGTACTCCCATAATAAATCTCTGATGTGATAGGTCTACGTATGTAGATGCAGTTGAAAGATTGCACAGTTTTAAGTTGGATCAAATGGGGTCCAAAAAGAGCTTATAGGTGAAAAATTCCTCGAAGAAGCTGCTTCTAGGACTAATTTGGAAGTGGGACTGTAGAGGGGAAAGTTACCTAAGTCTGTATAATAATCACTAATTCTTTTATTTCTCAGTTGTTTCCTCTACTGACAGAATCTATATTTTTTTCTTTTTTCCCCTAAGTACCTTTATCTAGCTCTAATTTTCTCATTGTGGAGAAAGTTGTAATAATTTATGTTTCTGTAGTTCTTTCATCTTTCCACATCTAGGGAAAAAAACCCACAGCCTTATTTGGTATTTTTTCTCAGTCCATGTGTGTGTGTTGTGTTTAATAAGAACTTAGCATTGGTTCTCTATTGAGCAGAAGACAATAAAGTGGTTATAGAGGAAGGCATAAGGCAAAGGAGTAGATTGGGAAGATGACTCTTGTCCTTGTACAGTGTCACAACAGTTGTTGCTAGTTCATTTCTAGGTGTATTCTCCATACTGAATGCAGATCTGCTATCATGATCTCACCTACTTTTTTGCTATTTTGGTATCTTTGGTGTTAGGAGGCCAGGACATGTTCGGATGTGGTACCCAGCGGCTTTTCCTGGAGGCTCCTCCTTGTGTACGTCCAACTTGCAACTGCCATTTTTGCCTACATGTTTCTTTTGATTTATCCAGCTGTTCATTTCTTCTTTATTGCCTCCAAAACTAAATTTTCTGAAAATTTCCTTATGGTAGTTATGTTCAGTGATAGTCCATATTTCCTTAACCTCAAGCATTATAGCACTAGGTGAACCTTTGTAATTTCTAGTATCTTAATAGTCTGGTAATACCTTGTTTCATGCTCTTTTGGATTGTTTTCCCCTCCATTTAGCATTTCTAAAAGCTGCCCTTGGCAATCTGAGCTCACTCCTGACATTGTTGTGTGCAGCAGGTGAGTGGCCTCCTAGGTGACCTTTCTCACTGGTAATGCCTTGCCTATACCCATGAGGTTCTTCATGGATATTCTTTATATGTTTTCCTCATCCATTTCACGATTTCATTAAGGACATATTTTAAAAATCCAAAACA
This sequence comes from Vidua chalybeata, assembly GCF_026979565.1. Classification (NCBI taxonomy): domain Eukaryota; kingdom Metazoa; phylum Chordata; class Aves; order Passeriformes; family Viduidae; genus Vidua; species Vidua chalybeata. The sequence goes on along the minus strand of NC_071530.1, from coordinate 124,213,053 downwards.
CATTTGAACACTGTCCCTCTCCAAACTCTGATTAAGATCTATTAATATGTTAGGGTTTTTTGGCAGAAAGTGGACCATGAAATATTTGCTCCTCTCAAAGGTAAGTGCATGGCATTCTGCAGAGAAGTGAACCTTCCCCATGCTTTGCACTCCTACTTGCCAAATCTGGAAAATCAAACTGACAGTGTCAAACTGGTAGCATTTTTAAGGCACCATTCCCCAACAGGATTTTCATGTTGTCTCTGAATAGACTTTTATTAACTGTGAAAGCCAGTGGAATGAATAACGCAAGTGTTAGCTTACAAAGAAATGTTCCTGACCAAATCTGAAAATGTTCCTTTTACAGGAGCACCATGAACTCTTTTTCATCAAAAAGTCTGTTCAGTGTTAGTCCGTATTGCTCACTTTTAATGTAAGTAGCTGAGATTGTTCTTGAGGCATTCAAATAAGTGGATGCTAACAAGAAATTGAAATGTCAAGGAATATTATTTGATATACCTTAAAATGTTGGGTAATGTTCTCTGGTGTAGAAATGCAGGCATTTGTTCCAGATGTGCACATCCGGTGATGCTTCAAGATGCTTTAAGAGCACTGGAAATAGTTAGGTTTATAATCTGTTGTTACAGTGGGACTTTTTCTCTGCCAGATCCCATTTTATCCTCTTTTAGCTTTTTCAACCATACTGTCAGACATTTTAGCTAAAATCTTTAGTTGTGTGTCTTGCAGTTGTCTGAGCAATCTGCATATGCTGCATCTTACAGACCAACTGTTACATAAATATGACCAGATTTTTGCCACAGTGAGCAGTAAGAATGACTGAGCAATCCAGAGGGCAGATGTAATAGACAGTGCTTTCTGCAGGCACCAACAGCCACAAGGAGAGTTGGGGAAAAACTAGGGAACAAGGAGGTTCAGGGAAGAGGCTGGTACTTTTCAGCAGTCCTTTGGGAAGGAGCAGTCCTCCCTTGGCCTTAGCTGATTGATAAAGAGGAGCCATGTGGTACCTCCTGCTCCTCTTGTCTTAGAGTCCCATCCAGTTCTTCATCCTTTTCTCTCAAGCCCATCAACTCTCTCTACAGACCTCACCCACATTCTCCAAAGTTGTACTCCTCAACCTCTGTATCCTCCTGACCCCTCTCTCCCTGCCCATTCTTCCTCTGAGACCCCAAACCATTAGTGCCCAACTTCCATTAGTGCCCTTCCTTCATCTTTAGCACCTTTTGCATCTCTCCTGTTGCATTCACTTGCAACTGAGAATTCTGGCATCTGCTTCAGCTTTCAGCAGCTCAATTTTGTGTCTGTCTTTGTATGCCAGCCCTGACATTAACATGGTTACCAGCACTCACTGCCCTGGAACAGCCATTTTAGCTGTCCCTACATGTCTTCAGCATCCAGCTCTCCCAAGAAAGAAACAAATCCAATTTATGGCTATGATGAGGTTTAAATGCAAAGAAAGGCCCTGTACAGTACTTTCCATCAGTGCAGCTGGGAGCATCAGAGCAGGCTTAGATGATGTGTCTGCAAAAACCTGCTGACAGTATGTGAATTATCCTGGTTTACTGAGGATTCTCCTGTATGACAGCCACTCCAAACTGTAAAAAGCTTGAGGGTTGAGCACCAAAGCTGGGCAGGTTTTTAAATTAATTGTCATTGTTCCCTAGTTAGTATCATTACCCAGGTAGTAAGGGGGAGTCTGATTTGTATTTTGATAAGAACCATGTCTGAATTATCAAAATGTACTATTTTTAATCCCTTATAAGAGAATTGCCAGGGTGGCTTGTGCGAGGGGATTGGAATCAGCTGAGTGAGAAAACTGAGAAGCACTGCCAGAAAAGGAAGACAACTGAACTTAGTTGGTACTGGTGAGAGAGAAAGTTCTGATGGTGTAAGAAACTGCAAAGAAAGTGAGGCTGGCTGGATAAATGGGCTGGGACTAGGATGAGTGAGGAGGCAGTAAGTAAGAGGGGGCAAAAAAATATGTCTAATAGATTTTTGTGGAATAGAAAAAGAAGCCTGGAAATGCCTGGTCTGAGATCTCAGGGAGACAGTGGAAGGCCAGAGAAGTTATGATGTAGGAAATGGAGTATGTGTAGAAAGGGAGTAAGATTGAGACCACATCTATGAAGGAAATGAAGACAGTATGTGGAAAGTGAATTTGAACTGTGGAGGGCTGAAGGTTTAGGACTACGTGCATGAGAAGTATCTGACTGAGCCAAGATCTCAGCATGGGAAAGAGAAGGCGTAGGAATTACAGTAGTGATTACTTGTGGAAAGATGGATAGAAGAATGTGAGCTAGAGCATACTTCACATGAGTTTGGTTTCTTGGGATTTTTTTTCCACTTGGGTACCTTTATCTTTCATCTTTTAAGCAGTTTGTTTGGCTTCTGGTCTCTGCAAGCATAAAGGGCTATGGGGTTTTTTAGTGTTTTTTAAAATCATTGGCTGATTTTGTATATATATTTAAGTATATAGTCTTTTTTTTTTAACATTTTGTAAGTTACAAAGCAATATTTTAATCAAAATAGTTAATTTGAGTGTTTAAACAGTGGAAAAAATACAAAAATTTGGTAAAGACTCATTTCTTTTTTCTTTCATTTTCCTCTTAAGTTAAAGGAAATGCTTTACATTATAGACTGAGAAAGCAACTGACATAAATTACTGTGTGATGACATGACTATATCTGATACAAGTTCTTAGATGACAGGAGCCACCTCTTGCAAGTTTCATTTGTCAAACCCTACCTCTCTGTGCCATGGAGAAAAGGTTACAGCATTCATCTTTGATGTGATATGAAGTACATTTGAAAATACAGATTATTCTGTGGATTACTTCCCTAAAAAAGGGAACGATCCTGTACCAGAAGTTTTAGTGAATACAAATTGATTCTTGCAGATACTGTAGAAAAAGTTACAGCAAGATTTTTTTTTGCTTGTTCTAGTAATTAAATATTGGCTACTTTGAGTTTTGTTTGAATTGAGGACAAGCGTGTTACTTTTAAGAAGTGATTTACAAGTAAGAAACTCTACCGAGACTCTGAATGTCCAGACCAGAACAGAATTAGATTGAAATATTTGACACCTTTGGCTGTATTCTTTTGCTGTCACAGACACAAATGCCATTGATTGTTGATATCATGGTAATAGCAGAGCTTGACAGTGTCTTCACAGTGGCTCGTTTGATGCTTTTCTGTGACAAAAAAACAATTCTTGTCAGCCTTTGCATTTACCTTCTTTTAGCACCAACGTGTTTGCCTTCTTTTAGCAATAGGAATGAAAATGTACATGTTTCATTCACCCATGTCTGTGCCAATTTGACTCAGCTATCTGGCATCTCAATAGCCAACTGTGAAGGCACAGTTGACTAGGGTGACAACATCCCTGCACTTGAATGAAGCTGCCAAGGCTTGACCAATGGCTTTGAACAGTCCCATAAGCATAACTAGAGATATTATTTTACCCCCTAACAATGGAGTGGACTCTCAAACTCTGCTGCTCGTACCAACCTGTTTAGTAGTTTTTTCCCCCCAAGTGTCCATACATGCAGTGACATTAGCACTTTTGTAAGCTCCAGTTATCCAGGGGGAATATTGAAGTGCTTCAGGATGTTTTTCACATCAGCATCTAGTTATTATGCCCAAACTCATTGTGTATTCATTTCCAGTTTCTGCTTTAGACGGTGGTCAGTGTAAAGTAGGGTTTAGCTTTGGACTTCCTCAGGTGCATAAAACCTCCTTGTTTTAAGGATGTTTGCCATAGGATCTGCTAATGCACTGTTGTTCCAAAAGAGTAGGTAACAATGACTGTTGCTTAAGTTGATCATTTCACACACTCTTAAAGCATTCTGCTAAATGCTTCCAAGAATATGAAAGGCAGAGTAATCTAGATCTCTGCTTCTGTCTAGCAGAGTATAGCCTGTTTCCTTGTAGAAGCATGGATTTGGCAGAAGGAGCAAAAATACTCTGAAAAATTATTAAGCAGGTGTCACAAACAGGAATAGCAGAAGAAATGACAGCGTGTTTGCCTTCTTTGTTCAAGTAAAGAGGAAAACAAATGGAGTAGGAAACAAATACAGCTGAAGTGGTAATGGGCTGATGAGTCACAAGAAGTGAGATTGCATTTTCTGACAGAATTTAGCCAGCAACCTTGGAGCATTTTGTGGATTGTTTGATTGCAGAGAACAGAGATGCTTTGAAAATCCTATTTTGAGCATCCATCCCTTATTTGAATTACTGGATGCTGTGGTAATAAATAATGGATGAATAAAATTTAAGCCAAAAGGGACCGTCAGGTCATCTCTTAGGACTTCACTGTATCATGAGACATGACATTTCAGCAGGTTATCCTGAACTGAACTAGCACGTCTGTTTTGACATCTCTTCAGCTGAAGCCATCAATGGCTGAAAAGTCTCAGGGCTTGGAGTTTTTTCCTATTAATTCATAGGAAATTGTCATTCTCTTCTGCATTAGTTGGACTTCACTTTCCTAATTATTGTATGCTTTTCCCAGACAGATGTAAGCATCTTTTAATACCAGTATAGACACCTCAATCTTTTTAATAACAGATCAAGATCTTTACATGGTTATTCATTTTTATGCATGTTCTTTGTCCTCTCTTTAACAGCCTTTAAAGAAAGGCAGTCAGCAGGATACTACCCCACGACACTGCTCTCCCGGTATCTCTTCCACCGTCCATGTTTTATTCTGTGCAAAATTCACGGTACCTTTCTGCTGCCACTTCTTCCATCACTGCTATGTACAAAACTGGGGTTTGGCCTTTTTGCCCCAGCATTGCTTCGGAGCTCATTCAGAGGGGAAGGGTGTGTTATGACTGCTGTCTGGACCTGCTGGATGCAGGATTGCCATCCCTATCACTACATGTGCAATGTGTGCCTTGCTGCAAAGCCACTTTATGAGATGTAGATTTTTATGGAGAAATGCGCTGCCTTCAGCTTGACAGCAGTCTGCTTTTTTCATCCATATTTTCTCTGAACAAGAATTGTGTGTATACTGGCAATGAGGGAGAAGTTTCTGGGAAGTGTGCTTTCACAGAGCTCCTTCACTGTGGGGCATCAGAGGGTGGTGACCTGTACAAAACTCTTGTACACAGTTCACAAGAATTGTGCTCCTTAAGCCAGCTGTAGGGCATCCCTTTGTTGATAAAGTTGAGACCAGAGTGGGCTCAGGCAGCATCTGGGAATGCTTCGAAACACTTTCTAGAAACAAAATGGATTGTTCCACACACAGCTTTGTTCCACACCAGCTGCACTGCTTTGCTGCTGGCTGCAGTTAGTTAGAGGTGGGTTTGCTTCTGGGGATGCTTTATCATTTCAGAATTACTAATGAGGAGCTACAGGATGATTTTGAGTGGATTTGAAAGGTGGTAAGAATCGTGAACACAAACTCTGGAGAGAAAGTGATGGTCAATTTATTTCACTACCTTCACTGCTCTTGTATTTTTTCTGAGGTTGATAATGTGGTGTCTTTCACATAACAAAAAAGAAAAGAGAAAGTGACAAGGTTTTGAATTTTGTAAACTGTTCTGTACTGTATTAAGGCACTGAAACAAAACCTCTTGAATAATGGATCTGAAAAACACACTTCGAAATTCTCAGTGCGAAAATGAAAGGCATCAAGACTTCTGATGGCATTCACTGAGAGTACTGTGGCTCAACTCTAACCATGTCTTTGGAGTGATTTATATTAATTGATTTTGTATGGAAGATAATCCAGGGATTCCTTTCATTGCAGAAAGCCATCACTAGACTGTGCTGGGGGATATTAAAAAACAATGATGCAAAAAGTGTAAAAAAATCAAGTTGAATTCTCTAAGTTACACCCTCAGTGTAGGAATTAAACCCCAGGTTTAAGAGTTGCCTTCCTGCTCCTATCAGAAATGTACATTCCGGAGGGGTGGGACAGAGGGCATGGAAGAATGGACAGTGGATGAGAATGGTCATATGCAGCCCTAGCAAGTTCATTCATCTTTGTGTTGCACAGGTTATGGTTCCAAAAGAAGGCAATGGAGACTGAAAATCCTTAACAAAATAGAGGATATATGAGGCAAAATATTCTAATTGTCTCAAAATATCAGTCCTGTATTTTTATAGTATGAAATAGAAGGTATCTGTGAATGCACTTTTGAAATGAGTGGGAAATACCAGCCAAGACCCAGTGAGACTCAACCATTTCTGTAATTGCATTGTTATTTTCATAGCAGTGTTTCCAAGAATAGAAGCTTTGTTGCCCTCAATTTTAAACTAATAACTTGAGTAGTTTTAATAGAAATAGGACTGCTTGCTAATTTGTGATCATATGCAGTTTTAAATACTGGATAGTTTAACAAAGTGTTTTAATGTCTACAACTATAATTTAGAGTTTGAATAAAGTTCTTAATGCCATTTAGTAATAAGGATGCTTCCTTTGCATGTGAAATTGTACACCTGCAAAACAACTGTCCCATTTTCTTGGCTGAAATTGGTATAATTAGGTATAAATATAATATAACTTTTAGTTATAGCCTCCTTGTTTTAACATGCTCATCGCTTTCCAAGGCAGCTCCATTTGTATACCTTTTTGCTGTAACCTGGAATGACTTTTAAGTTAAAAAAATATTTCTCCCTGCAGCATTCTTAATTAGCAGGAGCTGAAATATGTCATTCCATATCCTCTCCCTCCAGTTTTATTATGTAAAAATATTGGGGGTTTTTGTTTCTTCATATATATTTCACATAGTAAAATTACTTTAAAATTACAAGTTTAAAATCTTGACTGAAGAGTTTGGGGAGTTTTGGCTAAACCCTTTAATTTACCATTAGGATTTTAAGAGATTTAAAGCTTCGGTGCAAAAGTGAAAGGATCAGCATAGAGAGCAAATTGCAATAAAAGTGATATAGACAGTCAGAAGGAAGCTTCCAAGTTGCTTGACTCTGAAAGTGCTCACTGTTCTACTCATATGATTAGCTAAGAGAAGACCTACTTTTTGTAAGTTAAGACACAGTAGCTTGATATTTGCATGCAAAGATAATAGGCCCTATTTTTAATGTAGTAATAGCACATAAACTTTAATTTTTATATTAGTTTTTGAAATTTCTTCAACACCATTAGCAAGGCCGTGCTGTATGCTTTCTCTGTGCTCTTATATTTTGTGTTATATTGGTGATATGTGGTTGCACAGACTTATGGTTCAAATAAGAAAAAGGATTTTAATTTTGAATCTTTTCTAGTTCTTCTTCATGACAGTTCATAAATAACAAAGAGCACTGAAGCAGTTATTTGGGTTGTCTCTAACCTAACTAAATGTCATCTTCTGGAAGTGGATGTTTGAGGGAAGGTGCACCTTGTACCTAGTGCTTTGCCCACTCCAGAAGAGTTGGAAAGAAGCCTACAGGTACACATCTAAAACCAAGAAAGCTTTTTGGGACACCTTGTTCCTTGGCTGAAGTTCAGGCAAAGGTTTCTGATGGTGCCTTAGTGGGTGCTCTGGACACTGGCTTGAGAAGGGGTCATGGCTCAGCAACAGCAGCCGCTGGATTCCCATCTCTGAATGTGGGTGTTAGGTGGGGTCCTTCCATTCAAAATTGGGGTTCCCAAAGGGTTAAAATTCATAGCTATCATAAATAAATTCTGTGGAAGTGGATCAAGCTCTGAGTCTACTTGCAAAATAATTTTTTTAAGTTCTAAAGAAATTCTTATACCTTCATTTATGAATGTAACTAAACACCTTTGTCTACTTCTCAGTGAATTTAATACTTTTACCTGGTAATAGGAAGTGGTATGAGGAAAACACATGAATATTTGAGAAACATAGTGCTTGGGGGTTGGGTGAAGGTCAGTGGTGCCTGCTGATGGTCATTGGATAAGATGATCTTGAAAACCAGCATTGTTACTTAAAAATAAAGTGAGTCCTTTTGCAAAGTGGAGTAAGTAGATGGTTTCTTTCCTTTTACACTGGTGTCCTGTGTCTCCTAGGCCACTATTCCTGAAAATAATAAAATGCTTGCTTTGTTTCTGGGTCCTGCTTCAGGCTTCTGCTTTAACCATAGGATAGTTTTATCTGTTTCAAGGATAAATACCTTTGTGGATAGAATATGATTGCTATACATAGAGCAGCTTATCATTTCCTCTTGCTCTAAAATGTGTCGGATAGACCATCACTGCATGTTGTGTTCATGTTGCTGTTTTTTCTACGTCATCCACATACTCTTGAAGTGTTTTAGCTGTAGGGAACATCTGTCGCAAACCCAAATGTTTATATTCATATAAATTGGCAGTTGTGTCAGCTCCTCAAAGAAATGTTCATTGTGATCTTTTTGTAAGCAGATGTGCTGTAACTGGAAAAGATTCTTTAATAATTAAGTATGATTAAAGTATCTGGAATCTCTTCCAGTTACTGAAGCAGCATTGAAGATTGTGATTCTTCTTACAAAAATACAATTGCTTGGAATTTGCATTACAAATATATGCTAAAGTCATGTCCGGAAATCAGAGCAAAGTTCTCTGCAGACTGTACAGTGAGCAGAACTAAAATTGGGGCAGTTGTGCTTAAGATTATTTATTTATTTGTTTGTTTTCTATAAAATTAGATGCATCAATGATGAGAAGTACAGTTTCTTCACAGATTTTCCATATGGACTTCCCTGGTTATAAATAGTACTTTTAAAGGCTTGATTAGAAAAAAAATAATTTCATGTATTCACTTGTAGAACATCACGGTAGTCAAGCAACCTGCCCAAAAGGAACTGATGCGTGATGAAAGTAATATTTTGTATTTCAGTTACAAAGATGGAGCTCATTATCTCTCCCACTGTGGGCTGTCAGATAGAGAAAGGACTTCTAATTCAATTTAAACCTCATTCAGTTCAATCTCTGTAGGAATGTGTTGGACCCTGAAGGTAGTGTTCTCAACAGCTTCCTGCTGTAGGTTACCAGTGAGCTGCTTTTCCTGTAGGAGGAAAGAGAGAAGAAAAAGGCAGAGGGATGACTGGTCTTGAAAAATTTGTTACAGCACCACTAGTGTTAGTCTTAAGTTTTTTTAGATTTAAAATACATTAAGATTCTTTTAAAGCAGCACAGAGTGCTGTAGTTCAAAGATCTGAGTTTAGTGTCAGGTTTTAATAGTTTTATGCAGTCTTATCAGCGATGTTTTCCTTTTCTTGGCTCTACTGTATATAGTATAGTTTCCTAGATTTCTATGCAATTTGCCTATGTTTTCAGTGCTTTTTTTGTCACATTTTTGTCACATTTATCTATTCTTTTCTGGTTTTCCAAGCCTCCTATTTTCTCATTAAAAGATATCTGCTCCTTCTTTTCTGTTTCCAGAGACCATTTCTCCCTCTCAGATTTCCTTCTCTCCCTCTTATTTTGCCCTTTCTCAAAACCTAATCCTGCCCCCCCCCCTGATAAAGGCAGTATAGTCTGATATTTTATGCTGAAGATATTGTTAGAGATCAGGATAACTTCATGGTTAGAGGCAAAGGCAACCCATCTAGCCAGCAGCTGTCAGTAAGGTGAAGGTTTGGTTCATGCTACAGAATTTTCTGGAAATTTCTCCCATATACCCAAATGGCTAAAACTATTAGTCAGCTGATCTTCATTTAAGATGCTTCAATGAGGACCTTTCCTCTTCATTCTTCTTCTTATCCCAAAACTTTTTTGGGGACCTCTCTTCTTAATGAGCCTAACGAATCCTGGAAGATACCATCCACTTTAAGGTCTTATGCATTGTCTTGATTTCAGCAACACTGAAATGCTGCATGTTAGGTTTTGTAAATAATTCTCATCAGTTGTGAAACTGTTCTGTTTTGAAATGCATATATTTCACAGAGAAAAAGACAGAATTGATCCCTTCCAGCTATTTAGGTAACAACCAAACAAAAGCTGTGTTCTATCTTTGGTAGCTGTGCCATACTCTTCACTGCAGCCGTGGATGCAGAGATGGAAATGGTACAACCAGACATCCCTATTACATGTTTTTTCCATTGATAACTGGAGAATGTTTCAAACTATCTCTTGCTTTTGCTCAAGGTAGTCAAGCTTGCTGCATCTTCAGCTCTTTATGCTTTGACTAGGGAAAAAGAACGTGCAACTTGAACTTTCAAAAGAAAAATAGTTCTCAATTCTCTCAATTCCTGGACTTCCATCAATAGCTCTCCAGGTGCATTATAAAACCTGCTTGTATTTTAAAAATCTTCACTAATTTAGCATTGCCATCTTAACAGAGGGTCTGTTTTAAAAACACATTGAACACTCACATCTTCTGACTTAAAAGGAAAAGGAAAGAAAAAAAGAGAGCATAAAGTAATAAAACCCAAGCCTGTAGGCAGAATGTTTCATTACAATAGTTGTGGGGTTTCTTTTTAATTGTATGTAATAAAAACCTTGCAGATGATGCCCACTCTTTGGATGAGAGGATAAGACAAGAAGGGTTCCTTGCCTGAGGCCTAGAGTTGGAAATATAAACCATAGTTAGCTGGCATTGTACTTCTTGATAATAGCAATGTCACCAGTGATGTAATGACGACTTTTCCTCCCCTTTGATGATACGTTGTCCTGCAGATAATTATTGGCATGATAGCAGATGATACAGTAAAATATTATGATGGAAGATACAAGCAGTTTCCCATATAATAAACTGCTTTTTTGTAGAGTCTGCATTCCCACAGTGGGATCTGGTGGCGTCTGTTCTTTGATGGGCAGGGTTGTATCAGCAGAGACTGGCTCTGTGGTGGTACGGAGTGTGTCCCAGCAGGTTTAGAGCTGATGACATTACAACAGGATTGGACTTCATTGCAGTGCTTGGTTTTCTGTGGGACTGCTGCTTAGATCTGCAGAGAGGAGAGAGCCTTAGGAAATGCAAGACCAGTGTTTAACAAAACTTACCTTCTTCCCCCTCTCCCCTTTTCTTCACAGAAAATATCAGAGAGGAACCCGGGTACGCCTGAGACTGCTGGATCTTGAACTGACGTCCAGGTTTTTGGGGGCAGCCAGTGACACAACATTGCTGGAAGCTGATGCAGTGCTTTTGGGACTTGCAGAGAGCAAGCAAGCAAAGCAAAAGGAGTAAACTTACTGCAAAGAGATGCACTTTGTGCTCTAAAACTTATTACATAAATTAAATGCTTCCTCAGGAAATAAATGAAAATTTTCTGTCCACTTAGTCACGTGAAAAAAATGAGATCAATAAAATGCAGTAGGCACATTGTACCTAATTCTTGCTCCATTTGTATTCACTCATCTATTTAGCTCTTTGCCTTTAGATTTAAAGGTGAAGGTTAACTGAGTTTCTGAAGGTTAACTGAATGTGTTCATATTCTTGTATAAAGAATTTCAGAGTCCATCATAGTATCCCAAAGGAATGGTGATTTTCTATGGAGGAAGTCCAAAGCTTGCTGTCATGGTGCTGCTTTTAGGATGGTGTTTCATACAGAACAACATCAAGGGTTTCTGATTTCCAAGTTGCAGTGCAGGCTCTTTTGCTTCTGATACTGGGTTTACTATCTGTTACAGTACATCAAGCTTTTATCTCCATCTGCATGAGGAACTAGAGATTATTCTTTGCTTTAATCAGAGCTCCCATTTCCAATGCATGTGAGTAAATTTTCACTGGTGGTTCATAAAAATGGAAAGAAGCTGTTTCAATGAAGTTGGCCAAGTGTAGGTCTTAGTTTTCTGTAAATATATTTGAGATAAATATAGTGGGTGTTTGAACACACAACCAAAGAATTATGCTATGGTATTTCCTATATATTTTTGGTGATTTTGTTAACAAAGAGCTCTTCTTTTGATTTCCGATATTACCAAGCCTGAATTCTGCGCAGTCATTTGTGATCTTGATAGTGCCTAGCAGGTGTGCTGAGTGAAAGTGAAATTTGCCATTCCTACCACTGAATTGCAAAAGAAAGCCTGTTTAATCTTAAAATATTTTTCCCAAATGTTGGAATGAAATTAGATTTGTTAAGATGGTATAGCTTGTTTGTCTGCAGTGACTGTCCAGTGACAATGCGTTTCTTTTGTATATATGTTATTCAGCAGATTGCACAAAATTCAGCAAAACATACACTGGCTTAAGCATGTATTACCCAAATCCACAGACACCTCATCTTTCTGCTGGAGCAGGCCACGTGAGCAGTGATGGAGCCACTGAAGGATGGTGTAGCTCCTTCTGCCTCTCATAACTGATGTCTCAGTCCCATGAGGGAAGAGGAGGTAAGGGATCCCTAAAGAAGCAGGGTACCAGAGAGACAGTTCCAGGTTGCCACAGCTCACACATCCCTTTCTTTGCCTTCATCTGAGAGGTGCTTAAATAAGATGGCATCAGTGCAGAAATGGGGAGCAATTCTGTTAGATCACAGCTGGCTGGGGGGTCAGGTTGCCACCCAAGCTCTGCAAGTCTTCATATGGTCCAACAAAATTTGTTTATAACAGTATACAAAAGCTTTAACCTGTTTATAGGTTAACCATTGTAATTTCTTTTTTAAAGGTTTTTGAAATTTTTTTAATATATAAAAAGAAAAGCAAAAGGAAAGCTGAAGTGCCTTTTTACCTGGAACTACAGCCATGTGCACAGTGGTTTGATTGCTTCTCATACCTCAGGTTAAAAGAAAATCTTTGACCAAATAAATAGAAGAAAACTAATTTCCTACCTTTGCCCTCTCATAATACTGAAACAAGAGGTACAATGCAGGCAGAATCACAGAATTATTAAGGTTGAAAAAGATCTCCATGATCATTGCATCCAACTGTTAACCCAACAGTGCCATCTTCACCACTAAACCATGTTCTTAAGTGCCACATCTACAAATTTTTTGAACACTTCCGGAGGTAATGATTTCACCACTTGTCTGGACAGTCTGTTCCAATGCCTGACGTCAACTGATATGGGAAGTTTCCAAGATACATCTCATGCATGATCTGTCAAGAAGAGTATTTTTAATATAAGGTATTTATTTACCAAAATACTAGGAGGAATTACACAGTAAATGTATAACCATTCTGAAGGAATGGGCATGTTTCAGCAGATCCTTTTATTGTTTTGCAAACTGAAAATTTCGTTTCTGAAATCAATATGGATCCAAGCAAGAGAGAGGAAACAAGCAATGTGAGCTTATTTTGTTTCTTTAATTTGCTCATTCATCTCAGTGATCTTAATTAGGGGATTTTGAACATGAATTTTATTGAGTGTTAGCCTCCAGGTAAAGAGTTATGCTATCACTAGAGTTAGGAAAAGAAGGCCTTTTAAGAAGCCAGGAGGGATTTAAAATGTCAAAGAAATCCTGTCTGTTGAATGTAACTCATCCTACATACTTGATCAACCTTCAATAAAAGTAATTTGGGAGGAAATGTGTTGATGTTTTGGGGCAGAATAAGAGTTATTTCACAGTAGGGTAACAATGATTTTATCAAACCTTCTGGATTACCTTTAGAGAAATAGCTTTTGGAGGCTGTAGTGGTCACTGCTTCAAGTCCAGCTTAGTGTTCTATTTGGAAACCCAAGGGCTGACATAAACTGACCCAGTCACACAAATTGCAGGATTGAACCTCCAATGGTTTTAGGCTGCTGCTAGTCTTTGTGGCCTTTGGTGAAGCAGTTGTTGTCCCAGTTCGTTGGAGGAGTCCCTGTTTGGGGTAGCCTGTGCCCATTGCACATTGCCTCAGTTCTGCACAACTCACAAAGGCAGAGTTGCAAAGACAGAGCAGTGAATTCTGAAATGTCTTTGTGGTGGGCTGCTGCAATTTGCATTTCATAGCTGTAATACCTGCTTATACCAGGAATATGTGGAGACTACATGTCCTTAACACAGAGTAAGAAGCCACCAGCATTCATTACTGAACAGCCTCAATGGCACAGTTGCATGACCTGTGTCAATAAGACTATTCTTATTTTTTACTCTGATCTTTTATCAGAGTAGAAATTGATAATGCAAGCAGGTATTTCTAGGGCTATCCATAAAGAAAAATAAATGTGGACTCTTCACTGCTGGTTGCTTCCTATTCCCAGGAGTTCCCTTTTTTCTTCATGGCCACATTCCTTTTTGTTCCTGTCTGCATTTTCTGCTGTCAAATGTGCACAAATGTATGTACAAGAGCCATGCACAGTGAAATCTCCTTGTCCACATGCTGCAGATCCCTGAGTGGCCTTGCATGTGTCTTGGTTTGGGCAGTGGTATTAGTCTGAATTTTTGTTTGGAGGTCATTCTTACTTCAGGTAAGAGAATAACATGAAGAACATGTTAAAGCCACTACAGAAGCTCCTGTGGCCCTGTGCCCAGCCCAACCACCTCCTGGAATACTCTTATCACGATATATACTACATGTACGACTAATGTGAACCAAATGAATGCTACTTACACATATCAAGATTCCAGCTGTAAATGGAAATGCATCATTTTGTTGAAAATCCCAAGGGCAGTATAAACCAAGTTCTACAACTGTGTTCGTCTGACTGCCAAAATCAGGAACTTCTCTACGTGCCATGCTGCGTTTTCTTCTATATTTTGTAATTTTGTCCTACTCTGAAGCACAGACCAGATGAGCAAAGTTCATTACTAAAATTGTACAGATTTCTTCTCTCACCTTTTTTTGATTATGCAGCTGAGAAGACATTTGTTTCATCATCTGCTTTTCAGACATTTGGGTTATTTTTCCTGTAATAGTCTTGAGTTTTGAAAGTGTTGAATGGTTTTCTTTTCTCTGAAAATTTTCAGGTAACAACACAAACCCCACTTCATTAGCAGATACTGAGTTTTTGTTTTCCTCTATCATATTCTGCTTTGCATGCTGCCCACATCTCTTAGTTGACAAATGTGTCATTTAGGTTTGGATGAGCATGACAGATTCACATCAAGTAGTTGTAATTCATGCTTCATGTAAAATTTGCACTTGGAATTGTAACGCTGAATGCTCAGAGAGCAGCATGAAATGCATCTTCAGCAGAGGGAGGAGGAGGCTGCTGCCATCCTGGCCTTGCCTCCTCACTTGGTTGGGAACTCTATGGGTGATTGTGGTGGGCAGGCCCAAATCTTCCCTTCTCCACAAGCAAGGAGTATTTCCACACATTCTGCTAGGAGGACACTTACCTTTTCTAGACCCTAGCTTCACCCTAACCCACTTCCACTTCTCACTCCACTCATGTGCCTGAATGTCTGTAGTGTTTTCTGAGTTTACAGATGTGGTTAAAAGCAAAGTTAACTTTGATAAAAACTGAATCAAAGCTAGCTTGGGTTTGAGCTGAACCAATAGTTTCTCCTTCGTGTTTATTATGATCCTGTTTTGAAGGCTTTAAGAAGTTGTCCTAGAATCCTGCCTTTTATTTTATGAACAGAACACTAAACACTTTATACATACTTGGAAAGCAAAATATCATGATGTGGAGTTGGAAGAAAAATGATCAATGTTCAATGTTCCTTTGATGACTGATGTGCTATAAGAAGACCTGGTAAATCCTCCCAGGCTTGTCTGCCCTTTCATATTCCAAGCCTTTAAGTGATGAGATGGGGAAAAAGGGAAACTGAAGAAATCAGCCCTGCCTATTGAAAATAAATTACCATCTTGCCACCAAAGCTTTGGCAGTGAGCTTGTTTCTAAAGAAAAGAGTACTTCACATTTTACTTTCCTTTAGGGCATTCTGGAAAGTTTGGGTTCCTCCTCATTTCTTGATACTCTCACATTTATAAATCAGGCAAATTATTGTTCAAGCTTTTTATTCTTTTTCTGGCAGTGTTAATCCCATGTGCTGGGAAAGCTATTCCAGTCTTCTGTTTTGGCTAGAGAGCATTTCTGCTAGATACAAGCATGCACTCTATATGCATTTTTTAGTACATTATACATTCTGGGGAAGCGTTTATCGCATATGAAAGGTCTAGACTGCCCAAATGGGGCTATTACATTGTCATCTGGCCATAACCCAAAATAAATATTATCCCTGGTATGACTGCATTAGAATAACGTGAGTAAGATCTTAAACACCTCTAAGCGTTCTTGTTGCCTTCTCGGTTATGCCTCATTCAATTAGAGTTAAGCACCCTGATGCACTCACTGCATGGTGGCTCTAACGAGGAAATCTGCCATTTGTTAACTTCTGTCTGCAGCAGGCTGTGTGTCAGGAGCAGCCAAAAGTTACACTTCCCAACTGGGTTAAGGGATCCAAGGCATCCTTGGAATCGATTCTGTAGTTACTCTGTAGCTTTGGGTTAACTTCTGAAAGTGATGGCATATATAAATTGCTTTAAGATGTTGATTTTCAAAGTAGTATACTGGATCTTTTTTCTCCTGTCTAATGAGAAGTCAAAGGAGTACTGAAATACCAGCTCTGTTAATGTCTTTCACACAACAGCAGCTCCTCTGGTTGAATCTTTGAACAACTTCTCAACCTGGTTTGTATTTAAGACATGACACATAATGGGAACTGAAGTATTATTTCACTGTCTCAGTCCAGTAGCATGGGGAAGAAATTTAAGGACTTCTTTCCCAGGGAGAGGAGTTGTTCAATTCTTCTCAAAATGAAGATTCACTCCACTGAATACAAATAAACCCCAAAACTAATTGAAGGCCACAGTCTGATATGCCAATTACCAAAACATACAAACACCTCAGAGAAGAGAGTTCATATATGTCCTGACCTGCCTCACAAATGAGAATCTGAGCACCATGTTGGACATCTTTGGATGGTCAAGGTAACTGGGAGAGGTGCCTGAGCATTAGAGGAATGAAAATATCCCTCCTATCTTCAAAAAAGGTCCAAAAGAGGACACCAGTGGTGCCCAATCCCAAAACCAGAGGTCATGGATACACACTGAAACGCAGGACGTTCCCTCTGAACATCAGGAAACAGTTTTACACTGTGACAGTGACTTAGCACTGGCACAGGTTGTCCAGAGAGGTTGTGGAGTCTCCGTCTGTGGAAATAGTGAAAAAAAAGTCTGGACATGGTCCTGGGCAACAAGGACGGCGGGGCCCTGTTTGAGCAGGGAGGAATGGACCAGATTACCTCCACAAGTCCCTTTCAACCTGTGCCATTCTGTTTTCATCTGATTCTGTTATCATCTTACTTGGCCACTCTGGTTGAACCGCTTCTTTACGTTTCTCTAACTTTTTGAAAGCTTGGAGATCCTGAATGGCCTGACCTAGAGATGGTTTTCTGCTGAGCTAGGAGGGTACAGTCTTCTCTTTGGGATGCAGTTGTCAAAAGACAACAGGGCATTGAGGTTTTCCAGAAGTAGGGAAGGTGGAAATCAGTACCTTCTGTGTATCCTTGAGGCTGGTTTGCTCTTTGGTTGTCATGGCCTTCCCTGCAGTCTAAGGGAGACTGTGGCTACTGCCCTCTCCCACTTCCAACAAAGGTATTGTTCCTCCTTCTTTATTCCTACTGTATGCATGGGCAAACTGAGAATAAGCTCAGTGAAACACATTTCCATTGGTCCAGCCTCTTGTACAGTGTGGAAAGGATGTCCATCCCAGCTCAAAGTTTGGTGCCAGCCACGCCAAGGTAACGGGCAGTGCTGTCAGTGTGGCTGGCACAAGCAGCTGTCCTTCAAGGAGGGGTGATGGTGCTGGACTCCTGTATGTAAATGTCCTCTCCTGGTAGTCACTGGCTACCCCCTGCCTGGCCTGTCTGCCAAAGCCCTTGCATGAGCCACGCTGGCCTGTGGCAGGCTAGCATAGGTCTAGCTGTTGAATTACTTGACCCAGAGAAGGAAGTTTGAATAGGCTAGGCATGGTTTGCTCAGGTTCACCTAAGAGCAGGTGCTGATGTGTGATTTCATTACCTCTTGGGGGCCAGGCTTTGCCCTAAGTGCCTGAGGGTCTCATGCACTGGTCTAGTTTGCCCTAGAAGATCACTGCTAAATTCACCTTTAGAAGATCAGTGCTAAATTCACAGTGCTGTTTGGTTCTTCAGCATGCTTAGGGAGGATGTGCAGCCCCGGAGCGGGGGCTTCCCTCGGCCGGGCAGGCAGTGGAAAGCGCGGCCGGGAGCCAGCACAGACAGGCAGCTCGAGCTGTGAAAGAGCAGCGTCAGCTCAAAATCTTTGCCGTGCCCTTTGCACCTCGGGCTGTGGCATCTTTGCACACGCTGCATCGCCGGGGAGCTGAAGTTTCATTTACCGACTGAACGACTCTGAAAAAGGTCCTCCCCGTCCCAATTAGCGCTGCCAGCCGCCCGCCCCAGCGGCGGGTTAAAGCGAGCCGCCTGCCCGGGCGGTGGGCGCGGGGCTGGGGCAGCGCGGAGCCGGCAGCGCGCTGGGGGGGCTCCGGGCGCCGGACCCTTTCAAGCGCTGCGGCGCGCCGGGTTCTTGTGTGAAAAACAAGGGGCACAATGCTGGAGTCGTAACCTCCTCACCCCTGACGGCATGGGAAAGTGCACTCCTCAGCTGTTGGGTATAGAAAAGCTCCTGCAGGCATGAGAAATGTTCATAAAAATGCCGTTTAGAGCCTGCCCTTCTACTCTGCACATGTCATCTTGCCTATCAAGCTGCCTAATTGGAAAATTAGGCTGGCCTTAATTTAGAGATCTAAAAGTTCACGCCAATAATTTCCCAGAGACTCTTTTTTTCCCAATGATTATTATAAGTGGTTTCAGCACATTGGAAATCTTTACTGAAAAAGAAAAAAAATACACCCGGGAAGAGCAGATCTTACATTTCAGAGACATTCTCTGATTTCTGTGTGTGAAATTGTATTGTTGTGCATCCTGTGAATGATCACTCGGAGATGAGTGTGAGCCCCTGGTGTTTTCCATGCATCGTTCCTTATTTGACTGAACACAAAGAGCTCATCGTACCTTAATTTACAGCATGTTATAATCTTATTTTGGAACTTAATACACCTGCTATTTTCTATCTGGTGAGGCTCTGGAAGCAGCAGTGAGCAGAAGCTGCCTTGCAGCTGTAAACATTTGCCCCCCAGGGTCACACGTCTGTGGGCACCATTGATCCCCAGTCATCTAAGGAGGCCTGAGATGGTGTGTGGGATCAAGCCAGCTGCTTGAATACTTCCTGCCTTTGATCAGGGCTCAGCCTTGCAGTTAGGCACATCCAGGTGGCTGCACTCTATGCCTTTGAGATCTCTGCTCTGAACTGTGTTTAGGTGATGTGGTGAAGATTTCCTCTCTGAGTATGGATACTGCCCATCTGAGATCCTGGATGGGAGAGAGGCAGCAGTGACTAGGCACACCAGGCTGTCTTGTTTGTCCTCAGCTGCTGGGACCAGGAGGAAGGATTTCTGCTGACTCCTGCTTGTACCCTGTGGACAGGAGCTGTGCTCCTCTGCCAGCTGGGCAAGGGCTCATGCAGGCAGGATGGCCCAGTGCTTTTGTTGCTCCTGCTGTTCGCACAATCAGTTGGCCGTGTTGGAAAATGGATGGTCTGACAAAACCTCTCACTGTGTCTCCTGGCAGCAATAAGAGTGGCTGATGTGTACAGCAAGGGCTAAAGCATCACTCGATAAATCTGATAGTCCTCCAGATTTTTTTGTCCTTTTGCTGAAAGCTGCACACTGGAAGCATGGGAGCAGGAGAGGCCCATACCTAAGATGATTTCCAAGGTCAATATTGGGTACCTTGACACAGATGCAGTGTGCTAAGGCCATGGACACATCTTTCCTGGGTCCTGCTAAGCCATTTGGAGAAGTTGCTGCTCTTGCACAGCTACTCTGCTACTTCCCACCCAAGAAATTCACTCCCAGGCAAGTTCCCAAACAATTTTGACCCTGCTGTTTGTTCAGTTTAAGTCTTGTTCATCATTATGGTGGCTTGTTTTGGAAGATGTGCTTATAGGGGACAGGGGTGAGGAGATGGAGGGAGAGAGGGCATCTGGTACAAGCTGGGGCCATTGCCTTTCCATCTCCAGGAGAAGAGCACTACTGGACACTGGGGCAAGAGGATGTCCATGAGTGAGACTACCAGGCACAGGTTACGGGCAGGATGCACCCCCAGAATCAGGGTTAGGGTTTGTGAGGTTCAGCCATTCCCTTGGTGCAGCAGGCCATGCATGTGAACAGGACCCCAGTTTCATCTCCCCTTAAAACTGTAACCACACAGGCTGGGCTGAGATCTAATGTTGATGCAGAAAGCAGGGTTCACCTAAAGAATTCCTATGGGTGAAACCCAAAGCATCAGGATAAAGAAATTACAGAGAACAATGTGAAAAAAAAAAAGCAAACAAAATTCCTGCTCATCTTGGGGTCTATCCACCCTCCCTGCAGGCATATAGCATTGCATGGGAAGTCTTCTGGTGATAAAGCAGCCAAGCTTCCCTGAGAGCATCATTACCATTTCCCTCTTGCTGGAGGGCAAAACCGGGCCAAGATGGGACCCACAGACCAAGAGGCCCTGTATTCATGACAAAGAAGTGCTCTTACTGTTCCACATTTATTGAGAGGTTTTGAAAGGGCAGGAGGTCTTCCTGGAGCAGGATTAAGTCTCATATGAGTGAAACTGGGCAGAGTAGGAGCTTGTGCAAGCCTGAGAGGTGTATAGTGCACAGTAAAGAGTACAAATGTACATGTGTACTGAGGGGAGAAAATAGGCCATAAAAGGCTTCTTTCTTCCATTTACACAGAAAGACAAAAGCCTGCTGCTGACCCTCTGCAACAGTGCCTCTGGCAGGACCTTACTGCATCTCTTGTCTGCATTGGGAAGACCCAGAGCTCAGCTGAGCCCCTCCTGTGAAAGGTTTGATTTCAGTGTCTCTAACATTATTTTGGGTGCCTTGTTTGCTGGTAGCAGTGAGGGCAGCAGGCTGGAAGGGCAGCAGGCACCTTGGTGCAAACCACCGTAGCACCTTGTGAGCCCTGAAGGTGGGCAGCTAGGGAGGCCCTTTGCCCAGTCCTTAGTCCCAGCTTACCTGCTCCTTATAGAAAAGCACAGTTGTACAAACATATTGCCCAGTTTGGCAGGACAGGGGACTTGGTGGTCAGCCCTGCCAGGGATGTGCCCTCTCTACTGCCTTTCCTCTAGGCAAGCCCACACTTCACCAGTGTGAAGTAAATGGGAGTTATCCTCCCTGCCCTCTGCCGCTTACAATGGAATCAGTTCGACAGGATGAAAAGTTGATGGTGGGAAAGCATGTCAGAAAATACAATGCAGAGAACACAACTCTTGGGAGAGAGCTCTTTGTTTTGTTATTTGAAAGGGCTCAGGATTTAGTCAAGGGGGTGTAGTTATAATTTACTTTAAGGGATGCTGACAACTGCATTTGTCAAGTCAGATTATGGTCATACTGTCATAAAGGATCACTCTGTTGTTTTACTGCTAGTGTATAGATGCATAAGTACTTTGGATCTCAATGAGGATAAAAATATGGCTCTGATGTGTGAAAACCCATACTGCTGCCTAAATTTCTATGCTGCTACACGGTCCTTTGGTTGTGATAGGACTAATCAGTGCATACTTTTGAGCACTTGAATGAATTTTAAGTCTTTGTAGATCTGAAATAGCCTGACTGTCTGACAATCACACTCTTAATTACTTGTCCTAAATACAGTCAAACTGAATGGGATATACCTAGATATTTTCAAATACATGTGAACTCAAGAGATCAGGCTGACTTGGGCACCTTGATGTGCCCCAACATTCTGAAGTAGGTAGTTATTTAGCAAAGTGACCTCATGCCCCTAAGATTCAGTTTTGCTGTCATTATCATGCCCCTCCTACCAATTTATGCTACTGTGCTCACACAGAATATTACTATTTGCCATCTCTTTTCTGTTTCTCTTCAGTTTTAAATTTCAGACTCTCAAAATCTGAGGAATGATCTATGATGGTTTGGGTTTTTTTTTAGTTTTCCTTAGAAAACTCTCACTATTTATATTTCTTAATCAAATGTTTCCTTTCCACTAAAAGGCCTGCATGTTTGAGAAAGCCAAGTACTCCCAAGAGAGCTGCCAGAACTGCAGCCCAGTTTGTCTGCTGTGGGGGATGGTGCTTAGCAAGGGTACAGGTGCTCCTGGGGTACTGAGCCACATGGGACAGCTCTGAGCCACTTCAAGCTCCTGAGACGGAACACAGCCCCTCTCAGGCTGTGAGTGTGGGCAGGCCCCTGCGTGAAGCAGGTCTCATTTGAATGTAAATGACAGGAATTTGCTGCAGTTGTCCACACTGAGGTGCTAATGAAGAAACAACTTCATCCTTCTGAGTTTGGTGTTGTGTTTGTGTCAGGTCCCTTGGCATCCCTTCTCTTCGTGGGAAAACAGGGATGAAGAACTGCATCTATGCATGGGTAGACAACTGCCTGGGATGTTTTTTTCTTTTCACATTACTTTACAAATAGCCCTTTCCCTTCTGTCTCATGTTTACTATTCTTCATCCTGTGCTCCAGGAAAAAAGTACTCGAGTTTAGGAGAGTTCAGGCTTTCCAACTAAAAGGTTATTCTGAATTAATTATTTTTTTGCATGAGGGTGTGTACATTAAAACACACTTCTCACAGCCAGGTAGGCAGAAGGGGATGTTGGCAGTGGACATCCAGCATGGCCTGTGGGTACTCACTGGGTACTCATCTGAATCAAGGTCCTTCTAGAGCACTACCTTTGGCTCTGTAAAAATCAGGTTTAACTGGCAAGCCCTGGGTTTATGATGCTGTGTTTTCAGTATAGGAATACTCCAATTCTGAGTCCAGCCATTCATTTAATTCCTGAAAAACACGTCCATGTCTGGAGGCTCATGTAGGCTTGGTCACTGAAGCTGGCTCTCTGGCATCCAACTTTCCCCATACTCCCAGGTTCACAATCCCTTGAAATTTAAGCTAAGTGAGACACTGTTGAGCTTGTCCTGGTGCTTTTTGCTGCCGGAAGGACACGCTGCTAGCCATGTGCAGGCTGCGACAGCCGGGTGTGGCTGGGGCTTGCAGGGCTGTGCCGGTGGCACAGCTGTCCTGCCTGCCCCGGCCCAGAGCGGGGCTGGCCGGCACACCTCAGATTAGCCATGTGGCCAGCGTTTAACCGCAGCCTTACGAGCCACATCCGAACAGCTGACAGCCTGAATAATTTACTGCATGCAAATGGTGGGACCTGCTGTCTCCCTTAGTGCTGGGATCCGATTGCCACAGCCCATTAATCGTAATTGCTGGGTTGTGCTGACAGCAGCGGGGCCTTCACCCCGTGAGCGATTCGGCAGCTACCGGGAACACCGTCCCCCTCCATGGCCTCCCCAGCGAGGGAACCTGGCATTTTTTCATGCTTTTCTCTTTATTTAATTGAACTGCAAAGCCAAACCCGGTGACTCCCATATGCTGTGGCCCCCAGGCCATGCAGGGAAGCCCCCGTCCCAGGGGAATGGAGTCTTATTGTCTCCAGAGGGGGCTGTGATGGTCGCCCCAGTGGCGGGCAGGACGCTGGGTATGGAGAAGAGGTTCCCTGGCACAAATCCCGCTGCAGTCGTGCCGTTTAAACACCTAAAGCAAAGGAGCATCTGCTCCCTGTCTCATCGCTTAGATTTCTTTGCCAGTAAGCTTCTTCATGGCAGCCCAGCTTCTCTTTTTCATTTGGCATTTCCAGACTACCTTCCCCACCCTTAGCTGAGCCATCCCTACCATTTCTCAGATACCCTCTCTGCATTGCTCAGGTAGTTTCTCTGCTTCCTAAACCATCCTGGTTCTTCTGCAAAGCAGGTTTGGTCCTCAGTCTCCTTTATTGATCAACCAGCTCCTTGTGAACGCACTAGCTTTCAGTTTTGGGTGCTTTTGCCATGGGGCAGTAGCAGGATTAAGCTCACAACACACAGCAATCATGTTGATTGGGGTGTCTGCAGTTCTGTTTCACCTATTTCAGAGTCCTGAGCACCTGGGAGGATGGGTGGCACAGCTGGATCAGGGGAAGAGGCAGAAAAGAGGACAGAAAGCTTTACTCTGTGCCATAGTCTGGGAGAGCAGGCTGGAAGGAAAGAAACAGGAGAGGCAAGAGGACCTGACAGTGGGGCAAGAGCTCACATGGCCCTGGAGCAAGCCTGGACCTGGGGAAACTCCTCATCAGAACTGGGCACAAAGGAACAGGGCTGCTTGTTTTAGCTTGCAGTGACAAATGATTGTTCTTCAAGTTGTCACCTTGTAATTGATGACTGTGTGAGAGAGCATACCTACGGGAGCAACTGTTGTTTGAGTGGCTGGGGGATGCAGAGCTGGGCAAAAAAAGCCCTTCTGGGAATGGTGTAAGGAGCCTATTTGGCATCTCTAAGTATGTGAGCTATTTCAGGTATGTTTGCTCAACTTCTCCATTACTTGCCAGCACATGATACGGCCATGCCTTTGTGTGCCTGCAAGCTGTGTATGAGAGAATGTATGCCCTGGTGCAGTGAGAAGCAGATTTCCTTTAAAGCTCTCATGACGGACCCCCATGGATAGCAGATGAAAATGAGATATGCTGGTGGTTTGCTGCTCTTGTTGATACAAACTCTATTTAGTCTCAATTAGCTCTTGGGCATTTGAGAAGTGGGAAATATTTTTTGGTTCCCTTTCCTTATGTACTATCTAGCAAAATCACAAATAGCACAAGCCCTCTGTTACCCATCTCCCATCCCTGTCAATCCATGTGCTTAGAATATACAGCTGAATCCAGGCAAAAATTTTGGAAAATCTCTGCTGGAGGGAAGACTTCATCTGATCCCTTCCTTAATTAGAATGTAAGCTTGATTTGTCTATCTTGAAATGTGAAAGGCATTTGTATGTTAAGCAAATACTTAACAAAGGCTTATTTCAAGCCTGTACAAATGAATGCAGCTCTCCTGCCTACTCAGTTTTCCCAGGAATATGAGCATTGAGGGTGAGATGGAACTGCTTTGTGTCATGCTGGTGCTGAGAAACAGAGATGACTGAGGGCAGGTGTGATGGAGGTCTATCATACTGTTTTATGCTAGAGATTGATTGTTCTTTCAGTGTAAGGGATAACTTTGCCCTCATGCATAGAAGGACTTTGTCCCCAAAGCCCTGCTGCTCATCATGCCTGGTGGGATTGTTGAAGCTTAGAGGAGCTGTTTCCCATCCCACATGAACACTGGTCATTGGGCTCTAAACTTCCACCTTTTACCAGTTTAGGCCTTCTCAGAAAGCCCTTTCAAATTCCCACTGTAATAGGTATGAAAACCTACTAGCAGGAAAAAACCACAAACCATAACCACCACCATCACCACCAAAACAAGCAGCTTTTTTAATTCAGTTACCAAATGTCATGGTTTTCTATTGGTTTAATCTGACACAGCTTATTTCTGTGCCACGGATACAGCATAAAATCTCTAGATATCTAGAAATCTCATTTAAAATGCTAGAAAAGTGGACTTCCCCTGAGCTTATTCTGGCTTCATCTCCCATGCCTCTGTGTGCTGGGACCAGTTGTACCAGACAAAGCATGGAAGGATGCTCAGCAGCCCTGCAGGTGCACAGACTGCTAAACACAAATAGTTTTTTGCTAGGACAAATTCGCTAAACAAGTTTTATTTGGACGTTTTTGCTTAGGTGACACTGCAGTGCAACCCTCTGTGGTGGTGGGGTGTCCCATGTGCCTGCTGGCTCTGCAATGTGCCATTTTCTCCCTCTCCTGGTGCTTTGCTCCCCCTTCACGCTTGGCTTTTACATGGCATTATTGCAGCAGCAGCCTGGGGGACGGGCAGGAAGAAGTGACACTTTGATTGACCATTTTATATAATCTTTAACAATAGAATGGTTTTAGTGACTTGGTACAGCCTGTACTCAACATAAAACCCAGTCTGTTATCGAGAAGTGCTTAGATGGGGAGATAAGCTGTTAATGCTAGTGGAGGAACATTACTGCATAAGAATACAATGATGATATTTTTTTCCCACTTCCACTCTTTTTTCCTTATTTAAAATGTTCCCTTGAGCATTACCTGATAGACTTGACTTCTGCATCAGGTCATTGTTTTGGTTGGACAGGCTGAGATCTTTTCCTTATTTTAGCTAATGCTAAAATTGCATTTTTTTCCTTTTTTTAAGTATCTCAAGATACAAGCTGATCAAGACAC
The DNA here is from genome assembly GCF_026979565.1 of Vidua chalybeata. Classification (NCBI taxonomy): domain Eukaryota; kingdom Metazoa; phylum Chordata; class Aves; order Passeriformes; family Viduidae; genus Vidua; species Vidua chalybeata. The sequence goes on along the minus strand of NC_071530.1, from coordinate 124,187,093 downwards.
ACATGTTCCAATCTGATAGAAAGACGCTTTTATATCCTAAGAAGTAAACCCTTGTTCCAGATAACAGGGATATGTATTTTCTAGTGATATTAATACTTAAGTAAGAGAAAACAATGTAATGAAATTTTACCCCTTTTTTTTCCCTGAAACTCTTGCTTAACTAGCAGCTCTTGTACTCCATATGAGAACATGTGCTGATGGGTGTCCAAATAATATTTATATTATGTAAATTGCATACAAGAATGGTACTTGGGCAGTCTCCCACCAGAGCCATCCTTTGGGATTCGTCATGGAGGACTTAGAAGGAAACTCACCTGCAGGTACCCCAGAGGTGCCCAAGTTTGCCAACCAAGCAGCGGGAGAGCAGGGAGCAGGGCTCTTGGCTTCCTTCTATTCAAAGGTGAGGGGAATGGAATCAGACTCCATGATCAGTTCTTGGCATGTGCACCTCAGATCCTGAGGCTGCTGGCTGTCCCTCAGCTCTGCAGGAGGAGGAGGTTCTCCAATACAGTGGGAGCTTCTGCTCTGGTTCAACAGAGGGATCGATGTCCTCTCGAAACTGGCCCTTCCCAAGGACCCCTCCATAGCATCAGGGATGCTTGTCCCCACACAGGACATTTTAGTGGGTCTGTCACACTGCACACATGTAATTTCTGTGTCAGCTCCATCCTGCCTTGCCAGGAGGGAAAGCACAGAGCAGTCTGGAGGGTGCCAGGGGGACTTCTGGGTGGGAATTTAATTTTCTCAGGGGAGATGGAGGACTCTGTGATGGGAGATGATGTGTGGAGAGATGTCTGAATTGAGGAAGGATAAGTGAGAAGAGCCTGCCCCTGGGGAATAGCAAGATTTGAAGGAATCCTGCCCAAACCCTTGGTGCACAAAGGAGTGGTGGGGAAGCATCTGGTCCCAGTGGCTTTTCTGACTTGTGAAGTGATGAAGTGAGAGGCGATAGTTGTGCAAAATGGCATTGCAGAGGGGAACAGTTCAGCCTTGTCATGTTGTGGTGGGGAAGGCAAGTGTCCCACTGGGACATGTAATAGGAGAATGGCTTGGTAGGACCTACAACCTCATCCTTCCCCTCTGCTCCCACTTGTGTGGCCTCCACTGGGGCAACAGTTCCAGTTTCAGTTTTAGCACTGCAAAAAGGTTAGTTCTTGAGAATACAGAGGGAAGCAGTACTCAGGGACCTGGGATATATTTCTGAGGAAACACTGACAAATCAGCATTGTTTGGACTAATGAAAATACGGAGGGCTTCAAGTAAGTACACATCAGCTGTGAAGAGCAGTGTTTGCTGTGTCCATGGAAGACAGGAATGAAAAGTGATGGTTTAAATTGCAGTAGGAGAGCATTGCATTAGACTTCATAAAATAATTTCTATCAATAAGGAAACTGAAGCAGCAGGATAAATTGCCAGAGGGAACTTGTGCAGCTTTTGTTACTGGAAGTCTTTACGAACAGCTCAGACAAGCATCCACCCAGCTGCTATCCTGCCCTGGCTTCTTGAACTCTTTCCTCTTCTTGGACCTATTCAGCAGAGGGTGTTAAACGTGTGCTTGACTCAGACTGGAGTCATCGGCTTTCTCTTGGCTAGGATACAGGCGTTACAAAAAGTGTTAAAATTGATCCGTATTCAGGAAAGCATTAAAACATACGAATCATTTCAGGCACGTTTAGCACCCAGTGGGTTTTGTCTTGCGTAGGAAGGAAAGGGTTGGTAACAGAATGTCTTAATTAACACATTTCAGAACTCCAGTGTGGATGCAGTCGTGTAACTTTCAACATCTCCTTGCTGGCCAAGTTGAAAGCAACGCTGCCAAAACTTCCCAACACATCTTTAAAGCCTGACCAAGGACCAGCCCAGGGGGTTGAAGCATGTATTTGAAATGAAGCATTTGCTTAGTTCCCATAGTGGCTGCAAGGGCCAGGAGGGGGGTTTCGTGTCTGGAGTCAGTGTTTTTCCAGCAGGAGGACGTGCCATGGTGGGTGTGTGCAGGATGCACCCATCCTTTGCCAGCAGCCCCTTGCCCTGCACGCAGCTCTGCCGCTGGCACACACAGCCCTGCCCACGGGCCGCTTTTCCTTCCCTTCCGCACTGGCCTGGGGTTTCTGCCCGGCAGGATCACCGTGCCCAGGGCTCCTCAGAGCAAGGGGGGTGGTCTCTGGTCTCAGCAGAGCGCAGCAGGCCTGGTGAAGTGGCAGCCTGATGGTGACGAGAGTTTGGTGCAATGTCCATCTGTCTGAGGACCACCAGGACGTGCAGGACTTGGCCAGCTCTGCTGGATGCTGGGTACTGGGAGCAGCTTCTGCCTGCCCCAGCACCCAGCCCCAGTTAAGTTGGTTGCCTCCACTTCATCTGTTCACATTGCTCCGTTCATTACCTTAGCACTGATGTTGTTATGCAGACAATGCCTAATGAACGATGAAGTGTTAATTAATTAAATTTTTTCTTTTGAAAGTTTTTTGGTTTTGTGGTAGAAGGTCCTTCTCCAGATCCTGGATCCTGCATGGTAGGGTACTTTCCACTTAAGTTTTTCTGTGTGAAGTTAGTGGAAGAATATAATTTATATACTTTTATATTTTAAAAGACAGTCAGTTTAGAGATAGAGAGTTAGAGGTCAGAAGATTCTGTAACGTACTTGACCACCTTCATTCAAAAGGAGATATGTTCAATATATATGAGCAATGTTTTCCTCCACCTGTGGAATGAATATGAGCAATTGATTCACACACCTCACACTGGTACTTTTAATTTCACTTTTACTTTTAATTTAATCAGAATATGATTTATATCAAACTGTTGTTGTGTTTGTGTCCCCTCTGATTTACCACTTTTCATAGTTTTTCCTGCTGGAGACTGTCTTCTCTCTTGCTCCATTTAAAACCATCAGCTTTTTTTCTCTACTGTACATTCTATGACAGAGCCTTACATGCACTGCTTGTATCTTTGCTGACATCCAAAGCTCCACAGGATATATTAGTTTCCTCTAAGCATCTGCAGAACATTATTGGTTTTTAGCAGGCCTTTATCAGGACCTAAAATGTGTGTGTCCACTGTGAAAAAATGTGATTTTGTTCGAATATCTGGTGTATTTGCTTTTTTAGGCTATTTATGGAGGTGCTGGATGGCAACCTGTGCAGCATCAGAGAGATGCTCCCAATAGTAATGCTTGTATTGCAGCCTGTTTTTAGTCTAGCCATTGCTTGACACTTGTGGAAAACACTTAACTACAGCTTTCATCATCAAGAGAGCCCATTTTGCAATACTTGGATGGATAGATAGATAGATAGATAGATAGATAGATGTCAGCCAACTTCACTGCAGTGTGAGGGGGTTTCCATGTACCTGCAGCTTCACCTTCTGCCATCTGATGCCAGGATGAGGACATGAAGGATCAGGTCCTTTTGTCTCCACAAAAGCACCAGGGAAGTCCCTGCTCTGTTCTCATGAGTGGCAAGACCTCTGTTAAAATCAACAGGACCTGTATTTTCCCCTGTGTGTTTCCTATAACACATGCAGCCATGGAAATCAGAAATAATACTGTAAACATTGAAGTAGCCTGGTGTAAGAAAAGCCTGGCAAGACTCTGGGGATGAGTCAAAACTTCATTTTTAATCCCAGGGCTGGCTGGCAGTTGCTATTCTGTTATCAACCTTTCTTCACCCCCCAATATTTTGATTCCAAAAAAAGAGACTAAAAACAATAATTGCTTGCTTAGCAGTGATTTCTTTATAAACATTATAAATAGATGAGTACTGCACTGCCCTACGCCGAGAGTTTGAAAAGGGTATTTAGAAGGCTCCTTAAGTTAAATGAAGTATAAGATCTTTATTGGTCTGTGGGCTGTAAGCGCCTGTGGCAATACAGGGACAAAATAAGACCAACAGAAAAAAAAAAAAAAGTACTCTTTGATAAATAACCTTTCCATATTAAATGCACATCAATCTGACATCAACAATTAGCTGTCAGGTGCTTGGCTTTGCTAGCAAAGGCCAATTTTCAGATTAGTGCTAATTGCAGGGCGGGCTGACACATCAGCTCAGAGCCCGGTAGCCAACGGGCCGGGCAGGAGCGGGTTCAATAGCGGGAGCAGGGGAGGGCTGAGGCTGCCTGTCTCCAGCTTGCTGGCAGTTTGACTGTAGACTAAAGTAATGGAGCTGGCAGGGTGGAATCAATTACTGGCCAATGAAGATTTTCCCACAGGTCGAGGCTTGGGAAAAAAAGGACGTTCCTGCTGCCGAGACAGCTGGCATGGACTGTCCACTGGGAAAGGAGCCTGGAGAATGAGAAAAAGAGGGACAGTTTTCAGTGATAAACTGGTGACAGACTATAAATTATGAAAAGGGGATTTGGCAGAGGATTTAGAGCTTGCTACCTCTGCTTTTCCCTCCCCCAAGATTTTAATGCCAGGCATGCTCACTGAGTCATTCAATTATCTTAGTTAGAAAATGAGAAGTGTTAAGAGAAAAAGCTCAGAGTATTTTTTTCTGGGCAGGGTGCGCACGTGTGAGCTGAGCTTTAAAAACCTTTACGCGAGCAATTTCCTCTCTAAGCAAACCATTGGGCTGAGCCCCTGAGTGCACAGCTTACTAATGCTGCTGTGTCTGCTGCTTGCTCATGAGACAGCTGGATTTCTGCAGTGCTGTTACAAAGGTCACAAAACATTTTGCCTTTCTGAGGAATCCGAAACTTCTTTTGCTGCTCCTTTTCTACAGCAGTTCACTTCAGCCCTGAAGAAGACTGGAGCAGGCAGGAGTGTAGCACCTACCTCTGTGTTTTGCTGCATCTTGGCAGAAAAGCCAGTGATCTGCTTGCTCTAAGAAACACTGTCCTTCACTGGCAGAAAGAGCTGGGAACAACCAGCTCTTTCTGTGTGGAGAATCAGATCCTTATGCTATAAAAATTAAAATACAACTGTTTAGGCATGCACCTAAGTGAAATCTTTATATATAAGAGTGATAGAAATGCCAAGCAAAAGGTTCAGATTCTGTTCTTTCTTCTCCTTTTGAAAGTATTTTCATATTAGAGTGAGGAGTAAATAGCTTCTTTTTGTCTCCTTTTTTGTACTTGGGGAGGAGTTTAGTTAGAAAAGCCAGGAGGCAAAATGTGAGCACTTTTTTTTTGTTGTTTTTGTATTCTGAATAGTGTGATCAGAAAATTAAGAATCTTTGGGCTATTTTTGTAGCTTCATTTTAATTGACCAATCTCTGTAGTGGGATGCTGGTGAGGATGATGGATTCATCTGGGTTTTATGTTGGTGTGACTGTGTCTACACCAGCAGGCCAGATATATGACGTGGGTCTTTGCCTGTGTACGGAAGTCAGTTGCTGAATCTCTTTTTACATCTGTGCACTCCAAAGTAAGGCATAATGAAGGTGTCCTATCACCCAGCAACTACTAAAGACAAGTTTATGCAGCTTTATTTTGCAGTGCATGGTGCTATAGGGCAGTTTACCTGAGAGTGGGGTCATGGCCCTGCAGAGACTGCCCCAGCTGTCTTGGTCCAGGAGCTGAGTTGACCTATGGTCCCAGTAGTTATCCTTGGCTTCTTTTGGTTTGCCTTCTGTTTTCTAAGCCAGCATGATTTTCTTGATTCACAGCTTTGAGCTTTCTTTCATGGCCCCGAGGGATAGAAACCTACTTTTTAATGAAAGCTGAGATTCTCGTGTAATGATTTCCATTTGGGAGCTGGGGCTTTAGGAAAAATATCTGTTATCACAAGACATTATCAAGAAACATTGCAGGAGAGTTGGCAATGTTGAGCTTAGGTTAGGTTTGAAAGGCTTTGTGGGAGGCTGGTAGAAAATATGAGTCTGTGGTTTACATCAAGTTTAACTGGATCTTTCTGAAACTTTTAATTGCACATATCAGCATGTGGATGGAAAAGAGCTTGATTGGCATGTCAACTTGGCAGGGTCTGGAAAAGGATTTCTCTTATCTATGCCAAGAGCTGGGAGAAAGTGAAAAAAATTCAGCAGTCATATGGCTCATGCAGAGCTCCTTTCTCCTTCCCACTCCTCAATGTGGCTGATCCTCTTCTCATCTTCCTGTCTTTCTCTTTTCCCCTCTACAGACACCAGAACAACTCTCACTGCTGCCTCTAGACTACAACAGTGGAGACAGCTACCCCAAGAGATTTTTCAGCTGCTTCACCAGCTCCTGTCACCCTTCTTGGCTTCAGCTGTGGCATTTGCATCAGCTCTGCTCTGGCAGGATCTCACTGCACCCAGACTCAGGCAGCCCTGCACCACAGCCCCTGCCACCCTCACCACCACCACTGTGGATTGCAATAGTCTAACATAAGCTGAAGTCTGCCTGCTGCTTTTTACCTCAAGCTTCAGCTTTGGCTCATTTGAAGGAGGTTTATAAGCATGAACAATGAGGGGCTGCTGCTAAGGCAGATAAGAGAGAGCTGATGCTAGTGTCAAAGAAGGTGAAGGTTCCTCTTGGTCCTGACCTGCCTTCCATGGTCTCTCCTGGCTCTCTGTTTCCTTCCCGTGCTCTCCCATCAGCTGCTCTGACATACAGGCTGGAGCAGATGTAAGGGTGTATGTGGGAAGTACATGCTGCTCCCAGAAGAAAGGTCATATAGCATCTACTGTTGTTTTCTTTGTGAAGGGTGACAGATATCCTTGAGCCCTTGTGGAAGGAAATCTGCATCTGGTGACTGAGGTTAAAAAAGAGGCACAGTGTCCTGTGCCTCTTTAAATGTGGTCCTGCTTTAAATGCGTTCCCTAAAAATTATTAAGTGTGTTTGGCCATGTGCTGCTGAGGATCCATCAGACGCCCAAGGCATGCTGAGTTACTCCTAAACCTGATGGTGTTCTGGCCTCACTACTACTTTTCCTCTTCTCACATTTTTGCCAAGTCTGTTCTCAAAATGGTATTACTCATATTCAGTTTCTGAAATAATTTATCTGACACTTATTTTTCTAAAGTAATTTGTCTTATCTGACCCTGCTGACAGGTCTGGAGGATGAACAGTTTCTTTTCCAGGAGAGGAAAATGGGGCAGTGCTCCTTATCAGTCATGGCCACGAGCCACTATTTTGAACTGCAATTTGCTTCCTTGGGGCAGACGTTTCCTGGTGGGATGCCCTGTGGGATGAGCAGCCCCAGTGCTTGTTTTGGGGTTAGCCAGGCAGGTGGGAATGATGACTCTGGTACCTGCTACAGAGAGTGCTGGCAATTAAATGCCAGCAGGATTGAGCTGTGCCATATCTTCATAAACTCAGGAACTGTCCTCTAAGGGCATGCAGGTTGAAGGCGTTTTAAGTGTGTCACATGCATGTTGGCCTGGCAGCAAATCAGTCTGATTGAATGGAGCAAAAATGCACCCTCAGAGGTTTCTCTTGGCTGCACTGAATCCTGCAGGGTACCTGCAGCTCCTCGCCAGGACCCAATGGCAGGGTAACGATGGATTTAGCTAAATTAGGTGATGTCTTGGCTTCAGAGCACTGTAGTGAGATAAAAAGAGAAATTCAGATCTGACTGGTGTCGTGGCTATGATTTTTCATTATAATTGCTGAAAACTCCCTTCTATTGGCTGCCTCATGTGGCCATTGCTTGTTAAGGGAGCCTCTGTGGCTTCTTCTGCTTGGTCTTGACTGCTTCGTGGCTCACCTTTTAACAGATTCACCTTCCCCGTGTGACAAGTAGCATTCAGAGTAGGAGAGAGGCTCATTAATGGATGTGAATATGTGGCAGGCATGGCACTAAGGTGTCAGGCACAAATCCAGACATAGCCTGGTGGCTGCAAAGAAAGAAAAGCTGAGTGACAGGACAGCCTCTCCCAGTCATTTCCATGCTGGAAATCTCCCATTAGAAGTATTCAAAGTGCACTGGGAGGCAAATAGATGGGACAAAGCTGATTTTTATATCAAACAGGCAATGCAGCACTACTGTACTGATTGTATAATTTATTTTAATATGTAGTTCAATAAAATCCCCAGGGATAGTCTTTTTCAGCTTTGAGGCCTGGTTTGCCATTTGCAAACTGTCAGAAGCTGTAGTGATTCTTATTCAGCAATGGAAGAGGCCAAAAGGGAGGTGGAAAGCTCTTCCACCGGGTAAGGGAATTACCTTCATCGTTCAAAGTGCCATCTTCCAAAGTTTCTGCTTGAACATCCCTCCCTCTTCCCAGAACAATTCTGAGCAACTCCATTCATAGGAGGAAAGGCACTCAGAGCAGGTTTCCTGTGAGGCCTTATCCATGTCTCAGGCATGGCTTGTAGTGATAAAAGGTAAACATGTGGTCCAGAAGCCCTGCAACACGAGCTGTAGCAGATATCCATGTTCCTGGGGGCTCTTCCCACACCTTTCCCCTGCCTCTTCCAGAAAGACAGATGGAGAAATAATTTTGTCTGAATTTTTTGTCTGTGAAAAGTCATCCAGGAGGGTTACAAAACCTGACATCACTTTTGTTTTCCTTCCTGTTCCCAAGCCCTTTAGTCTGGATTTGTCCACACAGAGCCCTGACAGCAGCATTGGCACAGCTCTGGGCAGCTCTGCTGGGTGTCCCAGCAAACACAGCTGCTCGTGCAACAATGCCATGGCCCAGAGGAGATCTCCACCCAGGCACCTGAACTGATTCCAATCCTGGAACACTGAGGAAACAATTGCAAGCATTCAGGCTTAGGTAAAAGGACTGGAAAAGGCTCCAAAAATGTGGAACGGCAGGGCTTAAGTGCGAGCATCCTGAAGAGGTCCTGTTTAAGTGCTGGCACAACAGATCTCCCTGACAGGAACCACCGTCACCCTCCTTAGGGATGTTTTCTAGACAAAAACACAAAGAAAAAACCCACTTAAAGACCCCAAAACTGGTTGCTAGTACCAGTTAGTCTCCCCCTCCATAGATGTGCTCGTGCATCCCTGCTCACACCACTGTGCAGTGGTCCAAGCAGGCTTAGGTGCACATGTTGGAGCTCCCGAGATGGTGTTGGCTGCAGGGTCACCAGCACAGCCACAATCAGTGACTGGCATGGTGTCTGCAGTGGTGGAAGCAGCTCTGAGTTTCCCTAGCCCATACAGATCCTTCAAGTGGCCTTAAGAAACTTGATTTTTGACAGAGGATGTCCATTCCCAGAGCTAAAATGTGAGGCATTTTAAAGGACTTACTCAAACCCACTGTGACTCATGCAAAAAGAAAGCGTTTATGGATATGAAAAGACCATTTATCCCCTCTACACACAAACCCATTTTTTTTATCCTTTCCAAAGGATTGTAAAATCTTTGGGAAAAGGGACTTCTTGTTGCTCTCAATTCAGGGCTTTATGACCATGTGGTATTTAATTTTCTTCTGAAAGGAAATAATGGAAAAGTATCTTTCTCCTTTTTTATTTTCTTTTGGGTTTGTTTTTTTTTTTTTCCTCTCTGCAGCAATTTAGGCTATGAGACGATTCAAATTATCAGGATTTTCTCTTCATGTTTTCTAATGTAAATATATAAAATATGATGACTGGGAGGGCTGAAAAAATGTCTATGAAACCCTGGTAGCTGACAGATTAATGCTTCATATCCTAGATAATGGTCTCTTTACTTGTTCATCAATCCAGTGTAAAAGAATTTCAAAATATTAATAAAATATAAAAAATTCCTTAGAACTCCCACAACCTCCAGCACCTGCACAGATGAGATCCAAGCCTCAGTCTGCTCTCTAGGGATGGCAGTGTATGTCCTCGCTCATCAGACAGTGTTGGCAGAGGAGGTGTGCTGGGGACAGCGTGCCCTTCTCTGAATGCTGATGCCACATGACAGTGCTCCTGTCAAGCACTCTCTGAAGGACTCTATTCAAGATTTATTTTTCCTCCTCTAAATATCTTCTTAAAATCACTGCTGCTTATTTGTACAGCTTTCTCAGAGTCCTCTTTCTCCAGCTTGTTTATAGTTGGAAGGCCTTTGCTTATTGCTCATCCTAATCTCTTGCATCTTTACTTGGCCACACTGAACCTCCTGCCCTCACCCCTGTCTCCACTTCCTACTACTGATTGTGTTTTCTTTATGGATCTTTTTATGTGTTTAGCTTTCTTTCTGTTCACAACATGTTTGCAGTTACCAGGATCACAGACATGCTTCCAGGATTAACTCTTACCTTGCAGAAGGATCTCTTTTCCTAAGACAGCCGAAGCTGTCTCTAGCTCACCATCAATCTTTACCTGTGCAGCAGGGGCAGATGACCTCAGTTTGCTCCTGACTAAGGCAAACATCCACTGATTTTGGCCTGTGAGGTGTCCATGGTGGCATTGGTTCCTGGGAATCAAGCCTCCATGCCTGGCCTGCCTGTGACCTAAGGGCATCATGAGCTGTGGCACTGCTTTTCACCATGAACCCTTCCTTTTCACTTCCTCCCTTCTCTGCCTCCAGCCATGGCAGTTTGCCTGAATAGTTTCTTGAACCCATTTGTATTTTTTTCCTAGAAGCCCTTTTGAACCACTGATACATGTTTCCACTTTTCCTTCACACTGATGTAAAGGCTGGCAGTGTCACATTCTTGGCATGTGCAAAAACCAGCTCCTGAATTTCTCTGCTCAGGAAGTCTATATACCATCCATCCTTACATAACTTGCTTGACCACAGTATTTTCCTAATCTCTATGCTTTCTTGGCTTACTTGAAGTATTTGCTTCTGATTCCAATCTTAACAATGAGCTACTGCTCCCAGATTTTTTTAGTTTCATATATGAGAGGCAAGCACAAGTTCTCCAGCTCCTTATATTTACAATTCCTCAGTAATTTTCCCACCTTATCCATTTAGCTCACCTACACATTATAGGTATTTTAATGAAGACACTAATGCTAACTCAGCATTTATTTTATATATTCAGGTAATGTGCAGTAAAGCATGTTGCTAGTCTGCATTCTCCAGTACAACATATTTTCATTCTGTGCCAATTGCTAATTGGGTAGCACTTGCCCTGGCACTACTATTTTCATTCCTTGCAAGTATCTAAGTTGCTAACCAAGTTGCTTTTCTGTAGTAGCAGGTAATTAATTTTTCTCAATGGAGATAAACACATAGCACTCTTCTTCATGCTGTTTCATCGTTTAAAAATACTAATTATCTCAGAAATTCCAAGGGTTTTGCCTGATTCCTTAGCATCCCCAAGTTCCTTATGAAATCCTCTAAATGTAAAAACTGATTTTAGACATTTAAAAAAGGAAGAACATTTACACATCCCTGGTGAGGGTCACTTACTAAGATTATCTTGCAAAATGAAACCATGTAGCATGTATTTATATTCTGTCTTTCCTCAGAAAGTGCTTTTGAATCTTATAACGGCCATAACAAATAGGAGAAGGGCCTCATATATCACGGGAACATATAACCCCAGACATAAAAACAAGGCACTTCTCAACATCTGATCCTCATAGGCTTCCTCTTTAATGAACAGAGAGGTAAAATGAACACACAAAATTACCCTGCTGTCAATATCTCACTAGTTTCCAAAGAAGGTGATCTGAGCTCCAAATGTACCCAAGGATCTTGTATCATTCCCCCAGGTTAAAAAACAAGGAGCTGTAACATTGTGATGCCATCTTTGTCTATCTGGACAGCACAGAGTGAGTTCTACAACTCATGTGATGTTTGTGCAAGGAAAGGAAAATTATCTATAAAAAGAAGAAAAGGTGCTTCCACAAATCCTGCCATATGTCTCATTGGGTCAGTTAATTCCTGTCTGCACTCTGAGATAGAGCTGTGTCTCAGCCTTACAAAAGGAAAAAAAATACAGTCTGTTTTGCAGATTTGGTTGTTTTCTGTTAAGTCAGCTTCTGTACCCCTTTTGCCAGCAGAGCCTTCTGACTTGTGCTGCCTTCTAACTTTGACTCAGGCCTGACTTGGCACTTCTCAAAACCAGGGAGTGTCTCCAGTGACTTCTGGGGACATTGGTTCCATCCTGGATTCCTGACCCTCACCACAGAAACGTGCTGCAGAGCACGTTTATAACTATATTTAATTTTTGTCCCCCTAGAATTAAGTTTTTGTTGTTTGGCCTTTTTTTTTCCTCATGACTGAAGGAAACCCCAGCTCAAAGTGGCTTGCAGGACAGTGTCAAAGGGAACATGCTGATTTTTTTTCTTTCTCTTCTTTGGAGTAAAATATTCTCAGGGGCTCTTGGATGGCCTTCCTTTTGACTCCCAGTCCTGAATGAGGCTGTTGGGCAGCGTCAGCTCTTCTCTGTTGTGCTCTGCTCCTCAGTCCCGTGAGTACCAATGGAGTGACTGATACTGCAGCCTCTCCTTATGTGCACAGACCCTTTGAAGTCACTTCAAAGGGGCTGTTTGCAAAGGGGCTGCAGGTACCAGGCGGTTAAATATGGCCAATGCCGTCTCGACTGTTTAACGATTCAAACATTATTTCTTATGAGCAAACAGAGGCATTTTTTTATATTGTTGACACTGATCCTCTAGCTTAGCAAAAGGCACTCGTGCAACGTTTTCTGCCTCAATTTATCATCTGCCCTAGGCATTCGTTGCACTTTGCTCATCATTAGGGAAGAAATAAAAGCCATTCACTAATCCCCAAACCACTTTGTTCCTCTATGGCCCTTCAAAGAGCAGGGCCCCTAAATGGTGATTAAGGACTCTGGAGACCTTTCTCAAGAGAGATTCCTTTGCGTCCCCATATCAGGTAGAAGGAATCGAATTCTCAGGCTGGGCAGTTTTTTTAATTAATTCCATGGGACTGAAAATAAAATAAAATAAAATAGGATAATTATATGGGGTTTTAACATTTTCATAGGCTTTTAATGTTACCTTTAAATAAAACCAACTCTCTTTGCTCAGTTTGTGGATTTAAGGTGATGGAGTTAATTTGCAGGCTGAGGAAAAGGTTGGAAGTTAGGCTAAACTCTACCTGGCCTCCTGCTGAAGAAGCAAGAAGCCTTGTACCCTCTTGCCCTTGGCCCTGAGATGTTGTCTGCCCAAAGGCAGAGGAACTTCAACTCCTCCAGCAACACGGGGATAGGAGAGGCCAGGATTTGGTCTGAGCCCCAGCCCCACAGCATCTGCCAGACTCTGGGCTTTGAGGTGCAGGGGCAGCTGCCCACGTGTGGAGCATCCTCTCCGCAGCCCTGGGTGTTTGCTGATGGACATGAACCCTCAACACCAGCAGCTGTGGCAAACACTTGGTTTTCTTGCACCCCTTGGTGCAAGTTGAATGTTCTCATGTATGTGTAAATTGTGGGGGAAAAAAACCTGACATCTGTGGTCATTTGCATGGGTGTGAGTTGGGGGCTGGGTAGGAGTTCAGCAGAAAATACCCGCCCTAAAAGCTGGAAAATTTAGAGGCCTTCTTTCTGTTTTATGACATGTCTGGTTTTTATCTGTGTGTTTTTTTCTTCTTGTCAGGAGCCCTTTTCTGTAAGCTTGTGCCTGATGAATACTGATTTGAGACCTCTAGTTAGAAGCTTTCTCTCATTCCCCCCCAGACTGGATGGTCGCATTTCTTATTTTCCTTTGAGCACAGCAAAGCTGTTTTTAGTTCTGACGCTGTTGTTAGAGGTTTGGGGACACAGGTGCATGCGTGGGAGAGTGGAGGCACAGCCACAAGTTGGAACACTCTCTGTGTCACTGTTAGGGAACTTCCCCCTTTCACCTCCATCCCCAACCATAGAAAATGCAGGATTTCAGAAGAACCCCTGCATGACAAAAATGAAATATGTTCCACCTCTTACAGCTGGCTTCAAAAGCTCAGCGCAATAGAAAATTGTGATGAGTCAGAAATGCCCATGAAATGGAAATAATTGACATGGTTCTTCTTATGGTAGTGTTTCTAGGGCTGCTTTGTTGTGAGTCTCCATTTTAGGAGAACAGTGGGAAAGTCTTTGTTGCAAAAAAAACTTCTGCAAAAAAGCCTTCCTGGTATCAGTGACACTCTTGTTTAAAAAAAAAAATAAATCATGAAGTCACCTCACAGGTAAAGGCAATGACATTGGAGCTGTAAAGGGGCTGTAGAGCTGCCACCACTTCCATTGGGTGGTGCAGGAGCCCTCAAGAAATGACTCCCAGGATGTTCTAGAAACTGGTGCTGTTGGTGCCTGTGAGGAGAGGAAGAGGGCAGTTCTGCAGCAGCAAATGAGCTTTAAAGCTTCACTGTTATCTGTAGTGAGTGCCACGGTGCTTTGCCAGCCTTTCTCCAAGGAAGACTGGTTTATGCATTTTGTACAAACCACTGGCTGACCTACTAAGCTATGTTCTCCTCTCAAGTCAGGCCCTGTAGTGTAAATCTGGAGTAAGCGGGTGTGAGCCAGTGGAGGCTCAGCAGCTCCAGCTGAGCAGAATTTGTCCCTTTGGTTTTTCTCACCTCTGGTGGATTCATCTGTCATTGGGAAGAAGCAGAAACTTATAATTAACAGAGAAACAGGAAGGGAAGAGCAGAGTTCAAAGCTGTCTGCCAAAAGAAAGCGATCCCAACCGAGTCTCCCATGATTGTGTCTGGGATGACAATCGCAGCCCAGCACTTCCAAGGACAGCTTATTGTTGTGCCGTGCTCCCCGTCCTCAGCCGCCACTATTGTCCGCCTGCCTTGCCTCGCTTGTTGAGCTGGAAGTTGCCAACCCAAAATTAGGACTCTTCAGGGGCTAAAGGTCAACTGGCAGCTTTGTGATCTTTCTGAGGATGTGAGTTAAAATGAGATCACAGAAAAGTTTTCAAACGATGAGCAATGCAGTGGCCTAGTGATAAGGACTGGAGCAAAACTGGGGGGCTGATCCATGCCTCTGGGTAAATTTCTATACAAGTGCCGGTCTCATTTCGTCCATATAAAACAAGCCTGGTTTAACCTATTTAAAATGGGGTTAAAAGGGGTCATAAATCTCTACAGGAGCTGAGGATCCGCAGAAAACTCGATCTGATCTCTTTTACATCTGTTTCAGGTTCTCAGCCTTATCTGCCTCAGCTGCCTTTGCTCTTTGTGGCCGCACACAAATGCCATTAAACAAAAGTCCTTTTGCCGGGGCTGAGTGGCAGGTATAGGGTGACCGTGCTGCGGGGGCAGCGGAGGCGGCGGGGGGGAGCGGTTGCCGCCGACAGCCCCCGCAGCCCGCCTGATTGACATTGTAAATCTATACAGAGGGGTTGTTTGAGGGGAGCCCGTCAGATTGACAGTGTAAATGTGTAACACACACACACAGCCTGGGAGAGAGGAGCCTGCCGGCGGGTGGGAGAGCGCCGGCAGAGTGCCGGTCACACGGAGATTGAATTACAGCTGCATTAGATCAGAGCTGTGGGAAACGGCACCTCCTAAACACACACACGGCCGGCGGCGGGAGGGCGGCCGGGGAGGGCGGGCAGCTGCGGGCCGGGCCCCGGGCAGCGCCGGCGGGGGAGCCGAGAAACTCCTGGAAAAAGGGGAGAGGCCGGGATGGGAAAGGCGGGATGGCAGCCCCGCAGCTGGAGCGACCAGGCTCCAGAGGGGATTTTGCTGGCTTTAAGCGATACTTTTGAAGATTTGCAGGTTTATAGCGTTTCACTGCCACTGTGGGGAAGAATCTTAAGACCACCGTCCCCCTCAGATACCAACCGCCCCCTAATCCTTTTGATTGGCCATACACTCCCCTGGCATCCCACGAACCTGCGGCATTAGAGCCTCCGAGCCGAGGGCCGGGGCGGGGGGGAGCCTGGAAAACTGAAACATTTTAAGCCCTATTAGAAAGGGCAAAAAGTCAGCGGGCTTTGAAATGAACGCGCTCAGCAGGAGCGGTGGAAGCATTTCCAGGAGACAGCGGGAAGGCATTTGTTTTCTTGGCTGGCACCAAAGCGCCGGCTCGCCCTGCCGCGCACAATGCGTGGTCTTCGGCGGGGCCATCGCACCTCGGCATCGACAGCCGCCCCTCTGCCCCCCGCCCCTCCTCCCCAGCCAGCCACTCTTCCATCGCCCGCAAGAGGAACCCTCTGCCGAGACTGCTCTGCTGAGGAACAGCCTCCTTGCTCTCCCTTTAATCGCCTGTGTTTGCACGTCTCCCCGAGGGCTGGATGAGCAGAGGTCAAAAAATGACCATAACGGCTCCTATCCACAGACCACATTAAAAAAAAAAAAAATTGTTATTTTTATTATGAAACCAACTTTTCAGTACAGTATTTTAATTTTATTTTCCAGTGTCTCCTCCTTTGCATAATCCCTTCTCTGCCCAGCTCTACTCACAAACACTGGCCAGTCCATTTCTAATTTCTCAGCCTCCAGGCTAATTCTCACAAATAAAACTCAAGTCAAAGGGTGAGACAATGCCTGATATAGGAGCTGGGGCTCCACAGACTCCAAAGATCCAGAGGGCAGCTTGCCTCCAGCTACAGGGCAGGATCTGACCTACATTTTACTGCACTTGAAGTCTCAGAGACTTGCTGTGAGGCTGATCAGTGCAGCTTGGCTGAGAACCAGAGCAACTGGCAGAGAGCAGGGAGAGGCTTTGGCCAAGCCCATGAAGTTGTCTAGAACTGGGAAAAATGTACAGGTGTGCTATGAGTTGTAATGAGGTCCCTGCTGTATAAAAAACAGAGATATTTTTCTCCTGCTTTTCCCAGGTGTTTGTAGACCAGACCAGAGGCCTACCCTCTCCACTAGTAAAATTTTCCCAGTAAGGGCAGACCCCTGGCACTGTCACATTTTGTCACAGTGAGCTGCAGACTGAAACAAGCAATGAATGGCTTGTGCTCAGCATGAAGGGTACAAAAAGGCCCCTACACATCCTCTGCCTGCATATCAACGGGAGGGAAACGTCCCTGGCTTCAGGTCATTTCACATTTACTGACATCATAGCTGAGAGCAAAACCAGTCCTTAATTTCCATCTCTCTGATAGACCCAGGTCCTCAAAGAACCTACTACCAAAACCATTCAAACTCCTCCAGGTTGGCTGACCTGGCCTGAGTAATTAATTCCCTCAGCTATGGTGGCAGAATTGCTGAGGTGTGTGGGATGGAGGGATGATGAACACCTTGAAAGGCAACTGCTTCAGCTGTATCAGCTGCAGCCAGACCAGCCTTGGGAATCTGGTTCACAGCATGTGTCCTTTGGCACCAGCATTCCAGGGTGGCTGGCCAGGCTTGGCCAGTCTTCCATTATTAGCCAGGTTGTCTGGTTGCTCTCCAGCATGGTTTTAGTCCAGTCTCCAAATTGCAGAAGAGATAAGGCCACTCTCTTTTGAGGGGAAAGAAAGTTCAGCTGTGTGTACAAAAGCTGTGTTGTGGCACTTAGCCTCATGAGCCCTGGTCTGTTTATTTAAGAGTATAGACATAGTTCAGGTAGAGTAAGCTCAGAGTTTTACAACAGGGGTTTGCTACTCCCAGTTCACAGACAACCTGCTACCTGACAGGCTCTGACACTGCTTTGGTTCACAGGATATTTAATCTCAAGGCAGAGCCTGGCTGACTCCACGAGGAAAATATCCTCTCCAGTGCATCTTTTTCTCAGTCCCCTTGCTCACAGGCCAGCCAAGGTCAGGGGAAGACACATGAAGATGGACATATCTTTATGTCTCCTTCTGTAAGAGATGTCTGCGTTACTCAGTGTGAGGGGATCTTTGAGCCCTGACTGCTTGCAAGCCTCATCCCCACAGGGTTTCTTACTACCTATCCAGAGTTCCTTACAGCACTGACTGCTACGGTATTTTTAAAGTAAATATACAATACACACACTCAATGTTGTGGTTGTTTATAGTTTGTTCAATTTTGTAAAGAGTGTAAGGATTTTTCCAGAAGTTGTTTGAAGATAGTGGAGCCCAGATTCATGTCGCTTTGATATTCATACTCTATTACACTTATGAGACTTGGAAAGATGTGTGGGGCAGTGTCCCCCACCTCTCTATCTTTAATCTGCAGTAGCTGCCATGGGTGCAGCTGTGCTCTCGCTGACCAAATCACTGCTTGATCTTGTCATTTTTCCAGGGCTAACCTTGCTGGAGGAGATTGACCCAACTTTCTGGTGAAGCTGACACAACATGTGGGAGAGCCCTGGGGAGCAGGTGCCCCACTCTTTGGCCCACAGCCAGGCCTCTCATCCAGCTAGCACTAACCGTGTGAAGATCTTTCTTCTTGCACATAGACAGTTTCTTGTTGCAGTCTCCCAGCTGAGCCTTGGACTCTCAGGAGTGAAGACATTACTACTTCAAGAAGACCCTATAGGACTAGAAAATCGTGTTCAGTTACTCAAAAACCTCCTTGATTATTTCTGTAGAAGGATCTGCTACTTGGCAGCAGATTATTGCAGAAGACATTTTGTTGTACAAAATGCACAAAACAACAGAGACTATAAAAAACAGAGGCTTTTACTCTGTGCAAGTTTTATAGTCTGAAAAGTCTCCATGGCTTTATGAGCCTTTTTTATGGATTTTATGAGAGGTAACCATTAAATGAGGTGGGAAATCAGAGCTACAGATGCATTTGAGCCTCAGCCATCTTGACAGGTCTTGGCCTTTGGGTGAGAAGGTGCTGATGCAGCATGGCAGGGCAGGAGGCAACACAGGGTCCATTTGCAGTTCTGCAGAGGATGATCAAGGCTTACAGCACAAATATATCACCTTTGAAATTCCAGTGCTATCAGGACTGAATCAGTGTAAATCCAGAAACTCTGGCCATCAGCAGCTTTCTGTGGAGCCTTTGAGTAACAGCTATTCCTCAAAGCAGAACTCTTTCCCAAATGGGATTTTGGAGAGAGAAGTGCTTCAGTTTATTTTGATGTTTTAATAAATGTACTCTAAAACATAATTATAATAAAATTGCTGTTAGATAAATAGTTGTGAACTTTTCCTAGATTATGAAGTTGCCAACTTTTCTGTGAATTCAGTTTGGAGTCTTCTTAGTATCAGGAGTCCCCCAACCCTTTTAACTTCAGAGAAGACCCACCTAACTGGAATATCAAAAAATAGCATATGCTGTCCTTCAGATAAGTTGAATTTATTGTGTCTGCATGAGATCCTGTCTGTTCATTTACCTGGAAGAGATAAATTTTCTCCTTTTTTACTGCCTGCTTCCAATATAATTTCTCTTTGCATTCTCACGACATGTTAAGTATCGACAATTGCATTTTGTGCTGAGGCTGCTCCAGTTTTCATGAGAGATGTAGCAGTTCAGCTAGGGAACAATCCACAACTTTGACTTCTCTGCAGGACTCTGCTATCTCACATAACCACTGATCCCTTTCTGAGCTGAAAGCAAACCTCCGTGTGAAACACATTGATACGGCCACCTCAGCACACCCCTTTCTTTTCTTTTTTTTTTTTTCAACCTGAATTCCTGCTGGCTCCCAATGCAAATCATTTCAGTCCTGCTTCACAATAGAGCAGGAAGGCTTTCCACTGGAAAAGCATTCAGTTTTGAAAGTGCTTGTGGTGCTGGGGAAGCTCACAGGTTGCAGCCAAGCAGGGCAAGATCACACTTCCAGGAAAGTATGACTAACCCGATTTCCACATTGACTTAGCACACAGAGTGCCCTGGTAAATATAGCACCTCAGAGGTCATAGGGATGGGGTGCTGGGGGTAGAGTTCAGTTAATTTATGGCCAGGCAGTGCAAATCAGGGGATTCTGCCCTTTGATGTCAACTCTGTTATCGGCACCAGCTCGCTGGGTGAGTGAGATTAGTGAGTGTGCATTATAAGGTTTCAGGGCAGGATGTTGTTTCCTGGATGGGCAGAAATGGGATGGTGAATCTGTCAGAGCTGGTGGGCTGCTGATGGAGGAAAGTGTTTGGTGGGGAGGAGGTTACCAATGAAACAGCTTATTTAGGATGGTGAGGCACCAGAACAGGTTGTCCAGAGAAGTTGTGGATGGCCCATCCCCAGAAGTGTTCATGGCCATATTGGATGGAGATTTGAGAAACTTGGTCTAGTGAAAAGGTCCCTATCCATGGCAGTGAGGATGAAACTAAATGGTCTTTAAGGTCTCTTCCTACCCAAATCATTCTGTGATTCCATGATTCTGTGATTCCATGACATCTGCAATTGCACACTCCATGAGCTGTTGATCCCCCCTTGACCTCCAAAGGCTATTTACAGAGTAGCTGTAGGTGTGAGCCAGCTCTTCTGCTGCTGGCAACAGCACAATGGCCTGTGGTCCTCATTACCTATTTGCCTATAAATTGTTCAGGGTGTTGTCTAGTCACAGAAGATAAATGTCCCTCTTCTTCCATCTGCACATGCCACCCAAACAAGGGGTCATGTTTTGGATGTGGAGTCAGGACCCTGAGGGACCTGAAAAAGAAGCTGGGTACTGTTGCACTAACCTACTTAAAGCTCCTCTGATCAGTCTCAGACAGATGCTCACTCCTCTTTCATTGCCCCTTTCCTCCTAACAATTTGCCTGGTACTTCTTTCAAAAACAGTTTCATTGTATGAAAGCTAGTAGTGAAATATATCAGTATTTTCAGATAAAACAGTAACAGTTCTCTTTAAAACATAATGGTGCATGCAGAATGCATGCTTGGGCAATGCCATGGCACTGCCTCTCCTTGGTGAACCTACCCAGTGTCTCCATAGCATGTCTGCTGGTGATGAATGAGGACACCTCTGCCACGTGCCAAAAGGTGCCTGGTGCACCACCAGGCATCCATGGGAGCTGTCCTTCAGTGACTGCAGTGCATGACATGGCAGATACCGCATCACTGCTATGTTCAATTTCGTGTAGCTTTAAATAAAGGAGGAAAGATTTACAGGAGCATTGAAAGCATTAGAAGAAAACTTTCAATGCTTCTGAATTTTGATTCCTTTCAAAGAAAAGACAACAGGAATTTGTATATGAAAGTGTTCATGTACACCTAAAAGAAGCAAACAGCAGCCCTGTCTGTTTACCATGTCCAAAATCCACTGGAAACTGGAGACTGTCCCACTGAAAATACCAAAAAAGAAGAAATCTTGTGTAAGGGGTGAAGCAACAGAAGTGCAATCTAGTGGTTAGGGCAGGTGCAGGACTGACAGGATGTCTTTCTGGCAGTGGTTTTATTCCTGGCTTTACTGCAGCGTTCCTGTGTGCCTGGCCAGGAGCCGCAGGGCTGGACAGCGTAAGCATGTCTGGGGACATACTGTGAGCAAAGCTCTGAGCAGCCAGAGCACTGGGAGCAGGACTTAGCTCTTGGAGCAGCTCATGAGCTGCTCTCATAATCCAAGCTAAGGGGTGTGAGGCCATCACACGGCCTGGTCTGGGGCAGAGATCTGTGGGAGGGCCACCATGGGAATGTTGTCTCATGATGAAGGGGACACAGGCATCAAGTCAACCACGGCATCACTGCCGTGCAGCTAGGACAAAGCAGGATTTTGAGTTACAACTTTCTGATCCCAAATCCAGGGCAGCAGATCAGCATGTGGCCTCCTCCCTGGCATTTACATTTTCACCTCATGTGGTCACAGTGGAGATTACTGGACTTGGGAAACCAAGAGCCCTCATTCAAGCACACCTTAGGGGAAGGAAAGAAATGGGACTGAAATGCAGGCTGTCATTTGTGGTCTAATCAAAGGAGCTTCTCCTTCTGCTCTCATCACCCTCTGGCTGAATTGCCTCTCCATGGGAAGGATAAGTGAGGTGGATGAGGGAGGGACATGGATTCAGAGGCAGCAGCCACTATTTATACCCATTGCACATTAAAGGTGACCTCTCTGGGCTGTCCATGTCCTCCTCACTGGCCGCCTCACCAGGCTCAGATAACAAACAGCCCTGGCTGCCCTGCAGATCTGTCGCAGGGATTATCTGCTCGTTTGAAGTGATATTTAGTTGGTCTCAATCAGAAATCTGACCTCATCAGGTTTGCATTAGCTTGTGCAGAGGTAGTAGTTTCACACGCTGACATGGTAGCAATTAAGTGAGTTGCTACTGGTTCTTACCCCAGGGTACAACTTTGTTTTGTTCCTTGCAGATTAGTGAGGCTGCATGAGTTTTCCACATAGTTTTCTTTCCTGTAGACCCTGGCTATTTCATGTTGAACCCTCTGGGACCATTTATTAGACCACACAAACAGTAGTTATTTTCCAAAAAGTCCAACAGTGTTCCAGACCTCTTGCATGGCCAGTTATAAAAAATATTATGAATCTTAGCAAGGGAAGGAATTTCACTGAAGCCAAAGAAACCAAAGAAACTGCACAAATGCAGGGAATGCAATAATTTTGAGTAGCAGGAACAGAAATAAATATCTTTTCAAAAATGCATCATTATGACCTTCTTCACATGGGAGGTAAGAGTGAAGGAGAGCACCTCCTGGGTCCTCCTTCATTTCCTCCCTCGGCTTCTTGCCTTGGTCAAACCACAAACCTCATCTCCTCTTCATGTTAAACCTTCCTGAGGGACCTAATTATGGCCTGGTTGCCGCTCACGTCAGCCCACTGGAAGAGCCCACGTTTATTTTATGACTGAAGCTGAAGGCCTGACATTCGGGAAGGGGTTGGCTGTGCCCCACCCTTGGAAACAGTAACTTACTATGAAAGAAAGAAGTTCACATAAAAAAAAGTGAAATGTATCAAAGTTATAGCAAATCAAGACAAACACACACACACATACAAGGAACTATCTGAGCCGAAACTCAGCCTCTTACCATTATGAGAGCAAATGCTTTCACAAAACGAGCTGCTTTCAGATGAACTTTAGTGTGTGACAGTTTTTCATCCTGGGGACCACATGCCTCTGTGTAGCAACTGCACAACCCTATGTCTTGTGGATGCCATACGCAATGACTGCTGTTCATTACTTTCTGGAGTTCCCTCCTACAATATTCTGAGGCAGTCATGCAGGGGAAGTATCTTATTCCAAGCCCATTGTATTTCTCTTAGCATTTGCACGGGTCAGGACTGAATTATTTTCATGTGAATTGAGGGACAAAATTCACATCTATTCATTTCAAAAATGTAAAATTCCAAAGCCAAAGTTTCTTCAATCTCCTAAACCAAACCACAAACATACAGGAAGAAGAAAAATTAATAAAATAGCAATTTGCTACCTGGTCAAAGGCAATAGATGATCACGTTACCCCACTATCATCTTGTGAACATCCACTAACTTAACGTCTTTAAGTCATTTCTCAGCAGGCTGACATTTATTGATGTCAAATATATAGAGTCAGTTACTGCAAGTGACCTAAGCTACCATTGCTGTTGGATGACTTGGGCAACTCCTCTATGCTGAATGTCCTGAAAGCTCTCTGAAGAGCTGTCATTGCTCATGCACAGCACTGGCCCCAGCAAAGCTTCTAGATAGGAATTCACCAACATTGGATGCTTGGCATTGCCACAAGCACAGCTAAGCAGAGGGAGTGGACAGGCGCAGGAAAGTCAGTATGAGTGTTCTTAGCTCTGATACCCACACTTTGGAGGGCTACAACATACAAATACAGCTAACACATGAAGCAAGGAGTTTGGTGTTTCTAACAAGCTCAGCTCAGATCTTTGCAGCAATTGCCACAGCAGCTGTTAAGTCCGTAGATCTTTTGAAAAGCACATTATAGCTGTGTGTTTGTATGATGGCAAATCCAGCTGTAAACTACCAGCTGAGGATTTTCCTGAGAGAGTGAATGGCCTGCTGCAGAGACCTGACTCCTGTCACGTTTTCTAGCTTGGGAAGTGAAGCTCCTGCCACTTGTGCCTCCCAGTGCAGCTGGCAAGTGAGAAGCAGTTCAGTAGAAAGCAGAGAAGCGGCTTTCCTTTACTGGTACATACTCATGACAGGCAGTCTTTGGCACCACTTGGCAGAGGTGTCTGTGTCAAGGCTGGATTTCCACAGACCCAATTCTGTCTCTATTAACATCTGGAGGGTGCTGAGCTCTAGGTCAGGAAGGTCTCAGCTCCAGCAGCTGCAAACTCTCCCTGGCTAGGGGTCAGTCCATGGGTTTCTTAGCTGAGAAAGTTTACTTTAGCTGGCCTGCATCAAACTCATCCTCTACCAGCAGCAATGTGGTGGCATGAACGAGGCCTCTGGGAAACCAGCCACAGTCCTTGGTAGACTTGTCCTGTTTCTTCACAGCAGAGGTCACCTGTTAGTACTTCCCGCACACTGCTACACCTAGGCTCTGTTATGGGGAGCACTCCACCTCTTCCAGCCCCATGGAATCCTGAGGACTGTTTGTCTGTCTCTGTAATTAACAGGACTATCTCTATCATTAGCAGGAAAATGGCTATTTTTATATTCTTGTAGCACTTAAACTAAGAAAGCACTGTTGTATCAAGGAACACAGTGCGTGTGCATGTGCCAAGAGATTTCATGGATAACATAACCATTATGGATTTAATGCCCTCCTCCACAGTTTCACCAAAAGAGTGAAAAGCAAACAGAGCATTTTCCATGTTAGTGACCTCAAATCCAAACAGACTCCTTGTCTTCCTCTTGGTTGAAGTTTAGATGCTGTTTTCCTTTACAAAGACCCAAGTGACAAAGACTCCAATAAGCACAATTTCAATGGCTTTCTAAACTTATCCCATGACAGAGCAGGCATGTTGTATTTTCTAGGGCTTACAGGGTATTAAGACAAAATCAACTGACAGTTCAAAGGAGGCTGGGAACAGAAATTCTTGTTCCATTTATTATACTATTTCTGGTGGCAGCTACCACTTACATTTGTTGCTGTTTACTTTTCAAGAGGTCAAAAGCCAGTGTCTGCAGGAACGATGTCCTTGGGAGTTATAATATTCTGACTGTGTGGTTCCTTCCAGCAGCTTCTGTCTTTTACTGGTCCAAGGTATTTACCATCTTTCCATATTTTCTTTTCTTCACTGCATCTTAAATTATATATATATATATGCTTCCCATTAGCCAAAGCCCCTCCTTCCTATTACTTATGAGAAAGTGTAACAATGATGATATCGACTTCGAGTTTTGAGCCACAAGATTGATATTCCTCCAAAGTAAATACTGGCCTTGGTGGTGCCACAGTCAATATTTACTTTGAGTAAAATAAATCTTGCTGACAACCAAAACCTGAAGTCAATATTGGCTTGCTGTAATCCAGCTGGTATAAAGTAATCAGTTTCCTTTATAATACCTGGATGCTTTATGCAAATATTTTCAAGTTAAAGGTGGACTCTACATTCCTGTAGTTGTGAATGCAGTACTGAAACCATCCTCCCATTTTCAGTCATCACAAACCTGAGAACTCTCCAAGAGAGAGAGTATGAAAGCTCTCCTATCACAGAAACAATCTGTGAGTGACTGATTAACTATCTCATCTGTGTACTTACTCTGAGGCCCAATACTTCAGTGTCTAAGAGTCTTCCAAATCCTTTAGAGAGGCAAAGTTAAAAAAGGGGGTACCTTTTACTAGAGCAGGCAATATAACTGAGAAAGTGGGTAAACTAGATATACAAACCTTAGATCTAAAGATATGGACTCTTCCAGAAAACCCTGCATTTTGTTTATTTATACCATTATGTCTACAGCAATATCATTGCTGCTACTACCTCTAAGGATTGAAATAATATCTTCCTCCTAATCCAGTGGGAAACATTTTAGTACTCAGAATAGGTACTTTTTAAATGCAGTTCCTTTGGCAACCAAGTTTCACCAACCATCTCATTTATCTCCTGTGCTGTTTATGTATTTATTGATCAGACACTCCAAGCTCAATAATGTTGAAGCGTGTTGGCTACCATCCCACCACGTTTGATGAATGTCAGATTCAAACTAATGGATATCCTATGGGTTTTATGCAAACCTGGTGAAGAAAAGGGCCCTAGATTGGTTGTCCTCTGTTGGCCATGCCACAGGATTTGATCTGGATAGTCAGCATGCCCAAGCCCTCTGCCCACTGCAGCATCTTCTGCTTCCTGCCCACATGCCAGCATCCCGGTGCAGGCAGCAGCACCATGGAGCAAACTGGCAGGTACAGATTCTGGGCCAGAATCAGGATGTAGAGAATTATTCCAGAGAAAACAAGATTTGATTAATTCTGCTGACTGAGGAAAAGAACCATTTAATTTTTTTTTGTGTGTAACCAAGTATATTGTACCAGTACACACACCAAAAGAAAGTTGAAATGAGGTCATTGAATTTGTAGTTCCAGAAGGGGTGGCATCCTCACAGAACATTTTGCAATTACTGTGACCAGTGCACCCAGAAGTCTCTCCTTTAGCTGGAGCTCTGTTCCATTAAACTGACTGTTGTAGGCTACTGTGGCTATGAAGTCTGAGTGAAGCTCCCTCAGGCTTGTATAGGCTTTGCATATCAGGACACAAATCATGAAACACTTTCCATATTCAGTGAGAAAACAGGAAAAAGAACAGAGAACTTTCAAATGACTCACTGATGGGCTGGCTTTTTTTTTTTTTTTTTGTTCTAGTTAGAGCTTTTTATTTTCTAAATATAAATAATGAGTTGCAAGGACTAAAAAATAATTAACTAGATTTAGTTCTGAAGAAGCCTTGTAATTGTTACAGTGCACAGAGTTGCTTTGCTAGATTATTTTTCCTTTGGTTCAGGTTACTTGTGCAAAGATGTTGGTGGTCCTCACATATCCTTAAAAGATATCTGAACAGAGCACTCACACTCCCTGCAGTGCAATTCTGTCTGATTAGCAATCTCTCTGGGAGGTCAGTGTCTGGAGCAGTTTGTGAGTTGCATTATAAAAGAAAAAATAATAAGAAATTATGTTTACAGTCAGTGGAAGACCACAGGTGCAAAAAGCAGCAGATTCTATCAACTAGGTAAAGCCTAGTGTTCCCCTCAATAATACTGTAGCCATCCCAAAGGAGAGGGATGCTGTCCACCAGGAAGAGGGAGATCTGACAGGACATCGCTCAGGACTATTTGCAAAGATATAAACCTGGGGCCAAGTCAGGGATTATTTAATGGAAATAATGAAGTTAATGATGCACATGTGAATGCCTTCCATATTTCTATATGGCACCTTCTTCACTTGTCACCAGTTTCCTGAGTAAAGCAGGCCATGATGCAGGGTGGATTCTGCAGGTCTTTCCCTCTCTAAGCTTCTCCACATTCACAGTGGGTGAGTCTGACTTCAAGGCAGACTGTGCTTTCCAACCTGCTAGAGCACCAGAAATGCCTGCTCATCTGCAGAGGGCTGGGTCACCAGCTACTTGCTCACCTCTCCCTAAATTCTAGCTCTTTATCTCATTGAAGGCTAGACTGCAATTTACTTACCAAAGCAATTGGAGCTACTGCATAGATGCGAAGTGTTTGTAAATGACAAAAGCAATTATGAGCAGAAAGCCAGATGTGCATGATGGTATGAGGACACCACCTCTGAAGCCTTGCACAATAACTCTGTAAAATGCTTCTTTCTTTCCATGGCAGGAAAAATTACCTGCATTTCTTTGGGTCAGCCATTCATTCTGTACCTTCAACAATGCAAAATATTGTCCTGTACCCTGAGCTGAAGAGGCTACCATAGACAGGTAACCCACAAAGAGGGTTCAGTTTCTAAAACAAACAGGGTTGGGGGATAACATAAATGACAACATCCAAGGATTAATCCAAGGACTCTCACAGAGATGCCTTTTAAAGCTGAGCTGACTCACAGGGAAGCATTTCACTGTTTCTGAAACATAGGACTTGTTTTCCCCACTGAAAGGACAGGAAAACCCCAAACCAAACAGACTTGAGATATTTCAGTTCTCTGTAACCCAGGTGAAAGCAAAATAAAAGCGTAGAAATATTGGAATTTCCCAGAGGATGGAAATTTTTGCCTAGCTGCAATCCCACAATGTTAAGGCAGACTGATAGCACTTTGTGCCTTTCCTTTAAATGTACCAGAGTTGTACAGGAAAGCCCAGGCCATACTTGCACTAAGCCTGACTGTGGTCATTAGCAGCACACCTCTGCTTTCACAAGCTTGTGCCTGGTGAAACAGAATCAAACACAGATTTAGACTGTGATGTGCTTCTGGGTGAGTGCTTGGCAGCACTCCCTCGTAAGAAGTTAGGGCCTGCCTCTTCCTGAGCACCCTGTGCCTTCAACCTTCATGTTACCTGAATGATCTGAGAGGGGTCTAGTGTGGTCAACATTTGAAAAGCACCAGAGCCCCAGGGCTATGGGCAGAAGGATTTAACTAGAGATCTAGAAGTTAAAAAAACAAAACAAAACAAAACAAAAACAAACAAACAAACAAAAAAAACAACAACAAAACAAAAAAAAACAAAAAAAACCCTAAACCAAATCCAGTGTTGAGTCTAAAACCTGATCCATGCACAGGTACTTGGTGCTGCTGTGTGACTTGGCCTTGCTGTCTGACGCCTGCTCTAATAAGCAAATGCCATGACTCAGGTAATCTTCCCTCTCTCTCTCTGGGTCTCATTTCATTTTGCAAGCCATGGCATGAACTAGCTTAGCCTTGCCATAAAAACTGACTCACTTCCTAAGGGCAGGCTAAAATAACCTGAGGATTTTTTTTAAATGGTGCTTTTACCTTCTTAGCCACAACAGAAAGACATTGGGGATTTCTGAAGATTAAAAAAAAAATAAAATTAAAAAATCAGGTTTGTTAAACACAGATGAGATATTCTTTCCAGCCCAATTTTGTCTGCATCTCTGAGTCGCTCCTTTTCAGAAGAGAATCTGTGCCTCTCCGGTGTCTAGTGCTTGACAATCAGCACTTCTTCTCTCTTCCCTGAGTAGTAAAGCCGGGGGGAGGGAGAGGGCTGAAAGTAAAGCAAAGAATTGTTCAGATTGCCTAGATCCCTCCAGGAAGTGATCTTTCTGCTTTTACTCCAGACACACGCCTCCCAGCTAGCCAGCGGCTCCAGCTAATTAGCACACGTGATGGGAATAGGAAACAAAGCCACAAACAATAGTAGCGTGGGAACGCAGTGTAAACTGCAATTACATAGACCCCCCCTCCTCCCCCGCCCGCCCCCCACTCTGCCCTTTTCCAAATAAATAAATAAAGGCATAAATAAATAAATAAGTGTATAAATCTGAAATAGCTGCCGACAGTACAGCAGATAAGCGTGGGAGGCAGTGCAAACCGTGCTGGGGAGGAGGTAAAGATCGGCGTTTGCAGGGCGAGCAAGAGCCAGCTATTATTTTCATTCCATACTTCAAGTATATCGAGGCTGCTTCGTTTCCTTTTGTTCAGCGTTGGGGCACAACAGAAAAATCTGTTTGGGGAATTTCAGCACTTGCCAGGTCATGGGGGAGGTCACTCTACTTTTGTTGGGAGAGAGGCAGAAGAAGAAAGAGGGCAATCAAATATCCTCCTTGAGACAGCTTACAAGCACATGTCTCATGCTGTCAGGGGGCTAGGCTCCAGTGTGACACTTCCAGCTTCTTGTCCTCCTGCCAAACTGAATATGTTTGGTATACGTTATATATGTGAGAAGTGGTCACCACTTCCCTGGCCGACCACAGCTTTAAGACACAGTATAACGGAGCTATTGTGTGGGATTAAACACATTTGCTGTGGTTTAAGCATTAAGAGCGTGTGACTGTTTGCACTTGCTTTAGAGCACCGTCATTAATGTGACTGTGGAGGTGCTCCTAGAGAGCTCATCATCATCCTGGCATCTCAGCGCTTGCACAGTTATGTATTGAGAGCCATGCCCCAGACGTTTGGTTTGCTGACAAGTAAACACAAGGGATTTTTATCATGGCTAGAGCAGTATGAATCAAGAGAGGCCTGGGTACGCCTGGAAAGTAACTGCTGTAGCTGACCTGGCATGTTGCTTTGATAGTGTCTTTTCCCATATAACTGAGATTTTCTGGAATAAATCTTTCAGATGGGGGCTGTTTTGGAAGAAAACCATTTCCCCTGGAATAGGTTTTCATTATTAGAAGCAGCTGAAATGAAGGTTACTCAGAGAACAGTGAATCTATACAGGGTACAGCTTTTGCACTACTCTACTGGTCAGCTCTGCAGGGTCCACAAGTCTTGACTTTTCTGAAACTCTCGGGAATGCTGCTGTTTTTAAGAACCGTGAACAAGGCTGAAGTAAAGTAAGTCACAGGAAAATACCCTCAATTTCAGTGCAGGATGTTGCAAAGCTTTCGTGGCACTTCAAAATTGGCTTGAATCTCAAAATTATGGCCCCTCAACTTGGAGTCAAAATGCTCAAGTCAAATCGTAGGTACAGTATCTAACTATGTTCTGGCAAAATCACAGTGACACTTCTTTTCTGTGGTTTATTTTTTCCCTAGTATTCCATAATGTAGTGGAAGAGACAACTGATGATAGGATTTGATTTTGGTGTCCTGCAATATCCAAATACTCTGACTGTCTGGAATAAGGTTTCACATTCAAACCAGTAAAGCTTAGTCATTACCTAAAGCAGACAAATCAAGCTACTTTGCCAGGATCTCCATGATGAAACCTCAGCCAAAGCCCTGACCAACTTTATGGCAATTGAAAATCCCTGGCACTTTCTCACTCTTGTCACACATGCTAAACATCGCCTCACAGTTCATCTCTCTGTGGCTGGGGAGTGTCTCCTGTGGTGGCTGCTTCCCCAGGTCTAACTTTTGCTCAGGTGGCTGATCACCGTGGGTCAGCAGCTGTCTAGTAAAGCCTAGGGCAGAAAGGTGTGAGGTGAATACGAGTTATCATCTGAGAGAGCGCAGATGCTCTTCTGGGAGTCAGTGCTCACCACTTCAGATACGTAGTATTCACCATTTTCATTTAACTCACTTGTGCATTGATCTTAATAGCTGGTACCTTCAAAAGTCAGGGATTAATACTTTGATTTGCTTTATTCCAAACTGCCCTTACCAACAGCTACAGAGCATGCTCCAGTTTCATTTTTATTTTTTCACAATGAAATTCAGTTCAAATAAACTTTTCTAGGAAAAAAAAATATTTTTATTAGCCAAAAAGCCAGGTTTTCCCCTTGAAAGAGCATACTATAAAAAATTTGGTTTTCATGGTAAAACAGAAGGTCTGGGAGTTGTTCTCTATCCCCCACCTCCTCTCAATAATGAGTAGTACACACATATTTTTCACAAAGCTGCGTCTTACTGGCAAAGAAAACTCAAAGTAGGTCTCAGACTGTAAACTCTTTGAAGCAGGGACTTCCATATATCACTGTATAACACAAACATGGTTTGAACACTGCTTTTAAAACACTGAAGTTGTAAAATTGCACAGGAAAACAGCAAGTCAGGCTGTTCCTTGATGGACTGTGAAGATTTCAACAGCGTGAAACCAGAGCAAGTTTCTGCATTATTATTCCTCAGTCCATTTATGAGAAGCACTGTAGGAACAGAACAAAACTATTTTGGAAAACTACAGAGAACTTGGTTATAAAAAGTTGGCAAAAGGAAAACCTGGTTTTACTCTGTGATTTTTGGTGCCAACTATACTGTGATAGCGAGGAGTGATCACTGGTATAGGCAAGCTACCCATTTACAGTGAAATTGTCACCATGGTGGGATGGTGTCAGTAGTTGACACAATTTTGGGGCCATTGTCCCCTCTGGATTTAGCAATCCTGTCAGAGGCTGTCCTGCCAATAACATGTTGCTGACTTTTTTTTGTGTGTGATTTTACACGAGGTGCACTGTTATATGTATGGACAGGGTATCACTTTCCCATGATTAAGATCAAAGGTGTTTGCAAGTCAAAACAGAATTTTCTACACTATGCCACGTCAAGTTTACCTCCTTTTGCATCTATTATGAGACAGCCATTAATTAACATGACCTGGTGTCATTCTTCTTGTAGGGTCTTCCTGTGTCTTGTAGTGTCTTTCCACAGGACAGCCTGTGTTGTGGAAATGGAAGAAGGGATATTTATGGAAGAAGCTGACATCTGTAAGAGCCTTAGGTCAGATGGAACCTTACATAAAAAGAGAAGAGAGGCAAAATTTATTGTGAAAGGAAGCCAGATAATAAAATAGCCAATCTGCCTCTTCCCTCCTCAATCACAGGGCCAATGAAATATGAGGTAGCTTTGCCTGTCAGCAGCTTGAATATGCATTCACAGATTAGCCTTTTGCACAGTTATAACCCAGGTCTGGTTTTGGAGATGAGCTGAAGCCTGAGCAGGTAAATGCAAAGAGTACCTGCTGGAGCCCTCCAGAACAGATATCTGTTTGCACTGCTGCTCTTACTGTGCTGACAGTGCTAGTCTTGCTTATTCATAGCTATACACTGCTTCCAAAAGATGACACTTGAAACTCATCCTGCAGCAGAAGCAGTGCAGCTGGAGCATTCTGCTTACAGTAAAGACGGATGTAAATATTATTTATCCCTGTCCTTGGCCAGCTTGAAGAGAGGAATGTCTTGATGATCTGGCTATCACTACAGAGGCATGTGAATGTGTGAGGTCTATGCCCTTCTGCTGCAGCAATGGCTCCAGCACAAAGACACTCAGCACCTGCATGGCAGAAGCTGGGGCCAGTGTGCTTAGAGAGCACCCCAGCCTAACTTCTGAGCTGGCTATTTGGACCTCTGGCATGTGCAGACAGGAGTGTCAGAGTTCAGCTCCTGAGGAAACACATTTATAGTCCCAGTACTGCTAACAGATCATGCAAGGAGTCTAAAACCCTCCTCTGTCACTCCCATTCACTTCTCCAGCACTTCCATTTGACCTGTGATAACTAGTTTTGCCCTGTGTCAGTGGCACCAACAACCAACACTCAGCCTAAACTCCATAAAGAAAATAACAAGATTTGGAGCAACAACCTCTTGCTTGCAGAGTTGATGCCGCAGCTGGATATATGCAGGGAGGGGAGGTCAGGGGGGAGCACTGATGTTTTTGCCTGGCTGCAATGTGAGTGCCAGAGCCACCAGTTGAACTGGGCACAGTAACCATAGCAACAACGAGTTTCCGGGACTTGGGGTGACAGCTTGACGGGATTACTCTTCAAAGCACTTGCTCTCTGGGGAGAGAAAACCTAAAGGAAGGGGATGGGAGTTAATTTAGCACACACACACTGGAGCAAGGGTCAGCAGTGGCAGGTCTCTGCTGGAGGGAAGCCTGCAGCAGCAATAAATAACACCATTTCAAGCACTTTGAGTAGCACCAAAATCACTGTAGGGGGGCATCCAACAAAGAAAAATGTGGGGTGCACACAAAAACTAGCACCACTCCCTGCCAAAGGACAGTTGCCACAAGAGCTCCTGCATGTCTCAAACCCGAGTCTCTGCTTTGGTGTGAGGGCTTTACCCTGTCCTGCCATTCCTGCTTCCAGCACTGGGTGCCAGATGTGGCTGTAGACCCTGGATTTGGAAATACTGAGTTTTGCCAGACTTGGAAGCAATGGGGAAACTGGGGGGGAGTGGCAAGAGGGGGCAAGTCAAGTGTGGTGGTGTGTGTGATAGGAAGGGGTGTGAGATTAAATATTTGGATGGTGGGGTGACTGAGGCAGGGCATGGCTGCAGTAGGAGGTGGGCATGTAGAAGGCAAGAGGGCACTGCAGTGTGAAACAGGGAAAAGGGAGGCACAGCGACAGTGTAGGGGACAAGAGAGAAGGCTGTCATCTCCTAAGGTTCATAGCCTCATTGGTGCAAAGCTATCAGTGGGGGCTGAAATTCAATTCTATTTAAAAGCATGTCCTTATGCACTGCTTTAATTTCCTTGGGCTTTGGTGAGCAATGGGCTGCTCTCCTGTCTGCCCTTCTGGTGAGAGAGATGTATGACAGTGCTGCCTTGGTGTGTTGGTAATTTTGGGCTAATAAAATTTCCCTTTGAGCTATGGTTAACAATTAGACCAACGCTATGGATCCATGCCCAGCACCAGAAAAGCACAAGAGCAATTTAAAGCTGGTTTTGCTGTCTGCTTCTCCTGGTGCTGGATGGGAAGATTGAAACCACACACAGGCAAACATTTCCTATCTTCCCACAGCTGCTGATAGCCAGCTACAATTGCTCACACTGTGTAGAGGCACAGCTATACTCTACCTGCCCATTCTTGTAAGTCATTTGCAGAAGTCAGTGTCTACACAAGCTCAGAAAGCTTCTTTGGAGGCTGCCTGGCCCCAGTGGTTTACAAAGCTGAGGATGGGGGCAGCTCCAGGATCCAGCTGCTGGGAACCTGGGTGGCCACACCTCTACTCCCAAGCAATCAATTCTTAATCCCAAGGAACTTCTTCTACCACGTTTGTTTTCTCCACAGTAGGAGAAGATATATATGTGCCTGGATGGGAGAACTCAGATGTGTAGTCTGCAGGCCAGAAAGACATAAATGTCACTGTACCTTTCACTGACCTGTAAAAGCAAGTGGTGCAGGCAGACAAGTTTCACAACAAAAATATAGAGGCTGGGAAAGTGGATGTAATAGAAGTGCTGACACAAACTTAATTAAATCACTGCAGAAAGGATAGCTTTGTGAAAAAAAATAATGTGGGAATAGAAGATTGCTGTCATCTTCTGTTAGCTGCTTACAGGTGGCTGCAGGACTGTTTCTATCTTCTTAACTGCAGGTCTTTTACTACTTTTAGCTTGGTCCCTGCTTCCATTTCCCTCCTACTTGAGATGCTTTGCAAATATATGGGCAACTCCATGAAATCTGAGGCAACCCTGTGCTGGCAACCCAAACCAATGGGAAGCTGAAGGTAATTATTCCAGAGCCATAGAATGGGAAAATCTGGGTTCATCAACTCTTTGCTCTCACACGATGCTCACCTTGGTCATCCTCCAGTCTATCCGATTGTGAAATGTGGAAGAATCAACTTAGAAGGGAGCCTGAGTTGAAAGGCTCCATGTAAATGAAAATTTAATTATTATGAAACCACCTCAAAGAG
The DNA here is from genome assembly GCF_026979565.1 of Vidua chalybeata. Classification (NCBI taxonomy): domain Eukaryota; kingdom Metazoa; phylum Chordata; class Aves; order Passeriformes; family Viduidae; genus Vidua; species Vidua chalybeata. The sequence goes on along the minus strand of NC_071530.1, from coordinate 124,152,507 downwards.
TACATCCTCATTTCACCTGTCCTATTTTGCCTGTACCTCAGCCTGAGAAAGCTGGCAGAATGAAGAGGACTTGTTGGGGAATACAGCATTCAGGCTTAGGGCCCTGCTGAGTGCAAGGCAGCATGTACTCACAGTAAGCGTGCCAGCCAGACCTCTACACATCCTGAATCCAGTGCTGACCTTTCCTGTCATTCCTCCCTCCTTGCCAGCAAAAACCATGTGCTTTCAGCTTCTCAAAAACTGTTCCTGCTTCTGCCCACTGCCACAAGACATGGTGGGGGGAGTAAACAAGAAAAGGATGTGGCTAGCAGATTTGCAGTTTGGAAGGGTACAGGGAAGAGGGATGCCTTGATTTCCCTTGCATTGCCAACAAACTGCCAACTTTCAGGCTTTAGCCACCATTTTCACTTTTTTTTTTTTTTTTTTTTTTTTTTTTTTTTAAAGCCAGGTGGGGGTCAGCCTCTCCTCCCAGGCAACCAGTGGCAGGACATTAGGACACAGTTTTAAGCTGTGCCAGGTGAAGTTCAGGTTGGACGTGAGGAGGTATTTCTTCACAGCAAAGGTAATACCTGGAATGGGCTGCCAGGGAGGTGGTGGAGTAACCATACCTGGAGGTGCTTAGGAAAAGAGTGGATGTGGCACTTAATGTGGCACTTAGTGTGGCACTAGCCACTGTCTAGTTGACAAGAGTTCTCTTCTAAACTCATTTATTCTGTGATTCTCCTCACTCAGCTCTCCCAGGGCCTCATTGCCTTAGGGAAGCCCTCAGAAGCTTCATCAGCCTGTGCAGGGTGCAACGATTCTGCTGGGCTCAGGCTGCCGGAGACCCCAGCAGGAGGGGCTGGCTGAAGGACTGGTGTGAGCGCCGAGGGTGCTGCCCTGCGCTGTCCATCCGCACAGCACCCACAGCACCCACATCGGCTCCCCAGCTGGAGACGTGCCCATTCCCACCCCTGCGCAACACCATCTGTCCATCCGTCCCTCCCTCCATCCATCCATCCATCCATCCATCCATCCATCCATCCATCCATCCATCCATCCATCCATCCGTCCGTCCGTCTGTCCGTCCATCCGTCCATCCATGCCTCCATCCGTCCATCCGTCCGTGCCTCCATCCATCCATCCATCCATCCATCCATCCATCCATCCATCCATCCGTCCGTCCGTCCGTCCGTCCGTCCATCCATCCATCCATCCATCCATCCATCCATCCATCCATCCGTCCGTCCATTCATCCATCCATCCATCCATCCATCCATCCATCCATCCATCCGTCCATCCATCCATCCATCCATCCATCCATCCATCCGTCCGTCCGTCCGTCCGTCCATCCATCCATCCGTCCGTCCGTCCGTCCGTCCGTCCGTCCGTCCGTCCGTCCATCCATCCATCCATCCATCCATCCGTCCATCCGTCCGTCCATCCCTCCCCCCCCCGGGCCCCCCGCCGCGTTCCCACGGCCGCACCTCCCCCGCGGCGGGGGCGTGGCCCCGGCAGCGGCTGGCGGCGATTGGCTGGGGCGGCGGCGGCGGCGGCCAATGGGGGCGGGCGGGGGCCGCGCGCGGCGGTGCTGGGCGGCGGGCGGTGGCGGGCGTGCTCTGCCCGGCTGCGTCCGTGCCCGCCGCCTCCGCATCCCTCCCTCCGTCCATCCCTGCATCCATCCATCCCTGCATCCATCTATCCCTGCATCCATCTATCCCTCCCTCACTCCCTCCGTCCCTCCCTGCCTCTGCCCGCTGCCTCCTGCCCGCTCGCCAGGCGTGGGAACTCCATGGGAGAGACGGGCGCCGGGCGAGGCGCGGGACGCGCTCTGGGCGCGCTCCTGCCGCGCCCCGCCGCCCGCCGCCTCCCCGACGGCCGCCCGCGCCCCGCCGCCCACGGCCCCGCCGTCGGTGCCATGAAGCGGGCGCACCCCGAGTACAGCTCGTCGGACAGCGAGGAGCTGGATGAGGCCGTCGAGGTGGAGAAGGAGAGCGCAGACGAGAATGGGTGAGCTCAGGCGGGCTGCGCCGCTCCCCCTACCTCCCCTCCGCCCCGCGGAGCCCCGGCACCGCCGAGCCCCCCGCGCTGACCGGTGCCCCGCTGCTCCCCGCAGGAACCTGAGCTCGGCCGCGGGCTCCATGTCTCCTTCCACCACCTCGCAGATCTTGGCCAGGAAGAGGCGCCGAGGGGTGAGTGCCCGCCGGCCGGCCGCGGCTCCCCGCAGCCCGGCACGGCTCCGCTGACCCCCGCTCTCTGCCCTAGATCATCGAGAAGCGCCGCCGCGACCGCATCAACAACAGCCTGTCCGAGCTGAGGAGGCTGGTGCCCAGCGCCTTTGAGAAGCAGGTAGCTCCGCTGACCCTCCGCAGTGCTCCCCCATCCCTTCCCGGGAGGGAGCGTCATCCCTCGGTAATGTCTCTGGTTCTGCCTGAAGTGTTTCGTGCCTTCCCTTCTCTCCTAGGGATCAGCCAAGCTGGAAAAGGCAGAGATTCTGCAGATGACTGTCGATCACCTGAAAATGCTGCATACAGCAGGAGGGAAAGGTAAAGTTTTGTGGGTGACAGAGTCAGCATCCCTGCAGGGAGGCTGCTGCGAGAGCAGCACATTCCCGAGCATTGGCAATGCCTGCAGAAACTGAACGGCAGCTCTCTTACGTTTCATCAGGAATTAGGGACTTTCTCTACTTCACAAGATTTGTGGCATCACTAGCACTGAAAGGTTTTGCAGTGCTAGCTCTGAGGAGAGAGTTGTTCTAGCGGAGAGTGACTACGTCTCTCTAGCAGCGTGTCAGCACTGTGAAGTGAATCAGCTTTTGGCAGTTTGGAAAACAGTTATTATTGATGTCTAATGCTTGTTTCTCCAATTTTCTGAAAGTCAGAACAGAACTAGGAAAAATACAGGATGAAATAAGTGGTGAAAAGGTTTAGCAAAAATGCTGAAAGGCACTTCTAAGAAAGAAGTACTTTGCCTGCTTAAGTCTCCCCTGATAAGTTAGGACTTGTGTTTCTAATGAATTTCAGTGTGCTGTGGTTTAACTTGCACAAGGAAGGCAAATGGAAAGAACAAAAATACTTTCCTCCAGTGTCAGTGAATAATTCCAGTTTAAAATGGCAGTTTGTGACTGGTCTTGGGACTTGCAGCATCACAGCACAGATATAAAAGAAAAGCTTGTTAAACAAAAAAGGAAGAAATAAAAGAGCTTGGCAGCTAGTCTATGGTTGGGAATACTAACCACATCCAAGTGAAATATGGTTATAGGGGAGGGTGGAGTGGGGAGGCTACTTGTAGACAATAACTAGAAAACAACATCTTAAGACTTCACTCTCTGTTCTTTTCTCTTAGGTTATTTTGATGCTCATGCTTTGGCTATGGACTATCGGAGTCTAGGGTTTCGAGAGTGCCTGGCTGAAGTTGCTCGATACCTGAGTATCATAGAGGGGCTGGATGCCTCTGATCCTCTGCGAGTTCGACTCGTGTCTCATCTCAACAACTACGCCTCTCAACGGGAAGCAGCGAGTAGTGCGCACACTGGCATTGGACACATTCCTTGGGGCAGTGCCTTTGGACATCACCCTCACATACCTCACCCGTTGCTGCTGGCTCAAAATGGGCATGGTAATACCAGCACTACAGCATCTTCCACAGAACCACATCACCAGACCAGAATTGCTGCCCCACATGCTGAAACTTCCTCACTCAGAGTGCCCCCAAATGGCAGCGTCGGACCAGTGCTCCCTGTGGTCACATCTACTACCAAACTGTCTCCTCCTCTTCTCTCCTCCATGGCATCTTTGTCTGCGTTCCCCTTCTCGTTTGGCTCCTTTCATCTGCTGTCCCCCAACGTGCTGAGCCCATCTACACCAACGCAGTCAGCAACGCTCAGCAAACCGTACAGACCCTGGGGGACTGAGATTGGCGCCTTCTAAGAACTGACTCTTTAGCAAGGGTGGGAAAGCCTATAAACCTAGCTGAGCTGGGTTATGCCACCCTTGAAGTTCTTAGTAACTGGGACAAAGGTACAGCTTCACTTTAACTGAGTTTGTCTAAAAACTGTCTCATTGGATTTTTCTTTGTTTTCTACATTTTTGTATTAACAGGTTGTTTGGGTTTTTTTTGATAGTTGCTGAAGTTGTCCAAAAATAAAATTACAATAGTGGTTTGTTAACACTTATGTTAGATCTCTGCTGAGCATTTAAGTCACTTTTGTAAACAGTTTGTTTCAAATGTTTCATTTTTCCTGAGTACATCAGACTGGCTTTATATGAAGAGATACCACCTGTTATTGTTAGCCATGGCCTAGTTTTGTTACTAATTTTTCCAAGACCATTCTTCTCAGCATTTACAAGCTGTGTTTTTGTTAGTATTTTGACACTGAGATGTTCTATAAAGAATTACTCTTTTTGTAAACTATATTTGAGTCTTATATTTCTAAGCAAAGCGTTGACAAATCAGATGGACCTCCTTGACCAGCTTTATCTAAGAGCCCAATTCCTCTTTCTTCTGAAGCCGTTTAATATATTTGGCAATCTTATTCTAGTCCCTAGTAGATATTTACTCACTTCTTAGAACCACTACACTATTTCTTCTATCAAAAGGAGCAATATAAGTGGGGAGGGTGCAAAAGTCAAATTGCACGCTGTATTGGTGCTGGGTTCAGTTGCTGGGGAAGTTATGGGAATTGGAGTTGTCACCTGCAGTAATCTCCCAGCCAGAGCTGGTCACATGCATCTTCATTCCATAGGGCCAGATCCTGCTTTGAGTTACAGTGGAATAACTGTTCTGCTAGCCTGAATTCTTGGGTATCTGAGGTCAGACTCTTCTCTGTCAGCTTCAAATTTTCAGCTGAAACGGTTGATGCTGGTATTTAAATAGCCAGTGGAATGATACAGAGGGAACCTGTTCAGTGCACAGCCTTGTTGCTTAGCAGATGCATCCTAACTAGGTGATGTTTCTATTGCATTTTAGGTGCAGTTCAGTGCCACTCCTCATTTTTCAAGGGTTCTGCTGTGTTCTTGTGTGCGTGAGAGTGTGTGCATGTACATATATTTTGCTTGATTTCATGAGAATCTTAATCTTAACAGGTTTATCAAGCGAGTTCCACTGGAAGGGGTTTGCCTGCTCTTGTATCTGTGTTGTGGCTAAATAAAGGAGAAAGAACAAAGTCTTTTAAATGACATGCTTATCTGATATATATCACTGGAGAATTCTGTGCCTGTGGGTGTCACAGGAGATGTCGAATAATGGCTACTTAGTCCTGCTGTGGGCATTTGTATTTGCTCTTTTCTCAGATATTACGGCATGTGTAGCTATGCTAGCTGAATACGTGAAGAGCCACAGTGCCTTGGAGTAACAGTCAAGGGAAGGAAAATGTAGGATTTCTTTTGCACATCAATGTGCCTGGCAGTGCGTGGGCAGGTAGTGAAGATAGCAGGGTTTCTGCTAAAGAAGAGGTTAAAGCTGCACTGCACTTGAATATTTTTAGTGACTTGTATTAACATCAAAAAGTGATCATCTTTACAAATATGAAGTCCTTTTCTGTCTAACTCATGAAGTTATCTGTCCTATAGCTCTGGAACGAAGTTTTGTGCGTTACAATAAGGTTCAGATCACATTCAGTCCATTAGTGCAGAATCTACCCCAGGTCTCTGACTGATCCTGTATTTGTTTCTGAGTGGTACCACCAGTGTCTAACACCTTTGCTTTAAGTAAAAACCTGACAGGATTACAGGCAGTTAGGTTTTCTCCTGATGCAGTCCATCCTACCTGCAAATCTGTATGTGCAGAGCTTCTGGAAGTACTTTACTTCTTCCCTGCACATTTGAATTTATAGTGCACTTGTTTTGGTAAATGGCACATCCTTGTCTGGATTTAGCTCTGCCAGAATAGCAAAAAGAACTCGGCCCTGTGGGAGACGAGAGCTTTGTTTAAAGAGGGGCTCTCAGGCCAATTAAGGAGTGGCATTGATGAGAGACTTTCTCGGAAGAAGGATTGCTGTGAGGCTGGAAAGAGCGGGAGAGCATTCAAGTGCATAACCTTGTTTTACCTTCCTTCTGAGGCTGTAGGAGACCACTGCTAGAAATTAAATGCAAAACACTGTGGGAGCTAGAAATACATAGGTGTTATTAAGGAGAGATTATAGAGCATAGTATTTCATGTAGAAACCTGAAATAAGAGGCTGTAAAATTCCAAATCCAGTTTCCTTTCACAGTGTGTATTGTCTCCTGTTTAATTATGCTCTGCCCTGTCCCTAACAGGTTTTTATAGCAAATTAACAACTCCTACCTAGAAGATTGCTATAGTGCATGCAACTATTCTTTAGATCTTTTAATAAATGGCAATGCTTCTCAGCCTTTTAATGGTTATTTCATTGACATTCAAATGACTTTGCCTCCCTCTAAATAGCTGGCTCTTTTGTGTAGAAAGACCCCTATAATTATTTTTGTCCCACTGTCCTACCCTTGAATGGACTTCAGAAGCAGACTGCAATAAAAGTTTCGCTGCTGGTGTTTGTCTCCATATCCACTGTCTTCTCTTTCTATTACCAATGACAAAGGTATAAATGAAAAGTACTAATTCAACTTTTGCAGTAATTCTATATTAATTTTTAGGGATTCAAAAATCTACTGATTGTTATTATAGAAAGAAATGAATGGATTCTAGCAACTCACAAAAACTAGTAATTCAAATAGGAAATGCATAGCCAAGAAGCTGAAACACCAGGATTGTAAGTCTAGGGCTACTGCCAACTTTGTAAATCTGTCTTAGCAATCACTTAATGCATATCTGTTCTGTCAGCAGTGAAACAGGTATGGCAGTGTTTGGTCTCCTTTCCTCAAGAGGCAGTTGTAGTTGGAAATTTTCTATAAGAATGATAAATGCTGTTATTTCTTAAAAACTACAATTCAGAGACATTCTGCTATCTTTTCTTTCCTGCAGGATGCTAGGTTTCTAAAGAGAAACCGAGAAAGGCAAAATAAGCTTGCTTCTCTAGGCAATAGATATCTCCAGAGTCCAAAATGTTTACTTGTTTACCCTATTGCAATAGAGCAATTCAGGAGCACAAGCTTAACCAGAGGGATGCTGGAAAAGAAAGGAAATGCATACGTATCTTGATCCCGTGACTCCCCAACGATCTTCAATTGCTTTGGATGAAATGTGTTCATCTGGAAATCCTCAGGCTAAAGCTTTGTGTAGGATGTAAGATGATGTGGTACTTCATATAAGCTAATACTATCCTTCTTTATTAAGGAAGCTGGCTTGGAGTGCAGAATAAATTTAAAAGGCTGGTAAATGCTGCACAAAACCAGGTACAAACCTCTGGATATCCATTCTGTGCTTTGGCGTAAAGGAATAGCTGATGAAAGTGACATTTTTTAGCTTTTGGAAAGAAGCTGTCAGTAGTTCTTAAGACACTTTCTGTTCTGTGCTCCTTTCTTCACACTAGTAGCATGACAGAGTTTATTAGGATCATGCTGAAAACCCCATGAATCCTGCCTATTGCTCTCTTCACTCACACATCACCATGTGAGTCCCCAGGTGACAGGAGCCTTCCTAGACTATTGCATAGTGGTGGGAAGTCTGCCAGGCTTTTTTTTTTTTTTTTTTTTTTTTCCCAAGCAACAAATAAGCCCAAGTGAACACAGACAAACTGAAATCCTTCTTCCTGTTTTATATTGTGTGCATACTTACAAATGTTTATTGCCAGAAACTCCCAGTTTGGATTGCAACATGCTCTACACAGCGCTGGAATTCTCTAGTGAATAATGTAGAGGCCATGGGCTTTGTGCTGGAAGGCAACAAAAATTATGTACAAAGCCCTTTTCTGAGGCTTTACATGAAAGGATGCAGAGATGGATTGTGGTAATTGTGACTCAGTACACTAAGGCATGAATATGTTCATGTGTTACCCAGCCTACCTGACCTTGCAGGGTCTCTGTGTACTTTGCCTGTAACCGCATTACTCTCTCTCCTCTTGCCCAGTTTATAAATAAAAATTAGAACAGTCCCTTTCTTCTGGAGCCAGAAGATGTGGGCATTGACTCATGCTTGCAATATAGTAGCGTGTCTGCAGTCATAAAAGTCGAAATGCCGGTGCCTTGTAAGATACAGATCCTCGAAGGTGTCTTTTGGGAGTCTGAAATGTTCATTTGGTGAAGGCTTTTATTAAGGAAGTGCTTGGGTATTATATGTTGTTCTCTCTTATTCCACCTACTCCTGTGAAATTTTTTGTCTAGCAAATTCTGCTGATTATTCATGCAGCTTGAAGGCTGAGGAGGACCAAACTGCCTTGCTCTGACCTGTGCAGTGTGCAGTCTGCCCAAGCCTTCCCAGCAAAGTTCTTAGGCATAGGTTCCCTTCCAGCTGTTTTTTATTTTATATCTCAACAATTCATGTAACACAGCTGTATAATGCAGGAGGGGCTTATCTAAGTGCTCAGGACAGCTGAGCAGGGGGGGCATTCTGCTCTTCTTGTAGACCCCCCAACCACATTACATTGTTTGGACCTTTTCAGTCTTTTACAAGGCTGCTCATTTCAGGTGAAACCTGCTGGTAAGGAAGATGAGGAATAGCTGGAACCAGTTCTGCACACCTCCTGCTCACTGGGGCAGCCCCAGCACAGGGAGAACTTTGCAGACCACGCTTTTCTCTCTACACTTAAGAGACTTCTTGGAGCTTTCCGGGTGGCTTCTCCAAGGTAAGCTGCAAGGTCTAGGCACAAACATTAGTAACAGCTTAAACAGGTACGTGCATTTCTCTGTTTTGCTCTGCTTTCACAGACAAAAGGATGTTGTGAGTAGGAAAGTTGGTGAAGCAGCTCTGCAAGAGAATGGCAGGAGAAGGAAGGAAGGCTGATCTGCAGGATCAGAGGAAAATTGAAGCTGTGAACAGATGAATGAAGAGATGCATTGTTTGCATTGCCTGTGGCAAAGATACGGAAATATCTGACATCAGATGAAAAAATAAGCTGCTTGCCAGTATGTAGAGAATTTAGAGAGGGGAAGGTAGTACTCAGTATTCATAATTTTTCTCAGTATGAACACCATACAAACAGTGAGGCATGTTATTTAAAACCAATAAGGTACTGAAACAATGCATGTGAAAGTCTTCATTGAATTTGATGGGTCATCCCACTGGCTAAGGAGAAACCAGACAATCAGTGGCTGTAAGAGTGCATCATAGCGTGGTTTACTGATTGCACTTGTACAATACCATCAAGTAAGTGTAAGGAGCTCAGGGAACTAAAGCATGAGATAGGGCTTGACCCAAGTTGACAGAGAATTTGAGACATCAGAATAACTGATAAGAGCATCATCTAGTGACTGGCAGCCTCTTCTACAAGCCACTCAGCCTTCATAAGCAGTTACCACCTAGCTGTTAGCGCTGCCACTTAGCTCCTGGGTTTTGATATGGTGTTTCTCAGCATGGATTTGCCATTTATGAGGTCTCCTTCACAATTACATGAGTAGGGCAGGTGGATGTTCTGACCAGTAGTGGGAAATGAGCCCTTCTAGTGAAGGTGAGTATGGAGCCTCTTTCTGAGTCAAGGGACATCTGGTAGAGAGAGCACAGGACTTCTTTCATGTTATATATCTGCTGTAGATAGTGCTGATAATGACTGGGTAATCTTCTCATTGTCACCGAGCCCGCCTTCTTTAACAGCAGAGGCAATTTCAGAGTCTGAATTTCAATAGCAAAAGAAGAAAAGAGAAAAAAATGTCATTTGTTGCTGTTCAGGGACGGTTATGTGAAAGTTTGTGGGATTGGATAGTGATTAAAAATGTAGCAAAGGGAACTGAAGTGTGTGCTGTAGGAACTCTTTTATATGCTGCACAGCAGGTATATCTGTTTTTTACTTCATCAGGAAAACATCAATGTGATTGAACAATGTTCCCTGTGTAATGTAGATGCCTAACTGTCTGTAGATTGCCCCTTTGAATTTCTCTGGGATTCATTGCGTCTTCTGTTAGGAGGAAATTATCAACAACAAGAGGAAATCCTGTACTAGTACTGAATAGTCCTTATTTTAAAGGTACTTCCCTTCTTGTGGGAATTGTATATAATCAGAACAACACTCCATAAAACAGATGAATTATTTTAGAAGGAGGCAGGTCAGCCTTTTATTTAAAAGGTCTGACGTTATTGTACATAAGAAAATCAATTGTTAGTGTGGATGACATTCTTCCACTAGCTGCCTGTGCTTCCCAAAGGTGGGGCAAAGTTTAAGGCATTGGTAACAGGAAGCCTGGGCTCCTTAGAGACTTTCATGTTTTCTGGAGCACGCAATGACAGAATGACTCTTTTTCTTCCCCAAAATAGCAGCAGGAATAAGAATGATTAAACTTTATCCTGTTAAGAATTGGAATAGGTAAAGATGCTAATGGTGCACATACGTGTGAGCCAAACCCAAATATCCACTAGGTTGGTGTGGGCAGGGGAAGGTGCATTAGTCAGTGTTGTGCTGTAAATTGCAAGCAAGAAGAAAGAGAAGCTCTTTTGAAGCCAAACCCTTCCAACAGACTTCCAAGATCTGGCCCTCTGTATTTCAGTTCCAGCTGCACAGACCTTTCCCACCACAGAAACCAGTATGGGCTGAGCAGGGGGCAGGTGCAGTTCCCACATGAAGCCAGGGGCTTGAACCATGTGGCTACAAATATATTCTGGGATTTGGGGCACCAAATTAACCAAGCACACCAAGAGGTGTGACTGCAGATGTAAAGCTAAATGGTTGTCATTCCCTCACCTGTTAAATCTGTGCCTGCTTCAAAGGAGACAGTTGAAATCCCACATACTCTCCTCAGCCAGCCTTCAAGCTGTGAGAGCTCTGAATAAGTAAGATACTCCATGAAAGAAACGAAAGCAAAATATGTTATGGGACTCTTGAAGTCTTTGGGTTGTTGCTGGTTTAGACAAAGTTTGTCTAATTTTTTCTCTTCTCCCTGGGAGGTAAAAAGACTCCCTGCTTCTTCATGGTGCTGACAGAGGTTTGCAGGACCCCTCAGACCCGACCTCATCCTGCCAGGAAACAGACTGGAGGCTTATTTTCTGCCCCTGCAGCACAGCAACATCCCAGGCTGAAAGCACAGCCTCAATGGCAGGGCTGGCTGAGAGCCACAGGGGCCCAAGACTGGGAATTCCCATGGTCTGCCACCGGGGACAAAACTGAAGGAGTGACACAACAGGTTTCCGGGTAGAAAAGTCCCTGTGGTTTTTTGTTTGCTTGTTTGTTTGTTTGTTTTTAACTGTTTTTAACAATATCCTCATAATGTGCTAGTGAGACAGTCTGACTTTATGCTTCTTTTAAATAAAGAGGGAGCAATAATGAAATTATTCTTTAGCTTTCATTTTGGCTGTATACTTTTTAATGGGAAAAAAAAAAAAAAAGGTTCAAAATCCCCATCTTATTGCCATGTCTTCTCCTAGGAACTGCAGCCTTCTCTCCATACTATTTTCATTGCCTTTCATGAGATAGATACCCAGTCTGTACTAAGCAGTTTCTGAGAAAGCTGTGATTCAAGCTTTATATAATGCAATACTTTTTATACCAGAGTCTATTGGGAAACAGCCTGTTCAACTGAGCTATCTGCATTGCATTAACTTTTATAACCTAAAACTCCCATCAGAAAGGAGATTTTTATGAGATTGCATTTGACACATCCCCAAAAATGTTCCCTTAACAACTATGTCTGACTGACTGAAAAGGCTAGAGAAGACTTTGCCAGGGGCTAGTGCCACCTCAGATTTAATTTTTGGCGACAGTGTCTGCTCCTCACTCATTTGTATGGTTGCAACACTGCTGCTAATCCTGTGGGACAGGGAGAGAGGATGAAGATAATTTTGTACACTGAGCTTCTGTGCAGCACCTAGCCTGATTTTGCTTCAAAATCACAGAAGTTGTAGAATGAAGCATAGTCCAGGTGAGTGGGTAGGGCCACCAGGGAAAAGTTGAGACCCCTTTTATTTTGACATCTAAATCTTAAGAGTAGGGTTTTATTAATAAACTCCCTAAACCCAGGGCTTTTTCAGTCTCAACACTACTGCATCTGCCCATCCCCAAAGTTAGGTGATATTTGTACTGTGGAGGTGTAGCACTATATTTTGGGTAAGAAGCTGGGACTCAGAAAGTTGAAAATCAAATAGTTGAGCTTCTTGGCAGAGTTGTTTCAAACTGGGTTCATTTTTTCTTCAGGACTTCTGCAGGAGCTCTGGATTCAAAGCACAGCTGCTCTTGATTTTCTGGAAGCCCCAGAGGGTGAATAGTTCTTCACATAAGTCTGAGTTACCTCCCATGTCACAGTTTCAGCACAGGGAACATTTAGGAAGCCTTTTTCTAATTTCCTACGGCACTTAAACAAATGGAAGAAAAAAAAAAATCCAGTTCCCACTTTACCCTTAACTCTAAGACTGTATTTTCCACTCCGAAGTCTCCAACACATTCAGCTATTTCAGCAACCAGATCCCTTCACTACACCCTGAAGAAAGGAAATCCAGCCAGTGTTTGGAATGAAACAGGTTTTGTAGGCAACAGTAATACTTCCCTTAGATGTGTTTTTTTGGTGTTTAACTTCAAACCTCAACATTGTATTTCTAACACAGTCTTTTGTGTGTAATGTACTAGGTCTTGAATAAATTATTTGAAGGCGTGGTTTTGCTTACGATGTCTCAAATGATCATGTGTATGGCTTATCAGTAGGGCTGCAGGTCTTTGATACTCAGACCCCTTCAACAGGGAGGGATGAGTGGTTACACATATAGCTGATCTCCATGTGGACCAGATTAGATAAGAATGGGTTTAAGGGGGAAAAAATACCCATTTGAGGGCTCTGTGTGATCATGGGGCATGCACAGCTGAAGACTCTGTTGAGATGGCACAGATTGACATTGTGGCACTGGATCATGGTGGGGACAAGGTGAGGTGCCAGCTGGGATCTCGGTGGAAAATGTGCGGTAATAAAAATGTCTAGGATGTGAAAATTGGCATTTAGAGTGCAGCTTTGGGCGGAGTTAAAGGCATGAAAGGAAACTTGTTGGGACTGGGGAAAAAGGTGAGGGCTGAGATTAGGGTCTGATGTGTGAAAGGAGGGGATATTCCCCTCAATTCTCCTCACTTGCCAGAAACATCATGACACTTTCCTACTCTGTGTGATGTATCAGTTGCTTGGGCACAAGAGATAGGATCACCATCAGATAAGGCTGAACCTTTATTCTCACTGAAATTGCCTCTGTTCATGAAATGGATGTAATTACCTGGATGAGAAGCTGACAATTAAACATCACTCCTTTTTCACAAGGTGCCCCATATTCTGAATTTCTGCAGACACAGCTGTGCTCTTACAGTCTTCCCTGGGCACAAACAATGCCACAGATTATTTTCCCCCTAACTAGTTGCTTGCTTCCCTCTGTTGCCTCTCTAGTTCTACTGCCTGATACCAGAAGCAGTGACAAATGTGCAGCACTAATAAACGACCAGATGCTTCAGCAAGGCATTTGTGCCTACACATGGCTCAGTTGCTTAAAATGGCCAACCTCTAACTTGGAGTGATGGCAGGGATGTATTCAAGGAATGAACAAGGAGCCCTTCTATCCTTGGGCAAGTGGTCTTCACATGATGATGTCAGAGGAAAAACAAAAGGCAATTAGGACTTGTTAGGACTTGTTTTGCAATACTTTGCAAGGAGAGAAAGACGAAATCTTCTTAGAGTGGGTAGGAAAATTTTTCTGGAGGACATAGGAAAATAGGTCAGTTGTGTCTCTTCTTAGGGAGTGTACAGAAAACACAGATTAGTGTCTCTGGAACAATTTTTGTTTATGCTCGGGCTTTCACATGAGGAGGAAGGCTGTGAGGCAGCAGAGTGATTGCTGTATTCAGTGGCAGGCCCATGGGAGCGAAGGAGCGCCGTTGGGGCGGGGGTGTGGGCTGCACAATAGCGACAGGGCTGTTGGGGAAACGCTTTCATACAATTTTATGAGAGAGAGAAAATAGATGCCTATAGAAATAAGTTTTACAACTCTGTTGATTCAAAAGAGAATGAGAGTGCAATGAGGGTGCTTTTGTTCCAGCAAAGAACTTTATAGTGTGTATTGTGCCCTGACATCTCTGTGGCTTTCTGCATGTTGGGGTGCGATGGGCTGATTCTCCTGGGTTTTCCTTCTTCTCCCTCTGAGGCCAGCAACTGTGTCAGGGCTCAGTTCTAACATTTATGGCATAAGGGAAAGAAGATTTCTTTAAAAAACCAAAACCAACCAAAAAACCTGTGCAGAGACTTGGTACCATGGGTAATAATTAGAAGTTTCACCCTGCTGTCTTCAGGGGGATGAGATCACAGTTGCAGTCGGAGATTGCTGTTTCTCTCTGGAACCTGTGGGATAAAGCCTGACATGGTCAAAATGGACAAATAATGATTCAGTGCCACTGAACACTGAGATATCTCTTACAGTAAGTAATCTAGTGTCAGAAAATCTCTTTCTGCTCTGGAGCTGTACTAGTATCTCTATTGAGCAAAAGCATTTCATTACTGCAAATGCCTATTCCAGATGACAGGTTATAGTTATGCTCTGGTGAAATAGTCACTATTCATAAGTTTGAATTAAGTGTTATTAAAAAATGAGAAAATAGTGGAAAGCATCGGGCACACTGAACTGCCAAGGGTCCTGCAGGCTCACAGACAAGCACACCTAAAAAAATAACAGCATTTTCAGGCACCACAGCAAATCCTCCCTCCTGGCCCCTGAACTTCTTCCTATATTCTTGGCAAAAACCCAGCCTGCACATCACGTGCAAGGGATGACACGGTGTCACCTTAACAACATGCATGCCTTTATGGTGTCCAGATGAGCAGGGAGGATCAGGGTTAGCAGTTTTTTTCCCCAACAGATTTTTTTTTTTTTTTTGGACAAACTGTTGAAGAAGTGAGATAAGGTTCAAACCATGTACAGTGTTAGTCCCAAAACCAAACCAGGTCACTTGGACTTTTAAGAGTCAGTGATGCCTTGACAAGAGAGGAAACCTGATGGTAAAGCACAATGGTGCTGGCCAGAGGGTTTGCATCTGTGATACCTCTCATTTTGCTAAAATGCCAGAAAGAAACCCCAGGCTTCTGGGAGGAAATGTTTGCCATCTGCTTCCCTCTGTTGACTGAGTTACTGAAGTACACCAAACTTGGGTACACTGAAGGCAAACTTCACAGACAATAAAGTGGGGTAGAAAGGCAGACAATAGGCCAGATTCCTGGCATTCGTGAGCTGCTGGAGCTTTGCTCCCAGTATTGCAGTGGCTGAGGATTGGCCCACTTTGCTCTTAGTTTAAGCAGCCCCTTTATCTAAGACCATGCTCTCAAAATGAAAAGACATGCTTTATGTGTACACACTTTCAAAGGTGCATCACCTTTCTCATGTCTAAATAATAACCCCCCCAACCTAAACTTTTCTTGTTTGGCAGATCAAGCTGTCTTTCTTGTTTGACAGATCAAGCTGTCAGTCACTGTTGGCACTTGGCCTACAATCAGGAAGGAAAATGAAGTAGCTTTCTTGTTCTAATGCTGTTTTTAAAACAACGGCTTTGTATTAGTCACCACAGCTACCAAATGCGGGCAGCGGTTCAGGAGAGCTTTCCAAGAGTATTGCTTTCTGCCACTGAAATGTTGGTAAACTCACACTGGCTGTAAGACAGTTTCCAGTCCTTCATTGGGTGCTATGGAAATGTAGTGTGCATTATAGAGAGACACTTCTATTAAACCCTAACAGCTCATTTGCACTGGAGTCAAACTGCCTAATATCTATCATCCTGTCCTGCTCTGCCTTGGCCACAGAATATAGATTTCCCTCATCTGGGAAGGGAGAAATGGCAGCAGTGACTCATGTTTGACACTTATGTCATTTGACATGAATACCGTTTCCACTGGAGGCTTGCAAGACCCTGGCTTGCAGTTTCTTTTGTCTTCTGACTACTTCTCTGGCATCTTCCTACGTGACATCGTGTTTAAAAATGCTAAAAAGGGATGCTCTCAGTTGGCATAAGATTCATACAATTGATTTTCTGCTGGCAGAAGCATGCCACTCAAAGGGACTTCAGCTCTCCATAAAGCATCCCCCAAATTTGGATAGATTTATGTTTGCACTGTTTGCCTGAAATGCACTGCACAACAGCATGTTTGTGCTCAGAAACAAACTTCACCTGTGGCAAAGGCACCTTCATGGGCTTGACACAACCCTCCTCCGGGTGTACAGGTAACTTTGAGGGCTCTGTGAGCTGGGAAGAACACTGTAAGCTCTGCTTTCTCTTCTGAGAAGTAAGCTGAAGTGACAAATCACCTGCTGGACACTTTTTATCAGCTCACCCTGTACTGAGATGCTGCTGCTTGGGTCTGAACTTAGAAATACTGTGGACTTCTCTAAGGGAGTAAATCACTTAAAGCTTTTTGGAAACAAGATGTGATCATCTGCCCATCTGCAGAATGTACTGGCTGGCCACCACCTGTGAGTTGTCAAAAATAGCCATGGAAAGTTGCCTGGCTATTGAATGTGCCAAGGAATGCTGCTGCTCTTTCTTGGTGGCCTGTGATCAGAGGCACGAGCTGATGCTTTGCTTGGCTCTACTCAGCAGATAGATGTTTTAGGACTCTGGTTTTAGCTGTCATAACTAGGCATCATTTGTTGTTGTCTTTACTTCAGATCTGCTCTGGTACATAACAACTATGAGTGGATTTGCTCAAAGGTCAGCCATCTTTCAACACCAGGATGAACCAGATTCTTTTCTCATTTGGCTCCTACATGGTGCTTTGCTCACTTGGAGTATCCTGCCAGAACCTTAAATAATCTTAAATTATGTGGGATCACTACTGAGCTCCCCTACTCCTAGCAGTTTCTTGTGGTTCCCTTAAATGTTCTGGGTGATGGAACACTGGGAGCATGTAGAGTTAAAACAAGTGAGCATAAGCATTATATTATTTACATCTTTCTCCAAAAGGACTGATAAAGAAACTCCTCTTTGGGATGGGTGAAAATAGATACAGGTAATCTTTGCAATTATCTTTGCAGATGCCTGACTATAACATATACAGCTTGTCCTTGACTTTATGTTTAGCATTAAGCATGAAGGGAGAATTATGTAGGCTGCACGGGGCTGTGGCCTGCCTTCCTGCTTTGGGGATAGGTTGGTTTGTGTCTGAGAGTGATGGTAAAGCAGGCAAACTTCTCCATGCAGGTTCGTTTTGTTTTGTTTTGTATTGTTTTGTTTTGTTTTGTTTTGTTTTGGGTTTTTTTTTTTTTTTTTTTTGCTGCCAACATGAGCCCAGTGTTGCCTGTATCCATTATATGAGGCATGGTCTTAACACATGCCACTGCTTAGGTACTTGGTTGAAATGTAGAGTCTGCTACTGGTTTTATGCCTTGAACCAACCCTTCTATTCTGATGGCTTCATTAATAGCACAACAAGGACTGATAAACTCATGAGAGCTTTTCCTGGCAAACAGGAAGGTAGGAGGAAAGTGGCTCACTCAGAAAGTTCATCCATGTCAGAGAATGGACAGATGCAGTGCCTGAGCTGAGCCACACCTGAAGTCACAAGTATTTAACCAGATCACTTTTTCTTCTTTTTTCTTTTTTTTTTTTTTTTTTTTTCTTTTTTTTTTTTTTTTTTTCTTTTTCTTTTTTCTTTTTTCTTTTTTTCTTTTTTCTTTTTTCTTTTTTCTTTTTTCTTTTTTCTTTTTTCTTTTTTTCTTTCCTAGGCAGCCAAGGACAGTATTTAATTTGCTGATACTGCTTCTATTTCTGTTTGCAATCAGATACAGGTACTGCTTGGATACCTGTGATAAATGAAAGAATGATTGCCACAGTTACAGATCAACAACAATGTACCTCCCATTTTAAGCACAATTATGATGTGGTATCTTAAAAAAGGATATTGCCTGAAGGGTCATGGTGTGTGAATTTTCTTATTTACTCAAGTGACTCTACATATTTCCTTTTTGCAATGACTCAACTTCTCAGCTATGGGATTCTGAATGACCTGTTTAGTGCCTGATTCAACATTAACTAACACAGTGGAACAAATTTCTGTTTGTATAAAGGAATATTCACATCAGATCCTTTATTAGCCGTGCAAAGATAAATGAACAGCCATACCTCTTAAGTGCTACTTTTTTTTTTTTAATGAAGTTTACAGTTAATTTTAAACTTTGTGGTTTTTGAAGTGTGATCAAAATACTAAAGCTTAAACTTATAACTGAAAGATTTTACTTTGAGGATGTATTTATAGTGGCTGTTATATCACCATCCATTTTTCTTCAGAGTAAGAAAAACCAAGATATTGTTTCACCACCAAAAATTCACTCAATATTCTCTCAGGGATGAAAACATGAACGAGCAAACCAATTAAATGGCATAGCACAGAATAAAATAGAATAGACAATTTCAGTTGGAAGGGACCTACAGTGATCATCTCATCCTGATCACTCAGGGCTCACCAAAAGTTAAGGGATGTTTTTAAGGGCATTTTCCAAATGCCTCTTATACACTGATAAGCCTGGAGTTTTGACCACCTCCCTGTGAAGTCTGTTTCAATGGTTGACCACCCTCTTGGTAACGAAATGCTTCCCAGTGCCCAGTCTAAGTCTGCCCTGTTATCCATTCCCTTTTAAGAATCCATAAAAGAGGTCCTGGCTTCAGTAAACCAAGTAAATCAGATTGTGATTAATTAGAAAGAGAGGGGAAAAAAAACTTATCCATAAGTAATTTTGCAGATCCACAGCTGGTTTTGAGAGGCAAAGTTAATTCTTCCCAAAGTAGAACACTTCAGTTTGACAAGTACTGGATTCTGTGCAATTCCTTGTGTGTGACTTAAACAAGTTTCCAAAGGGCACTGTTTCAAGAAGTGCACATAAATTGATGAGGTCCAAACACCAAAAATGATGTGTTACCTTGTTATTTGTTACTTTATTCCCTCTTCCAAATCCCAAAGCATGACCTGCATTTGCCATGAAACACTTCTACCAGCATTTGTGATATCTTATGTCATGATGGACAAAATATATAACATGGGGTAAAATGTACTTTAGAAACTCTCTGCTTTCTCCTTTATGTATTTTTCTCTACCATGGCCTCTGAGAGCTCGTTTGCCAGAAAATATTAAGCAGTTTGTAGTAAGGGGCAAGTGTCTTTCCCGAAATATTCAATAGCACTTGAGAATTTCCTGGATTCCCATTCTCTCATTCTCATGTGATTGCTGTACCAAATGAAGCCCAGTGCCATACTCAGAGGATGAGTAGCTCATAAGGGTACCCAGGGCAGTTGTCTGGAGACTTGGGTCATGAGAGAAGCCCACTTAACTAAGGTAGGTGGCATGTGAGTCATCTGAACTGTGAGGGAGAAGGCAAAATTAGAAAAGCTTTAATTTGTGCTTTGAGTGGCTTTGGATTTAATAACATTTATAGGAACATTATCTGTTGCTTCCAGCAACTTTCCAGAGACAGTTTAAAATCTGTTACTGGTGGTTGAGTATTTGCAGCTGCCTGTATGCAGGACATTTTCACCAGAACCACCAGTACCCATCTGGCTGGCTTTTAATAAGTATGTGAAAATAATTTATGATTCCATATGGAGCTGTTGATGCTTTGTAGATTGTATGATTTTAGGGGCATATCATAGCCAACATGTATGAAGAGATGTAGATAATGATTTCTCCAGTACCTTTCCTATGGAAAGTGCCATATTTGTAATGCCATTGTGGACTCCCCATATTTACATTTAATAAAATATGTACAGTTACTGACAGGGTTACCTCTGTTGATGTGAGCAGCTACCCCATGCAATGCCAAGACTACCATGAATATTTGTATTTTCACCCACATATCCACTTGATTTTGTCTTCTTAAAGCCTCTTGCTTTATTTATGACCATCTCTAGGCTTTTTCTCAGAAATACCCATCAGGATGGTAACATTCACGAGTCTTACCTAATTCTGAGAAAAACTGAAGTTGTTCTGACACTTCTTTAGGCATTTTATAGTCTTTCTTTATATAGTCTTTCTTTAAGACTAGTTGCTGAATAAAACTGCAACTCTATCTAATTGCACCACTATTTTCAGTCAGTTCTTGTCTGCCTAAGCATAATGGAGATAATTTTGTATTTCTATTTCCTTTCTTGTAAGACCACTGTGAACATAGTGGTCATTTGGAGAATAATACTGCCTTAATAGTGATGCAAAGATGCAAAGTCCTATTTTGAACCTTTCTCTTAGTGAGATAATATGCATTGTGAAAAGCTTTTCTGTGGTTTCAGCCAAGTATATCTTCTACTACAAGGCTAGCAAGAGGAAAATAAATCATTGTTAACACTAAAATAATGAAGAAATCACTGAGCAGAATAAGGAGAAAGATAATTTTTCCCATGTTAGACAAACCAAGAAAGACAAAGTTTATGGGTATAGTCATGCCAGGATTCAATATTGAAGAATTTGTGGTTGATTTCCACTGCTGGGAGAGAAAGTGCAATACCCCTTTCCACAGAAATCAGGATGCTGCTTAGAAAATGGCATGTTTCTGTTTTAATCATTCATTTTTGTTTACATCTCAGACGTGCACATCATCCTATGCTGGGCACAGGACTTTAGAGCTCCAAAATGCAGAGTTATTCAGGAAACTGGAATAAACTTGGCTGACTTCTTGCTTTTGTCCTGCTTTTAAGCCTATTGAAATGTGATAGAAAGAAAAGGAGATATACAGGTTACACCTATGTGATCTACATCCTTGGGAAGAAAATATCTTCAGTTTAGAAACCTCTTCCCTTTCTTTCTTTGCTTGGAGAATCCATGGAAGACTGTAGGTCAAACAGTATCTGACTGCATAGTAGTCCCCCTGTGCTACAGTACATAAGAAAGGAGCAATTCTCTTTCAGTGCAGGAAATTTTTCTCCTCTAAACTAAGAAATATCTAATTTCTCTCAGAAAGGAGAAAAATGGGGTGATGAAAAAGCAGTTCCTATATTTTATTGGTCCAAATAAAAAGAGGGGATTTTTTTCCCAGTATTAATACACAGAAAATATCCAAGTTTTCCATAAAATCTGTGACAGGGTTCCATGCTTACAGCAGTAAGCAGTAGCATCTCTGGGTGAGCTGGAGCCTGTTGTAGCTGTGCTTCAGCAGCCAAGTGCTTGCTCCCAGCATCCTGGGACTCCCAGCCTGGCTGGGGAAGATCCTGTTTTCAAGCTGGCTGAGCTCAGCCGGCTCTGAGCCCAGGCCAGGAGCGTGGAGCTGTCTGAATACACCCTCACACATGTGCTGCTAGGTGCCTTGGGCAGTGCAAGGGACTCTGTGTAGCCAGGACCTCTTGGAGCATCTGGGAGCGTTAAACATGTGATGGCACCAAGGTCAGCTGGTGTGAGCACCCTGTGTCCCAGGAACGACCCCAGTGCCCAACCACAGGCTGCCTGGTAGGAATGTGGGACTCCCCAGCCCTGCCTGGGATGTGCCAGGCACAGCAGCATCTTGCAAAGGCCAAAAGACACCCTGCCAAGACTGTAAACTCTGCATGTTCCAGAGCTCTGGAAGAATATTATAAGAAATTATGCACCTTTGATAACCATAAAACTATTGGGAAACAATAAGGAAGATTCTCTTGAACTTCAATGGTGTCAATTCCAGCTTGGTTTGATGATGAGCTGTATCAAAGCTGCGGAGGTGCTCTCCCTAGAGAACAGAGATGCGTGCGTGCTTTCAAAAACTCATCATGAATCCTTCCATAGGGGGAAAAAAAAAATTAAAACCAGTTCAAGCACCTGATTATTGTGTAAAACAGAAGGGTAAAAATGCACTGCAAAATGCAGAAGTAGCATCATTTCTACAGTCAGCTCTAATATGGAGCCAACAGCTGGCCAGAGGACAAGCAGATAATGCCCAGTGCTGATGACCTGCTGTGAGTTGAGGAGCACAGAGCACACACCCCTGCAGTGGTGTTAGTGCTGGACAGCATCTTGGATGGGTTCAGAGTGCAGTTCCCAGGATGCTCTGGGACCCTGCTGTCCTGATTTTAGTTGGGATAGGGTTAATTTTCTTCCTAGTAGCTGGTACCATGCTGTGTTTTGGATTTAGGGTGAGAACAATGTTGATAATACACTGATGTTTTGCTGAGCAGTGCTTACTCTGAGTCAAGGACTTTTCAGCTTCTCACACCACACCACTGAGAAGGCTGGGGGGCACAAGGAGATGGGAGGGGACACAGCTGGATCAGCTGACCCAACCACCTAAAGGGATATTCCATGCCTTATGACATCATTGGGAGCTGTCTGGGCATTGGTCAGTGGGTGGTGAGCAATTGCATTGTGCATCCCTTTTTTGGTATAGCATTACTATTTATTATTATTATTATTATCACCTTTCAATTTCTGTCCTATAAAACTGTCAGCTCATTAATTTTACTTTTTCCCCCCCAGTTTTCTCCTACATAACCCTGATGGGAGGGAGCGAGCCAGCAGCTGTGTTGTGTTTAGTTGCCTGCTGAATTAAACAATGACATCCATGTATGGATGACCTTTCCACAGGACCCCTCCTGAGGTGCCAGGGATTGGGGAAATTCAGAGCAGAAGCTGCATCCCCCAGCTTCACCCTTGTTCTCTCCCAGCTTGGCTGCTGCTGCCAGTTTGCTGCTGTCTCTCAGTGGCAGCCATCAGCCTCCTCCTCTGTATTTCCCAGATGACATCTTTCCCTACAGCTCTGCTGCAGGCTGTGCCTGCATGGACAAGCACCCAAGGAGATGCTGGGTGAGTCAGGCTCCCTCCAGCATTGGTAGGGTGTCCTAGGAGCATGGCACAAGGCAGACTGAGCTGGCCCTTCAAGGGGACATCCAAGGTCTGACAGAAACTGTTAATCTGAGCACAGCCTGTGTTTTGCAATCAGCTGTGCTGCCTCCAAACTCGTCCCTGGAGACAGAAGATGTGTGCTCATCCAGTGCTGCTCCCAGGCTAATACCTGTGTCAGGAAAACATGCAATCTGTGCAACCAGTTCATGGACAGCTCTTCATATACCACTGCACTCCATCATTTGCAAACATCTAAGTGTAAAACACAGTGCAGGAAGGGATGTTCCAGTTTCTTATGCCTTGAGCATCACCCTTTTCTGGCCTACATGAAATCCATCTGAAGAGCAGTGAGGTTTTCCTGCTTCCGTCCAGCACTTGGGAGAGCTGGTTCAGACTTGCTAGGAGCAGGAATCAGCCTCTAAGCTCCAGACTAAGGAACACATAATATTTACCTGTTTATTCATATGGCTACCTTATCCTTCAGTTTCTTTTAAATGTCTGCCCAATGCTGTATTTCTAAGGAAATGTAGCAAAAGCAATGAAATTTGCCCAAGAGAAAAGTGTTATCTTTTATGTTTTATATAAATCCAAGCCCATATTTTAGGGTAAATATAGAACATCAGACTTCACATAGCAGGATTTCAGGATTCTGCAGAGGTTGAAAGGCTCTTCAAAATAAAATTTACCATCTGTAGTTGTCTATTAAATATTAAGAGATTGCCATCTTCTGGCTAGAAGCAGTTGTACATGGGGATATTTGCCAACTTTTTTGAATATGTAGAAATTATTAGCTAAACGACTTCTTGGAAACCTGTGTCTTTTAAGAGCTAATGTTTCAAAAATGTATTTTGATAGGATGAACCTATTTTTCAAAGTTTATTTAAAAATCCATTGCAACTACAATAGCTAAAAGAAATTTAAGTTGTAGCTTGGCTGTTTCCTTATATCACACTTGTCTGGGCTGTATCTGGGATAATGCCTTTCATGTCTCCTTCTTCAAGAGTTGCCCAGGAGCTCCCTTTTCTGTGACCCATTTCACCGAAGCCAAAGTGTTACATCAGGAAGACATTTTCCAGCAGCTATTTACTGCCATCCAAAAGAAGGGCAGCATGACATTATATTGTAGACTTGAAGCAGGCAAATGTTTCTCTAAGTAAATAAATGATCAATTATATGCATTCCATGGTCTTTGAATAGTAAAAGGAATCTTCAGGAATTTTCCTGAAGGAAAACTAAAAGATCAGATGGCATCAGAGCTTCAGCATAGCACTGGAATTATGAATGGCTAGAGCACAGGCATTTTACTGTACATTGGAGAACCCCCCAATCCATGGCATAATCCAAGTATATTCTGGTTCCTATTGCTCACCGAGCTATGGATAACACACACACACATATATAATGTAGGCTGGATTTTAGATTCCTCTGTCTTGTGCCCTATTTCCAAGAAGTGGTGTGGGGATGGAGAAAGAGTTCAGTGTTTTTCAAGGGACACAGCTTCAAGGATGACTATGCTGTCTCCTTCACTGGGAGATGGAAACTACTTTTCAAATGTCACATTTGTTTCACAGTTCATTTAGCCCCTAATCTGCTGATGGTTTCTGATGTAGCTTCTTTTGCCATTCCCTGTACTCCAGACATTACTTTTATCATTTTCTCAGTCTTCTGAGCTGGCTGCTGTGCACTATGTTGCTTTCTAGACATAGTTGAAGTTTCAGTAATGCAGGAATTATCATTGTCAGGAGTGCTTCTGATGGTGGTGTTGCAATAATTGTAATTCTGGCTGCTCCATGTTCCACACAAAAATATCAGTCCTTTCTTTGGACTTATGGTTACTGATGGTCATGTCACTCCTGTTACAGAGGAGTTAAACCTGAAAATGTCTGGACTCAGGCTTCAGATTTCAAAACCACCATCTACCTTACATAAAGACCCTTATGTAAAGTGTAAACTGCACAGCAGATGGAATGGATATTCTTCAGAGGAAATCCTTGCAATCAATCCCTGGTGTGTTTAGAGATACTCCCCCTTGTAAACTCTGACCACTGCATGGCAGTATTGCACCAACATCACTGTGTTACCAGCCCTGAGGCACTGGTAAAGTTGCCTAAAATTATCCCAATATCACTCTGGTAATATCCCTTCTGCTGAGTGCATGTCTCCTCTTCCCCCCATTGGAACATGCTCAGAGTAGGGCATGTGGTGCAAAATGGATGTGGGGCCTGCCTGTTCCTGTGCAGTCCTTGCTTCTCTCCATCAAAACCTGATGGGAGGGTTTGATTTGACATGATGGGATCTGGCAACAGTGGGATGAGAAAGATGTTCATGCTGCCCTAATGTCTCGCTCCTTCTGGGAGAGGGGAGAGAAGTACTTCTCTTCTCTGCATAATTTAGGTGCTGGGACTAAAACTCTTTCCTGTGCTGATCACAGAGCCCATCTCCCTGACAGGGCTGCTGGATAGCAGTCAGGCAGGCAGCTCTGAGTGTGTGTACAATGCTGCTGTACATCAGTCACATGTTTGGGGATTCTGGAGAGAGGGAATGGGCAGACATTGCTATTTGGCTATAGAAGGGTTAGGATTTTCTTCCAGTCATTCAAAAACAAAGCAACAAAAAACCCTCCATGTGACAAGAGGCATGTTAACAAAGGGGAAAGAAAAGGCATTGTTTTCAAGTTCTGAACTGGTGGTGGATTTAAACTATACATCCAAGCCTCCTGACTCTGGGAATACTGGGAGGTTGTAGCAGGGTTGGTCTCTTCTTCCAGGTAAAAAGTGACTGCACAAGAGGAAATGGCCTAAAGTTGTGCCAAGGGAGGTTCAGATTGGACATTAGAAAGGAATTCTTCACAGAAAGGGTAATTAGATATTGGAATGGACTACCCAGGGATGTGATGGAGTCACCATCCCTGGATGTGTTTAAGGAAAGACTGGACATGGACTTAGTGCCATGGTCTAGTTGACATGGTGATGTTTGGTCATAGGTTAGATTAAATGGTCTTTTCCTACATAAATGATTCTGTGATTCTGTGATTCTGATATTAGGAAAAAATTCTTCACCAACAGGGTTATCAAGCACTGGAACAGAAGTGGCTGAGTTGCCATCTCTGAAGGTATTTAAGAGATGTGTAGACACAACACTTAGGGACGTGGTTTAGTGGTGGAGTTGGCAGTGCCAGGTTAATGATGCCAGGACCCAATGATCTTAAATGTCTCTTCCAACCTAAATGATTCTAGGATTCTATGAATTGGTTTGTGCATAAATTTTGTGGCTTGAGTAGGACCACGAGAAGTGTGACAGGTTTGAGCCATTGCTGTTTGATTACTCAGGCTGTTGCCTTGTGCCAGCTTTGACACAACCGATGAGTTAACCAAGAGGAAATCGAACCCTACCCATGCCTGGAGTGGCAGTCCTTGGACCTGCAGAGGTCAGAGGCCAGAAGTGCCTCTCTGGATGTGCTGCCCTGCTTCTGAGCCATCATACAGCCCAGTGAAAGGAGGAAACATCTGTGTGGTGCAGTGCCAGTGCTCCAGCCTCCCTCCCGTCCGGTGGGGGGTTTCAGGCAGCCTATGGAAAATGTTCTGCAGTTCAGCAGCAGCTACTCACAGCTCATGGCATGGACTTGGGCATCTACAGTTAATCAAAGAAGCTGCCTAATTTTTTTGATCTAAAAGCCCTGAACCATCTGGTTGCCATTGAATTAAAAAATCTCTGTCTTACCAAAATGGCAATACTTTAAAAACCAGGTCCTTTATACTTATATTTTATTACTTTTCAAGAAGATCCTTTATCTGTAGCTACACATGAAGAGAGACCCATGGCAACAATACACTTTTGCTAGCACAAGCAGGGAGGAGCTAGAAAGGCTGAACTGATGCAAAATGTAAGGAAATGTAAGGAAACAGGAGAAAAGAAGGAAATGGCTATGCTGCAGGTCTCCAGATATTTCTTTTTGCTATTAGAGATTAAATCAGCAGTATATTTACAAACAGGCTTTCAAAGCATAGCTATGCATTAATAAATTGAACTGCAGACCCTCCACTGTTCAAAGAGCCAAGTGAGCAGGAGCAGAGCATGGTTTGTGACGTGGGGCAGCAGTGCTCCCACTGCCTGGTTCTTCACTCCTTTCCCTGGTGCAGCCTTGGTACCTGTTGAGAAGCACTTACCAGGCAAAGTCCAGTTCTGCAGTGGGTGAGAGCGTGCTGGAGACCATCCCAGTTGGCACTCTGGGTATGGACACCCTTTTTCATGGAGGAAGAGAGTTGAACCCCATGGAAGTGATGCAGGTTGCCCTCCTTGGCTCAGCACCAGATTTGTTCTTGGCTTGTTCTCTGAGCAACCATAGCCAGGAAGACAAACAGGAAAAGGGCTTGAAGTACTTCCAGAATTTGTTAAATCAATGGACAGGGAAAACTGTAAGTGGCTTGCCATTGGGAAATGAAAACAGAATCCATGAGCCCTCAAGCTAAGATCCTGGACCTTAAGTTTCATTACAATAATGTCCTTTTTTTTACTGGGGCTTAAAGCAAGATACAAACTTTACGAGCTTGGCACCATTGAAGTTCATGCCTTCCAGACTCAATGTCTGCTATCTGGCTTCCATGCCAGGCTTACTTCTGGTAATGAGAAAGATAAGTAATTTAGGCAAGAAGACTCAGCTGCTGTAACAAGTTGGAATACTCATTTCATTCTGTGGTACTGAGTTCACTGCACACAGAGTTGAGCTTACAGCCTTTCTCCATGTTCAACTTCTGCTGCCTTTTGACTACAGGCCATTTTTTGGCTCCCAAACAAAATAGTCTGCTAAAATAAAAAAGCTGACTGTTGCAGACCTGGAGCATAAAGTCCAACTCTCTGAAAGAGCAAGTAAATGATGTGACTTTGATGACTTCAAATAATTAGTTTAATTTTCTACTAATCCTAGAGGTAATTCTTTATCATTGTCCAATTCCAAATGGGGTCTGATTTAATTTTACATCTCAGCTCTGGAGCTCAGCAGAAACCAAAAAGATTTTGTTCTTCAATAAATCCTATAAATTAATGTTTTCTACCCTGAAAACCAGTGTGTTAGCATCCACAATCTTGTTGTAGTTATTGATGTATGTACCCAGAGATAGATTATTTACTTTTCGAAATTCCATTTTTCCCCCAGTGTTGAGTCAGGATTAAGGAGTGCATGTGTACGTGTATAATATAATAAACTCAGTGCTAGAGGTCACATTTACAGGCTTAGTTTATATGGTAATCTTTAAAAACAGACAGCCTAAGCACTGGAAAATGCATAGCAGGGATTAGTCCCATATTAGCAGAGAAGTAGGCTTGGTTTATTAATAATTGTTTAAGTCTCATTTTCATGCTTTTATGACTACATTAGGTTTTCCCCTTACATGGGCATCTGCCAGAGGCGTAATGGAGCGAGAGAAGAAACAAGCCCTTTTTCAGTTCACAGAACCCCAATTCTTTATTAATCACAGCTTGCTCACAATGACATACAGGAAAATAGCACTAATGAAGAGTAGAATATGCAGGCAGCAACCTCCAGGGGGGTAGGGACAACTTCAAAACTGCAGCTATTTTGGGGATGATGTGTTAGGTTTGGTGGTATTGTACTTGGCACAAGCACCCTGTCTAGTCATTCCTCCTGCTTCAGCCCTCTTAGTCCTAGATGTCTGACACTAGGTAGGGTTGGCTAACACTGAAGAGTAAAGGTCATGATGAATGGAAGTCAGCAGTGTCATAAAAAAACAGTAACAACTGGCTCATGGGTTCCAGGTGAAATATTCGGTAGCCTCTTGTACTATTACGTAATGTACTGATGTGGTAGCATCAGATAAGTATCACAGATCATGGCACCTACAGATAAAGCCACTTGATGCTATTTATTAGTCGCTCCATCAATAAATTTTCAAGTGGTGAATTAAGCTCACTTTACAATTAGCATTTGTATGGCTGTTTGGCATCATCCAAAACTTGTCATAGCTTGACAGTTACAACGTGCCTCTTAAATTTGTCTCAAACTGTTCTTGTTTGATTTCATTCTGTTGCCTCTCATCTCAAAAAGCAGAAGCAACAAACACTCTACGTGGCAATTCAACCTCAGTTGTACAGCACAGTACAGAGTCCTGCAGCATAAGTTGCATTTGAAAAACCATTTTAAGAGCCTTTTGTCTTGGACAGCTGAACGTGAAGTCACAATACCTGTGATCTAGTCACTGTTTCAAGAAAGCTTATAGATGGCAAAGCAGTCTAGGTTATTAGGCAATGACTGGCCTCTAGCACCATAGAACTACTACTGACCTCATGGTGGGTTGGAACGAGAAGTCGCAGGGAATGGAATTAGACATGAGGTGCTTCAAATGAACAGACCCAGCAAATTCAACTGAGTGGAAATAGACAACATCAGAAGCCTGTTACAGGACATGTAAGATTATGAAATAACTTGCATAATGCAATAATTGTATTTTTTAACAAAAATGTAAGTATTTACAAAATAAGATCCAAGTTTTTTAAACATCAAGCAAATCATTCTGCAAAGAGACCGCATTGTTTTTGTTTTTATTTTTTTTTGTTTCTTTTTAAAGTTTTTTATTGAGTTCTTGATTTTTATCTTTTTTTTTAAACCACGTCATACATTTCCCATACTTATATCGCATGATCCATAATAATATAGGCAGGGGGAGTTTACTAATGGTGGGGATGGGTCACATCCACCATTGCTGTTTTCAGCCAGACAGTTCCACCTGGAGCTCCTTGTTTCTACGGACCTCTGCAGCATGCCTCTCCTGGAAAACATCAAGAAGGGAAAAATTAAATCTTTTTCTCATTCCACCTGCCCAGGGAGCTTCATGCTGACAACCTGTTCAGGTCATGCATCTGATGCTTGTGCAAAACTTGTTTCACAGCACAACCATCTTTAAAAGAAGCAACACAGGAGAGGTGTCATCCACCAGACCAGCCTGAGGCACGTTTTGTATTTACTTTCTATTCCTGTTCTGGAGGCTCAGTCTTTTATCTGATATGGCCTTATAATCCTCAGCACCTCACAGAGTTTCATTTAAAAGCGCCACATAGAGAGGTGCTGCTTGCAGCATAAAATGTGCCACATGCTCACATTTGCCCTTTGAATTCCTGGATATTAAACTAAATATAGGGAAGGATGAGTCAGCAATTAATTGCCTGCACATTGTTTGTTAGTTACTCTGTTATCTGTAGCATTTAGGAACTGTAATAAAGATCCAAAAATTTAGTCTCAACAAGTCAATCTGAACATCTCAAACATCTCCTTGGTTTGAACACTGAAGCTACCTGTCCTCTTGATTCTTTCTCTGGCTATGATGAAAAATACCATCTATTGCACTAACTTAACCTGTAAATCAGTCCTTGAAAGATCTGTAATACTGAATGCTAGATTTTATAAGGGATTTGTTGCTTGGTGCTCCTATTAACTGCAGTATACAGAAGTTATTTCTGCAGTAGCTTCTAGACACCAATACCTTGGGGCACCCACAGATCTGTGTAACTTTAGAAGACTTGGGACCAGATATCTCACTTCTTTTTCTGTATATTAAGGATTCACTTATGTTTGTTTTTGATGTTTTAGTGTTGTCAAAATTGTATTTTTTCATTACTGGTCAGCGCAAATGTTTCCAGTAAGTTACTGTCATCTTTCCTCAGAAGTCTTTCTTGGGTTTCATGCATATATACCACCACATTTCGGTGGAAACAGGTTTTAACAGTCTGTTAACATTAACCTAGGACAGAGATGCATCAGCTGTCCTTCCCACTTCCTCTTGGACCTCAAGGATAACTAATTTGCTTTTCCCTTCATTTTCATAAGGTCTGCGTATGTGCCTGCAAATGAAGCTAATGCAAAAATGTCAAGCAATCTGGATATGGTTCTTAAACTCAAGAATTATCCTGTTTGTGTAGTTCCTTGTAACATCATCCTTTGGATTCTGTTGTTTCTTTCCTACTTTCAAATACTTTTGTCTCCATCAAAGATGTAGAGGTGCTTATGAAGATCTCCTTGAAAACCTCTGAGAGCTATTTTCTTTAGCCAAATTACTAATATATTAGGAAGTTCATTATTGAGGGAAACAAGTGATCACTCAAGCAGAACTAATTAATTTTTTTCTTAATGCTTCTAAAACTTTATTTACATGTTTCTCTCCCTTGTGTGAAGGTTTTTGTTGGAGAAGGGCATACTTCATCCTGCATCTAGGGTTTGTGAGTCCCTGGCTATACTGAAGATCTCCATAGGAAAATTTACTCTCTTCCTTGAAGACTTGTGGAAAGACAGACCTCTTTTGCTGTATATGAAAGATTTTTTCCTCATAATTTTTCATCTTTCTCCTTTGAGAAACCAAGAATTACAGACATAGGACAGTTGTTTGATTTGATCAGGGACTTTTCTTAGAAGCTGAAATCTAAACACAAGTGACCTTTCATTTGTTCACAGAACTTCTTAAAAGCTAGAAAACCAACCTTTCTCTAGAGACAGTCCAGCAAAGGGCCACGAAGACTAAGGAGCATCTCTCAGTCTCTCAGTAGCTCAAGTGTAGCAACTGAGATAAGGACTATGCACAACATCTCTGCAAAATATTGACTAGCTTTTCCTCTCTAGTCTAAGGTGAGGAGTGATGGTGTGGTTACCTTCTCTTGGAGGCGTTCAATAAGAGCAGCTAGATTAGCTTCACGGTTTTCTTTGATCTGTTCCATTTTCAGTATCAGCTTTTCCTCTGCCATTTTGCTGAAGTTATTGTTCTCCTCCAAAGCTTTTTGAAGCACTTCTCGCTCATGTTCTCTCTTCTCTGCCAGATGTTTCAGCACCTGGGCCTCCTGGGACTGGAAACAGAGACACAGGCTGAGAACAAATATTTGTGAGGAGTAAAGCATGTTGCCATGTTGCCAGGGAGCACAGTGCCTTGCCACAGGGCAACAGTTCCCTGAGTGTGGAACCTGTGTAAAGCTTGCTGCCTTTTTTTAGAAAGGTCACTTTGTGACTGAACCGGATTAGCCTCGAAACCACAGGTTTAGAAACACTGGCTAAATGTGGGGTACATGCCTGAGACAGCAGCACAGAAATGTCCAAAGCACTTCTGTTAACAAGAAATGCTGATGTGCTGCTGCCCTGGCTCGCCTGGATTACTGCAGTGGTTGCTCAACCTCTGACAGCTGCAGTCTCTTAGCCATAGGCCTTTTATCTTTAGAGATAGGGACCTGGGGTTGAAGAAATGTACAGAGTTAAAGGGAGATTGCTGATGCAGGACAAGTGCAATTTTCACCCAGGCTCTACTCTTCTTTAATGTGCTTGAATAGTTAATAACTGTTTATTGACATGAAAGACAGGCAGCACCAATTCAGACAATATTTTTTCCCATTACATTCATATTTGGATTAATCTAACTGATTCGGAAGGGGAAAGAAGTGTTTTACTGCATAGACAATAGCAAAAATTTTTAGTTAAAAGTTTTTCAAGGAAGATGAAAACTGCGAGTAGGAATGAAACAGATGCAGTCTATGCTTAATATTGTGTTTTTCCTTGTAAACTCACTTCTCAGAAGCATAAGCTTTGTTATTCATATTAAATCAAATTTCTAACAGGAAACCACTAATCCTAGGAAAGAAGCCAAAAAACTTGCAGCATTGGGCCCATTCTTCAGGCAAGTCTAGTTGAAGAGACAGTTAGCTGGAAACAATGAACAACATCATACACTTCTGGATAAAATAAATGAGAGGCAGCATGAGAAGAAACAGAAAAATAGAGAATGAAATAGGGCACTGGGAGGCTAAATGCGTATTTCAGTGCTGATCCCAAGGCACTGTTCCCATTGTGATCCATAAAAATGAGTTAGTTTATGGTCTAAATTAAGGGTTTTAACCATTAATTACAATTAGTGGTAATGAAATCTTTTAAATTCAATCATGTGGCTTTAAAGGGACTGAAAAAGGCTGCAATTCTTTTATATGAGCAAGACTCAACTAGGAGAAAACAAATATTTTAATGGAAGTAAGATATGCATAAAACCAAATGCACTGACAGGGCAAATAAAGCAGATACTAGAAAAGGCTGCTAAGGCCAGAACATCTTGCAGCAAGACGTTGGAGTAAAACACATCTGGCTTTGAAAGGCTGTAATGGCCTGCTTGGGATCATAGGAGAGAGCCACTTCCAAGCATCCTTATAATTTAATGAGTTTCACCTCTGGCCTGGTTGTAGGTACAGGCTCATTTCTCAAACTGATCTCTGGAGCTGTTAGGAGTCCTGGAAAGGCCAGTACCTCCCTGAGACTCTTCCTTGCTCTTCTCTCATTTACAGCATATGCTGAACAGAGTAATAGAACAAGCATTTTTCATGTCTTTGACTCTGTTGTGCCAGATGAAAGATGTTGCAAGTGGGAACAAAGCCCCTCAGTTAGATGCAGCCAAAAGTAGAGGGAATTTCACTGGTGGAATATGGAAGAAGGATGAGCCAAAGATAAGTACAGCTGGGCGAAGAAGGAAATTTGTAGAGCAATTAAAAATCATAAAAGCCCCAAAAATTTAGTAAAAATATCAAAATTTTAAATAATAATATAATAAAAGTAGTTTATTTTGAAACAAAATGTTTGATTTTAGATACTTAGCATTTAACAGTTCTTAACTGTAGGTTATTTTACTATGTAACGAAGTTATTTTAAGAGATCTGATACAATGTAAAACTGAAATAATTAAATATTTTCATCTCTCTTTCCCACTTGTGGACAAACCTAAGTGGCCCAGTTTGATTATTGCTTGTGAAGTTATTCTGCATTTTCTGTTTAACTTACTACTCAACATCAATCTGTCATCTATTTTTGGAAAAATTATGATCATTAAATTTTGTTTGCTGATATGAATTTTGCAAACACTTTGCTTAAATGATCTAAAAATAATAGATAATCTGAGAATACATTTCTATTTCTGTTGTGAGTTTGAATAGAAAAGACACCATCAGACTAATTGTAATGTCCTTTCCCACGAAACATTTCAGAATTGACTTGTTCATCTGAAAGGCTAACATTTCATGGTGTTTATATATGCATATATAATGTGTTATAAAATCAGACCTTTTCAGATTTGGAAAACAATTTTCAAGAACATAGCCATGCACTAATAAAAAGTAAGACTTGGACTATGCATATAAGAAGCATTTTTTAAAAGAGCATTTGCTTTCAATGGAGGTAGCAAAATGCCTTTGAGATTTTGAGGCACTTGCCCATTTTTCAAGATTTGTTTTCTTCCATTCAAATTCTTTGCCTTCTGGAAAGACATTTTATCATAAATCCTGGAGAACAGTGAAAAATTAGAGCTCCATGTCAAAGTACACACATTTCTGAATGCTGTGCTGGCAGACAGTACATTCAAAAGTAATTTGTCCTATAATTCAGGATGATGAAGAAAATCCTTATACTCTAATTCAGTATTTACTGGATGCAAATTGCGTTGGCACCAGAAAAAGACTGCTTGAAAGCTGAACCAGGCCTCAGGAACTGACTGCATACCCCTAATGTGATTTCCCTTTACAATATGTCTTTAATGGCATATTGTGATGAATTTTGAGACAGGAAAATCACTGGTACCCAGGACTGGCTAAAAATAAAGGAACTCCCCTCCCTGCCACAAAACATCCACAGGGTAGAATCTCATTTAGACTGATGTCTCTTCTCTAATGGCATTGTACCCCAGCTGTCAGTCTGCCTGTTTCCCTGGTGCTCAGACCATTCTGAAATCCCCTTACGACAATTCTGGAAGGCGCCTGCTATGTATTTGTACTGGATTGTCAAATGATTTTCTGTTTCCAACCCATTTGGCAAAAGAACTTGGCCACCCTGTCTGTTCAAAGTCTACTACACATCCAGAAATGGGTAAATGAATGACCACGGATACCCAGGGGAGCTGGGATTAATAGACTCCCTTTGTTGTTTGTCTTGGCTTTTAAATGGCTGTGTTTGGACTCACACAGTTCCACAGTGATGCAGGATTCCAACATACATAGGAGGTTTTTATTTCAAGTTTATTTTCAACACTGTTTGAAGTGCTGGAAAGGATGTTTTCAAATTTTCAATAGTTCTAACACAGTTGTATACTGCTTATGGTGTTTCTTAAACAGATGTGGTGAGAAAATGAAAAAAAAAGGCTGTAAACAGGATGAAAGATAAAGAAGATTAATAAGGAGAGAAAAATATGAAACTGTGGAGAAAACAAAAAGCAATATTCAAGGGGGAATAGTCAGAAGACTTCTTAAATATAACAAGGCATAACCAATGCAGCTCCAGCTGCAGCATCTAATGTTACATCATAGAATCAAAGCATCATAGACTGTCTTGGACTGGAATGGACTTTAAAGATCATCCAGTTCTACCCCCCTGCCATAGGGAGGTACATCTTCCACTAGACCAAGTTGTGCACTGCCCCATCCAACCTGATCTGGGGCACTTTGAGGGATGGGGCACCCACAGCTTCTCTGAGCAACCCTGTGTCACTGCCTCACCGCCCACATATTAAAAAACTTTCTCCTACCATCTAATCTAAATCGCCCCTCTTTTACTTTAAAACCATTCTTCCTTGTTCTATCACTATCTGTGCTTGGAAAAAATCACTTTCCCTCCATTTTACAAGCCCCCTTAAGGTACTAAAAGGCCACAAAATAATGTGGAGAAACAAAAATATTTATTTGTTAATAATTAAATACGGAGGAATAAAAATATTGGAAAATAGTCCTGGTACAGATACCTTTGCTTCAAGAAACATACTGATGTGCTAAAAATGCAGGCAAACTCCTATGATGTTCATGTCATATTTTTAAGGGATCATGTGCATCTTCAGTTTTCAGAGATGAGTGGTTCAAAAGGAAATCTACATCTGGTACCTAGATGTCTGGAAATAGATGCAGACTACTAAACACTCACTTCATGAGCAAAATTAGTTATGGAAATTGGCTTTGGAAATACATTGTTTAATTATTACTCACATGAAGAAAATTCTCCTTATCTGAGTAAGAGCTGCTTTATTTTCTCACATCTATCTATCTTTGTTTGACAGATATATCCAAATATCAAAGTAATTGACATGGACATAAAATTAATCCTTCATTGCTCTTAAACAAGAAATGAGTTCACACAACTGCTTTTAAGCTGGAAATTTCAGCTTGAATGCATTCAACCTCAGATACTAGTACCCTTAGTTACTAGGGTGTCTGAGACACACCACCAGTCATGAGTGCTCCTCTTTCAAAACACGTTTGTTCACTGACTTTTTTTTTTTTTTACAATGCAGTTGTTCAGAAGAAGCTGCAATAATGTTGGTGTTCTTCAATACACTGTGTATCTAAGAGATAGTATTAATGGAGCAGATTATGAAGACAGGAGGAAAGGCTTCTACTGCAATGTAAATGCCAAGGTGATGCCTTGGTATGGTGACTTGAAGTACTGATGTTTTCAGGGGAAGGAACCGAGGCTGGAATTTTTCCATGTAAAAACATGGGAATGGTCTCAAATTAGACTTCTTTCAGAAATGCCTACTTGGCAGGAGAGTCAGAGACATGTGATCTGTAACTATGGGTGAAGCTCTGCTTCTAGTGAGGCTAGATGATGAAAAATTTTGCTTAAATTTTGGTGAAATTTTTCTTTTTAAAATTTATTTTTGTACAACCTTTGGGATGTGAAGTATAAAAAAAAGAGCTCATCCATGTTGTGATTCAAGAAAACTCACTTTCTCTTCCTCAACTGGCACAAAACTGCTGCTCTCATGGTTATGACCTGTGGGGGTGAACAAGGTGTGTTGGGGGCATGTAAGAAGTACCACCTCAGCCTCTGCCCTCATGGTCTGCTGCAGTTGGAGGCCTGGCATTATGAAGTTAATGAAGATCAATGTCAAATTGTCTTATGGTTGTTCATTAGTGGCAGAGCCCATGGCAGAGTGGGGAGAGAATGTTTGCCAGCATTGGGATGTATGCTCACGGCTCTATTTGCTCTGAGACAGACCATGGTGCCTAACACCAAATTCTCTCCTTGTTGGTAGGAAACATCTTCCTACAGGCCCATATTCCATAGGCTAACATGTGGTTTTGGATGAGGAACTGTGAAGTTTCTTGGAGTTTTGGTTACTTAGGACAGTGGTTACTTGGCCAGTGGTTACTTACAGTAACCACTGTGTATAGACACACTATGGTGACAGAAACATCTGTTTCTGGTGCTGATTACACCTATTACTGGAACCTTTACATGGAAAAATGCTCCATGCTGTGTTACTTCTCCACAGAAGCACAGCTGAGGGCCAGCAGCACTAGAAAGGGAGATCAATGGATGGGCAAGGCAGGAGACTTATGTCTTGGGCACTGCCTATCCTCATGCCCATCCTTCTCACCTTACAATTTGGTGGGAAAGGGTAACAGAAATGAGGTAGAAGAAGAAAGCTCAACTTCTGACAGGGAAGGAGTGCTCCCTTCTCTGTCTGTCATCTGGAGCAGCAGTTCTGTAGGTGCCATGCAATATCCAGGGAGGAATATCTGTCCCCTAGCTCTGCCGCCTTCCCTGCCCTAGCAAAGCCTTTCCCCCATCAGCCTCCTGTACAGAGCAGTAAAGCATGGATGGCCAGAGCAGAGATGGATTAAGAGTATCAAGAGCTGCCTCTGGGCAGGCTGTGGGGCTGGCTCAAAGGGGCAGTGTGTTGGATGCTGAAGCCCAGCACTGAGTGTGGTCCTGATGCTGGCAGAGGTGCCCTGGGCTGGCTGCTGCTGTGGGGAGCACAGTGAGCCTGGCCCAGACCAGTCTGCACAGCAGGCTTGTCTTGTGGCATTTCATTCCAACAGCATTAAAAACCCAGGAAGCTGTAAGTCTATATCCAACAGCATGAAAAAAAAAAAAAAAAAAAGACTGTTTTCCTGCATTCTTTGCTACACTAAGCTCTAGGGATAAGCTTGATTCAGTTTCATCCCAATACAAAGCCGTTAAAAGGATTTAATTACATACAATTTTCTCTTCTATAATCCAAAGTCTAGAAGAACTGCACATCCCTTTAGTGTTTCTTTTTTTTAATGCTACTAAGTAAGTTGAATATAGGCAATAAAAATAAATAATTTGACATATGCATTTTGAAGTCTGTACACCACTAATAATAACAGCTGAACATTCAAGGCCAATGGGTAAAAACTGATAAATGTGAAATATTCTGTAAGAAAAACTTCTGCTGCATACAAGGTCACAGTGCACTAATTTCTTAACTGAGAAGGATGAAAAGGTTTTGCTGATTATCCACCAAGGTAGGAAAATATAGCACACATATGCCAAAAAGAAAAATATAATAGTGACATGCTGTAAAGAGGATTCTGTAAGTGGAAAGGACAAATCTGTAACTAGCCCAAATGGTCATGACTGTCAGGTGAGATAGAGAAAAAAGGGAAGAAACGGAAAGGAGTCCTGTAAAAGCTTACAAGGAAAAAAACAAGAATGACAAACTGGAAAAAGCCTAAGCAGGAGACTGCTGAAGTGCATGTATTGCTCTAGATGGTCTCATGAGTTTGAAAATTTATTAATGAACACTGCCTAATTAACAGAGCAGAACCTAACTCCTAAGCAGCATAAAATTCATTAGCAACTTGTTTTCCAAGAAGGCACTTCTCATCCATTAGTTATACTTGATTTGAGTTAGAATTGTGCTGGAAGGACAGGATCTAGAATGGCCATGCCTGACAGCTTTGTACATAGATTGAAAAATATGGTAATAACAGCCATGCCGGCTTTTAGAAAAAGTCTGCCTGGTTTGTCTAGCAGCAGAAAGTGGAAGAAGATGATGAGGGAAACTCTAGATGAAGTTGGGCAAATCTCTCTAGCTTTCATCAGTCAGCAAGTTCCATATTTTCTGAGTCACAAGTTCCATTCACATAATAATTTCCTACAAGGTAGTGCTCTATCAATTTTGCTATTATATTTTTTAACTAAATAATATTTTAATAACTTCTAAACAGTCTGTGATAACAAATATACCTTGAATAAACAATACATGAAAACATGATTCCTTTTCGAAATTGCTGTCTGATAATTCCCTTGAATGTTTTGTTCCCTGTGGATTGTGTGAAACAGAATATAATTGTTCCTATTCATCTTCTCATTACCATTCATGACTTTGTAGATTTCGATTTTATCTCTCATCTGTAGTCTCTTTCCAAGCTCAAAAGTGGACTGTTTAATTTATCTTCTTATGGAAGACTTTCTGTTCCTCTAATTGCTTTTTTATTCTTCTCTGCACTATGCTTTTTTTGGGGCAAAAATGAAGTCAATAGTTAAGATGTGAGAACACCAGGGATTTTAACAGTGATGTAAAGAAACATTTTGCTCTGTTCTTTGTTCCTTTCCCGGCAATTTCTGCTGCAATGCTAATGTGGAGGATCTTGTCTATTAAAATAACTCAGTTATATGTTCATTCAAAATGAATATAGTATCAAGGGGAAGGAAGGGCAGGTGTCTGTGCTGCTATCACTGATTACCAATCTATTGCATGATGAGTTTTTCTTTAGGAAGAAATGAACAGTAATGAAATCAATGGAATGAAATCTCTGAAACATTCAATTTGTATTTTCCACCAAGTATATGCATAATATCAGTCCTTTTATTGCTTTTATTTCATTCTGTGTCTGTATCTTTACTCAAGCATTTGTACTCAGCACAGAGGAACTTCACAGACTGAGTTTTTGGGGATTATTGTAACTTGGCTGAGTGAGAGCTCACCCCTCTCAGCAGGTGCTAGTGCAAATGGAAATTCCTTTGATATACAGTCATGTCCTCTTACTGAAATGAATGCTCTGGCAGAAATATTTGTTTGAAAGAAGCGATAGTGCTAATGAGTGTGTGCTAGAACCACAGCGTCATTGTTAGCAAGCCAGCAAAAATGACAAAAGTAGCAACACTGCAGTTATCTAGATTAATTGTTCAAATTATTGAGGTCCAGAATAGTCAGTTTTCACTGCAAATTCAAACTAAATGCCAGGTTTTAGAGACCTGTCAGTAATCCAGATCTACTGACTTCAGCAGACACATAACAAACCACACACCAGAGTAACCATTCCCTTGAGGTTCTTGGCAGTGACCCTGATCTGGCCTGACAGGAATGAAAGAGAATGGAATTATTTTTCCTGGATCTGATCCACATGCTATCTGTGGCAAAGATGCTGTACCTGAACTTCTGTATACATTTTTGACGACCTCAGCAAAAGTTCTGTTAACAGCAAGAAATCACAGTTTTAGCAAGAAATCACACTGTTTAAAAGATAAAGACTTAAGAGACATATAAGCTTGTTTCATTTTCAGAAACCCTCTACCAGGGACTCCATGGGCAGGTAGAAGGGGTTTCTAATGCCTGTGCAATAGCAACTGTGCAAGCTGATTTGCCACAAAATAACATTGATCTCCTGGGTGAAGGACACAGAAAGCCCTAAGATCCTAAAGCTTCAGTGGCTCTCCTTTTGTGTGCCATCAAAAAGAAACATGAATTAACCAGGACAATATATTACCAATTTTAATTTTTCTGTGGTCATTGCAGCCAGTCATGATTCTTCTGAAATTGTGCAACACAGCACAAATGCTGGGCATATATAGAACACTGATGATTTCCAGACTGGCAATTCAAGCTGGTTATGGTGAGTGTCTCATTGTCATCCTCTGACTTATCTGATCTGGAGTTTGTCTTTTTCTCTTCGTAAAAAGTAAAAAGAAAGGATGCTTCCAGCTGCCTTTGTGCCAGTCTTTGTGCCAACCTTTGTGAAAAGTTGTAACAACTCTTCCAAATGCTATGTGACAAACTTCGTGATTATGAAACAGAGCTTTACCATTATGAGTGGGATCATAAAGAGGGGAAGACTTAGTCTGTGGAAAACCCTAGAAAGCCAATTTCCATCACTACTGAAACTGCTAGAAATGCCACTTAGCATCTGTGCTATGCTACTGTCTTCATTCAAGCATGTGTGACTGATCCCAAACTCACTCTCTTCAGGGTGTTCCTCTATATTGCATAAATAAGACATCTTAGCTGCCTTATGCAGATCCTGTGAATAATTTCCATGGACACTATGAGGAGTCAAGATCTGGTAGTGCAGAAAGCACGTGCACCTATCTCTTAAACTCAGACACAATAACTTCACTGTTTTGAGCAACTGCTACAGATGCCCTGAATGAACCATTCATTATGTTCACACTGTAAACAAATGCATTTGAGCCCACTTGGCCCCTGTCTGAAGCTATGTCTATTTTGTGATGCACGCCTCCCCAGCATTGAAACCAGTGAGGCTTGTTTGCAAGCTGTTGAAAGACAATGAACTCATTCATTTCTTTAAACATATTGATGATTTTTGTCTATGCAGACACCATGAGTCAGTGATGGCAATGGAAAGCACACAGACAAGAAACTTGACTGCTGTACTGTACACTAAATCATGCCTAATTACTTTTTTAATTTTTTAATTAATTTTTTTTAAGGAAAGATACCTTTCTCCTCTCCTCTGCAGCCTCCAGCTTTTTCTGGATCTCCTCAAGAGAGAGTTCTTTCTTCTTTGGAGAAGCTAAAGTTCGTGGTGCTTCTGAGACTGGAGATGGTGGCTTTAGGATCAGTTCAAAGGCCTGGCCTGAGGCACGTTTGTTGATTTGTTTCACTTCCATATCTGCACAATAAGGTGGGAAATTGTAAGTCCTTCAATACACCAGCAGTATTGAGGAGAGAAGCAGCACTGATACCAGAGTAGGATCAGAAGCACAAACAAATGATTTAGCATCTTTGCCTTGGGCATTTTAAATGCAATGGCAGATTACGGGCTGAAAACTGTTCTCAGGAGTACATTTCATTTTATCTGTAATTGCTTAATGATACCTTAATCTCATAAAGATAAAAATTTACAGCAATTTTGGAAGCTTATTTGGGTTCTGTGCCATTTCACACCCCCTGCAAGCAATGCCCAAGCTGGTTAATTTTTTAGGCATGCTTTCATATTTTCTTTATTTTCTTGGGAATTATGCCAGCTATGAAGAGCTGTAATTCTCAAATGGGGAGTACGCAAAGAACAGCTCAGTATGAGAAAAAGTTTAGATAGCTCCTATCCAGAACAATATCCAGCATCATGGGTACTGTGCACTCCATAGAAAGTAACAGCCCAAACCAGCAATTAAATTATTAAATCAGCAAAATATTCATTAACTAACACTATGGACAAGGAGAACTGAGTTGTTTCCCAGCACTAGCACATTTTATGACATGCAGGATGATTTCCAGTAAACATCACTCACCATCATATTTATAGATGTTCATGTTGCGAGGTTCCGGGTAAAAACAGGAGCAGATCAGCGAGAGCATGGACAGCTCCTTCATCTTTTCCTTGTAAGCTAAAAGGAGAGATCTTGTTAGCATGC
Source organism: Vidua chalybeata (assembly GCF_026979565.1). Lineage (NCBI taxonomy): Eukaryota > Metazoa > Chordata > Aves > Passeriformes > Viduidae > Vidua > Vidua chalybeata. Next base: position 124,110,324 of record NC_071530.1, on the reverse strand, counting down.
TTCACTTCCCCAGTTCCTTCCTCTGTGAATCTTGAGCTGAGATGAGTGGCTGGGGACCAGAAAGTCTACTCCCTGGCAGATTTCTCCAGAATATTTACTTTCAGCTATTTCTTCTAAACATTGAACCTTTATCAAATCACAAATGAGATCCTCAGAACTGGCTTCTGGTCTTCTACATGACCTCAGCCTTGGGCATAATGCAGGCAGTCCTCTCTGGTTTATAGAAAGTGAATCTGGCTACCAGGAAATGCATTTAGCATTGGAAGAGTGCCATGACTCCACTCTCCCCTGGCAGGTGGAGAGACATGAAGCTCTTAAAGTTTCTCTGACGTATCCAAGTGCAATTGAGAACAGCTATGAAAAGCTGGCCATATATCGCCATAGGCTAAAGACATTACTTTACAAGTGAAAATGTCATCCAGAAAATTAAAAATAAAACCAGAAATGAGGATACATTTATCAAATCATTTCCATAATGTCCTTAATATGCTTAACTACCTGAAACAAAGCTTCTCCTTCCCCACTAACTGGCTAAAATATGTGGCTTTCATATTCAGGTCTAGTCTATATTATCTGATGCCATTAATGCCCTTGTAATTTACCTTTATGGTGCTATCTTTGCTGACTTTATAATGCCTGTAGGATCCAGTCATGAACTGAGGAAGCACTGGTCTAAAAATGATCAAAGTAATACATAATCATGATGCAGTGTGCTCTGCTCACCCTTCCTAATTGTTTGTAAGTAAGAAAACAGTCTTGTACATGGTCACTTGGCAAGCCATTGACAGAGCCCAGACTAGAGCTGGCTCTCCTGGGTCCTGGGGCAATACCCTTCCCACTGCCCACAGCCCATAACACATGGATGTTAAGGCAGGGTGCTTCAAAATTCATCTTGGCACACACAAATCCCTGCTATTATCAAAATCATATCTACAGAGGCAGACACTCATTTGCTGCCAGCATGTGAAAACATGGCTTAAAATATGTGGGACTCAAAGATTTAACAGATTAGACCAAATTAGCCCTTGTTGTTGATGGTCCTTTGATCTTCAAACTGTGGATACAAATGAAATTCTCAATCAGCCTTTCTCACGGATTCTCTTTTGGCTTTTGATTTTGCTTTTCCTACTCAGAAAGAAACCTGAGATTGATGAGGGCTTGAGAGCCTTTGGGTGCTTCTCAGTATGGTGGTATTTGAATAATCCACAGTTCAAGAAAAAATTTCCAGCTGCCAGTAGAGGATTAGTTAATTTAATTAAGCTTTGCACAAGGGTCTCTAATCATGTACCTTGAATAACTCACCTAAAGGAGATATAGCTATTCAGAAACCATTGGTAAAGGGTACTGAAGACTTAGCTTTCAGTGAACTTAGGCTGTCACAGAAGCTTGGTCTTGACACGATTTTGGTTTGAAAACTTGCGAGGAATACCTCAAAAATCTTCTGAAGAGAAAAATCTTGTCCATCTGATATATGTTGAATTATGAATAATGATAAACATAACAAATTGTTCACTTAGACCTCCATCCAACAAGCACACAGGTGTGCTTTTCCAGACCTTCCCCTGAGGACGGCTTGCCTAGCCAGCTACCCCTACCACTGGAATTGCATTCTTCCCAGCAGCAGCAAGGTTCTGGAGTGGCTGCACATCAAACCCTGGCAGGTTGCTAAACATAGAGAAAACAGACACTGGGCTAAAGTGTGTTAAAGACGTGGCCATTGATGATACAAGCAGAATCTTGTACAAGATCTGCTGAATCACTGCTAAAATGTATACCTTTCTATCTTTGTAGAAAAAGGCATGCAAAGCAGCATCCTAGGAATCTTGCCTTTTGGGGCCTTTGTTAATACTTTTTATCTTTGCTTGATATTGAACATATTTTGCTTCCTAACAGCATTTTAAATGATTAGAGAAAGGTGTTTTTTTAATTTTTTTTTTCCCCCATCTTGCCATCTGCAAAACACAGCAGGAGAAATATAAGAACATACCCTGCTCTCTTTCCTTCAGTGCAATAGCTGTACTGAAAATATGCAGGCAAAATAATTGTCTTAGTTAATTCTGGCCACTGGCAGAATTAGGATGACTTTTCATCCTTCACAAGAATTACTTTTTGTTTTTTTGTGGTATTGATTTAGTCTGCACTTGCCCTAGAGATTTCTTCAACCATAGCTAGATCTTGGCTTGAATAGTCACAGAGGTTCTGGAGGCTTTTGCAGCCCTGGGAACCAAACAACCTTCCATGGTGGCAAACACTGCTCTTCCTGTTGCAGACTTAAGGGCTGAGGGTGCCAAAGGACCTGAAGAGACACACACCTCCTCTGGTGTCCAGCATCAACATTGTGATGATCTGTCCCCCTTGATCAGGCTCAGCTCTGAGCAGAAGCCCTGCTTTGTTCAGCTCTCCTTCGCTTAAATATTTCCTTAAAACATATTGAAAAAGCTTAAAGCAGTAATGTTAGCCCAGTTGGTAGTCTGATTAAAGTGGCTGGCCCATGTCACACAGATTAGACAGGGAGGTAACTGCACTTTCCTAAATCCCAAGGGTTAGTGTTTTAGCAATGGAAGCCTGTTATCTCAAGAAGGTTTTCTGTTAAGAAAGCAGCACACATAGACCACACAACCAAGGGCAGAGCATTTGTGCAATCTGCACAGGACCTCTTGTGTAACCTGAAAGAGGCACAAAAATTACCTGCCTCATAGTGGAGCTTTTCAAAACCCCTGAAGACCAGCAGCGATTGCAACAAAGTTTATTTTCCAAATGTGTTTCCACTGGCTTGCTAATTATATCCCTCCTTGTGCAGTCATGTAGGCTACATATCCTCCCATTAATGCAAGTTAAATGAAGGGGAGTAAATAATGGTGATCATAATACTACAAAAGCTTTGATAGGGAAATTGCTAGGCAAGAACAATGTTGATAAAAGACGGCAACAGAATCTTTTAGTTATATGCAGCAAGATCTAAATGTTTATATGCATTAAGAACACTGATTTTTGCTAAAACCAGAAGACAATTCAGCATTAGCATTTCTTATAGTTTTGCTGTGAATATACTAGTATTCATAGGTCTTAAATTCTGAAACTGTGTGATTGTTCCAGAACCTCATCTACTTTTTAAGAAGTATTGTTCCAGAACCTCCTCATATTCAGAGCTGCAGAGAAAACCTTAGAAATACTATCAAATGCCCCTAAATGTTTGATAGCTTCAGAAAAGAATTAAGTCAGATGGCTTCAAAAATCAAGAATGCATGGGTTTTTTTTCTGAAAAGGTCCCAAAGGTACCTTAATATTATTGTTTTAAGCCAACCTCACCCTTTTCTCAAACTTCTGGAGTTATTTTCAGCAGCTGTATTTAGAAACTGTGAAACTTCTCCCTCTGTTGGGTGAACATCCATGCTTTTTCTTTTCAGGCTCTACTTGCTCATCTGGGTAAGATCTTCAGGAGCCCTTTAAGGGCTTCAGTTCTACAATTGCATGAGCAAGAAGGGAAGGACAGCAGGACTGGACCTCCAGAGGGAAACAATTCTAAGGATTTCATGCCCATGTTGTATAATTTTGGAGATCTTTTTTTGAGGCTAGTCTGGCCCCATGGTCTGAACAACTATTAGAGCCTGGGGCACAGTAGACGTACTGCTAACACACACCTTCCAGTTTCTATACCTATCAACTAAACTTGTCTGTGCTCCAAGATTGCTTTGATGTGTGAACCAAAGTGTGGTCAGCTGGGGTGTTTTGATAATCCTCTTTCAGAATGCTATACTGATCTCCAATAATATGTTTATTCAGATCTCTCCTATATGGTTCTGCTAATGACAGAAAAGTGCCGCATCCATTGCCAGTGCTGCAGCTCACTTGCCCAATGAATGAAGCTGCTAAGGTGGAGTGCTATGGCTGCCATTAGAAGTCAGCAACCACTTATTTACATTTACTGCTGGGAGAAATAGGAAGGTTAAGGAAAGCACTACTAAACCCTTCCTGTCTGTTCTCATCTGTTATCCAATAGCTATAAGGAATTTTTTACAGTTTACACTGTAAAATGAAAATCTGTCCTGACTGACAGGCCATGGGCAATTTGGGTCACATTTTATTCCTTGGCAAAGCACAGCTCAGACAGATTGCTGTGTCACAGCAGAGACCATTATTCATAAGCAAGACTATTTTTAACACATGAAGGGAGAGAGAAAAGTGTTAATGTTACTTATAATTAACATCTGATGTAGGCAAATGTGTTGATTATTTTTGCCTTACTGAGTCTGGTCTGCATATAAGAAATGTATTTTATGCACACATTGATATGTATAAATATTAATCACATACATTAATATGTATCCATCACGTACATTGATTTGTAACGTTATTGTATTTTGACATTTCAAGTACCACTTGCCAACTAGTTCTTGAAGTTCTGCATACCTGGAAGGAAAAGGAAACTGGCACATTGCCCATGGTCAGAGTGTGCAACCCATAACACATCTCAGTCCTGTGCTCCCTTTGCAGGAACCTATGTGACAGTTGCATTTCTGAGACTGAACTGAAATTCTGCTTAGTTTTCTGCTCTGGCAGACATTGAAGCATTAAGATGTAAGATTAAGCATGAAACACAGATAGGGAAGACCTATCATACCCATCCTTCATAGGGATTTCAGATGGATCTTATTGACAATGTGGTTTGTTACAAATGTCGTTTTGGTAATGCTCCCTCTGGGGTCCTAGAGCTTTTGGTTTGTCAAGGCAATGCTTGAAGTCATATAATTTTGTGAACACCAACAGCCACACTCTGTTGACAGTAATTTACAATTTTAGTTTTACAAATCCATTTTAGTAATGTGCTGCGTCCTTTTCTGCCAAACAAGATGACATTATACAATCCCAGCTGTGTTGTTTCCCCATAGCTGGTGGGGTATTTGAAGAAAGTTACATGATGAGTGCTGCTAAAATGGTGGCTAGTACTGGGACAAGCAGATAGGACTGGGAGAATTAAAACTCAAGATGGAGCACGAGCAGTACAGATTCTAGGTATCATTTAGTTTTTAGCATGTCTGAGATCTATTAGCCTGGAATTCACTTTAATTAATGCTGGCCATTATTTAAGAGAGCTACCTTGCAGAAATCATTAAAGCTTATTAATTAGTCAAGTGAAAGATTAGCACCACCAGAGAACGATGGTCCCATTCAGATGTCTTAAGTTAAACAAATTAGGTTGTCTTAAGACCAGCAAATCTTCACTGTCAGGAAGCCTAAGGATGTTTATAAGCTTATGGAGTCACCAGTGATGGAGAGAATGAAAACAAAAGCTGCTGCACTAAATGTATCTATCCATCTCTTATGCTCAGCCATGAGTGACATCTCATTTTGGTGGTTCACATAGGTGGGGCTCATTTTGTTAGTCTCTGAATGCAAAACACTGCCCATTAGAATATTAGGTCCATCTCACAACCTTATGTATATGTGTGCTTTTCCAGTTTCCCCAACAAAAATAAAGTTGCTTTACAGCTTTAATGCCCTACAGTGCTCACCTGCTTCACTACAGAGAAAGGTGGCACAGGACTCCCACTCACCTGGGGCCATTCTTTGGGGACCAAGTCCTTAAAATTGCACTCTTAATATACTGCAATGCAGCTTAAGATAGAGATAAGAATAGAGTTTTGGTTATCTCCCCTGTCCCTGATTTTTTTGATATTTCTATATCTAGGAAATAGAATAAGCAGGTACTATGAAAAAGTAACAAGAAACAGAAAACAAGGAAAAAAAAGAACTAACCAGTGAGTTTCTCTGTCAACTGTGACTCTAGAATTTCCTACAATATGCCCAGAAAACAAGATAGGGAGAACTTGGGACAGCTCTAATCTGCCTTTGTGGCAACTGGGAGTTTGAATAAAATAGTTTTAGGCATTGATTTCTGTAACTCTCATTAATGTTCCTGGGTTTTGACATAAATATAATACATTTTATTCTCTCCAACATGAGATCCTTTTAACAAAAGTCTTTATAATGGTTTGGGAGGGAATCAAAGCACAGAGTGGCTGTGAAGGCAGGGATCACTGTAGCATCAGTTCTTCAAATACACAAAAAAAACCTAATGCAAGCAACAGATCTGACCTTCAGCTTCTTATTAAGACTGTGTCAGATTGTACCAATGAGCCCTGTCATCGAGTGCAAGGCCTGGCATAGCATTTCCACAGCATAATTTAGGTTACAGCACAGGATCTGGCTGGAAAACCCATCCTGTGGATACACAAGAAGCTGTTTGCTTATGGAAAGACTGTCCAGTAATGGTTTTCTTGAACCTCTAGTGCAGGGATACAAATGTATGCAAACATGCAGGTTGGAGAGTGGCACAAGTCTCATTAAAAATTGCTCCTAATTTTACAACCTAATCTATCACTGCTCATGACTGGCTTTTTGGACTACTTCAGGTACCATGTCCTTGGTTGTTACTTACTGTGCGTGGGTAGAGTCAAACGTCTTTGCTCGCTTTATGATGTCAGAATGTTAAGATGTAAAGTTACTATTTTGTATTATTTCAATTTATGTAATTTTCACTGCTGAAACAATGACAAAACCCATTCACTGAACCCTAACTACTACAGTAATCTGTGACATGAGTTAATGGGACTTTGTTGAGCTAATGCACACCCATTTCCAAAATGAGATTTTGATGGAAGGGGGTTTTTTGAATTTTAAAAAAACAACTTTAACATGATTACTCAAAACAAACACTGATGCAGATGCTTTGTTGCAGTCACATTGTGCTTTCTAGTCACTGAAATGAAAACACACATATTTCCTTCTAATGTGGAAGGAATACAGCAGACATGTGCCTGTTCAGAGCCTGTTTGTGCACTCAGGGCCCCACAGCCTCATCACACTGTGTGCTGGCAGAAACATGGGAAGACAAGACAAGAAAGCCATGGCCTAGCTCCTCCTTCTTCAACTCTGCAGAAACTGGTCCATGGCAGTGGCAGAGCCAGATGCTGCACTCTCTTCTGAGCCACCCCTTTGCAGAGCCCATGCATCATGCTGGCATGAAGAAGCCCTTGGCAGTTCAGTTCCGAAAGTCCTCTGGGACTGAGGGGAAGGCCAAGGAGCCTGCAGTAATATAGAGGACTGTGGCCCTCTTGAAATTTCTTTGAACTTAAGATAACTTCAAAACAAAAAGTCCAGAGATTTTTCTTTTTTTTCCACAAGGGGAAAACACAGCCTTCTTTAAAGTCTGCTTTGCCTTTATAAGGCATCTCTTCACCATATTTCCCTCTGTACCTCTACATCCCATCTGTCTTCCCTCAGTTTTCTCTTTTCTTCCCACAGAGCTTTCTGTGTAGGAAAGGATATAAGTTACTAAAACAGACTCTGAAAACAATGGGGAGGATGAAGAGTGAAGAATGAATTTAAAGGCCACAGTAGTCCTAAGACAGCTTTATTTCCTGCTGGTTAACTGAACATGACTGTTTAATTTCTGTGCAGTCAGAAGTTCAAACCCTGTTATTCAGATGATTTGGCAGGATACTGATGTTTAAGATGCTGATCTTACACCTACCTTCTTAAGAGGCTGCCAGAGACACAGATAATTTCTGATTATCATGTAAGTGTGAAAGTCATGCAAACATCAAAATCTGAACATTTTTAAGGCAGCCCCAGCCAGGAACCACTCTGCTATCCACTGTCTCCTGTATTCATTGGAAGCAAAAAGGTCACCTCACCTGCTCAAGAACTGTTGTTGGTTTTGTTACATACCTACACCTGGGGCAAACAGCTTCTTTTGATTGGCATTGTAGCAAGTTTGGCTCTGTCATGCCTTACAGAAAAATCTGTTTTACTTTTAGCTGAGGATTCCTGCTAGAGAAGTAGCAAGGATTCTCCATGCATTGTTCTGGGCTTGATTCTATCACTAATTTTCCTGTTCTCAAGAAAAATCCCTCTCTTCTGATCTATCACTTAGAGTCTTACATGAATGATTTAAGAAACAAAACCTCTATCTCTGGAGTTTTTGAATGCGTGGATTTGCCTGCCATTATTTAGTACTCATGGTGTGTAATGTATTTCTTTTGTATTATATGCCTGAAGGGTTGTGACAAACCCTTTCACCAAGACAGAGACATTAATCTCTTTTACACTTCTGAGACAGGTTACATATAAAATGGCTTAAAAAGCCAGATATTTCACTCCAAAGTTTCCATTAACATGGATTTGAAGATCCCTCCTGGTAGGCACCACTGAACCAGGACGTCCATCTACATGCAGGCTAAAAAGCAGTGTTTTCAGGAGTCCTAATGCACATATCTGAAGGCCAGGGAAGTAGAAGGATTTCCAAGACTCTTCTCAACATGCCAGTCTTGCTGTATGCAAGTTATTTTGTCCCAGCATTCCTGTGATGGGGGCTACCAACTGTACTTGCCTTCCCTAACATCAGCATAGTTGAGTTTACTTCAGGACCTCCCTGCAATAGGACAACCCCAGATTGCTGATCCTTCCCTCAGAAGTGGACAGGTAGTGCTCAGGAGCTCCCTGAGCCCAGCTGTTTCCTCTGGTGCTTGGCTTGGTTCTGGGGCCACGCTGGCTGAAGCACCAGGGAAGGACGTGCAAAGGAGCTGGAACTTCTTCAGTGTCTTTCTAAAGTATGGGGTGGGGGGGAGTGAGGTACAGATTGGAAGCTGCCAAGCCTGCAAGCAGCCCACTTTCCCTCAGCAGCATGCAGGCTTCGCCACCACAGCAGCAGCGTGTCTGCAGCTTGGTGCAGAACCGAGCACTGGTGGGAAGTGAAATTTCGAGTCCTTGTGTTAAGCACTCCAGTTTCCTCTGGCGTCTCAAGCAGAGAAACCAGCAGAACACCCAGGACTAGGCTATCAGAGATGGCAGCTGCCTCCCAGTATGCTCTTAAGGTCATCTTTTCATTGCTTTGTGGGAGTATGTGGGGGCCCTGCTGAGATCTGTGCTACTTTCTGTAAAAATTTGTCAGATGAAAACACCCTTTGCCAAAGAGCTTATGGTGTGAGAAGGAGAGGCAACGGATGTTGGGGGATAAAATGTCACAGATATGAAAAAAGAAATGCCTTGAGTCACAGACCTACTCTGTAGGAAAACTTCTTGGGGAACAGACCTCTCCTGAATTCTGTATAAGTGACACCTCTTTGCAAGTGCTGCAGGCAATACAGGTGCTGTCTGGTGAAACAGCCTCTTGAGGGAGGATGCAAATCAAATATAATGAAATAGAATGGCAGTGGTTTAGTCACGCAACCTACTATGATAAAACAGCATCTTCCCAAGGTATGAATCACGCTACGGGTTCTGTTCCAGCACAGTAAGACTGGGTTACTAGAACAGGGTGTGAGAGAGCTGGCTGCCAGTATTTTATTTATCTGAATCTCACTGTCATCCATGTGTATTTGGAACAGAGGCATTTATTTAGTTTTTCCTTGTGATGTTTTCAGAGGCTTCTGCTGACTTAAATTTGCATCACCCTTATCCCTTTATGTCAGCTCGACAAATACTTCCTGGTCATGCATCACCTGGCCGTGCACCACCCACTGACACTTGACACTGTCATTTTACTCCAAGCTGTCTATTTTTTTATCATGCTTGGAGACTAATGACATAACCTTGCATATTGCCGATCTTCGCGATGGAAATCAGAGTTCTGCTACTGTTTCTTCTCATCCGGACACAGATCCTCTCTGGACTTGTACCTGGTATTACATGATGAATTCCCTCTCCTCACCTCCGTGCTGAGATTACAGACAATTGTTCATACTGAGCTTCTCCAGAAAGCAAATTTTAGCAGAAATACCCCCATGTTTTGAAAGCAAGCCATTGACACACCATCAAGGAAAGGAATCGCTCAAAATGGTTCAGGAAAAGCAAGCAATTAGGAAAGAATGGGTAAGGAATGCAACTTTTTCTGTTTTCATCATTCAGCTGTTGTGGAGTACCTCAATCAAGGGACCAGAGATAGATTACTACAGTGACAGTTTCCATTATCAGACAGGCTGGTTCTTGCCATTTTTCTGGCTCAGACATGCACATGGTTTTAACAGAACTGTAGCTCTGATATAAAATGTGATATTTTTTATAACTCATATACATTTTTTAAACACATCATTAACCTGTGCCATTCCAAAGTGCAGATAACTTTAATGTCTTCCAGTATTTTCAAAATTTTGTTTTGAACTGATGAAGGCCAAAATATTATTTAGTTGTGTCTTGAGGCTCAGAACAATAAGTCAAATAAATTGCAATGTACTTTTTTAAATTTTTTTTTTCTCTAGAAAAAAAGAAAAAAAAAAGAATCAGGGCAATCTGCTAAGTAGAAATTTTTGTTTATATGATATGATATGATATAAGTGCAATTACGATTTCTTGTAGGGTTGAACTCTCAGTCTTTGCATTCCAGTAATTAAATGTGTTCCTTACTTGTTGAGTCATTGCACTGAGTGCAAAACCTATTGCAGTTATTTTCACACCACAAATATCAGAAGAATCTATTTAAGAGAAAATATACTACTGTGAGTGCTGTGGATAGTATCTTTAAAAACTAATAATTCCATATAGGCTAGAAAACACATTTTATAGGGTCAGAAAACAAAACATATAGAATCATTAATTAGTTAGCTTATATATGTCTATACATAAAAAAGTATATATGTGTGTATATGTAAGTATATATATATAAAACTTGATTTGTTTAAGTTTATTGGTAGATTTTGAGCAATTCCTATGTATTTAATGTACTTAACCCAAAACCAAATATGTGTAACTGCATCTTTATGCTACACAATCATTCTTACTGGCTGCCATGACTACCGACGAAATGTCAAAATGCAAAAGACAATGAAAGGAAGCAGTCTGGAAAATCCAATTTACTTCTGGGTTTTGAATGGAATTTTAATTTTGTGGGACATTTTAAAATAAGAATGTCTCATCAGTTTGAGCAAAGGCATTTTCTTTATACAGTTGGCTTTCTGCACACAATTGCAAATGACATATGAAAGTAGATTCCTTACAAAGGAAGAATCCCAATCCTTGCAATTATACAATGGGACACACATTATAATTGTGTTAATTAACAGTAGTATTTTAAATTTGAATGCCAGAACAAAATAAGCTCCTAGTAAATAATTTCTGAGTTTGCATATAAAACTGTTTGATATTAGATTTTGCCTGTTGACATAACACGTAACTGGAAGATTTTGCTTTAAATCCACCCCAAGGAGGTGTGATAATGGAAACCCTATCAGAATGTAAATGTTTTTATACAATTTTAAGTCTACTCAGTGGAGTATATTTGGGCATAAGAGGCTGTATTTAATTATGAGATATTACAAAGGATGAAATTTCTGGGTTTAGAGAAATGTCATACCTAATTTAAAACAGTCTCCCTATGTAGGAAGCCTATCAAAGGCATGTTTATCTTTGGAGAAATCCTTTGATTCAAAAAATAATGTCTTCAGGTTTTGAAGGACTTTGAAAGCACTGCACAGAGTAAGCAAAAATGACAGCAATTCCCTCACCAACCATGTTAATAGAAAGCAGATTCTGTAAAATTCATCTTTTCACTTGGTGTTTTCTGCTAACAAGTGGGCAGCAGAATGACTAGGAGAAGTATCTTTTGGCAGGTCACCAAATCTAGAAGATGGGGCTAGTGTGGAAATCTATTTTTACAACATTGAAAGGGCTAAGATAATTTTCTGTTAGTCTTCTCCACAGTCCAAAAAAAGTACAAATGACCAAGTGAGGTTTCAGATGATGGGTTCCTAAACCCATAACTGTCAATGTTGAAGGATGAAGTGCAAGAACCAAAATAGGAATGGATACTGTGGAAGTGACTTTTTTAAAAAAATAAGTTTGCAGAAGTAAATTCATCATGTGTATGTTGGCTCCAAAAGTCTCACAAGGGAGAGTTTGGGGTGGTTTTTTTTTTTTTTTTTTTTTTTTTTTTTTTTTTTTTTTTTTTTTTTTTCTTTTTTTCTTCAATCTTTCTTTTAAATGTCCAGGTTTGGAAGACAGAGAGAAGAAGCAGAGGTGTACATGAATCAGCAGGAGGGGTTGGGTTCACCTTTGATTGAAGGTGTTTGGTGCTGTGGAACTGCACCTGAGGTTCTACATCCAGTCTGGGATCCCCCAATTTAAGAGTGGCATGGAGGAACATGTGAAAGTCCAGGGGTGGGATATCAGGAAGGTGGGGGATAACTGGGCAAATAGGTGGCTTAAGGTAGTGAGCACACTATATGAGGTGCTCAAATTCATGAAATGACAGAAACAAACCATTCCATATGACATACATCTGTCACTCTGTGGCTTTCAGAGTTTTCTATGTGACCTTTGCCTAAACAATCTATGCAGTTATTACTACTAATTACCAGATTTATACTTCTACTATTGTATCCTGCCATGACTTTATGCATACATGCAAACATCTGATTGCTTCCATAATGAAAAAAATGATACCTCTCAACAGCATATAAACTCTATCATGGGTGGGCATAGATTATAAATATTATTGAGTATGCTAACCAAAAGATGTATAAAATCAACAAGAAAAAAAAAAAAAAAGAAAGATAAAGAATGATGCCTCTTCTTGGAAACCATACCGATGGTGCAAAGAAATTAGTATATTATTCAGAATTGATTAAATTGGCTGAAAGGGAACATTTGTTGGTGGGATATTTTTATTACAATTGATGCTACAATAAAACTAGAACAAAAACTACTGCTTGAAGTGAAGTGACCTGTGTTTTAAGTAGCTTTGCTCAGATTTGTATAATATAAGCACTTTGATTTTTGAAGATGTAAAATTATTGCATAAATGTCTATGCTATAGCAATTTATATGAACTTTCGGGAATGTGACTGCTCCCAATTAAATCTTTCATGACCCACCTGTCTTTTTCAACTTTCTCTTCTCCTTCCTTCTTTTTTACTGTTTTTCAATTTAGTGATATTTTTCTCATGCCAAAATATTACCGAAAATTTCTAGAGTACCTTTGTTCTCTCAGTCTATCTCTCTCTCTGCAGCTGTCTCTGTCTCTATTTTTTCTGCAATACCAGCCTCCACTTAAAAGAAAATCTTGATGAATTCAGAGACACTGCTCTGCTATTAAATTAATCACATGTGGAGCTGATCCCTGCAGAGATGCTCCACTGATTGTTGGTGTAAGGGGTTTGTCTCATTTAGAATAAAAAAAAAGGATCCTGCAATAGAGAGATTTTCAGGGCACTGTGCACCAGCATCAACAATCTGCCATTAATGGCAAATCAGAACTTCTTTGTTGTTCAGCTTGTCCTTTACAACAGACTTATCAAACTTCCAGAACTGGATTGTCCACAGAATTTTTAATATGTTCTAAAAGTAGCAGGAGTTAGATATCCCCAAATGTCAATTTGTAACAGCCTATTCTGTCTTTTTCATTATAAGATCAAGTTCTTTTTCCAGTATAAAAAGAAGTTTCTCTTTCTGAATAATAAAATTCTCCTGTTTTTTTTAGTGTAGCTGGCTCTTACATGATTTTTTAAAAATAACAAAGGAGATATTTCCTCCTAAGTTAATGTTGTGGGAGTTTTAAAGGGGGAAAATAGGTTCATCAGATGTAAATCAACATGAGTCTACTTCACCCACAGACTTTTACTGGTTTAGTATCTAATTCTGTCAAGGTTGATGTTCCTGGCCTTTGCACATCTTAGCCACTTAAATGTGCAACACTGTCAGCCATTGCTATTTCCCACCTTGTGCCACTTTGTTCCTCCCACTGCATTAGAAAATATGTCCTTCCACTGAACATCACATTGTTAAACTACAACTTGGTCTACAGTTTTCTTGGCTGGAAGGCTGCTTCTTCCTGAATTTTGGAGAAGGTTTTATCTAAAAACATTTCACTATTTCTGTGATGATGACTAGGGAAAAATAGATGTGTGTGGGTAAGCTAAGCAAGTGGTTACTGCACTTGTTTGAAAGGTTCTAGTGCTTTGTGCCAGTGAATCATTCTTCATATGAAAAATTTGTCCAGGCCTGGCCATGGAAAAAGTCAGTGAAACATCAGATTTCAGCCTTCAGCCTTGTCTGAGAGACACAAATCCAAGCTTTACAGCCAGTTTCTCAAGCCACTCTGTGCTGGATTCTGATTCCACATGGGCTGAGAGTGATGTTATGGACCAGAGAAGCACTGGAAACTGGAACATAAAAGAGGAAACAACTATCCTGTGGTCTCAATTCCTCCCCTTCCGACCTCACAGGAGTGTGAAGGACTACAAGAATGAAGCGGCTGTGTGAAGAGACGAGAGCTGAATCTGCATCATGGAAGTAATTGCCAAGAGCAGACAAATTAAAAAAAAAAAAAACAAAAACAAAAAGAAGGAAAACCAAGCAGGAAAAGTCAGTCAGGGAATAGGATGACTGAAACTGGATCAAGAATGAGGGAAAAACTTGACTGACTGGATAATGAAACTAGGTTGAGAAAAACAGGGAAAGGGTGCCAAGGAAATGGATCAGACGGGAAATCAGTAGGTCATGGGGATGGAGTAGATGGGAAATTGATTAGGATGGTAGATTGTTCACAAGAACATTCAGAGTTTTATCAAATAGAAATTTTCCTAACTGCTATCTCAGACTTTCCCCTATATACAAATTACATTAAAAAGCTATAAAAATAATAGTCACAGTTCAGGGACAGACTGGGGTCCATCTGATACAATATTCTGTTTCCACGATCCTTTTTTTTTTTTTAATCTTTTAAAATTTTAAAATTTTGTTTGTATAACTACGTAGAAGTGTACTAAATATTATTTTACAACCTTCATATTGTAGATTACCAGTTTGCTTATCTAAATGCCTTCATTTTGCTGCATGGGTTCAGTATTTGTTCTTATTGCAATTTTTACCCTTGACAGACCCGTTGCATCTTTGTGCAGAAACCAGGATGCCAACAGAGATGAGACCTCTAGAACAGCACTGGCAAATGATGCAAACTGATAATTTTGCAGAGGACTTCAAAGTACTTCTGTCATGTTTATTCCTGTTTTTCAGGCCTCACAACAAGAAGATGAAATACTTTACACTGTTAATTAAATGCAGTATGGTTCCCTAAGTAAGATATTTCCCTTCTTAAGATTTCACTGCAAAAAAAAAAAAAAAAAAAAAGAGTAACTTGAATTGTCAATGCAGCTTAAAATAAATACTGTACTATTACTTTTCTTAAGAAGTCATTATTGAAATTTTACTTGGAAAATTATGGTATTTAGATTTAAAACACCATTTCCCAGCAAGAAGTTATTTGCCTTGAGAACAAGTGGTTTGTTGACAAACATTAAACATTTAGGTTTCTAAATCAGGAATCAGGGCTTCATTCCTTCTTACAGCATATAATATTGAAAGCCCCCTAACTGCAGTCCCGACAGCATCAAAAAATATCTGAGCACATAGAAAAAATATCAGCTTAGAAACAGCTTTTTGTATTACATCTATGTAATAAACACCAGCACCTGGAGACAAAGAAGGTCTATTAAGTGATATAAATATGACTTGAGTGACATAACCTACCCTTTCTTTTCACATTAATAAAGTAAGCAACAAATATATCAAAATAGTTAACAGACTAATAAAATGAGTTACAGAAGTGAATTTCACTTCCAAAAATGTCTTTGAAAAATTATGGATATTGATTCATGCATTTGTTTTAAGATTTCCTAGGTACATGCAACTTTTCTTACCACTCCATTCAGGTAACTGGAGGATTTGCAGTACAAAAAATACTAGTAAACCAAAAAAAGGTAATTTTTTCTACACCTTCATATAGCAATGTTGCTAAAATTTTTGTGCATCTTTGACGTGTCTGTGGTCTCCACAACCTTTTGAAAAAGCAAAAATAATAACCATGGTGATATTAGTCACTTCAGGGAGCTCTACCAATGAAATGACATCCAGAGTCATCCTACTGGAAACCAGAGGATGAATTTGAACATGTATATATCAGAAATCTTAGTCCAAAAGGACAATTAGTATTTTCAGCAATTTTGAAAGCATCAAAAATAGCATCAAGATCAAAAGGTATAGCTACTTAGAGATTAGTGAATATACTTAAATGTAAAAGCCTTAAGCATTAGAAGATACTTTATTTACCTTCAGGTAGAGTGTACCTTAGCTTAGGGTAAATTCTAAATTTGTAGAACTCTGTGCCTTCAGTAGCATGAAATACACGCATCATTATTTTTTCTTTACCTAAGAAATTCCCTAAGGATTATAAAAAAGTACCTCAATAGCACAGAATGCTAATAACAGCTTTAGCAGGTAAGTTGCTCTGCTTCTTAATCTGATCAGTATGGATTTTGGCACTTCTATAACATCAGAGCATGGTTACACATTTTTGCGCAGTACGGAACATAAGCTCACATCCCAGCTCTGAGGTAAGTACCCAATTATCCCCATCTTAAAGAGGAGGAAGTCAGGTCATAAAATGATTAGCCTACAAATCCAATAAAGGAACTAGGTGCCTAAAATTATGCTGAAGAAAACTCAGGTTTCTAAATCAAGAATCTGGATCCTAGAAATTCCTACACAGCTGAGGAGAGGTCATGAGAATACAGAAAGCCATAATTTGTGCTCTTTAAATTGGTGTGCATTGTAGGGTGCTAAACTTTGGATAAGCAAGAATAGCTCAGACTTGAAATGTTTAAGCCACTAACATTGGGAATTGCATGTTCCTCCAGCTCACAGCCAGTCCTCTGAAGAAATCTGTGTAGCCTGTTTTCTGGGAGCATGTGGCACACATAGCTAGCACAAGGTTCTTCATAAACAGAGGAGCAAGCCACAGTTTTAAAATGTAGCTGTGGCTGTCTTACTCCTGCCCATTGGAGCAACTGCCTACAGTGACATCTTTGACTGGGAAACGCCAGTGCTGAGGTCAAACTTTCAAAATTTCCATTCAAGACAAAGCATCCTGTCACCCAAAGGAGCTCAGGTCCTATTTGCTGCTTCTGCAACTGTTTCTATTTTGCCATATCATGCAAAATCCAGCCATGCTCCTGGGATCCCCATCTCCTAGGTGTAAGTCATCTGCCCTCCTGTGTGCTCTCCTGTCCTCTCTCTAGCATGATGGACATGCTCTTTCCACTCTTTCCCATGGGAGTGGAAAGAATACACAGCTCGGTGGCTCTGGCATTCTGTGAGGAAGGAGGACACACAGGGACAAGAGCCACCACATCCCAGCACCACACCTGGAGGCCAACCACCAGCTGTTTGGCTCAGGGGCAGGAGTGCACCCATTGCCACATCTTTTTCTCCACCCAACACAATGGGAGAGACTGAGCCAGGGCTTCTCTAAGGCTGTGTGTGAAGAGTCCAAGGGAGAGCTGAAGTCTCACCATTCCTCCTGGCATTTTCCTCTGGGTCCCTGAATTATGAGTACATTTGCTCTGGGCAGACCTTAACCATAGCCAGAGGTGCTGACCTCTCCCTGTGTGCTGGGGAGGTACAGCCATGCCTGTATCTCACCACAAGTGATTTACTGCCCCTATCCTCAGTCACCTCTCCAAACTAAACTACTGCTTGAGGCAAAATTGATGAAAAACTCCTAACAATCCTGTTTTGTGGTTGTGTCTGTGAAGGATCACAACTTCACACAATAACTGCTACAACAGTGATAGGTTTTGTGCATTAGAATGAATGCATAAATCATAATTTATTTATGAACTGCTTGGATTTGAAGCTATAACTTGGAAAAATAACATTTCTGAATATATTCAGCAAAGCCTAATGTTTTGTGCAGATGCTGTGCACCAATTTAACTGCATATCCTGGCAGAAATAGCTTAAATTTACTTCACTGGTTAAATTATGTATTAGAAGACAAGAAAAATAAAAACATAAGTGGAAGAGAAAATGAAATCATTTAAGATCAGCTTTGTATGCTGGTATTTGTCAGACACATGATGTCATAAGTATTTAGTTCCCAGGAAGCCAGCATTTACACATCTGTCTTTTTTTTTTTTTTTTTTTGACTCAGAATGCAGGTACACGTGGATTGAGGTCTCCAAAGGTATTTTTGTCCATTTTTGAAAAGTTCTGAGCAACCAGAGGAATGGGTACTGTCTGCACTGCAGTCATGAGTACCCAGCACCTTGCAGGACTGAGATACCTGTCCATGGTAGAAGTGCTGGCTGAGACTCCCCGTGGGGACCCACCCTTCCAAGTGGGATCAATAGTACTTTTAGACTGAATGAAAACCAACACCACCTCAGACTGTATCCATAGAATAGTATGAGGGTTGTGTGTAGCCTAGAAAGAATTGTGAATAGCAGCCATTCCTTCAAAACAGCTGCCAGTTTCTGCATCCCCATAGGCTATAGACCAGCTGGTTGTGCTGAGGCCAGTGGCTGTACTGTACTATATTGGCTCCAGTGAAGCAAGACTCATTTGCAAAGTTGGTTCATCTACCATCCATTTTATGGATAAATGCTGAAGAAGGCATGTTCTCTACATGCCACCCGAGGATGGCAATAGTTTTTTTGTTTATAAAGGTGACTCATATGGAGAACTGACAGCGGATTTTTTGAAGGTAGTTACTGCAGAGGTAAGCAAGCACTGCTGCTTCATGACGTACCATTTACTCGTCCTCTTGGGCGGAACTACTGAGAGTGCCAAGAGTAAGGGTTTTGAAGCCTGATACCCTAAGCTGAAAAGCAAATTTACACTCCCTCTCTTTGCCCACTGGCCACAGGGCCAGATGCCGCCCTCAGTCCCTTATGTTCAGCTTTTTTTGCTGTACCAGCTTCAGCAAAGTTTTTAGTGAGTCAATTTTCGAACTATTTTCCAACTATACTATCAATTATGTGGTGTGACACCATTTTTGGATGCCTACTTTAGGACTCCTAAGGTTTGTTATTTTTCAGGAGAGCTGAGCATCTCTTTGCCTCTTTTGTCTGTGAAATAGTCAGGTAGTTAAATTAGACCTACATGAAAATGCTGCAAGAGTCAAGTATTGCCCAGACTGATCTGTCATGGAAGCCTTCTGCTCTCTGTGTTTTAGACTACAAAATAATGCTGGCTTCTCACTGCAAGCAATTAGGAGAATTAATTAGTTAATACTGTATAGTCTTTGAAGGCTAAAACACTATCTAAATACATTGCTGGATGTGAGTGCCTCATCTCTCTTTTGTAATGAGGTTGTTTTTTTTTTTTTTTTTCCCAAATTAATGCTATTAATTTGAAAATGGAGAGTTCTTTTCTAAAGAAAATAATATAAATGTCACCTGAGATAAATCTAACCATAAGATTACACACTATATATAGTCAAAAATAGGTGTGCCAAGTGTGATCTAGAGAAATGTACTATTGCTGAACAAATACCAATAGTAAAAAAATTCCAGTCTTAAATAATAAAGAAAATTCAAATTCACAAAATCTATGTGAATGAATTACAGGATTACATTAGTAAACAGGGAAGTTTTTAGCCTAACTAGAGCTTATACCTGGGACAAAGAGGTGATGCTAATGGAGGTGGAGTTGAGAGAACATTTTGGAAGTGTTCAAGCTGCTGAAGTTTATTTTTATTTCCTCAGTGTGTTATGGGATATCTTCTATAAGAAATTGGAATAGATGACATTCCATCTCTCCTTCCTGTACATCTCAGGGTAAGTAAAGAACTGCTATGAGGCAATATAAATCCTTAGCCATATGGACTGTTTTTAAAAATATTCCTGTCTTAATTCTCAATAGCAGGAAGAGTAATCAAATCTTTAAAAACCAAGAAAAGAATGTGAATAGGTGTTAACTTCAGTTCTTTAGTGAATTTTACTTACCAACATTTTTATATTAGCTCAGTAATAGAAGTTCACAGAACAAATAAACTAACTGAAATGTTATCACTTTAGTTTCGTTATCACATCAAAATTATATTAGGAAAAGTTTTTTTCACCTAGAGGGTTGTTGGGCACTGGAACAGGCTCCACAGGGAAGTGGTCACAGCACCAGCCTGACAAGAGTTCAAGAAATGTTTGGACAATGCTCTCAGGCACATGGTGTGACTCTTGGGGATGGTGCTGTGCAGGGCCAGGAGTTGGACTCAGTGACCCTGATGGGTCTCTTCCAACTCAGCATATTCTGTGATTTCTTCTCCTAGTTCTTAAAAAAATTTGGAATAGTGGTATCAGACAAATCACATTTCTGCCAACATTATGATACAATAAATAACTTTCTGATTCTTGCCTATGTTCATTCTTCTCTTAAAGTAACTTCCTATTTACAGGCATGTAATTTTGTGACAGTTGGAAATAATTCAGAGCTGATGTGTGTTTATTTATTTTTAAAGGGGAAGTTTAAAACCTTCAGCTAAAAACTAAATAATATGGAAAGAAGTGTGTTCAGTCCAAATTCAGCCTGGCACTTAGCCATATATAGTTTAACTTGAAGCTTGCCATTGCCATTGATATTCAGATGACTACTCATGTGCAATTGTTGACAATCAAGCCATTGTTTTAAGTGTAGGGGCAGATCAGAGGCAGAACTCTTGTCTCTTTGCAGTAAAAAAAGGCTACTTATTAAAATAATAGAATCAGTTACACTCAACAACCATACACTTATTTATGACTTCATATGTATGTTACATACCAGATAAAACAACAATGTAGTACTCAGCTAACAGAAAAACTTAGCAGTGGCCTTGCATCCATCAAGCTAAGAATAGAGGTGTGAGTTTATAACTAAAATGCGAATGACAAAGTAGAAGAGCAACTCTGAAGCACTTCTACAATGGTTTAATCAGTCTCACTCAGATATGTTTTATCTGACAAAGAGGGAGCATGGGGCTGCCTCAATTCTTGTATCCTCATAATCCCACCCATTTATCACCTTACAGTGTTCCTGGCTATCTCAAAAGGAGTTGACATGAAAACACTTCTGTAACACACTATTACCACATACCCCATGTATTTCTGTTAAACAGCTTCCTATAAAACAAACCAGAACCATAATCAGGACTGAGATTTTCTGTATGATGGCTGTCTGAAGATAGACAATAAATGTTCTTTAAATAAAACCCCACAAGGAAAAAATGAAATAATGGTTTCAAACACATTTTTAGTTCCAGTGGCATCACAAACTGCTTCACCTTCACACTGCCATCTATGTACCTTAAACTAAGTAAGTTTATCAAACCAGATATGTGGCCTAATTGTCTGTAGTGACTCTGATTTAGGGTCATAAATCAGGGCAAAGTAACACACATCCTGTTTGCTTGTGAGCTTAAGGCATGAAGGAGTCCCTCTACCCAATACATAATTCATGTGGAAGATGGTGTCAGGGGGAGGATGAAGTTTAAAAGCCCCCAGAATTTCTGTACAGTCATGTTACATGGAAATTCAATAAAAGACACACTTAAAAAAACCCCTCAAAGAACGATGCTTGTGTGGCATGCATCATTCATATACCATGTAAACTAACCAGAAAGAAGAATGTTGTGGGCATTCGGAGTGTAATGATCTTCAGAAGTTCTTGCAGCTGTTGAAACTCCTACATAAATAAAAGGAACTTTCCCTGAAAACCTTTTATTTTACATAGCTTAATATAAAATTAGGCTTAATTTTGCTTTCTATGGCAGAATATATAAACACAGGCTTGTTCAAGGTATTTAGCATCTGCCTAATCTAAGTTATGTGAAGAGTTCTGTCCAAAGCCAGTAGGACTATTCACATGCTCAGACATCTGATTAAGTGCCTTGCTGGACCAGTGCCAGAAACATAACAGTGGGCTGGGTTAAGCTGATTAGAAATGTTTTGCTGGCTCCAATGGTAGGAGGACCTAGCCTTTATTGCCAGTTTGCAAAATCTGGTGCTCAACAGGAAAAAAATCAGGTACTCTGTAGTTCTTTCAGTGTTCTACTGGGTAAAGTTTGAGTACAGAACAAATGTAGCTCATTTAGCCCTAACTGGAAATGTGCATTACTGAGAATCCATCTATTTTTCCGCATGAAAATAAAATTTGTTGCTTTGTTGTAATTCTTGAAACAAAGTGGTTTATTCTAATAGGCTGTCTAGATACAAATTTTGTCTCTTTGTAACTATAACAAGGAAGAATATAGTTCAAAGAAATGGTGAGGAGAATCCTTTAAGCTTTGTGAGTTTAAAGATGGAAGATGCTTTTAATAAAATAACTTTAATTTTCTAATTGAATATTGTTGTAATTAGTATTCTTGGGAACTGGAGCTGGGTGGCTGCAGGGCTTTTTATAGCTGGTATAGGTGGCTCGTTAACGAGGGACAAACTGGCGCCACACAGTCCCTCTGTCTCTGGGTAAACCTAATGATTCCTGGCATCACTCTTGCCGCAGAAATCTTTGTGCTTGTGCGATGAGAGATCATTAACACCAGGCTGAGGAGCCCTTCCTTCCCTTGTGAGAGAATTCCTAACAGGCCTTCTGCAGCGCTAAGTCCCCGACCGACTACAAATTATCAATACTGATTACCGGATTGCTGCAGTGGCGAGAGGACGGCGTGCTCGGCACTGCAGGGCTGGCCAGGCTCCCATACCCCTCACTTCCCTCCTCTGTTTGCATCTACAGCTGTCTCATGCCTTGTTCCCCAGGGTGCCACAGCCGGGTTAGAATGCTTTCAATCCACACCAATTGTTCCTTGGGAGCGGAACATCAGCATTCAGATAAATGCTTTGGTGTAATGCATCGGTTTTAGCCGGTGCCAGGAGGGTTTGGTGTAACTTCGTGCAGTGCGATGAAGAGTGATAACAAGAATCTGCACAAATAAAAATGTGAACAGGATTTGCTTCTTGGGGAGGACACTAATTGTGTTAGGAGCACTTCATCCTTATTTTGTGGGATTTGCGGGTGCATGACATTAATGGTGAATGATTGTGAAAACTTGAATTTGAATGCGTCAAATGCAGGTCCAGCCTCTTTCCTCTTCAAAAAGAAAGAAAGGAAAAAATCCCCAAAACCCCCAAACCAACAAAAACCATCCCTAAGGAGCGTTAGGGACTGGACGCTTCCAGCAGCCCGACCCCAAGACTGTTCTCCCTCTCCTTCTTCCACACCCTCACTGGGATTTTTTTTCGCCCACCCTACCCAGCAGCCTCCCTCGAACAAAGGGGCCAGTGCGGGGCTACCGCCCTTCGCTCCTGCCGGGACCAGCAGGACCAGCAGGACCCCGAGGGCAATGCGCTCCCCAAGACCCGGGAGCCCCCCGGGGCCGGGGCTGGCGGAGGAGCCGCGCCCCGCCCGGCCGCTCCCGGGCCCGGCGGGGTGGGCTGGGGCGGCGCCGGCGGCGCGCCGCGGCGGCAGGGCGCGGCTCCTGCGGGGGAGGGGGGATGCTCTCCCTGCCGCTGGAAAACGCGAGGTAACAACAGCCCCGGCAGCTGCCCCCCGGGAGAGAGAGCAGGGCGGGCACTGCTAGCGCAGACCAGCTCTCCGTGATGCGGTGACCTACTTCAGCCAGCCCCCGCCCCCCCCCGGCAGACTGCAGGTGCGGCCAGCGCCGGGGCAACGCCGAGCGGCGGCTCCTTCTCGCCCCCTCCCGCAGCCCCGCGCCGTGCCGGGCTGGGCTGGGCGCGGCCGGCCGCAGTGCGCGCCCGGCAGGGTCCGCCCCGCCGCAGCCCCCCCGGCCCGGCACCGCGGGCCCGGCCCGGCCCCGCCCGCAGCCCCCGACCCGCGCCGAGCCCCTTTCGGGCGGCGGTGCCTCTCCCCGATTCCTCTTTTCTTCTCCCCACGCGGTTTCAGAAGCAGAGGGGAGCGCTGACTCCGGCCGGCGGGGATGGGTGGAGGCATACTGACGACAGGGATAACTTTACCGTTCGTTTTTGTTTTTATTTTCTTTCTTTCTTTTATATATATATATATACATATACACACATATACATATGTAATATCTATCTATATCTGTATAATATATATGTGTGTGTATATATATGTATATATATAAAATATCTATTCACCTTTAAAATAATGAAAACCGTTTAAAAATTGTGCTGTGCTCTTGTGCCGACCTCGCCCATCGGTATATAATTAATCCGATCTCTGGTTAGGATACTAAAACACCCCATGTCCCACCCACCCTCTCCTTTTTTCTCTGATCAATGAAATTAAAAATATGTTCAGTGTTCTCCTGATTTTTTTTCCCCCTAAACTTTTGGGAGAGCGAGAAGAACACCCAGTGTAGGTAGCAGACCTAGGAGACAGTGGCTGTAGTACTGGCTGAAGGAAAAGAGAGGCGTTTTCTTACCCATTGCTGTTTTAGCCATGCTGGGATGTGCAGCTCTCAGAGGCGGTGAAGGCAAAGGGTCCAGCTACAGCAGTGGAGAGAGGGAGAGAAGACTGAATAAGGCACTGAGTCAGCAGAGTGGGGCTGTGCAAGAGAAGGAGCAAGAGGCAGGAGCCCATGAATAATTATCACTCCTCTACCCAAGCAGATTGGCTCGAGAGGTCCCCTGACATGACTCCTGCAGAGCCAGAATCTCTGGGCATTAAATATTGATCCACCAATGGTGCTGGAGTACAAAGTGCCAGAATGCAGTTTGAAATGGAAATCAGTCCTTGGATGCTTCTCCCCCCCTCGGTCTGGTGTTAATAGTACATTCCATGTCAAATGTTTTATGTCTTGCATGAAAAAAGCCTATTGGTGTTGAGGGCTCTGCTGTTGCTACCTGTAAAACATGCACAAATTCATTTTAACATATTTCATTCCAAAGATATAACAAGAAGAGAGACCATTGCAAGGGATTTCCTAGACCATTTCAGTAAAACAGCTGCTCAGATTATTTTTGCCTCCTGCAAGGGTACACAGATATCCTATACAATAGTTTTATTCTGATTGTTTCTGCATTTTAGTACCTTTTTTACTGTTTACTGTCTCCAAACCTAACCTTGGTCATCTCAAACTTTTCTTAACCTTGGGAAATGGCAGCTGGACCTGCTTACACTCTCAAAGGGCTCTGGAAATCCCAGAACAGGATAAATGTGTACAGAAGTCAGTAACTACTTCCCTGATGCACTATGGTAAGAGTCACTGGGAAGATGTGAGCTTGATTGCCTTGATAAAGTGTGCAGGATGGGATCTGATATGGTCATTACATGAAAATGGATGGACACATTCTAAGAATTCCCTACACTAATTTTAAGAATTCTCTATCCCTGGCAAGAGGAAAGCCAGTGACATAACTGGCAGCCACTAAACAAATGTGGTAGAGGTTAATTGAAACATCGCTAGAAACAGGGCAGTGATGGGACCTGCTTGTACACCTCCTAGGCCTGGAAGCAGTTGCTGGGCTAGAGGAGCCAGTATCCAAGACCTTGGCACAAAGAGAGGGATGCTCCACCTTTACCTTCTCATCTCACTGTCCAGCTGGAAGCTCATTTGCCTCTCCCAGGGAATCACCAGCTTTACTGTTAAGAGCTTTCAGAGATACCAGACTCCCACACTGCTTCCAGACAGACAGGGCACTGGGCAAATTTTCAACTTGCAATTTGGAGGACACTACTTGTAGATGTGTTTCATGGTGTGTGTATGGGTGGGTGGGAAAAGCAGGGCATTGTCACCGTTGTTCTTCCTTGTGTGGGGCTATTTGCAGCTGCAGAGCACACACTGTGTGCCATCACTAACTGTGATGCTCTCACTCTGTGTGTGCTTCCCTGGAACAGGTAACTCACAATTATGCTTCTCAAGCTTCCTTGAAGTCAGTGAAGAGCATCTTTGAGTGAAGCATCACCTGGAGCATGGGCATAAGGCTAGCTTTCTCTTTTGAGACAGTAATGAGGTGAGTGAGTCTGGGGAGAGAAACATCCCCATGCCCAGACATCAGCATGTGAGCTGAGGTGGGGCAGCCGCCGTGATGGCTCCCTGCCGAGGTGCAGGCAGAGGGGATGAGAACAGGTGTATCGGGATGCAAGGCCAATCCACCCTCCTGAGAGGCCCTGCCCGCGGGGAAGGCAGGAAGGCAGCGCCGGGGACCGGTGGCTTTCTAGGGTGTTTCACTTCTGGGCCTTCGGTTCTGTGGCTGCGTAGGGGCGTTGGTGAGCAGGGGACAGGATTGCGACTGGATGTCTGTAGTAAGAGGAGCTTATTCCCGAGAGGAAATGGTGAGCAACGGCGCAGTGCTACGCATACAAGGCCGGCCTCGCCCCAGCCGCGGGACCCGCCGAGCCTCCAGTGCCCGGGCAGGGGTGGGGCCTGCCGGGGCGGGCCGGGCCGAGCGTGCCCGGGCGCTCTCCGTGGTGCTGGAGGCGGCGGCGCTCCCGGAGCCGCTGCAGCCCGAGGGGGCGGTGGGCGGGATGGGGCACGGGCAGGCACGGTGGGGCCGGGAGGGGGTCGGACGGAGGCGGGAGACAGGCCGGGCAGGGACGGACGAGGAGGGGGCAAGCAGGGATCGGTGCGGCTGAGCCCGGCCCCGGGGAGCGGTGACGGCCTCGCTGCCGGCCCCGCCCGGCCCCGCCGCTCCCCGTGGCCCTGATGCCTTCCCGGCACCGGCGCTCGGCTTGGCTTGGCTCGGCCCCGGGGCTCAGCTGCCCAGGGAGGGACGTGACACCGGGGCTGCGCTGACACAGAGCATCTTTGCTCGGCTCCCCATCCCCCGCCCGGCACGCCCAGTAGGCAGCGGACCCGCCCCGGCGTCTGTCTCTTCTATTTAGTTGATTTTCCTGTTCTCCGAGCTAAAGCAGCGGCACGGGCGGCCGGCAGAGTGGGAAGGCTCCCCTGCCCTGGCGGGAGGGATCTCGCTTCCCTGCTGCCGCCGCAGTGGCAGCAGCGCTTCCCCGCTCCCTTCGCCGCCGGGAACGGCGCCTCTGCCCCATCCCCGGGCGCCTCAGGCTGGGGCCGGGACTCCTCGCAGTCCTTTGCGAGGGAGCCGGCGAGGATTGTCAGGCCGGGGGGACGTGGGACGCCGACGATGACAGTTCGGGTCTCCCCCAGGAAACAGTTCCTGGGGCGGGGAGTGCCGAGAAAGCGATGCACGAAATTGCTTGGCAATCACTGTCATGTCAAATCTTGGCATGTACAGGAGCAGTTATCAGACACCTCATACATCATTTCTGTTCCACTGACTGCCACTTTTTGATGTTTTGTTTCACATAAATTTTACGGGAGCATGAATTAAACACCAGCATGCCCTAGGAAGGCTAAGACTTGCTTTCTTTCACCATTTGTGCCTTTTCTTGATTGACATTAAAATGCGTTTGCAGGCCAGGCTACCTCCAGGTCTGTGGCTGTACAGCCTCTGTGCTCTGTGTGTGTAGTAGCCATGTGCTACTGGGAAAAACACCCCTGAATTGCTTCTAAATAGCAGTGGGGCGTAACTGTGGCTTTTATCCATTTTTTTCTTTGGACATTTATCTGGCCATGACCATATAATTGAAAACCTTTTGTTCATTTTCCCCATTTGCTCTTTTCTCCATTTGTTAGGAAAGACTTTACTTTTTACCCCATTGCAGACAAGGGAGAAGGGGAGGTGTTACTGGAAAGAAAAAGGTTTGCGCAGCACTTTGAAGACAACTGCTGCTAAGTAAATGATCTGCATTGGCACTGAAATGTGAGTCACAGAGATGGGAATAGGTCATGAATCTCTTTTTCTGTGACTGTGCTATGTGGCTGACTGTGGCTTTGCCACCTTGTTTAGTTTTCTTAAATAACCTGAAAAGTCAGCTTTTTTCCTACTGAATTTTGGGACAATTGTTTACACTTAGCCTTTGTCATTAGGAACTGTAATGGACCTTATTTAGAGGAGCAGACTTTTTCCTATTTGTTCACTTCTACTCTTTCTTTAGGCCTTCAAGAGTGATTTCTCTTTGTGTCTATGGAATTTTAGAAAATTAGGTCTAATTAGTTCATTATTAGTTCATTTACATATCTGTTACTTTCACATCCTCACCAAAACTTATGATAAAGGATATAGTTCAGACTGTACAACGAAGTCTTCAAAACTCAAAGAAGTATGGTGCCTATACAACCTTAATTACTCTTCCAATGCATTTATATAATGATAGAGTTTTAGATTATACACTCACATGCTATGTTTTCCTCTCTACTTACAAAACAAGATGGATGGTACTCCCTTTTTGAGCACTATTTGATATTTTATTTTCATTTTGTTCTCATAAAAAAGAACCTTGACACAGTCCTCTGTGCTCTTGAAAGCATGGATACAATAAAGATTTTCTTGCAGGAATGTTTGCCAGAATAATTTCCTACCATGGGTTAAAAAATCTTTTGTTTTACCTTACTCTTCACAGCAGGTTAACCACAGATTAGAAGGTGTTAGCATAGTTTTTATTTCAGTAAGTAGATAAGCAAGCATATTTTAATGTGAAATTTAGAGAAAGAAGACTCCAAATATATGCATGTGTGATTTTCATAATTTTTGTAACATTTGGGATTTTTTGGTAACTTTTTCTGAAATTTTCTGTAGAACTGTATAAATATACCAAGCAGATGAAAAGATTAGCTGTGTACTGAAAACACAGGGAGAAAGAAAGAGCAGAGATATATATGTATGTATGACTGTCTTGTATCTGAAGCATGGTGACCATTTTCTTCTTGAATTGTACCTTTCTTATCCTTTCATTTCCCTATGTAACTCTTGTGCTATGGTGAATGGCGCAGTAGAGTGCTAGAGTGCTGTTACATTCCCATTAGCATTTCTCTGCTTCCGAAATTGTGCTTTTTTTGCTGAGCATAGCGTATCTAAAAACCATCTTGTAAAGAAGCTTGGTAGTGACTTGATAAGCCAGCTGCAAACAATGTCACCATTAGTGATTTTGGTTGCTGCTTGTTCCACACACATGTTGGACTAAGGCAGCTTTAGCGCTCGCCTGGTTTCATGCAGATTTTATTCTTGCACGGCTGCACGTGGTGCTCCTTTCAGCAGCATTCAGGATCACTGTGGGGAAGCTGAATAATGGTATTGTGGCATTTGTGGATTTTTTTTTTTTAATTTTCATGGAAATCTGTAAGCAATGGCTTAATGCTGGAACAGGTATTGTACATAATGAGATCTCCCTCAACAGCCTTGTCCATGAGATGTGAGCTAGAGCTGTGCAAGGCCACAGGATGGGAGTGACTTGGTTGCAGGTAGATCTGTGCTGTGCCAAAACCACAGACTTGGTGGGCAAAGACTGGGCATATTAAGGTGGAAACCAATTACATAATTCTGAATGAGGATAGCATGTGCATGAGACTCTGAGAACTCTTGTGTGGAATTAAACCAAGGAGCCATCTATCCAGTAGTCTGTAAATTGCATATCCTCCCCTTCCAAGGCCCTGCCAGATAGCAGAATTTTCTAGTCAGTGACATTCTCAACTTGGATGAACTGCTCATGACCAGCTCTTGGACACGGCAGCTTGGAGGGAAATCTCTGTGCCTGTGGAACAGTTTTGGTTTTCTCATCCTGACACGTATTTGTGTTAGCCACCACTGGGCAGCCTCCCCACATCCTTGCACATGTTCAGTGTGCTCACAGAAGTGCTGTTAGAGATGCTCAGCCTGATGTCTCCATGCAAATCCTCACATTTGTAATTCTTTGACTCTGCCCTGCCTTCTTGCTTCCACATCCGTATTCTCTTGCTTTAATTTTTTTTCATCTGTAATTGTTCTTCTTCAGTTCACTCTTCACAGGTAAAGTTTTATTTTTGGTTTTTGTAACAGGATGAGCTTGTCTTTGAAATGGGAAAATGTTTAGGAAGAGCAGCCACAAGCACAGGCCAAGGAGCAGCAGCAAAGGGCAAGCCCCTGTTATTCTCCCAGTATATGCACTTTGAAGCCTTCCTGTAATCTCTAGACATTTAGCTGCCTACCCTCTAGTGTAGCTCCTCTTTATCATCACTGGCTGCAGGCGAACTCTGGGGGAAGGCTGACAGTAGGAAAAGCACATGAAGAATTTCCCTAGGGATCATTCCAGTCACTGACTGTTCTCAGGAATACCTGAGCTTAATGCAATTTGGATAGTCAGTAACCCTTGACCAATCTTTTTCCTTCTGTGCTATCCACAGTGTCTCATGGAAATCTCTTCCACAGAGCAGCTCCTTCCTGTGTGAAGAAGCATCTTCTTTTGTTTGTATTTGAGCATGTGTCCTACCAAGACCTGTTCTGTTTATCTTGATGTGGGATACCAACTATTCTTTCAGCCCTAGAATCACAGGGTCATTCCCTCTTTAAAGTAAAAGTTAATGGAGGGAGGAATATCAGATCCAACTATACTTTTAAAAATGGGAGAAATAGTTGATACAGAAGGAGTTAGATTAGGCTGATGGGCAATAACACCATCTGCTGCACCTCAGATGTTCACAGTGAAATTTCCCTAGAAAAACAGAAGATGTCGATGTTCAGCAGACCTAAATCACAAGTCACTCCAAGACCAGGAGGCCTAGTTGGAAAGTGTCCGCCTAGTGCTCCATCCAAATGAGGTGTATCCTGACATGGCTGTGATTTGTTTTCCTGACTGTAATTTTCTGAGCAGTAAAATGCCTCATGTTATGTGAAGTCAACAACAAAATCATGCTGTAAAGTGCCTAATTCACTTTGCTCTGTCTCGCTTACTGCTTGTTGTGAGAAAGTGCTGAGCTATTTTAGCTTTCTTTTGCTCTTCTTTGAATTGATTAAATTTCTTGTTACCATTGGCTGGTTATCAGCTGTTTCATCATGGCTTTTTCTCACATGCCTTGGAGAAGATCGGCAGACCTTTTGCTGCTCCAAGTGGATTCTAGACCATTTTTCTCTATGTAGTCAGGCACATTCATAGATATATTTGTTTTGGGCAATAAGTGTTATATTGTTGGCTGTCAAATAAAGATAAGGTTCTTGATACCAGGCACATCATCTATTCTTTCTTCAACTAAAATTTATTTTGACTTAGTGATTTAGCGTGCAAAACAACAGATGATGGTAAAGTAAAAATATGCTGAGGTTAGATAAAACAGACTTTGAAGATATTAGCTGAAATCTTATGTGAAATTCACACTTAGAAGGAAACAGTAGCAGAAAATCACTTTGAGAATGAAGTGTAAGATAACTTTTTTAGTTCTAGTCATGCTTTTAGTACATTAAAATGTTTACAGGAAATTTCATTTAACAAATGTTTTTGCTTATGGCTTCGCCAGACTTCATTATCTTAATCTGATATTTTTAGTGTTGTTTGCTCCTTATTTTTTTTAGCAATGTCAGCGGACTGAGAGCTGGTCAGGGAAATAGGAAAATGGGATGAAAAAAATACTAATTATGAAGAACAGAAAGACAGGGTAACAACTGGAATAATGAGAGAAAATGGGCACTGGCTGGACAAAGAATCTGCAATGAAGAAGCCTTTGGGAGAATGGGTAATTAGGGTCACAGAAGCAGACAAGGGAGAGTCAGGTTGTGAGACAGGCCTGGCATGTGTTTGCTGAAGAGATGAAGAACAGGGATTTGTGGCATAATGTGGGGAGGTGGTTACTTGGCAACCTAAATTTGGTCCCCTTATTATACATGGGTGATCACATACTGCTTTTATGCAGGATTTCTGTCTGTTTGCAGGATGGACCTGCTCTGGGGATGTACTGGGGCTGTGCAGGAGAGACGAGTGATGCCCGTGTGGCTCCTGCTTCATTTATTACTTGAGCTGGGAAGACAATAATGAACAATGGGAGGGGAAAGAAAGGTCATGCCACTGTAATAATGCCCTCTTACACAAAAGATACTTTTCCTATGTAGCGCTAATATAGATGCTTGAACCAGTTCTGTGTGGAACCTCTAATGGTGTAATAGTTTCTAATTATCTAATTTTTAATGACCCCTTTTAGAGCCCCAAATCCAATTTCCTCAGCAATCACACCTGCAAGTGATGTTGCAATGTCTGTGTTTGAAATGTTTTTAAGTACTTTAAATTATATCTGTAATGCCTCAGAAATAAGGTCTAAAATCAGTGAATACCTCTGCCTTCAATTATTTTGTGCCTCCTTGCCCTGTATTTTAAACAGCAGTAGTACCTTTTCTTTGCTGCTGTGAATTTTTGTGAATTAATTTGAATTTTTGCAGCAAATGAAAAAAAAATCAGATGTTGAAATGATGAGCAGCACTGAGAAGCTCTGGAGGAAATTAATATTTCTGGCATCATAAGGCAGTTGAATAATGAGCAGTGAACAAAGCACAGGCCACGCAGTGAGTTATGAGGTGAAAGCAAAGTATTGATTAACTGTTTGGTGAATATAGCATAGTGGTCATATGCAGAAATAGCAGTTAAAGACTGTGACATAGATACAGGAAGTTATTATTACCCTTGTACAGTGTAGATTTCCAGGAGGGGGATTAAAAGGTGTGCTGATGACCCATGTGCTTCTTTCTGTCTGTAGGCAGGGCTGCTTGTTTGGATAGTATGGAGTTTCAGGTTTGTGACGGGTACTTTAATGGCAATACTCCTATTTTAAATATGTAGGGTTCATGAGTGCACTTTGTGCCGAAGGTAGAAGGTAGTGGAGTTTTTTAATTTTTTTTTTATTTTTTTTTGTTTTTTTTGTTTTTTTGTTTTTTTTTTGTTTTGGAGTTCCTGTCTCTAATGGAAACTTACTCTAAAGTATGTCCCATAGACTCACTGCCTCTGAGTAGTATGGTTAGGTACACTAAGAATGAATAGTACTTAGGTAGATATTTAATTTGTGTCATGGAAAATAGTGGCAATGCATTAACAGCTTGTGACTGGTCAGAGATTAACTAAATACCTTTAATGCTACTCTTTGCAAGGAAAATGGTGTTTTAGGAAGAGTTTGTGCAGGTAGGGAGTTACAGGCTTAGTAACTCACGATAGGCAATAAAGAACGGTTTCCTTTACTGACCTTTTGTTTTGATTATTGTTTCACACAAGGTGGCTTTTGTTAGTGCATGCTTGTGGGCACTGTAGGTTTGGTGCTCAATAGGAATTTAGTTTTTGAATGGCATAAAATTTCTCCTATGTTTGTTAGTTTGGCTCTGAACTTACAAAAGCCAGCGTACTGCCTGAGTTCCACCTCTGTGACATGGGTGATGGTTCTGCTGTCTGGTGCATACCTGGCTGTCTCCTTTTGTCTTTTCTTATTTTCATATGCAGCCCTGGAAAGCCTGTCTGGTGCAATCCCATGTCACAATATGCCCTGTCAGTTTTTGTCCTGTGGCAGACATGTAGAAAGTGGTAAAAAACCTGTGTTCCCAGCAGCTTATGCTACTTGTGTTTTTTGGTTTGCATAGCAATTTATTTTTTCATGACTGAAGTTTGAATGTAATCACTAAGTTGAGAAGAAATTAATATTTTCCAGTAAATCTTCAGATAAAGAAATAAAAGGGAGTCTTATTAATCCACAGAACTTGAAAAGACTGTGAGCTATTATTCATATGGGCTAACTCAATGGCCAATTAAAGCTGTAACTCACTTTTATCTTTTCTAGGGCTGAAAAATTCCTAACTTAGATCTGATTTCCTGTTCACTCAAATGTTATTAGATTCAAGTAATGTAAGAACTTTAGACAGAAAAATAAAAAAAGGGGAAAAATTGTCCATCTTTGTCAATGGCTCCATGGTACATAGCCATTGTAATAACCAAACATGGAAAAACACATTAGGTGAAAACTCCCAGTTCAGCAGCTGAATTTCTCTGCCTTTTAAGCCCGTCTTCTGATTTTATTTTCTGTTTTGGTTTTCAGTCTCTTTTCAGTTGTTTTTTCTGAAAAAACAAGATGATTTGGCCCCTGAAGCTTTTTGCTTTAAGGTATTATCTTAACTTTGTGACTCTTCTTATTCTCTTTCTGTCCTTGTTTTTTAGCATCTTTAAAAACAATGTAGTAGAAATATATTTTTCTAAAATGACATCATCAACAAACAAAAACTGCCTCTCTGTTTTTGCTCATTTCTTTTAACATGTTCAAAAACTGTATTAGCTTATCATAATATAGCTGTTTTTAACAGTTCATGCCATTTCTCCACTGGGATCTGCAAATCCCTTTCAGACTCTGCTTTCCAGGTTGTTGGTCTCTGCTGTGTTAGACTGCCTGTTGCTGGATGTAACCTTTGCATTGGCAGATACTAAAATTCAAATTGATATTACTTGAAAAATAAAAAAAAAAAAAATTCCCACATATTCAGTGCTATAGTAATGATTTAATGTTAAATGATAGAGGAAACAAACCATGTATTCTTTTACATCTGATTTTTAGTAGTGTTGTTTCATAAAGGGTCAGATCCTGCAATTTGTGTGTCTTCTAGGTAGCTTTATATTCATATGTAGGTAAGCATAACATAATTGAAGTTAACGAGAAACACTCTGGCTTTACTAGGACAAGTAGTCAGCTCCTCCTTAGGCTCCTCCATGAGGATGAAAGTGTTTGACTGTGGAGATGTTTGCAAAGAGCTGGGCCATAGTGTCATCCTGCTAAGTACTATGTTTAATTTTGTGAGCAGTTTTGTTAATTAGCCCTATTGAAAGTGTAGTAAGTGCTCCAATCAATAGAATGTCATCAGTTCATAAATTTTTAAGTCTGGAAAGGACTGTTGCTTTCTCTGAGTCATTCTGCAAATAATTATTTATAAAATCACAATTTTTTTAGTAATTTCGTATCTACTAGCATCAGTTTAATAGTCCCACTTAGATTACTAAGAAATGCTGCTTCTATCTGATTTAAAGAAGATTCTGCCCAGAAAGTACCTCTTTGGATAAAGTTGCTAAGCCTACTATTGCTTTCTTCAGTGTCTCTGGTTAATCAGCCTTTAGACATCTAATGTAGTTGCATTTGTTCAGTGCAATTCCAAAAATCAAAGAATCAAATTGATCCAAGTTAAAGTGTATTTTACAGAAATATGTTGTATGAATATAATGAATTCTTATCCCTTGTGAGCTTTTTCATGGTATTGCTTGAATTCTAAGTCTAAGTAAATACCATTTAAATTTTTTTAATGGGATTCTTGAGTACTGATACAGAATAGTGAAGTACTCATTCACTGTATTGCCAAAACTGTTCTGATTCCAGTCATTGGTTTTTACTTGCAGTCTTTTTGCTGGTAATAGATTTTACAAATGGAAGAAATTCAATTGTCTGAAAGGATGATAAGAATCCTGAACAGCAAAAGGAATGCAGCATCCAGCACTTCTGAGAAACCATGTATCTCTCTCACTAAAAAGGAATAATTTCTGAAGTAAATAATGCACATTTAGAGAGCTCTTTTTTCAATTTGGTAATGCATTTAAATTGGCATTATTAAACTTCTGTTATGGCAGTGGCGATTCTAAAATAAGAATTGTCAGCTAAAGTTTGCAAAATTCAGTAGGTTTGAACTAACACAGTACAGCCCATGCCCTTTTTTTTTTTTTACCTCAGTAATCATCTATGTCACCATTGTAGCACTAGGATAAAAGCTTTTCTTACAGATATAGGGATTTTACAGGCTAAGAAGTTGCTTTGAATAGTCCATGGTGAAGAAAGAACTGTTTCATAAAATTATTTTTTCATAGAATCAGAGAATGGTTTGGATTGCAATGGACCTGAAAGATGATCTAGCTCCAACCTCCCTCTTCTGGACAGGGACACCATCCACTAGACCAGGTTGCTCAGAGCTCCATCCAGCCTGGCCTTGCCTTTGATACTTCCAGGGGTGGGACATCCATTACTTCTCTGAGCATCCTTAGCACCCTCAGCACCCTTACAGTCTACTGTAAGTAGATAATCTAAGTCTACCTTCCTTCAGTTTTAAACCATTTCACCTTGTCTTATCATGTCATGCCTGTTTAAAAAGTCTCTCTCATGTTCTTTTGTAGGTACTGGAAGGTTGCTGTAATGTTTTCCTGGAGCCTTCTTTTCTCCAGTTTGAACAATCCCATTAATGTGGCATAATTTTTTAAAAAATTTCAGTAGTGGTGAAAAACAGAACTGCTATGACAGTATTACAGCAAACATTTTTTTCCTCTTGTGCCAGGGTTAACAAGATTTTGTTCCAATTTTATAGTTATGGAAACAGAGATCAGGTGGTAATCTGACTTTTGAAAGGTCACAGTTTGACAGCCAACAAGTTTCACTAAGAAATTTTCTATCTTTATTCAGGAATTTGGATGCTCAACTAAACCTTTGAATATGAGAAAGTTCATTCATACAGTAACTGTCAGTCTTCTAATATGACTTTATTTCATCCAAACAAATTCAGTTTCGATGCTGCAGTCAATGGCAGGATGCCCATTAAAAAACAGATTCCTGATAGGAGTGTGGAGATGTCTTACTTCTCTGCAGAGAAATGGAATATTATATCCAGTTCATATTCGTATTTTTAAAATGGTTCAAAGATTTAAAAGAGTAAGGAAAAGAACTACTGAAATTATTCATGATCTGTAAGAAATACCTCATCCCATGAGAAATAAAGGAATTGGCATGTCAGTGAATTAAAACCAAGACTCAGAGGTGACCTCATTAAAATGTGTGAGCATATTCACTGTAAGAAAATTCCAAATACTATAGAAGCAGTGGCTGGAAGCTGTCATCAGCCAAATTAAAATTAGAAATTCTGTGCCTGTTTTTAACAGAAAGAATGATTAATCATTGAAATACATGATGAAGGGAAGAGATGGGTTCCCCATCTCTCATTTTCAAATTAAGACAAGATGTCATGCTGGAAGATGTATTTAAGTCAAACACAAAGTTACTGAGCTTAGTACAAAGGTAATGGCCTGTGAAAAGTAGTCTAGATTGGGTGATCACAAGTGGCAACTCTGGATTTAAACTCTGTGACTCCATGAGATCAGGTCTTTACCAAGAGCTGGGTGAGTAGCTGGTGGTTCTTGCAGGGATCAGAAATTGTATCCATTGTAAAATGCATGTTGCCCAGCCTATGCAATTATTATTCAGCTGTGTAGAATATGCTGAAGATTAATATCTTTATGATAATCCTGGCAAAATCAACTAGACCAGTTCAATGACTAGAGAAGTTACTGAAGACAGCTGATTTAAATGTATCTTGGATCAGGTAACACCTTTTTTTTTTTTTTTTATTTACACAGCATAAAGTCTTCCATACCAGTTCAAATCAAATGTCCAAGTAGCCTTCATATTTTCTGATACCATCCAGGATGTTAACAGTGTAAGCCAAGGGCATGGACAGAGGGATGTACTGTAATTCAAGCAGGAGGACTTCCCCAGGAGGTCTGTGGTCCAACCTGCTTCGCACAGTGAGGCCAAATTCTGAAGAAAGGATAGTCCATGCTGCTCAGGGCTTCCCAGCTTCCAGTGATCACTGGTCAAGAGATTTCTTAGGCAGCACCTGGAATGCTGTGTGTAATGTTCTGTTCTCCAAATTTGTCCAGTGCTGTTTTTGTGTTGGCTGTCCTTAGGTTCAATGATAATGAGTTCCACAGGGGTAATTATACATTGTGCAGCAATGTGCTGCTTCACTTTACCTTGAACCTGCCCTTTACCTACAGTTCATCCTATGAGAAACAATGCATAATTATTTTCCTTTTACAACAGCTCACATTTTACTAAAGATCTAGCACAGTCCCCTTCTTTTACCCTGAAAGTACATATTTGAGCTCTTTCCACTTTATTACATGAGATAAAAATGTGATGTTGATGACATTAGAAATAATGGCGCAAACACACACTGTTTCTAATGGTCTAAGCTATAATGAGTTTTGGCTCCACTCAATAATTTTTTTTTTTACAAAGCAGTGTCTATTCAAAACTGAGTAAGCTGTGGAAAATCAATTTTCCATGGCTGCTTTGGCCTTGTGCAAAACCTTAGTGGTTTTTCTACTCAACCAAGCCTTTTGTTTTATTATTTGTTCTGCTTATAAATTGTGAGGGTTGAGTTACTAATTTATAAAGGCCAAACAAATCTTGTGTGACAGTTTAATCACCTAATTAATATCTTAAGTCAGAAGTTTTATTGTATTTTTTGCATTTATGAGATTTTGCACATTAGCACCTGAGTAGGAACATGTAATAAAAAGTATCATGAATTTATCAAATGTCAAAACCCATGACACAGCTTAAATCTGTAATTTTTCAATGAAGTGATATTTGAATAATTGTCACATTGTAAAACTGCCGCCCTGTGGAGGCTAATGGAAAATTACATTTCAGCATAGTTCCTGAGGACTGTTCCTAATGCATTAATTACGAAAATTACCACTAGCTTTGCTGGGATGAGAGGGGTCCAATTTCTCGGAATAGCAGTCTGATTCTGCTATGCACACTCGCATGTGCCAGAAATCCTCTGCACATTAGGGTGCCAACTTTCAAGCCAAAGTCTTGCACACCATGAACAAGCTTGGGCTCAGTCCTGCCGGCTGTAGACGTTGGTGGGAAGAGCCAAGGCCTGGGCAGGGAATGCGGATGATTTGCTTAGCTGCAGGAAAGTGGCTTTCTGGGCTCCCCTGAGGAACTGAAACAGACCTGGCCCCAACAGGAGTGCAGGCAGAGTAACAGGGGTCAGGGAAGAGGGGAGGCCTGGCTACACCACAGTTCTTTCACTGCAGTTGACGAGCAGAGTTGCCGACCCTCAGGACTTGATCTGATCCCCAGCAGAAGGCAGAGGAAACAACCTCTTTGGCCAAGGCTTGCAGAGCTGATCTCTGAAGAGTTTTGTGTCAGAAGCATTTTGGCATCAGCATTCCAAAAAGCTATCTGCTGAACTTCCCAAGATGGATGCTAAGCTTATCTTCCATGGGTCTCCTGTGTTTGTTTTCCTCATCTCATTGCAGTGGGAACAATTAATTGTCATGCTTAGCAGCTCCACTGCTTTCTCAGTAGTTTTTTAAAGGCAGTTTGTTCCCTCACTAAATATCATAAAACCATTTATGACAGCTCTGACCAGCTGCAGTTAGCAGAAGTATTTCCATGGATTTAGTTTGGATTTGTACAAATAATTGCACTTTACAGTGCTGTTTTACTTTTATGCTAGAGCATTGTCATATCTCTGTTTTAAACTGCTTGCAGTAGTTTCTGAAAGCTTCTCTCAGGCTTAGGAAGCTCTGGGGTTCATGCCTGAAGGTCTTTGCTTCAAAGCAAACCCTAACAAATTCAGTGCAATACCCTCTGGATATCACTTTGAAATTTGGAGTTAGTTTGAAACCTTCTGCAGATTCTTCATAAAATTTATAATGTGGAAGCATTGGGAATGACTCACATTGAAGTAATAGCAGTTGGAATCATCTATGATCCTCGTAGCCTTGGATGGGGAGTTATTATACCTTTCAGAAGTGTTGGGAGCAATCCATATTTTTCAAAATGAGGCTTTCAGGTGCCAGTCCCACTACCACTACCACAATGGTGCATCGATTCACTCTGTAGCATGTCTTCAAACAGCATTTGTGTGTGACTGAGAAAAAGAAAAATGAGTACTGTTTAAGTGTGAATATGTCTGGTTTTTATGCTACTGTAGCCCTAGATTTGTTGTGCATCACCCTTTTTACAAGATAGAACCAGATCACTTCTTTATGTATGCATATAACCATATCAGTGAAGAAAATGACAAATACTTTGTTCAATTAGTGTCTTGAATGGTTTTGGATTTAGGATGGAAGACCGTGATGTGTGTTTGTACCATCATTTGCAGGTTTCTCCCTGAGATTGTCAGTAAGTGTGTTCATCCCATTCACATGGCAGGGGCTGTTGCAGTGCTGTTGGAGACCACAGAGGTGATTGTGGGCTGGTTACCATGGCGTGCCCTGCTTCAGCTGCTGGACTAACAAGCACAGTTCAAGAGAGCTGTTATGTAAATGTCCTTGAGGAAACATGGAGCGGTGAAAACATCAGCAGCTGTAAGGACAGGACCCATTCATTAAAAAAAATAAGGCCAACTAATCCATTGAGCTCCCTGAGGAGGAAAAAAAGTGACTTTGGGGTAGTTTTATGTGAAGAACAGAAGTTTGATAAAGGGACCATAATTTTAGCAGATTCAGGTGTAAAAACATACTGGAAGCTGAAAGATTCCTGTATTTCAGCCTATAAAACTGTTTACTTTTTAGCCATGGAGGTTACTAATCATCTCAATTTTTTCTTAAAGGCTGTAATGGTTTTACTGTCAATGGCATTTTTACAAGTCAGTGTAAATTAATTTAGGGAGCATCTATACTTACAGAGTGCCAGAAATAGTCATAGTCATAGAAAAAGTTTGTGTTACTTAATTCCAGCACTACTGACTTGCTTGGCAGTTGCCAAACCACTCACAGTTTTTGGACAACAAGAGGCACAATGGCATTTTGTGCGTTGACTTGTGTAGTGTTGCCCTGAGTGCTATCGTGATTTGAGCATGGGTAGTTTGCTTAGTTAAAACCAGTCACAGAGAGAAGGACATTTCTGTGTATCCACAATAGTTATTGGTCGCTGTGTAGCACTTTCTCATGCCAGGGCTGTCTCTGCCCTATCATCTATTTTGTTCTCTACCAGTGGCATCTGGCTCTGAGCTCCCCACAGTCCCTGCTTGTGTGGCAGGGGAGGAGGAGGGAAAGGTGATCACAGTGCGTGCGTGTTGAGGGAGTCCTTTCACTCTGTGCTGCTGTAATGTGGGATAAGGAGACACACCATGCTGCTGTCCTCATTCCATCTGCTGCAAGGCTCTGCCCAGTGCAGCTGGGACTGGGATTTGGAAAGACCAATGCTGAGACAGAAGTCAGGAGGTGAAGATCTGAGCTCCTCTTTCCTACTGTTTTCTGTCTTGACCAGTCCGTGGTTATGAGGGTTCTATTGGAGGTATTATTGTTTAAATTTAACAGAAACTCTTCTGTTGCTTTGTGCTGCATAGCCTGTAGCAGAACTGTGTCTTTTAAGACACTAGGATACACATAAAAGTAACTATAACTTTAATAATTTCTTATACATTACCTGAATCTACTTCAGTTTGGTGAGTCCTGATGAAGTATAGTGTTTGTCCTATGTGTACTAGTGTATACTATGTGGAGATAGAGCTGCATCAAAGTCCTCCTCTTGGAAGAATCGAAAGAAAATGTTTTGTGGGTTGGTTTGTTTGTTTTTTGTTTTTTTTTTTTCATTTATTAAGTTTAAAAAGGAGAATAGAAAGCTATGATATCTCATCTCTGTCCCCACTTTTCAATTTGAGAGAGTAATAACTCAGAAATCCTGAGTCCTTGAATTTTTTGACCTTTTTTAGTTTTTTGCAAGGCATATGGTATTAAAAATTTATTATTGTGTTTCAGGTTACACTGAAGGTTCTAGTAATGAGCTGGGCATTCATTTGTTTAAATATCTTTATTTGGCATACTGAAAAGACCAGAATTAGTGATTTTTGCTTTCAATACAGAAATGTTAAACTTTCCTGATAGATAGAAAAAAAAATATTTCTGCACAGTGAGGATGTGAAATGCTGGAATATTTGCCTAGCAAGGTTGGTGAGTTGCCATCCTTGTACACACTTGAAACTTTCTTGGACATATCCTTGAGCAACTTCATTAAACTGGAAGCTGGCTGTGCTCTTGGAGGTCCACCTAGATGGTCTAAATTCCTTCCAACCTAAATGATTGTATGACTCTTTAAGAAACTTAGAGGACAGAGATAGCTCTTGTTTTGGAGAATTATGACTAATATTTCCTGTTAATAACTCTTGTAATAAGCTTTGTAATTTTTTTTCCTCCAATATCTGCATCATGGAGTGCATAAATAAAGGAGAAGCCCTGTAAAGGTATGTTGTTTTTCACATACAGTTTTATGAGAAATAATCATAGGAACCAGAATAAGAAGAACTGCTCCCTGGTGACCACAGCCCTGGCCCAGCATCCCAAATCTGTGTGTTCATACTGGGAAAGTCTGAGAAGGGAGCATGCCTTCCCTTACCTGGCTGATCCCTGTCCCTACTCATTGGGTAGGGATTGCCACCAAAGCATTTCCTGCTTGCTTTTTCTCAGATACATCCTTCAATTCTACTTACAAGTAAAAATTCCAGCTACAAAATGCAATGTCACATACCAAAAATGTAAGCACAGAGATTTTTTCCATATACAGGAGAAGTCATAAGGTTTCAATGCCCATTTGTTCAACCTTCAGCTAAAAAGATAACACAATAATAGTGATTGAATGTTCAGCCTGTTTAAATTAGTGACAGCAATGAGAGATGTGCATTAGTCCACAATTGGCTTGACAGTACACAGCAGAATATTCTCCCCTTACAAATTCTCTTTCATCTGACATGATTGCTTTCCCTTTCTATTCTGCAAGGCCTCAGCTCCTGACCTGCTGGGTTTAGAATTAGCCCCATTAGTCTATTATTTTTCTTTTCAGCAATGACAACCTCTTTAAAACAGGCCCCTTTTACAGGGATTTTAAAGGTTTTCTGTGGCTTTCACTGAAGCCTGACAATTACCTGACAATTACTAAACCATCAGTAAATTAGCCCTGTTCTTCCTAAAGACATTGTGGCATTTTCAGGATATTGCCTTCCATCCAAGGTCTTTCAGGAATGACTTCTGTCTCTCCTTTCCTCCCCAGACCCCCTGCCCAAAGCCCTTCAGGCAAACCAAGCATTCCTCTCCACTGTCAATATATTAATATTTTCAGTGTAAATGCTTCCCAGGCCCTCATACACTCAGAGGATGTCCTGTCTCACCTCTGAGACTATTCTGGTGAGGGATCTTTAGCTGTAAGTCACAAACTGCAATGTAGATATATGTTGTTACATGGGATTTTATAGCAATAAGCCCATAAATACCAAATAAAATGCAATTGGAAAGGCAGGGATTGAGTAAAAACTGAGTTCTCATCATGTGAGCTGGATGTTTTTAGCTTGGTTTCTGCTGCACTTTCCCATTTATTATATATTTTCTTTATTCTGCTTGTATTCTTAGTATTTTTCATTATTTTACATGTATTTTTGGAACATTTCCCCTGTGTAATCTATGCAAATTGCTTTTAGGATTGCTTTCAAGCTTCTTATGAAGCATTTCCAAGGGCTTATCAATACTTCTGATTTTCTGTTTTCTTTTTTCTCCCCATTTGATGTCAATAACATTATAATTTCATATGGCTTAACTCTTTACAGGTTCAGCTTCCATCTGTGTTCAGACTTTCTCTTACTGTTGCTACTGGATCTTGATTTTCATAGTTCTGTAGAACAACCCAGGTTCTTCTGCCTTCTTAATTTCCCTTTGCAGGGGAAGGCTGTTCTTATGCTTCCAGGGGGTTGTTGAATCATTTTGCAGAATGGGAACATGTGGTGCTGCCAGATAGTAGGAGGTCAGGAAGCTTCTTACTGACATAAAATTGATTTCCCTCCCTGATTCATATCCATGCATTTTAGTCAAAAATGTCTCTGTATAAGGACTTTGGGAGTAGTCTTCAAGTTTACTTGTGCAGAGCAATGAGTGCAGTTAATCTTTCATAGCTAGGCAGGAAAACAAGGGAAAATGCTTACTTCTTCCAAAACAACACAGAAAATTTCTGGTTCTATAGGTCATCCTTGATTTTTTCATGGGATATTTGACAAGAAGGGAGGCAATAGCTCTTGGACCTCTCTTGGACATTGGAAGAAATGTATATGGCGAGTGGCAGGAAGGTGCAGCTTGCAATTGAAGCTTTAGTAATGAATGTGTTGAAATCTTGATCCATTCATTCTCTTTTTTCTATCTTGCATTAATTTTTGATGATAAGATGAAATAAACAAAACCTCAGAGAAATGTTGTGAATATTAATTAGGGACTGTTGATTGAACACTGACTATTTACCATGTGGACTGATATGTAGGCGGGCACTTTTTTCACATTAACAGTAGAAGTAAATGAACAACCCAGAGGAGAAATCTGTAGTAATTTTCATGTATTAGTAAATAGGAACAATGGATTACCAGAAAATCTTGAATGCATTTCTCCAGAACTGTTAATAACGAAGCAAAGACTTTATCTGGAGTGAAAATTTTTAATTATAGAAAGTTTAATTTTTAATTTTAGAATCAGTAACTCTTGTTACTGCTGGTGGGCTGAGAGATGTTATTCAGTTTATTTATTCACTATCACTGATGGAGAAAGAGAAAACAGATACAAAAATAGTCTTCTTTATCATATCCAATATGAATTTTCCCAGTGAATCTGTCAGATAGAATTGGTATTTGTAGAAAATCCTGTCCTAGCATTTCCAGGGAACCAATTCCCTATTCAAAAGGACAGAGGGGAAATACACAGCTGCTTTAATTTTACTACCAAAAATTTTAAAATTATTGCATAAATTAAAACAAAGAGATATTTCTTTTTCTACCAGTTACAATGACATTTTTATGGTTTATATGTTTCCACTGAGGATGGTGACCCTTTGCTAAAATATAGTATGATAGGCTATTGTCTTTTTGTTCTGTAAGGCATATTTATACCTTTTCTGCAAACTGTCTTCTGATTCTTAAGAATTTGTACTGAATCATCATTTGAACTCAAATTTCATACCAGTGCAAGGTACAAGGTGCATCTTGTAAGCATTGGTGCATCTCTGGAACACTGCCACAGCAGAACCACATGTTTTTTAATTTTGGCATGTGCTTGAAAGGCATCCTCATTTGGAGGGACAAAATGTTTCATTATTTAGATCACAGGCATCAGATTAGTGAAGGCTCCAGAATTACTCTGCCTAATCAACTAATTATGTTGCCAGCTGTAGCCTAAACTAGCACCCTTCATGAGTGACATTAGAAAGCAAAAGGACATTGTGTTAGGAATTACTTCAAAAATTATGTTTCAGAGAGGAGAACAATCATCAATTTGGTCATTAGATAGATAACAGTATGTTTTCAATTGAAGTTTGATGGAGTGTTATAGAGAAATCTTTGGATAGCTCCATTTGGTGTGGC
The DNA here is from genome assembly GCF_026979565.1 of Vidua chalybeata. Classification (NCBI taxonomy): domain Eukaryota; kingdom Metazoa; phylum Chordata; class Aves; order Passeriformes; family Viduidae; genus Vidua; species Vidua chalybeata. Next base: position 124,065,599 of record NC_071530.1, on the reverse strand, counting down.
TCCTGAAGTTCTACAGAACCCTATGATAAGATAAGTCTTCTCTGTAATTAAAAAAATATGTATTATTTTTATGGTGTTTTAAGTCTCAACTCTAAGGAAAAAAAGTGGGTAAATCTCATTAGAAGTAATGAATCTTCCTCTGCATCCTATGTAAAATAATCTTTTTACACCCTTTCTGCTAATTTTTAATATGGCAACTGTTTGGAAATAGGATCCAATTCCTAAATAATTTTTTATGTCTCGTCCCATCTGTGCTATGCTGTCCTCAGTCCTTTAATACAGAAGACATACTTCATGATAATAGCTCAAGTGGGAGACTGCTATGAAAAGATTAAGAACAAGTTTCTATTTGCAGTTGTAATGGAAGCTTCAATAAAAATTGCATTCAGAAATTGCCTGTAGACTGCTTTGCAGTTGCACTTCTGTATACCATTGACTGGTTGAATTCATTGTGATGAATATTTAGTGCTTTGAAATCCGATTACAAGATGGCTCAGACACTTAGGTGAAGCACCTGAGGGACTCCAAGGCTTTTTGTCTCTCCTGATGTGCTTGCTAGCATGTCTACACCAGCCAGGACTGTGGTCCAGAGGGAGCAAGGTCTGCATGGTGAAAGGCCACCTGATGTCCACACTGAATGCATTCCATGAGCTTTTACTTTGGATTAATTCTTATCTGGTTGAGAAATGCCCAAGACTGAGCCAAGTGTGCCAGAGAGGGTGCAGTACTGATGAATTTGCTGTTTTGCATACAGCCTGAGCTGCCCTCCACACTGCCACATAATCCAGGAGAACAGTAGCAGAAAATAGGTATTGTGGTATTAGTAAGGCTCATCCTTAAAGTATCTATGTCTCTTGTAATAATTTTTCCTAAGTCTGCTAAATGTCAAGATGTCAAATCATATACAGTGCAGTTTCACACTATTGTCATATGTTTCCTGGCCAAGCCATCTGGGCTGAAATTCCAATCTCAATGAAAATTTTGCACTCTGGTCAGGGCAAAAAGTTAATTTCTGGCATATTATTCTCCTTTTTCTGCTTATATTTTCATTTAAGCTATGATAAAAAAAAAAAAAGGAGTGCAAACAACTATAGATCTTATACAGTGATTTTCTTACCAGATTTCAGGTCACTCCTAATTGACAGCATTTTAGGGTATTTTGTTTGCTTTTAAATAAACATTAAGCAGATCAAGTATATCAAACAGAATACTTCAGCAAGGAATTTCGTTTCAGCTCTTTTAAAGAGAAAAAGTCTAAATGATTTATTTTGTAAGGATTGATCAAAATACCTTCAGGAAGGTAAAATTATGTATTAAATAAATTCCTAATGTGTAAATAATTCAAATGTCACTTATAAAAATCTGTATTAGTTTTCTCTTTCTTTAGTCTCCAGTTGTTTTTATATTTGGCATCTGTCATAATTGTCTTAGCCTTTGATGGAGGCTGTCATAACTACAGGCTTAAAACTCATGAAAATATATTAGTCACATTTGGCTAATACAGCTTCTTCAGCATTTCACAACATTGGTATCTAAATGTACTGAGAATTAAATAAGAGAATAAGTTTGCAAAGGCTAAGGTGTGTTCTAAAGGGCACTGAAAATCTTCCAGTAAGGCTGCATTTAAACAGTTTTGGTTTAATTCAAAATATTTGAATGTTTCTCTTTTTCTGCTCAGATCTGCTCCAGTAGTACCAAAGGAAATATATTGGAAATAGCTCCAACAGTGGAACTGAGCACAAAGTGTCTGAATTATTCTAAGAGATAAGCAGGTATAAAGGTTGGGTATTAAATAATTCAATATTACTGACACATAGGCGTTCCTAGTCAGAGACAGCCAGACAACAGGAGGATTTTTCTGTTAGAAAAATAAGCACCCAAAGCACCCTGGGGAATCCCTGCATTATACTCAGAATCTTAAAGCAAGCTGACAGTGGCCAAGTCCCACAGTCATTTTTATGACATCTGCTGCAAAATGTCTCAGGTTCCACAAAAAAACAAACAAACAAACAAACAAACAAAAAAAAACAACAAAAAAAAAACATCTTGCTGAAGGATTTGGATGCCTCTCTAGCTAGGTGATAGCTAAGGGCAGTTCAGGTCCCCTTCAATTTCCATTTTGCAGGGGTTAATAGGGGAACGTAAGATTTTGTCCAAAAGCAAGGTAGGCAGCAGTGTCCTATTCTGAGGCTTTATTGCACCAAACTTAATTGTAAAACAGAGATAATAATCTCCAGTATAAATCTTGTTTCTATTTGCTTTGAAATCAAAGGTGAACATTGTCTTTGGATTCAGAGTGAAAGGATTAGACTTAATAGCACTTCTGCAAGCACTCAGCAACGACAGGATCAGGTTGTCTCATGGGCTGACCATCTGCCTGGTAACACCTAAAACACAAATTACCACCGTTCCCTAAAGAGAACAACTTTCTAAAACTTTGACCAAATAGCACCATAAATTTTTGGCATGTGTGAGGTTTTCTGTTTTTTGGGGTGGAGAAAGGAAGTATGCAAAATAGTGGAAAAAAAGACAAAAACAAGCAATATTTAAATAGTGATATGAGATTCATAGTCCTCCCCAGAGAGTCCTCCTTTTACTTTACATTTGAATGACTCTAATCACCTCTGGGATGGCTTCTTAATGCATATTTCTATTTTGCATCAGGAAGGGAAAAACATATAAATAAAAGGTGGAGAAAAGGCTCATCGTTTGAACTAAATAATGAAGGAAGGAGCACTGTGAACAAGGAAGAAAAAAATGCACCAAAAAGAATATTAAATTAGAGATGATGACATGATAAAAACATAAAACTTGAAGGTTTTATTATTCATCACTTACTGTTATGGAAACGTATGCAGTGGCTCCAGTATGATGCATGCAAATCCTCAACCCATTCTTCTGACATTCAATATCTGCATGATTTTCATTAACCCCACCTTTTTAGGTCAGCTTCAAGTGCTTCTATAGTCATATTTAAATGAAAAAACAAAGAGAGAGAAAGAGGCTGAAGTGCTCCTACTGTAATATGGCATGATGGGAGCTGTTACCAGAAACCATGGATGCAGGAACTGAGATCTGCTGTTGTTGTCCAAGTCTCCTGGTGGTAAAGTGAGCAGACATGAAACTGATGCCATGTGTAATCAGCTTGCAATTAATTTTTTTGGTATATTGTCTCCCAGTTCTCTAGTCACATAGCTCCTTATCCTTGGAGAGCTGTAGTGGGAAGGTAGCTGGGAAGTGCTATCAGTTTCCATCTGCACAAATTTTCTGAATGTCTCTGTTAGAAGGATAGACCTCCCTCCACTGCCGTATTTCATGAAGCAGGGAGTTTAACTGATGAGCTCCAGGGGCATTACCCAGAAGCAGGATTCATAGCCATTTCTGCTGAGGTCCTAGCAACGTGGTTTTGTCCTGAATTCAGCAGTTTGGATTCCTATATGGTTAAGGCTTATGCTTGATTTTGAATGGAATTCACATTCACACCTCTGTGCCGAAATGCATTATAGACCCAGGACAATGGAGAGGGTCACTGCATTGATGTGAATCACAGCACCACAAAGAACCTCCCCAAAAGAATTTATCCTAGAGCTTGTTCTATGGTTTTGTTACTAATCTGTTATTACCATTCTTAGATAGAAGACCCCCCATACTGTCATTCTCTCTAGCCTCTAATACACAGTGTCACTTACCGGGTTGTAGGAATACTTAATTTTGACAAAAACATTCTAAATATATCCTAGAGGAGCAATGGCATTTCCTGAATACTTTTCAAATGATTATGGCCTTTAGTCTCAATGCATACAATAATACAGTGCTGGAACTGTAGTTTCTGGGAAATGTCAAGTCAATAGCATGGTCAAAGCATTGAAATCCTACCCTACAGGAGATGCTGAAATTTCAGAAATTTGCTCCCACCCACCTTGAATTAGGATGAAACCCATTTTAAGACTCTTCACAAATCTGAACATTCTGCAAATACTGCTGAGATTAAACACATCCGTTTGATAATCTAAAGATTACTGAAAGGTTATATTGATAAAGCTGATAGCAATTTCATGACAAATGTCTCAGTTTTGCACAGATTCCTATAGACTGCTTCATCTGAGATCCAGAAACTTGTTGTAAATGTTAAAATTTATTCTAAAAAGATGGTTTCGTTAAAATGGATTTTTTTTTGTAAACTACATGATAAATTTTGGTGCTAAAGAGCAACATACTATTAGTGCTAGAAAGCTCAGCAGTCTGAAGTGTGCCTGAGTACTTATTATTAATTTATGAATACAGAAATTATATAGGCACTTGTTCCTGTAAAAATGCCTGTGAGAATATAACATACCTGTATTTCTTATCTTTTCCACAGTGAAAAAGAAAACAGAATGTGGAAGAATTGAATAATATAATCAGGAAAAAAATATAATCAAAATATATTGCGCTGTGTGGAAAGAGAAGTTTGGTGTTTTACAGCTATCCATGTGTGGCTGTAAGCCAGGGAGAAGTGAGAGAAGCTGAAGAACCCATGGCGTCCTCCACAGGCTGCAGTGGGAATATCTGCTCCATCGTGGTCCTCTATGGGCTGCAGGGGAGCAACCTGCTCCACCATGGTCTTCTCCTTGGGCTGCAGGAGAATTCCTGCTCTGCTGCTGAGGGCACCTCCTTCCTTTCCATGTCTGAGCCTGGGTTCAGCAGGATGGATTTTTTGCATTTAAATGTGAATATTTAGAATGAAACCGAGACAAGGACACTCCACTTTACTGTCAACAGCTCTCAGAAATGGCTTTAGGAGCCTATGAATACCAGCTAACGTCTCAGTCCCTGTGAGAAACATTACATGCAATTTAATATTTAAAACACTAGGTGAGTAGAATGGAAAAATTGTAATTTTCATTTGGAGGAAAAAAATCAAAGAGCCAAAATTCTTTCAAGAATGTTTCTGGTTGTCTGCACATATGATTAGCTAACATATTAAAATAGACAATGCCCTGCATAACTGTGCATCTGTAAGTGGCATGAGTAAGAATATAGAACATTTATAGAACATTTAGCACTGACACAGCAACACAAACACATAATGTAGGTCACTAGACCCATTTTAAGAATAATAAGTTTTAAACTAATTATGTAGATCTTGGCTTTTTTTTTTTAATTATTTCTTATTTTTCTCAAATAATCAGAATATGGTTCATAAATTCAGCACCTACATCCAAACTTCTTGGTGATCCTTATAAAACCACTGGACTGTTTCTGAGTTTCCAGAATAAATCAGGTTCTTTGGCCATGATTAGGACACGGCTGGTTAAAAACAGACTGGAATTTCAGTGCTAGCTTCTTTGATGAATTTTGCATTTTATATAATGGCTATTTATCTTTAAATCTATAAATGATGATTTTTGCCTTGATCTTGGAGCAAAACTGCTGGAAGATGGTGTAGGTTTGAGAACCTTGAATGAAAGGATTCACCTCCTCCTAGCACTTCCCATATTTTGCAGTCCCTGGGGTGTGGTAGAATTTGGAAGTCAGTCAACATTGCCTGCTGGTTAGGCTTTTGTAGCTCTTGCCAGCCTTCACAGATACCAACATTTAGCTGTCATCACCCTTCACACAGAACAGGTGACTGCTGAGGGTTGCCAATGCCCCTGCAGGGAGTGAGTCCCTGTCACACTGCACAAACAACCTGACAAAAGAGCATTTGGAAGAATCACGAAGATCTGGACAGGAAGGTGGGATCACTGATGTACCTTTTCTTTGTCTCAAACACACAAGCATTTTTACTTCTTTTAAAAATAATACATTCTTAATGATTTTGCTTTGCTTTAGGTATAAATAATTAAGGGATATTTTTACCTCTTACCTCTAGCTGTTTTCTGATACACGAAATCATTCCAAATGTCATGACAAATTATTGCAAGAGAAACATTTATATCACAGAAAGTTTTAGAACTATTAAGATGTGACAATTAAGCATTTTTATTTCCTAAGCTAGGAAAATACTTTTTAACTAGGAAATACATTTTAATGAGAACAGTCTTTCCAAATGCATGTGAAAATTGAGCAAGACAAAATTTTGGTTTTGCCATGCACCATGTGGCACCGACTTCATGCTGTCCTGTGTGCAGGTGCAAAAATATGAGTCATGAAGGCAATTCACTGACAGCCACACTCAGACTCTCACACTGGCAGTGTAAGAATAAGGGGAATGAAATGTGAATAGTAAGGCAAAGCTAGCCCGAGATAGCTATAATGAGCAAAGAATATGAACATCTTGGTTAAAACAAAACTGGTTCTGTGAGTTTGGGAATGTAACAACAATATAACTGTGAGACCATCTGCCATTTTGGCTTCAGACAATGCTGCAGGCCATTACAAAAATGGAAATATGACTCCTGAAAAAGCCAACTTGTTGAACAACATAGGAAGGTGTTCTTTGAAACTGGTAATATTACTGACATTTCCACTAAGAGTCTTGAAGAAAGAGAATGAATTTGAATAGAAGTGGACTGTGACTTCCTGACCACTTGTATTGCTCCAATGTTTAGTAATGCTAAAGAATCTATTTCTTCATCATGAACCTTCAGCAAAACAAGATAGGCCAAAACATATGGCATTTCATGAGAGTATTACATCTGCCTGTAGTCTCCAATCTAAAGTGAGCTGTTGTGGTAGTCTGTTATTTTACAGTTTGTTCTTCTATAGAATGTTTTAATATTCCTTGTTATAAGTTTGGAATGGTTCAGTCTATGTACCCCATTTGGCTTCCCTAACAGGTCAGTCCTGAGTTGTTTCCACAGTTTTCCCTGCCAAAATGTATGTCAATCCACATGTCAATCCACCTGTATACCTCCCTTGTTCCCTTGTCTCACCCCTGTCTGTCAAAGATAGCACACTCCTTTGGTTCTGGAGTGTTCCCTGTATTTCATCCCTTCCTCGAAGCAGAATTGGATTGTAAGGTTTGCTCCCTCCCCATGTTGGCTTCTACTGGGGAGCCCTTACCCTGCACCCCTCCCCTAATGCCCTCCTATTGGTCAAAGGTTGTGTCCTCCCTGTGTTCCCCCCATCCCTTAAAAGTAGTCCTTTAGATTCAGATGTGTCATTTGCTCTGCCCCACTTCAGGAGTTAAGTCCTTGGACACTCAGACAAGTGTCCTTCCTTTATTCCTCTGCCTCGGTTTCCTCATGCCCTGTGCCTCTGCTGTGCTACCCACGCCACAGCAATCACCGCCACCCGTGATAGTCTTGGCAGAGACTCGGGGGTGGCCACGCGCGTCTGCCCTGCGGCCACAAGCGGGACAGCGAGCCGGCCAACCTCCATCCCATGGCTGCTGAGAGCCAGACACAAGTTGTGACATCTATGCTGGTAGGGGTCAGTCTTGTTGATTTTGTCAGACTAAAGGGCAAATCTTCTTTTGTTCACTGAAAAAGTCTTTTAGAAACTCAGGTGTTCAGTACCAGTGAGAATTGTCCAGCTGCTCTTAGAATCTTGTGATATTTTCAGGTGGATTGGCTGAATCTGCCTGTGTGAAATTGAGAAGTGATGTGATTTACTTACAGTTTTCATCAGATTTAAAAAGAACGTTATGCCCTAATTCCTTCTGTGGAATCTCTTCTGGGCTCCTGTTTTAGAGACTTCAGCTTTTTACTTTGAGATTATTTAAAGAGAACTATTTTTGCCTCTGAAGCTGATCCTTGACAATGGTGTCTCAATATGTGTGTAACTTCTGCTGCTACCAGAAAAAGTTCTTTCAGATGGAGACTACTATTACAAAAAGATCCACTGAATTTGTGCTTGATTTGTCCACAGACATTCATGGAACCTTAGAAAGGTTTTGGTTGGAAGAGACCTTGAAGATTGTGTGCTCTAGCGGATTCCAACCTTCCACTAGACTGGGTTGCTCAGAAGCTCCATCCAGCCTGGCCTTGGACACTTCCAGAGGTGGATTGCTCTTTTGTAGAGCATAACCACCAAAATGTTAGGCTAGTGATCAAATACATCAAAAAAACTCCTGGCAAAGTTTTGAAAAGTTTGTATCTTAGATACTCAAAAAAGGCTTCTTAGCAAAGGGAAATACAACGGGGTCTTTATATTTAAATCTTACATTCAGCTAATAGTTGCAAGGCCACAATTTACACCTGTCTGGACGTGACTGACATTCTTCTCTATACTCTTTGTGTTGTGTACAGTGAATGTATCAGGGACAGTGAAGACTTGCAGTTAGTGTGTTTCTATACAGTATATAATAAATGTTATATAGGTTTAAATTTCCTCTTACCAGTAGCTTTGTTGCTGTGCTGTGAAGTTGAAGGGCACTATAGGTCTGTATGAAGGACACTTTGCTGAAAATATTTGTTGACTACTCTACACAGCCAAATTGGGTACCCAGACATGTGTGTAACACACCAGCAGGATCTCAACTCTATATTCTGATGGTGCTATTGATAAAGATACTATAGATCAAAGTATGCCTAATTCTGCATACTCATGTACTCACTATTCAGTCTTCTTGTGTCATGGTTGGTTTCTCAATCAATTAAATTTATCTTTGCTGTGATATGTGGACTTGTAATTAATTTTGTAGAATGATGAAATGTTTTGCACAGTGGTTGTAAATAGATTAATTTCCACCTGATTTACTGGTTAAAAGAGAGGAAATAATTGTACTTTAGATATGGAATCACTATGCTAATATTGATTAAGCAGATATATGACTTGTTTCTGAAACCATCTCTGCATTTTTTCATTGTTAAATCTTCCCAAAAATTACACATTGAAATGCATAAATGAATTTTGTCCTTCTTTCTTTACTTCTACTTATGACAGAGACAAAGGTTAAAGATGCAATTTGAACTTAAATGTAGGATTGGAGGATTGCATGAGTCTCCCTGGCATTTCAGCACTTAAGGTGCTTCTACTGTGACCAGTTCCAGTGCTGCATCAGGTGTCCCGTATTTCTAAAAAAGATGGAATGAAAAACATCATACCAGTACTAAGAGCATTTTAACATGAAATGACTGTCTTTGCTCTGCTCCTTGATGTAAGACCAAGGAGCAGGAGGGGATTAGCAACTTCAGCTTTTGACTGCAGTGAAGTAAAAGTGAGAAACTGTGAAACAGATTGTGGCATGAAGCTAATGGAAAGTATGTTGAAAGGGTGAAAGCATAGATGAGGACTGGAGAGCCAAAGTTCTACAGATGCGTTTGAAATATCAGTCATGAAGCATGGCACAAAGATAGGGTCCTAGAGAGCTGCTCTTCTGTAGCAATGTGATGGCTTTCTGTCTCCAGCACATAAAGTCAGTGACAGCTCTAGACAGTGACTTTAGTTTTGATCAAAGCTCAGTGATGATGGGTGGCAATACAAATGGTTATTCTGTAATGACAGTGGGAAATAGAGGTGAAGACACAGACTCAGATCTAGTGACTTGAGAGCAAGGCCAAAGTGATGGGAAGACAGCCAGAGGCCCATGAATAAACATCCTTGACATGCAAGGGAACAATAACAAGACAGTTACTGGTGATTATCTTTCTGTGTGTATTGAGGGTTCAGAGCTGCAAATCAGTTGTCATATACACGACCATGAATGCAAATCCTAATAAATTATGCTGTGTGCTATCCCAAAATATGAATAGCGAAACTAAGCTCTTTTTTCAGTTTGATTGCACAAAGAAATGTTTACTGATTGATACACTAACTGCATCATGCCTAAGAAAAGAGGTCTCTACTGTTTTTAAAGAACATCCAACTCTTTATGTGGCAAGGATTTCAGCCTATCATGCATAACTGGTGAGAAGGTAGAGTGTTTTAGACATATATCAGAGGATGTAATAGACTACTTCTTAACTAAACCACAACCACTGTCTCATTTATTGACACCCTACTCCTTGTATAGGAGGCAGCAGCAAGGTTTAACATCTGCAGCCAATAAGAATATTTGGGTTTGTAGTAGGCTTGTGTGGCCAGGTTTTGGTAGCAAGGGGGATACAGGAATGGCTTCTGTAAGAAGCTGCCAGAAACTTCCCCATGTCTGGCAAAGCCACTGCCAGCCAGCTCCAACACCCACCACTGACCATGGCCAAGCCAATTGGGAATCATAGTAATGCCTCTGTGATAACATATTTAAGAAGGAAAAAAAAAAATGATTGTACAGCCGTAATTGTGCTCAGAGAAGAGAGGATTTACAACATGTGAGAGGAACAGCTCTGCAGAAACCAAGGTCGGTGGAGAGGGAGTGGGAGGAGGTGTTCCAGGCACCTAACCCAAGATTCCCCTGTGGCCTGTGGTGCAGAACACAGTGAAGCAGCTGTGCCCCTGCAGCCATGGAGGTCAGTGGGGATAAAGAGATCCACCTGCAATGGAGGAGATCCATGCTGGGCCAGTGGAAAGAAGGCTGTGGCCCTATGGGAAGCATGTGCTGAAGTAGGCTCCTGGCACAGACCTGCAGGCCTGTGGAGGCAGGAGCCCAGACTGGACCAGGTTTCCTAGCAGCACTTGTAACCCCATAGGGGACCCACTCTGGAGCAGCCTGTGTTTGAAGAGCTGCACCCCATGGAAGGGGAGCCCCTCTGGAACAGTTTGTGAAGAACTGTAACCCATAGCAAGGACTCTGGAGGAGTTCATGCAGTGCTATCTCCCTTGGGAAGGACCTCATACTGGAGCAGGGGAAGGACTCCTCTCCCTGAGGAACAGTGTGTGATGAACTGACCATAACTCCCATCCCCATCTCCCTCTGCCTCCTACAAGGCACAGAAAGGAGGAAGGAGTGGGAGGGAAGGTATTTTAAAGATTTTATTTTACTTTTCATTATCTTGCTCTGATTTTGATTGGTTATAATTTCAATTGATTTCCACAGTCAAGTCTGTAAAGCCCATGACAGTAATTGGTGAGGGATCTCTCCCTGCCTTTATCTCAATTCATGAACCTTTTGTTATGTTTTCTCTCCCCTGTCCCATTGTGGAGGAGAGTGACAGAGTATCTCTAGTGGGTGTCTGGCATCCAGCCAGGGTCAAACCACCACAGTCTTTTCCAGTGTAGGACTGTGGTGAGAAGGAAAAAGGGAAACTTCTTGGGAGTATAGACAGAGGCAGGGCACAGAATTACAGTAAAGTTCAAGTATCTCAGGGAAGTTTAGAGTACAAGCTGTTTAAAAAATGGCAAGGATCCATCTGAAATACTTTGAAACAGAGGCCACAGGTGCAGGAAATACTTTTACATTGAGAGGGAAGAAAAGCAAGGCTTTTCTCTGAACCCAAGTTGAGCCTAATCACACAAGCTATCAGAGAAAGTGCAAATAGGAAATCAAAGGACAACACAACGCTGTAGACCTTTAGATTATGTGGTGCAGAAGTTAAGGATGTATTGTCTCAAGGATGAAGCAAAAGTATCTATCCTCACATCTGGACAATTCCATAAAAAGCTCCAAAACTTCCTTGAATTAAGGCAAAATCCCAGAGAAACAGCTAGTGAAAAACAAGAGCAGAGTGAGATGTAAAAATAGTAAATGACAAAGGAATCCCATATCCTGAGGGTAAGACAGGTAGTGATGTTTTAACCCAGATAGCTTTCTGGCAGGTAAATATGAATTCAATTCTAAGACATATTTGGTGAAGTGTTAAATCTTCTAATTTTCCATGTCTATATCTGCACTTTTTAGTCAAGGGACCTTAGTGTATCCCTCTGACCAGAAGGGTGAAGGTAAGGCAGCAGGAAATTTAGCCTTTCAACACCTGGAGTTCAGAATAATGCCAGCTGGTCTGTGGCTATAGTTGTTTTTCAGCACTCAGTTTCTTTGGCCCCATCAGGGCTGTATGAGGACACATTCAAATGACACTGTGATTTTCAGTGGACAATGGGAAGACCAACTACATGTGATCAGGATGTTTTTTCTGATTTTAGAATTTGGTTAGGATGAAAGATTAATATCAATCCCTGAGCAGTGTGTGCAGAATATAAGTGAGTTTTGTCATTTGGGATTCTAGGAAAATGGCATAGAAAGTACATGATAGAATAATGTCCAGAGGCAATGGAGATTTTATTTCAAGTGGAGAAAGAAGCGAGGCTTTTTTTTTTTTTTTTTTTGCTTGACTAGCTATATTGGGTGGTTTGTATATAGGTTCTTGGAAGTGGTATCACCACTTCCAGAATAAAGACAAAAAATATCATCACTGCTGATGGTGCCAGATTTTCAAAGCTATATATACTCTGGACAGATGTCTCCAGCAAGGTGAAGGGACTGCATTATATTGATATAATGCTAAGTATACTTTTAAATATAATATTAGCTTTAAGCACAAAGCTATCAGCATGGGAGAAAGCATATTCAGCCATTGAAACGGTGTCCTTGCCAGCTGGTTGGGAAATTACAAGCCTGACTCAGTATCTACTAAGCAGTTACTTGTCTTTGATGGATGCTTATGTACCCCATCATCCTGGGTAAAGGGTTGTAATTATAAATTAGTGCTGTTGTCCTTCACTCCACAGCTTTTTTCCTTTTCATTGCAAGGTGGCCTTGGGAAGATATTAATACAGATTTTTTTTTTTTTTTTTACAGATTTGGTGAGAGTGGCATGAAGTATCACCTGATTTCCACAGAGATACAAACCCAGGTATTCTCAGAGCCTCCTTTAATGGGCAATCTACAGTGCTGACGTTTTTGAGGTGAAAGAGGGCAACAATCTCTCTGTCCACTCTGTTTACTCTAAAGCAGATGCCCAAATATTGTCACAGAGAATTTGCATCAGCCTGTGTGGGCCTGATTTTCAAACAAACTCATTCACCCACAGTTGTGACTAAAATAACAGGAAAGAGCAACTGAAAATTTGGCCTCAGTGTGTATTATATTTACAAAGAGAAAAATAATCTCTGCCTTGAGCACAAGAATAACCAAGTATTTGTCATAGCTGATATTAGTGTCTGTGAGCAAGGTAAAAGTGTAAATGGAAAGAGAATGTCTAGTGCCTTGAGAAATGAAAATGGAACAAATTGGACATTAAGCAAACACCACATTTTCCCTGAAACTTGGTGGATGGTGAGAAGAGGTCATAAAATTATGAATAACATCAAAGGGCAACAACATGCTGCTACAAAGCAACACATCTATTATACCTTTAAAAATAATCTGCTGCCTTATCTCCTAGGCTCTGTGCATGTTTGGAGGGCTATTTACAGGTTAGAGTTTGCAGTGGATGCCCATGATGCAATATTGCCAGCCTTAATGTTAACAAAACTATATGGCACATCTCAGGAGTGGCCTGTCTCTGTACTGCTCCTGGGAGCAATAGGTACAGGTGTTGGTCACTGCAGAGTTAAAGCTGCTTTGGCATCTACCCATGCTTTTTTGCTAATGAACCATCTGGCTCAGTACAAGAAGTTGCTCAGCCACAAATCAGCAGTTTTCTTGCAGATGTTTGCTATTCACTGCTTCATAATTCCCTTACTCCCTGTTCTTCCTCCTGCCTCGCACTGCTCTCACTTTGCCATTTATCTCAATTCTTTCTTCAGAGGTAGCTTTGATTGCAAATATACTGGTGTCTGGGACTTGCACTATAATTATGTCTTTCTACATTCAAAACACTACGTTTCAGGATTTTGAAAGTAAAGATTTTCCCTCTTAAATGAAGGAATGGCATTTTCTGCCGACTGTGCTGAGTTACATTTCTGTCCTGGATGTACCAAGTTGAAAAAGATAAATGTCACAGCCTACTTTCCTCCTCTTTGAATTCCACTACAAAAGCTAAGTATTTAAGGTCACGGACATGATGATTTTCATTGCAACAATCATGTCACCATTTTGCTGTAGAAGGAACAGAAAATGTGCTACATTCCACTACACTTTCGTTATGTATCAACCCATTCACAAATATGTACAAAGGAATCAAAATATGCTCAGGAAATTGTACTTTCCTCTTGAAAACAGGTAAATTATGGGGACTGAAATCTGGACCTTGATGTTGGTGTAGAACAGAAATTCTGCAAGGGAGAGATAAGTCTTGTGATCTCTACAGCATTTTTATGAACGAAAACATCCTACTTCAATTCTGCCCTTTATTTTCTCTTGATGATTCCATTCATCTGTATTTTCTTTTACTTACCTCTTCCTTAGCTCTGGGGGTGACATTCCATTTCCTGTGTAATTTATATGAAAATTAACCTTTCACATTGGTGCAAATCCATGTGGGTGGAAATAATATCATCTGTGAATTACCCAGTAACCAGAGGCTTTTGAACAGACCCTGGAAGGCATTCAGTAAAAACTAATTTACCATGCTTTCTGTAATAGCAGATCCTTTCCTAAAGCTGTTCTCCTGCAAGATATTGCTGTACTGACCCAGCATGGATTTTAAGATTTTACAAAAACCTGTTTTTCTAGAAAACTTTCATTTGAAACAAAAATAATAAGAATTTTAAAAACCCAAAACTGTTAGAAAAGTAGGGAAATGTGGAAGAAAACCTAGGGGATTAATCAATATCTGGGTGGGAGACGACAGTGTTTGCAGAAGGTAGCAGCTTCATGAGAGGTTGCTTTTACCTATTTGCTTTCTTCTAGTGAGGAGTGAGTTTAATGGATAGAGTCTCTCCAGATGGGCAATCACAAAACTAACATTTTTATTCTCCTGACAGAAAATTGCATGTCTTTTTCCTAGCATAAAATGACATTTCCCCTAGAAAATACTGATGCTTTTGCATAAGTGGTTTTCCTTGTTAGAGTATTTCTCTGAAGAAGCATTTCTCACTGGTTTTAACAGTCTAGGAAAATTCTTGAGCAAATTCTTCTTTTCACTTACTAATTTTTAGTTAGCATGCTGCTCTGACAGCATAGTGTCTCCCTGGGAAGCTTGGGGAACAGGTGGAGATCATAGTTCTTCTGTCTTCAATGCTACCAGGTTAACATGAGGATAAGAGAAGATTTACAGATACTTTTGATCTGGTATTGACTTTGAAAAAATTTCCAACAATTCATTAGGAATAATAAACCCTTTCTTTGCTCACAGTAATGGCTGAAGGTGCTGGAGGGGCCTGGCCCTCATTTCTACAGATAGAACTACCTGTTCTGACTTGTATAAAAAGAAATGAACGGAACAAATCACGATCATTGTGTTCTGTCTTTTCATGCCACAACTACAATAACTTTGGATCTCTTTTCATTAGACTTTGTGCTGTCCAGTAAGCAAAGTCCATCCATGTTCTCTAAAATGCTCAACCTATTGTTAACAACTTTCCTCCCTTAAAATGTGTGTTTCAGCAGCATTTACCCAGTGCATTTTAAGACTCCATTTCAATCTGTTATATTGGACATTTCAGAGATGCCTGTTTCTGGATATTTCTTTACAAAGAGCTGTTAAAAAAAGGTTTCTCCCCCTCTTAAAGTGCCACTGCTCCTTATCATTCTCGTGGAGAGTAATTCATCCTCCTAGCAGAGGCTGACAGATGGCCATAATCTCTGTAATGAGAGGGAAGCTTTGCAAAAAGACAGTGTGTTAGAACCTGAAAACTGCAGTGAAAGAAAGCATGAGTAGTGGTTTATGCTACTGAAAATGATGAAAGCCATAAGTATAGCTAGAATCTTAAATTCTACTCTGTTCTCAGAGAGGTTCTCAGAATTTTTTGTTTTAAATTCCCAGTGATAAACCATAGCATAACTGAATGTGGATGTCAGAAAGGAACCAAGATCCTAAATCTGATATTATTTATTTTTCACATTTATATTTGTATCAGACGCTCAGTATTGCTTAAGTTGATATTTTAAAAATGCTTGTAGTCTTATGCAAGAATTTTATATTTATCAGACTTATACTCAAAGGACCTTGAACTCAATTAAAGAACATTACTCACATAAATTATTTCAGACAACCTCTTTTACTACTTACTGTCTTTGAATCTTTAAATATTATCCTTATGTCAAGACAATATCTTGTGAAGTCTGAATTCATTAATGAGGAAGAGCCTATCAGCCATCTGTGAAATACTTGAAGGTAGGTATTTATTGTGGTTTAGGAAAGGTGTTCCCACTGAAACATTCCAAACCATGTGGTGCTTGCTCACTCCCCCCGCCCCCTTCCTCTCCCCATGTGGAGAACTGAAGAGCTGAGTTGGAGGTACAAAAGGTAAAATCATGGGTTGAGAGAAGAAAAATTTACTGGAAATAACAATGAAATATGAAATTAATGTAACAGGAACAATATTAATAAAAGGGTGTACGAGAAAGGCAAACAATTCACACGTGAAGGACTCACCCTGGGGAAACTGGCAATATACAAACTACCACCACACTACCCTGACATGGAAGGGACCCCTTCTCCTGCCCCCAGAAAATGAGGTGAGGTGGTACAGAATAACCTCTGTGTTTACAAAAATTAACACATCCTGGCTAGAACCAGGGCAAATTTCACTGTCCTCCAGAAAATCTGAACTGTGTGATGCTTCGGGGTACACAAGTATTCCCAATGCCCTGTCAAACAATCCCATCAGGTTGCAGCTGATAGGTGACCCCATTTGCTTTCACAAATTGAATTGCTCTTGGATTTCCCTGGGGTTTAGCAGGGAAAGCATCTCTGATAAGGGTTCCTGGGAAGAATAAAGCTTACATGCTGGTATCAGCTCTTCTGCTAGAAGAGAGAAGGAGAAAGGGGAATTTCCTGATTAGGTCCTGAACTTGGAATCAGGCAGTGAAGACATGAGTGTTATTCTGTATGGCCCTGGTTAAAGGGATGGATGGTACTACACAGAGCTTTATTTTCTGTACCCGAACTGAAATCCAACTCAGGCTTCCTGACATCTTTCTTTCTATAAATTAGTCTTTCTTTGGGGACTAAAACCACTCTTTCTCTCTAGGCATAGCACACCTACTCTGTCAGATGAGGGGGGGGGGCTAGGTGGCCTCTATTAAAAATACACAGGCCAGTGTCCCTTTGTAGATGGTGACAGGAAAGTTTAGAGAAGGGTTTCACAGGATTTGTGTGAAATTGTGAATTTTAAGTGGAAACAGAGCCTTGAGCCAGTCAGGCTGTGCAGTGCTAGGAGTATTGTCATCAGGAATGCTGCTAGTGATTCAGTGAAATACTTGTGGCTGCTGTGAAACTAGAGGACACACTTGCATTGTCTAACTTTGGTTTCTGGGATATTAATTTTAGGAATACAGTCATCCCTTTTTAATCACAACAAGAGAAATGCACTTGCAAAGGCTTATTCTACACCACTCTCTGATCACTGCCTGTGGCAGAAACTTAATGTTACCAGAATCCTAATTAAATTTCAAGTGAGCCTAGGATGAATCTGGACTGCATTTGAAAGCATGATAAGGAGTAAAGCTGACTTTCCAGACACTTCCAAACTAGCAAATACAAATACAGACCTAATATCCTCTAGTTTCCCAGAAAGCAAAACTTGCTACAGTGAGAGCATCAGCTACTGGGAACACATCCACAATTCTCCTGCAGCACTTGATTTAGATCAATACACCATTACTGATTCCCTGTGACAGCCATACAGGAGCTCTCAAATACCTTCTCTTGTCACAGATTTGAGTTTTCTCATAACTTACATACCTCAGGAGTTATAAGATTTCTACTAGAAGGTGATTTCAGTAGAAAGGGAGATTTACTACTTACTGGCTCAGGACTGTGGACACTAAGATGGAGTAATTTGCTGGCACTCCAATGAAAGGGAGATAAAATTCACATTTGTGTTGGTTTTCACATGATTTCAACCCAATAAACAACATCTAAGAAAAAGGAGTAAGAAAGGGATTAAATCTCAGCTTGTTTCAGTTGACAAAGAGAAAGCAGGATCACAGATAAAAACTGTTATACTCTACCGTCTAGTATAAAGTGGAGTTAAAGATTTTCAGATCTTTAGGAAATCACAAAGCGGTTTCTTCATATACGTTGAGCAAAGTATGTGTTTAACTGTTATGCTTAACATTGTTTTCACACATTTTTTCTTTGACTACTCTGTCTCATTTACTTTTTGCTATTGCAATCATTCTCCTACAAACTGAAGAAGCAAAAATTGCTGGTGACTGGAAGGCTGAACATGGGTAATACAGGTATGCTCTCTGTACAGATAGGCTAGTGAAGAAGGAAGTATATTTGTTATTGCTGACATTTTGTCAAAGGCTAAAGGCAGCTGCAAATATTATTTATAAGAATACAGAATTCTTCAAAGCTGTTCCTTTCAAATCTTCAGTTGCATTCCTGAGTATTTGAGACAGAGATAAGAGTTCTTCATCTTTGGTTTGAGTTTCTTCTCCCTGTTAAGCAAGTTCTTGCACAAGGATGTGCTGCAACCGAGATCTGTCATTTAGAAAAATCTGATGTTTTTAGTTTGCTGAGTTTATCAGTTGTCTTGTGTCATGTCAGACAAACTGTTTAAATGTTTTTCCTCTTGTATTGTTTGATCAGGCAGGTGGAATACTGCTTCAGCTGCTGCTGGTGAGGTTTAGGCAGCTCCCTGAGGAGACGGATGTGCCTGTTCAGGTTGCTCTAGTGCTGTCCATGCCTAGTTCTGCTATTGAAAACAGACTCACCACTTCTACTCATTCAGATCTGCCTTCTTTCTGACTTTAGTAAGTCTTTACCTGCTCTCAGGATCTGGACATACTTCAGCTAAGATTATACCAAACAGAAATTAAAAAACTCGCAACTGAAAAGACTCTACCTCATCCATTTGTTTTGTGGTTGGTTGCTAGGACAGGTTTGCAAGTGCTCACAGTGAAATGCACATCAAACTGAAAGTTTCCCTTTTATGCTACTGAAAGATACCCCAGCCAGTCTGAGGAGCCACACAACTGCTCAGCCAAAAGGTTTGGGGCTTGCACATTTTTACACTTAGCCAACACAGAGGAAACTGACTGGATAGCAATAGCTGGCATTTATCAAGGTTCTCAAAGTATGGTTCAGCCAACGCATATAATGAGTAAATAGAATCCCAGAGAGGAAAAATCAGATGTGGAGTAGATGAGAGAGGCATGGCTGGCCTCACACAGATGAATACCCATACTTAGGCATAATCCAATTTGAATTTTGAATTAATTTTCCCTAGATTATGAAGGGCATGAAATTTATCTTGGTTCTGCTGAATACACATATTTTTGATTACTCTTTCTTTGCATGATGCTCATCTTTTAATCCTATAAATCTTTGTTTTATCCTTCCTAGTTTAGTAACTGGATTCTCAGAAGAGGTGGAAAATTGTTTCCTGCATTACTGGAAACTTTTTATTGCATAATTTCTTCTGACACTCTTTGAGGTTTTAGGAAAATAGGTATGCTTGAAGGAACCTGGATACCTCAGTCATCTTATATCAAAAGATATAAGACTGCTTTTTAAAGAAACATTCTGCATTTTAAGATTGTCCCCACTAGCAATATTTGATTTTTAAAGACTGCAGAAAGTGGGATTGATGAAAGACCTGCTTAGAATGTGCTGGGAAGTCAGAGAGCCAAAACTATCAAACACTGGAAATTCTGAGAGATGTAAGAATTAGAGGCTTTTATTGTTAGAATAAGTGGCACTCATAGCAATCTGACCTTTCTTTGTGGCAAATATTCTGGAAAACAATATACTGATGAGAAGTCTTCTGTGCTTCTGAGCACAGTGCACAATTACAATGATAGGGAGAATAGAGCTGCTGATTCTGTGAATAACTCGTTTGGAGTTTCATTTCAAGGCACAAGTGACAGTGCAGCCTGTTCTGAGTCCCAGAAGATTTGCAGACGTTCAACTTCCTTATACCCCTTTGTCCTACTGAAGTCACCACTGCACAGGGGAGAGGTAATCTTATGGGTAATTTTACACATTTTGTTACATAGCCCAACAGCTCAGACTTATGCAACCTTTCAGACTGGGGACAGGAATACTTCTAATCCCATATTTAATGCCATCTGTCAACCCCCTGGTGCATGCTTAAGATCAACTTTAGACATTCAAATAACCTCAAAACACACATTTCTTTTCACAGGTTTAAACACATTCACAAGAGATAAGACAAAGTATATTCTCTATCTTCCTCTTGGAAGTGTATTCCCACAACTTGTCCATGTTTCAAATGACTGCTTGTAATGACTGGGTCCTGCTTTGAGGCTGAAGGTTTGCTGGAGAGCTTTTGGGGTTCTTTATTCTATGGTCTTTCTGTCTTTCTTGGTAGGCAACCCCATATTTTCTTTTACCAGCCTAAACTTTAACACGGGCATTTCCCTTCTTCTTACATTATATTCTCCCAATATGTTTTGGACTTTCTTCTTTAAGTGTACTTACATTTCTCTGATCCAAGCTGGTTGATTCTTTAAAAATTTATCTCATATTTCATGTTTTACATCCATGGATGTTTCTTCCAGTCCAACTGTCTTTACAATTCTGGTTTCTAAAACCATGTCAATAAAATCACCGACCTAGAATGCTTTCAGGGAATCCATGCCAAAAGTCACCTTTAGTGAAGGACTAAGCACAAGGTTTAGTAAGATGCTGTAGACCTGCTAATATTTTTTCTATTATTAGCCAATAATATTAGTTCCTTTGAATGAACCAGATGTGACTGGTTATTAGTTATTCATAGTTATTTCAAATCAATTTTTTTTATTCTTATTGGGTGACAGTCTGATAATACCCCTAAAATTAATTAGTTTGCATACAGCTGATGAGTTTGGTTTCCAGAACTCCTTATTTAAATATACCTATATCATTAGACCTAGGAAAAGAGAAGTCAGAAAGGAAACAATTCCTACCAGTGAAGTCTGTGGGACAGTGGGCAACAACCATTCCTTTTGGGTGACTCTACTTCTTTATCAAACAAGTAAGATATATAGGCAAGAAGAACACAGAAAATAGCAGTTGCAAGCTATGTGTGAGACCTATTGAGAAGCCATGTAGATCCGTTTGAAAAGATTTAGGACAGTTCAGGCCTTTACAATAAACATTTAAAGACCAAGACTAATGGCTGCAAGTGGTGTAGCTTATGCATTTTCATTAGCCTAAGTGCAAATATGGAAATAGGCACCAGAGTAGGTCTGACCCTCAGTGTTACCCAGAGCATACTCCTTACTCATAGAATGCCCTCCAAAGGACAAATGGGATGTGTAATCTTATTTGATAATGTATGTTCATGTCTCAGAAGATGCTGGGGAATTATTAGCCTTTGACAGACTTCCTTTTGGCTTTACTAGTTAACAGAAATGAAACTCTGCAAGATTAAATATCTCCTTTGGACCATGTATAGCTTTAAGACTTTTTCTATAACCCCATAAAGTAACAAAAAAAGACGAAGCACTGAATTTTCAAGTAATTGTGCAGTGATTTAGCCAACTCCTATTGAAGTTTGGACTTTGAAAATTACTTATATGAAAATTATATTCTTGGCCTTTAAAAATCCTTTGAGAAGCGTGTCCTCTTAGCATGTGACCATAGGGATTTGTTGAAGATGGATCTGGGGAGCAGGGGTTTTTGGCAATGTTTAAACTATTAGGAACAGATGTTTTAACTTAGATGGAACATATCCTCAACATGAAGAAAATAGGATTCTTTCAGTGTTGGGGAAGTGAAATTGCTGTATAAAGCAGTGCTGAGGCCCTTCAGAGGCATGGCAAGGGTCTGTGCCTTAATAACCAAACTTATTGATGCAGGAAAATGAAATGAAAGTCAGTAAATTGCTGATGAAATGGAGTTCAGTGGGTTGTTTAGTCTATTCCAAGCTGAATTGGTCTCTACCATACGTTATTCTCTACCTTGCCCAACTCAGGTGTAAAAAATGGAACTGACACTTTTCTTGTTACATTTACAAAAGTAATGGCTTCCTCTTTCTGTTCACATGACAGGCTAAAACATATTTAAGTGGATAAAAATGATGGTAGACCAGAATTTGTCTGAATTGCACACAGAGTTCATTAAAGCAGCAGCCTCTGGTGGAAGTTTATTCATGTGTGAAGGTACATGCAGGTTGGTCTGGCTCCCTGCTGGAGGCTGAGCAGAAGTAGCTCCTATGGGAGGAATTTGATGAAGTTGCAACCTGTCACAGTTACAGCACTGGATGTAGCAGGCATAGAAGAATACTTGTCCTTACTCGTGGACTTGTTTCCATCACACAGGAGGGGGAAGATGAAACAGAGAAGATCTATATTGGAAATGGTTATCTAAAATCAACTTGAGTCTAGGAAATCCTTATGGAAAAATCAACTGACCAAAGTAATTTGTATACAGATATACACACTGTAAAACTTTGTAGGTTGATTAAAAGAGATCAGAGGTGTAATTTTCTATTCCATAAGAATATCTTGAGTAAGTAATCAAAATTCCTGTTGCTGTTGAATACCAACAGTTCTTTCAAAAATCTCCTTCTGTGGCTGGGCAAAGCTGTGGGACCTGGAGCTTGGCCCTGCTGCAGCATCACTGGGGCAGGGACTGATGTTTTGCCAGCTGCCAGTCACACTGGGTTGAATGGGGCATATGGGCTGTGCCTGCCCTAACCACCACAGCCCTGATCCAGCCTGCATCTGCCTCCATCTCAGCAAGAAGGGCAAGAGCAGGGAGGTTGTAGAAGTCTGTGTTGAAACAGTGCAGCCCTATGGTTTCAGTCTGGCCTGGTGAATTAACACAGATGGGGCCCAAACACACCTGGTAGCTGCCTAATATTAGAAATAAAGCTCTGGGTGTATTTTATTGTTTTGGTGAGCACTGGCAATGTTTAGGATGTTTTTTTGTCCTGAGGAAGTCTAGCCACTCACTAATACATGGGGAGGAATTGGAAGCATGAGGTGACTCGTACTGTCTCAGATTAGCTATTAATTGCAAGGCAATCAGAAGGTATAATCAGAGGTGTTTTAAGTACCTCTGACTATTTATTATTTTTATGAGTGGCTATCAAGGCCTAAGTAGCAGAGGTGATAGGTTTTTAAGCATGAAGTAGCAAGCTACCTAGAGAGAGGCATATTTCACTCTCCCAGGGAAGGTTTGGAGTATTTTTGTTTCAGTCCAGCTGGCAAAGCCTTTTACTGATACTGTAACATCTGGAAGACTATCTGAAGTCTTAAATGCTCAGGGACAGGGCCAGAGGATAAAGAACCTTTTACAAGGAAAGGCTCTTGGGGTTTGCACGGTCTGGTCACCAATAAAGGCTGGACTTCATCCACAGAATGATGAAAGCTCAGCAAAACCCAGCAGTTATCCCATAGCTTTAGGAATGTATCCTGGGAGCAGAATCCCCCTTGCCAGACCCATTCCCAGCACTGTGTTTGCCAGCCCTTCCCCTGCCCTGAGAAAGGCTCTCTGAATCAGTGTGTCAGAAGCCTGGTTAGTCAAATAAAACCATTTTTACTTTTCTGCTTTCCTCTTTTCTTTCTGGGATTCCCAGCACTGGGACCTTGTCCTACCAGAGACAGAAGGGACAGAGTGTGTGAGCAAGCAGGCCTGCCTGTGGGACATGCCAAGGCGTGTTCATGCTGAAGACAAGCAATCTAAGAGCTTTGGAAAATACATCATCTGCTGCCTCATTTCAGAAAGCCAGGGAGACCATCATTACTTAGACATCAAAGCAAGTAAGACCAGGAAATTTGGGTTACCATTTTTCTAATTAATGTTTTTTTACTTTTTTTTTTTTTTTATGTTCAGAGTAAATCTATTTAAGGTTCCCCACTGGTTTTAAAGAGGGAAAGAAAAAGGTTTTTAATTAGAACTGTACAGTTCATGTACCTAATGAATCAATAGTAATTGAATGTAATGGAAACTTCTTCAAAGCACACTTATGGAGTATAGCAAAACCTCCTTTAACAGATTTAGTTCCATGCCAGTAACATTTTAAAAGGATTCTTCATCATATACTGGCTCTAGTGTATAGGTTTTTCCCATGTATCCTCTGGAGTTCATCCAGGTATTATATGCTTGGATATACAGTGGTTTATATTGTAGTTGTGGGTATTAGGTATAGTCACTTGTTAATTAATAGACTTTCTAAAATTGTTATCCTCTGTATGTGGTTTTATGAAAGGCTAAATGGATTATAGTATCCCTACAGACTATAAAAATAGACAATATATTTTCATTTCAATTGTTTCAACCACTACTTTAATCTAAAAGTTAAGGCTACAAAATATCTTCAATCAACAGACTGGAAAAAGAAATATATGAGATGAGAAGCCTTTCTGAATTAGTGGTGTCTTAGCATTACATTAATCACATTTCCTTAGTGAAAAAGAGAGATTCATAATGAAACATACTTCTCCAGATGAAGAAATCGTTGTACAAGACAAAGTTTCTGGAGATCTTTCTCTAAGGAAATCCTCACAACTACTCCTTCAAAGAAAAGCCTTCAGATATGGATGCAGACTTGAACCTTCAGAACTTTCCTTACACATTTTTGAAGGACATAACCCTAGCAGGCTTAGGATACAATAATTGAATCGATATTGCCTTACTGATGAGGGTGACTTCTGAATCTCACACAAAGGTGCCTTTACAGCGTCTAGCCCATTTTGGTACGGTTGCAGATATAATCTGTGCTGGCTTAGCTCTCTTTATCCTGCTGTGACTTCATCTGCACTGGCAGCTTGCGGAGATGTACGTGCAGGGTTCACAGGGCAAAGCGCCTGAACAGATCTCGGCCAGTCCTGCTCAGCCCCCCTCCTACTGGAGCACAGCTTGGAGAGGACTGAAGAGCTCAGCAGGCAATGAGATATTGCTTTGATTTCCCCTGTAATTCACTCCCTTCAAGAATTTCACTGATGCCCAAAGGGTTTCTGCCTTGTGCAATGCAAGGGATTGTTCAGTCTTGTTTTGTGTGGGGTCTTTTTATTACATAGGAAGGTACAAGCCTTTCAATTGAAAAGCAAAGACACTTGACTGGGATAGAGGGAAGGAAGCTCAAATACACACACACTAAAACCACAGTGCTTTGGACCTGCACACCTTAATGTTTGTCATCCACACTGCACTGGGTCAGCTTTCATCACACATGCTAAAAAGTCCTTATCCTGAGAAGAGCCAAGCATGAGGGTATTTGCCTCAAAAGGCTGCTTTACAAGACCTAAATCAGAGTTTTGGAATTTAAACTTTCATTTTCAAAAAGCTCTTCAGGTTTCATTTTTATGAAGAATATGCAACCTGAGGGAATGCCAACACTATAATGCCAGAAGGCATCAGTAAGATGCATATATAGTAAATATATTTAAATTATACAATCAATATGTTTTATATAATATAATGTATTAAGTATATTTAATCTTGTGATTTTCTGATTAATACCCATCTTCTCAAGGGTCTCTTTTCTGATTCTGGAACATTCATGTCTCTTGATCTTTCCTTCAGAGAGGAAAAAAAAGATACAATTCAAGGTTTTGGACCAAATAATTGAAAATCTGAAATTAAAATGTGAGATTTTTTTTTTTTAGTTAAGCTATTACAATAAAAAGTCTGATGTATTGGCTGACTAAGATGTCTGTTAAGTCCTGCCAGAATTTGATCTGAGCTACAATGTCTCTTTTTATGTTTTCTTTTCTGTTTTCAAGAATTCTTACCAGAACCTATAATGGTGTTATGCATTAAAATTCTTAAAATTCAGCAGCTTTGTATTAAATTTAGAAACCTTTAATATCTCAGCGTGGAAAAGAAGGAGCTTAGCTGTGCTTATTTGAACTTGAGTTGCAATTACCAGAGAATGCTGCTGTCTGGAGCACATGAATGTCCTTCCTAAGGTTGCTCCTGGCAAGTGGTGAGGAACAGCCAGGCAATTCAAAAGCATAATTAACTTTTAGATGCTCTTTTCTGACATGATAACCCAAGGTTATAATGTGTTATTTAGGTGATACTAGTGATCCCAAATTGCATAATAACTGGAGGATCTGTGCTGGAAGGAGCTCTACTAGAAGGGTTTACCAGGATTCCTTTCTAGTTGTGGCAAGTTTTTAATCTACTAAAAGTAGGAGAAATTTAGGGAGAAATCATTGCTTCACTGATGAAAAGCTCCCCCCTTGTTTGAGTTTGCTTTTCCAAGTGGGTTTATCTCTTGAGAAATTGATATAACAGTATTTAAGTGGACATAATAATGCTTACATACCTCAAAAGGACATTATGGGATACAACAAGCTGATTAATTGACTTTTGTGCTATGCAAGATGTTTCTATCAATTCTTAGATTTCACATGTGTGTCAAAAATGAGATACATGGGTAAATGTATAGCAATACATACAGGGAAAAGCAATTTTGACTTAACATGTAAAATGTTGTGTTTTGGGACACCATTACCAATCGGGAATGAGACCTTGAGGACCATAATATTGTCAGCTTAGTGCTCAGCAGTAGCATGACAAGAAAGCAAATATTAGGAAAGGAATAAAGGAGAAAACAGAAGACATCATTATGAAAGCAAATATATTCATGTTTTTCCCACACCTTGATGGCTGTGTGAACTTCTGGTACTTCTGGTCCTCCCATCTTCAAAAAGTATGTCATTAAATGGGAAAAGGATCAGTGCAT
Organism: Vidua chalybeata; assembly: GCF_026979565.1. Lineage (NCBI taxonomy): Eukaryota > Metazoa > Chordata > Aves > Passeriformes > Viduidae > Vidua > Vidua chalybeata. The sequence continues at coordinate 124,039,157 of NC_071530.1, read as the reverse complement.
AGTGACAAGGAAAATTCACAGTAATGGAGCAACTTCTGTGTGAGGAAAACCAAGGTAAATCTGCCAGTTTTAGTTCAGGTCAGGCATGTGTATTGAAATATATCTTCAAATCATCCTCACTTACTGCACTTTGGCTCAAACGGAGGACAGTCTTGGAGCTCTTGAACTGAATTCCATTTGGAAACAAAACCAGCCTGGAACGTGCCTAGTGCAATTCTGGAACAAGCCCAGTGCAATCCAACTGCTAATGACTATACAATCTGCAGGACCATTTTTATACTAATTGGAAGAAAAAAGCCTGCTGAGGGTCCTGGAGACTCTACATCAATAATTTTGCTTTACAAATGCACTCCTATTATCTGCTGTACAATGTGAATAGCTGAGGTGAATGCTTCAACCTGAAACATAAATGACTTGAAAGTATGGGAGAGGTCCACACAATTCTGAGTGGTATCGTGAGGAATGCTAGAGATCAACTAACTGGTCGTATTTTTCAGATACAGATCCCATAGAACTAGGTTAATTGCATTAATTTGAATCAGGTTTAAAACAAAGGAAAATATATGGTTCTTTGTGTGGCATGCAGTGAACCTGTGGAGCTCCTTGTTAAAGGATGTTTCATATAGGTGAAGTTCAGGTGGGTGTGAAAGCAGACTGGACAAATGCCTGGGAGATATGTTGACATTTACTGGGTTACCAGTTACCAGGGTTCTGGGTTACCAGAATTGGAAAATTTCTGTGGCTGAAAGTGGGTAGATCCCGTATGTTCTCTTTTCTTTCTCTTCCCTACATGTCCTCTCATGACCATGGCTGAAAGCACAACATATTTCAAAGTAAGCTCTTGCTCTGAGGCAGTATTATGTGCTTTCTTGTATTATATTTTGTTTCTATATAATTAAAAAAATAGACATAAGACGTGCTGTGAAAATGATCTTTGAATAGGTAGTTAGCTCTGAATTTTACCTTTGTGGCTGGTGCTGGTGATTTCCACACTAGAAATGCTTCTCAAAAATCTGTGCATGTTAAATTAAAGTGTGTTTTTCTAAGGAAGTTTTAAATTAGTCATTTAGATGATTTTCAGCATCACAGACTACCTGAACTCCAAATGACTGCAATAATAAAGGGTATTAATTTGAAGCAGCCACAATTTCCTATTGATATTTTATGTTCATTTTAATTTAAGCTTTATTGTTGCAACATTGCATAATTTCACAGCTGTAAAAAAAAGCTGGGTGTGTTAAATGTGCAGTTGGAAAAAAGGAAGAGAGATAGCTGAGGGACATCTGAAGTTTCTTAGTCTTGGTGTTTACATCATTTTTTGGCATGAAGAACAGGGGTTTTTTCCTTATATATATGAATGCTTTTGTATGGTACTGAAATAGATCTTGCTTTGGGTTGAACACAATGATTTTTAGCAATAAACAGTAACACTATATTTGACATTTATGACATGAGGAATGAAATGTTTGATTGCAATAGTAGGAGATTTGAAACATTGTCCTTAGAGAAGTGGTATAGTCAGGTGATGCTGTGCCAAAACCACAAGAGGATTGTCAAACTCTGAGTCAAATGAAGATCAATTGGTTTAAGAGTGATAAATTAAAGTTTGGTGCTTTGGGAGAAGGCATCTTCCTTGATCTAATAGTCAGAAATGTCTGGAATGCATTTTTAATTTCCTTCAGCGTGCGATGCTTTCAGCTACACCTTTTCCCAACTGCTCCTTCTTGATGAGGTACTGGTCATGGAGTGGCAGCTGTTCCCAGTGTTAGGCAGCTGTCCTTGCCCCACTCCTTTGGAGATGGCAGGAGACAGCATTTGCTGGATTACTGACATAACCTTGGGCATGGAGCATGGCTGGATCACAGCCTGGGGTGGCATGGCTGCAGGGAATACTTTTTATTACAGCTGAGCGATTAAAGTAGTGAATAACAGTAAATATTTAATGTGAGTCAGACAAACCTTGTGAGTCAACACTTCTCACAGTACTATAAGATGTTGTTTCCTACCAGTTGAGTACCTTGAATTCCTGTAACTGCATTTTGCTGGCAATGACCTCGGGCTATGGGACGGCAAGGTGTGACCACGGAGCTCTGTCATGCAGCAGGTCATCCGCATGCCGGGCAGTGCTCTGACTCCCAAGTGCTTGTGTGGTGTGACAGACAGAGAAGTTGCCAAAAAAGAACCTCTACTCTGGCTTCTGGCTTAGTACAGCGAAAAGACTTGTCATTTAAGAGATATGTAATCATTAAGAGATACGTAATATGCTTTTTAAAGATAGATGATCTGTAGCTTATTTTTAGCGACATAATTTTACATATAGTGGGAAAAGCATTTATACAGATACTGGTTATCAGCACCATGCAGTCGTCTGTTTTAAAACTTGCAGAGGGGAGAAAGATTCATAGAACCTTCTGGGGATGATTTAGAGACAGCTGAACCTCAAGAGATGGAGATATTCCTACTATTCAAGTTATCTTTCGATTGTGATAAGAATGACTTCAGCAGCAGCATTTTGCTGTAGCTGTAAATACTTGCTTTGCTGTAGAAAAAAGCTGTGCCAGAATTATTATCAGTGTACATGGTACTGTGCACCAGGTGCTTTCAGTATGAAAAATGTCTTCACAATAAATCAGTAGGAATAAAATTTCAGAGGTTGTTTGGTTTGTTCTCACTGTACCTTAAGAATATACAAGAGGGAGTGCACATGTGCTTTCATGTAGGCAACCAGAAATGAGACAACTGCTAAAACACAAAAAAATGTCATGGTACAGCACCTAAGGAAAGACAGGTCAGAGAAATCAAGATTAGGAAACATGTTTCCATTTCCCCCAGGAGTTTTTAGGTAGAAATGGAGAAATCTAACCTTTGATTCCACTTTCATTCAGAGGTTTGATTTTTGTTTGTCTTATCCTTCTAATAAGATTTTTATTTGATTGTGGGATATTTCCATCTCTGAAGGTAGAGGAAAGGGTTAAGGCTCTACCAATATGTCACCAATTCCTCCTCTCAAAGGCTGTGGTAATGTATGGAAAGGTCTGTAAGCATGGCATTTTTTAATTTTAATCCTCTTCCATTAAGTTCTAATGACTGGTTACTGAACGATGTCATGCATTTCCTGCTCCTTTTATGGGGAGCTGTTTTATAAAGCAGCAGCTTGGAAGCGTGCAGGAAGCAGTCATCTCTGGAATTGATTGCATTTCTGATAGAGCACTTTTGTACTGTATCCCTGGAGAAATGCTGCAGGTCATAATGGCTTATGTTCTCCTTGTAGCTGCAGCATAATAATTTACAGAAGTAGAACAAAGGCAGAAACAAGCTCTACCATCTCTAAAACTGTGTCTCACTAGACACAGTTCACTATATTTATTTATTATTTATTTGAAGAAAGCAGATCATTGTTATTACTGGAGGGGAGTAAAGGGCTATGTACAATACTAAGAAAACCTCTTGGTCTGAAACAGGTGATGTTTATAAATTGGTTGGGCGTATGATCCACAAGAAACATGTCCAATTTGATAAAGTGATGTGCAAAGGGCAGTTGAACAAAAGCAGTGTTTGCATATATTGGGATGGCAGTAATGATCATGTCCCTTCTGTCTGTCACACTGATTCATTAAAAATGGGTGTCAGCCATTAAGCTTTGATTTTCAGCACAGATAAGTAATGAACAAGCACATAAAGGAAACAAGGGCTGGCCACACTGCAGAGCAGTCTGATGATCTGATTATGCTGAGAGACGGCCACTTTCTTGGCTGGGTGGTGAGTATAAGGGGATGGCTCCCATTGTTTTTCTTTCTGCAGCTCTGTCCTCATTGAAATATTGGTAAGAAATGCCAATGTGGGTTTTTCATGCATCTTCTCTGGAAAATTGCTTTCCTTGGTTCCTGATAGAAATCAACATGACAGTCCTTCAAGTGAATTCTTCCTCGTGGGCCAGATTTATTGAGTGCCTTGGTGTGCAGAAAGCATGTAGAAAAGAAGCTTTTGAGGTTTATAAAACACATGGCATTTGCTGTGGTTTCTTTTTTTTTTACCCATTTGTAAGTGTGCTGATCTGAAGAATGTATAGAAGTAGAGATGGTTTTTATTCTTTCTTTCTGCAAATGCCTAAAATTATAGCATGGAACGAAAGGCCTCTGCCAAATAGAAACTGGCACTGAATATCAGTCTTTCTACTAGTACCAGGCTGTCATGAGCATTTTTTATGACTGGACTGGTGTTAGTCTGAACAGGTTTCCCATGATAGACTTAAACAGTATCTCAGGCCATTTTTTTCTTTAGTACTCTGGTAATTTCATTTACTCTGGTAAATTCAAGATGTTCATTGAACCATGAACAATCTGAGCACCAAATTTGCAGGTGGGGTAAAAAAATGTACTGCTCTTATCAGAGAATAGCAAGGATGTTTAAAATATACCTCTGGTTTCTACTATAACTTTAGGAAGGTCACTTACCTTCTCCTTATTTCAACCTGTCTGTTTCTCAGTAATATAATGTCACTGATGCAGTGGAATTTAGTGAATACATATTTGCAAGGCATTTGGACATTTCATGTAAAAGATTTTGTAGTATTTCTTGAGAAGACTGTAAATTCTTGCTGGTGAAATCCATAATAATCACCCTGAGATGAGACTGCTCTTGAAAACTATGAGAGAAACTGGAGGAGGGGCCCTGAGGCTATTAAGGGTGAAACAATGTGGAGGCAGCGCCCTTGGTGACAAAGTTTAGGCCTTTTTCTCTTTCCTTTTTTTTTTTTTTTTTGTTTTTTTGTTTAGGTGCTGAGAAACACATACCATTGTGTATAAACCCATTGGCTTCAAAGCTTTTCATACTGGAGAATCTAGCATATAATTTTTCCTGGAATTATAGAAATAAGCATATAATAGCGATGGCAGAAGGGAATGTGCAGTAGAGGACTAATGAAAACTTGATATAATTGGTATGATTTTCACTAATTATGTCACTGCCTCCTAATATATCACCATCTTTACAATTAACAAGAAAATTTAAAACCCAAATATGATGATTTTTTAAGCTGTGATTCACCCTTTGTTCTATATGCTCTCCTAAGCCCTGGGCCTGTGCAGCAGGAAAAAAGGTACAAAATGATCAAGCAGAGAAGCACTTGAGATTTTTAGGTTTTTACCTTTTAGCAAACTGATTTGAAAATTCACATATATATTTTGTGGTGTTTTGTTGGCTGTTTTGGTTCCTTCTGTGGCCACTGGGCTAAGAAGATGAAGGCCTGAAAAAAGCAAAGCTTGAAATTCCTGCCAGAGGTGAATGGTAACAACCCCCTGGTGCTCCTTTTTTTGTATGGTTTTAGGCATGTTGAATTTGATAACTTATTCTGCACAGCCAGGTAATCCAACAATAGTCCAGGAGTAAGTGGCAACACAAGGACCAGGCAGAAAAAGAGTGGGAAAATGGTAGAAACCTTGGAAGAATGGCTGAATGTAAAGGCTGAAAGCTCAATGCTAACTGTGGAAGGAATACAATGATAATGATGGATTAGTGATATCCATTCTCTCTGCCTTTTCTCTATACTGAAAAAATAATTTTGTGTGAACTTGTTATGATTGTCTGTTAATGTTTGTATTTGAGAAAAGAATGATATTGGATTGAAAGATACATGCATCATTAATTTTGGTCATAAAATGGTCTGAGGTTTTGGCAGCAAAACAATCAGAAAAGGGCTGTCTGTTCTTTATTTTTGAACGTTACTTACAGAAATTATTTTAATGTGGTGAACACATAGTCCTGAAGACACACATCCCTATTTGAGACTCTTCCTACTTGGGTCTCTGGGCTATTAGAAAATCAAACTTTATCATAGTCCCTTACATTGGAATGAAGCCTGGCTCTTGCAGGGAAGATGAGTTGTTGCTATTAATATATTTATTTTCCATAGGTTATTTAGATGGGTTTTTTATCATCTTTGTAGCAGAAAATGACAATGTGACATTGTGAGGACTCTGAAATAGAGTAACAAGACTTTTCATATGTGGAAACCAAAGAAAATCCTGGTCTATAGAACTAGGATTTTGCCCATGAAGCTCAGAGATCCCAGGATCTTTCCTTTCCTTGAGCCTCTAGGCAACCCGGTCTAGAGGAAGATGTCCCTACCCATAGCAGGGGGGTTGGAACTAAATTATCTTTAATGTCCTGTCCAGCCTAAGCATTGGTCCTGGATGGGGAAAGGACCTTATTTGTATGTTCAGGAGAGGTCATTAGAAGGAACAGCTGAGTTAGGAGTAGATTAATTCATGCTCTCTCATTTCCGAGTCTAGTTTTTGGTGAAATGATGATTATTTGCTTATCTTGCATCTATCGGTAACAGACCTTACCCTGCAGACTCTCTTTCTTCCTCTGAGGAAGAGCCCTAAATGCAAGTTCCAGTAGCAGAAGCTGTCCAGGAATTTGAATGCAATCCTCTGGGCATTTTATACAATCTTCTGCCTAACATTGCTGAAAAATCCAGGAGTACATTTCCAATTCTTCCCAAGCTCTGATCTGCTCCTGAATATGCATTTTGCATTAACACTTACTATTCACAGTGGGATCCCTCTCTGGCATCAAAAATCATAGGTAACCTCCCCATAGGAAATCAGAGCATTAAGATGGTGTCAGAGAGAGAGAGAGAGAGAGAGAGAGAAAGACACTAAAGTGATGTTGTGTTTAATGAAATGCCTCCACTGCAGTCTTGTCCCTTTGGATGGGGGACAAATTGTATAGCAAGCTACCCTAAGTGCTATATGGTACAATCAGCATGGTGGGTGAGGACTCAAAAGCCCTGTGAGCAGAGCAGTTCCTAGTCAGAATCACATATTCATTTCTCAGAAAGAATGTTGATGCACTTGGCAAAGAAATTTAGGCACTCATAGTTATTTTTTAAGCATGGTATCTCCTTGATCAGTGTTTTCTATCTGTTTTTTTATAAAAGTAATATATAAGAAGCAGACAACTCAGTGATACTGAGCTACTTCCAGGATGAGGCATGTTTGCAACAGACTTTTGACAATACAAGGGGTTACTACTATTAGATTCCTAGTAGTTTCACTTGTGTGCTAAACAAAGGAAAAAATTCTCTCAAATACCTGTTTCTGCTTACTTTCCTATTTATGACAGGATGAAGATATGGCTGGTCTAACTTTGTATTGGGACTCTGAGATGCTCCTTATTGTTACTGCTTTCAGGAGTTCTTTAGGTAAGATTTCTAAATGCATGATCCTCCAGCTGGCGATAATAAAATGTGGTGTCAGAAGATATTTTCTTGTCTTCATTTTCTAAAAGATAAATTCTCATAGGGTCTGTCACTCTGTAAGCATGACTATAGCAAGGACTCTCTTTTGAACGTATTCTGATTTGGGTAATTTCATTCTCTCCACCAAAATTCTGCTGAAATTTTAGGTCCTCTACCCTTCCCAAATAGCATTTCTCTTCCCACTTATCATACAACTTTACCTCAGCAGCATCCACAAATCAAAAGCTTTAGTTGTACAGCCAAAGACAACTCTTAATTCTCTGGACATTTCTGCAACTAAATATTGAAAATTAGTTACTTTTAAAATATTTTCCATATAATTTTTGTTTCAAAACACATTATTCTTTTTTAACTTTTGCCTTTTAGTTCATAACATACTCCTTTTAGTTTAGTGTGAATTTTGGATTTATTTTCATGTTGTAAATAATGTATCCATTAAGCTGTATGTTTAACATTTCTCAGTTTCCTGTTAGTATTTACCCTGCAAGTAATCTTCAGCAATAGAACAGTGAAAGGTTCTGTTTATCATTTGGTGCTCATTTATTATTAATCTAAGATTTGACAGACTCCAAGAGTCTGTTGTTGTTTCTTGTGGCACAGAAGTGAGCTAGAGGAACTGATAGATTTTTCATGTTTGATGGAAAGAATAATATGCATTTTTTTCTAGAGTACTGATGTGTTTCCAAATACTCTACCTGTTAAAGGAGATAATTGTTCTGATCCTTTATGCTACTTTTGATTTAAAAATGTATTATACCAAGATCAATTGAAATTGTATTCCAAATTTAAAAAGGACAGGGAAATATAATAAAAAGCACACAATAAAATTTTACTGGCATAAACTTACTTAACAAAATTGTTCTAAAATATACAAGAGAGCATTCAATCTATTTTTTCATAATCTTTAACTCTGAAGGTAATAAGTCACATAAAAATGCAGTACTTTTGGTACATTTATAAATTCCCATATTCTTCTTGCATCAGAATTAATATTAAGGAGATTATACTTCTAACACTTACCCACAATCTTTCTTTCAAAATTAAGTTGAGCTCCTAAATTTGAGTCCAGTTACTCTCAGGGAATTTAAAACAAATGAAAAACCAGGTACAATTACTTTATCTACACTGGTTATTTCAGACTTCTGTTATCCTCCTGCTGTTGCATTCTGAATGTGTCTTATTCATGCAAATAATACCATTTACCAATCATTCCTGAAAATGCTTAGATTCTTTCTGAGTTTAATCAAAGCTCCTTCACTTCCCTTTTTTTTACCGTACTTGTATTTAGATTCATTTGACTTTTAGAGGTAGCAATGTCAGCTCTGAAATATCTTTTTTGTTATATTTAGTGACTGTTATCTGGCAATATACATGGAATGAAAGTCTATAATTTGACAGATGGCAAGGAAAATTAAAGTAGTAAATTTAGATCAATTCATGGTGTACATTCTTGGAAGTGGTTTTAGCGTTTAGTGGGCTTTAAATTGATGTAAAGCAACTAATGAAACAAAGCTAAAGGTTTATGAAACTTCTTTTTATAGTTAAACATGGAAGCAGTAATCTGAAAGGTGTGTATCCATATGACATTTTGTTAATCAGTATTATATTGAAACACCTGTGGAATTGCTAGTTCTGAATTAAGTATATTGCAAAAATCAAAAGATGCCAAAGAAACTGAGTAGACAGACACTCAGTAGAGACTCAGTAGACAACTGAGACTCTTGGAGACAACAGAAGTCTGACAATAATTACTATGCCAATAGGAATCCTGTAATTCAGATTTCTTCCCTGTGCATACCAGCTAAACTAAAACCTGACAAGCACAAAAGTGATCAGACAATTAATTTCTGTGGGAGAAAAATACACAGGATGGTTTGTATCTACCCCCTATGACTAAGACAGGAAGAGTTCTGTGTTCATTCTCCCCTACTGGTGGAAACCTGCAAAAGCACAAACTCTTGCTCTTCAAGGACCAGCAAGCTGTGAAAGTTGTACTTTGCTATCATAAGGTACAACCCAGTGGAAGAAGTAGGGGAATTAGATCGCAGTTCAAAGAATCTTGCAGAAATCAGTAGAAAGGCCCAAGAATACAGAAGGGAAAGCAGTTCTTTAAACCTTCCTTAATCTTTCTCGTAGCCCACAGGCAGGTGGGCGGGTAGACAGGCAGGAACATACAGGAATGTGCCTCCCCTGTCCCCTCGTAGCTGTGCATCTATGTGCATGCACACACAGCTTTGATCCTGTTCTAAGTCCAGCCTGGAATTTGAAATGGAATGACCATCTTGCACTGTGGTAAGAGCCTCTCCATGTGGTTGCTGTCAATAGCGCAGGAGAGAGGAGGAGAATGACACTGAAAAACAGCACAGTGCATCCCAATAATTTCATAATCCTAACAATACTAGTCTGTCTCTGTAACAAAATTTGATTATGGGGGGTCCAAGTTTTCCCTGTGAATGATTACAGACTTCTTAATCTGCAAATAAAGCAGTGCAGAAAACAGAACATTAAAGATCTAATTGATTTCTCAGATATCTAAGTTTTGAGTAGTGAACATATATGAAGAACACATTACTCTACTGTGACGAGGAATTGGTTTTCATGGCCCTTGTTATCACTTTGAACATTAAATTCAATCCCTGGGTTAGAAGCACTTAAGCAAATGTTGTGTCCAGAGTAGAATGGTTTGGCACACTTTTAGATTCCTCAGGGAATTTCATCTGAGTCCCTCCATCAGCTGGGGAGGCAATAGGTCTACTGCAGGACAAACAAGGTCTTCCCTCTTCTTTTGGTTGTCCTGGATGCTGAATTTCAACTTGAAACTGAAGACATCCTATCTTTACTGCCACTGTTTGACACTCATGTGGGCACCAGTAGTCAAATTATGATCTAATGTTTCAAAAAACAAATCTTGCCTTTATAATCAAGTGTGTCAGAAGAAATCCATGACCACTGAAACAGGATTTAATGGGATCCATCTGAGAACACTGGTAGGTAGGAAGATACCACTTGTATATGTTAAATCATGAATGACTTCTTTAAGCCATGTATGCTCTAACACTATGAGGTCAAATCATTCCAACATATTCACATCATGTCTTGTAAGGAATTGGACACTTTATTCTCTTTAAATCACAGTGTTAGTAGTAAACAACTAAATAGTTACTGAGTCTTTCTCGTGATTGTCTACTTCTACTGTAGAACATGATGATTTGACAACATATTTTTTTTTTCTCCTGGAACAGCAAGAGTGCAGTTTGATGTGTGCTCTGATGTGTGTTGAGTTACACCTGTGGTATGGATCAGTTTTGCCTGGCTTGAACACAAGCTGGTTGACTTCCTATTGCATATATACATTGAGACTTCACAGTAATTAAATCACTAAACTTATCAAATATACATTACTTATTTGAAATAAACCATGAGACTGAAAGGCATGTGCAGTATTGAAACAATTCAGTAAATGCACATCTGTGCTCCTAATTCTTGCAGACTTTATAAATCCACCATCTGACACTTCCAGGAAATGCTTGTGTGTGCAATGTGGAGATCAATACCTTGTTGGTAGGAAATTACCTTTCTGTTAGTCTGGGAGATCAGTGTATTCAGAATACAGGGTGCAGGGCTCACTCTTTGTGTTTCATGTCCAAATTACCATATTTTTTCTGGTATAGCTGTTTCTGTTTTGCTTTTGTTTTGTCATTAAACAGAACACCCCAAACTGGAGTGTAATAAGTAGTAATAATGGTTTGGGTTCCTGCCTGCATTGTTTTCTTCTCTGTCTGCTAAGAAACCAAAGGATAAAAATTGAACTTTGTAGATTTGCAGTGAATCTGCAAGTGCCTTATAGGAAAAAAAATGGGAATATCCTAAAAAAATGGCAGTTATAGACAACTTTGATACATTTTAACACAATGAAATGGTGAAATATTGAGAGTATGTGTAGGGAAGACAACCAGCAGCAAGGGATAACAGCACTTGTGTTATTAATGCATTGCTGGATTTAGCCAGGAGATTTAGGCTGCAGGGGTGTGCCCTTGTTTGATATGTAATACAGAGTAAGCTTTATCCTTTCTGTGCTTCTGTTTGCCCATCTTTAAAACAAACAAAGCTGCTGACTTCCTTGGTGGGGAGAGAGAAAAAATGAGAGAGAGAGAGGGAGGGATTTTTATTCCTCAGGGGTCCGTACTTATACTCCTCACTCTGATGAATAAAAGGGTATTATAGATCTTTAAAGGGAGGGCAGAAAATATTTTTTGACTATTTATGTCAAGATGAGAGCCAGCTTGTGAACCAAAAATTGTAGAGTAGGAATGCAAGGTGGGATACTCTTTGCTTGACAAGTGGTCACAACAGACAGATTATCAAATGGAATATCAAGAAGGGACTTGATCAGAATGTCTAAATATCCTCCTGGTTTTAAAAATATCCGACAATAAGCAGATGAAGAGGAAGAACCAGTAGCTAAAAGTCAAAACCTCAGAAACTGAAATGAAAAATAGCCTGCCCATTCAAATTGAATGTGGATAGCTTTTGGGGAGATATGCTTTTGCTAAACTCAAATTATTGCACTCAGAATGGGTGTAATTGAATGAAAATCTTCGGTCTCTGGTAGAAAGACGCCTTAATGGTTTTTCTGGCTTTAACATAGGAAGCTATGGCAACAAATGACTCCAGCAATAAGACTCTTTCCCTTCATTAAATGAAGCAGCTGCTGTTGAAGGATCTGCCACTGTTGTCTTCCCCTGAAAATCTCTGACACAGAAATTTAGCTCCAGAAGCAAGGCAGGTTGCCAGGTGTTAAGCTGAATCAATGGCCTCTTACTTGCTGCAAGGGAAGGAGGCTGTAATCAGCTGACAGAAAAAAAGACTTTCCATATGTCAGTAATCAAGGGCAGAGTTGAGGTTATTTGCACATCTTCTTTAAAAGGTCCAAGTTTTCAGTGTTTTAAAATGCTACTGATATGCTCTGATTTCTCAGCATTTTTAAACAAATCAAAAACGAAACCATGCTTTCTCTTCTGGGTATATTTTTTCATTTGTTTGGTTTTTGTTCTTTTCTTCTTGTTTTTGTTCTTTTCTTCTTGTTTTTACAAAATTCACAATAATTCTTTAGTTTCAGATTTTTTAGTTAGTGTGCAGATAGCACAAAATATAGACAACATGCAGCAGATAAAAAGACTTTCAGTGCAAAAAGGTTACATACATATCAGTCATGTCACGTTTTCCAAGTTCTGGTTAATGAGATATATTGCATTAGTTACAATAACATTTCCTGCAAGCATATAATAAAAAAGTCATGCACTTAGATTTCTTCATGTATAATTGCATCTGTTTGTAGGTGAAAGACATTCTACAACAAAGCCAAACACATCAAAAATTTGTGCCAAGGTCCCTAGATTCTACCTCACTGCTGGGAATGTGAGCAATTCTGCAGGAGCTTCAAATGCGTTTAAATAGAGATTCAGATTCAAAACTGGGCATACAATCTTCTGTTACAATTGCTATATTATTTTGTGATGTTTCCACACTTTTTGCTGATCATTTCCTACTTTCAGAGCTTTCAGCTCTTTGAGATAAATTGTGTTGCTGAGGTCTGTGTCCTATTGTTTCAGAGTGCTTGTTAGTGCAGGAATCATGACTGTTGCAGTTGGCATTCTGCTCACATTCTCAGGCTCTTCCTTGCATCAAAAAGGCTTTGCTCTAGCCTTTGTGCAAAGCTGAGTACCTGGAACATATTTTGCAACCAGGGATAAACTGCAGAGTCACCAAATCACCCTGCCTGTAGCAGCACAAGTGTCTCAGTCAGGGGTACTTAAGTATCCATGTGGATGTAATGAATGCAAATAAATTAACTGTGCATAATTGTATACTTACTAACACAGAGGGAAGCAAGTTGAAATTTTATTTTTCATGCTGAGTCTCTTGTTTCTCCTAGAAAGTAGATAATTAAAAAAAAAACATTAAAAATCATATCATCATTCACACTATCACGAGTCAGACAGATCTTATTTTCAGAATATTTTGACTCATTGTATTGGGTCTGGCTAGGATGGAATCAGTTTTCCCCACAGCAGCCCTCACAGGGCTGTGCTTTAGTGCTTTATATCTGGACCTGGAGAGTTGCTGATAACACTCCAGCATGCTGGCTGAGCCCTGCTCCCACTGCACCGGTGTTGTCTCTGCAACATTCCCTGTCTCACCAGTAGGCTGAGGGTGGGAAAGACACCCTCAGCAAAGAAAGATTTAGGTAAATAGACATCTATATGTAGAGCCCAATACTGACTTTTATTTTTTGGCATGTGTTATATATTTTGAGGTGCAGGAAAATTTGTTTTGAAGAAGCTGTAAAGTAGTAATTAAGGAGTAATTTTATGTCCCCTCCCCAGTGTGTGAGGGGACATAGCCAGGCAGGACAGCTGACTCAAACTGACCTAAGGGATATTCCATATATGACATGTGCTCAGCAATGGAAGTTAAGAGAAAGGAAGAGTGGGTGGGCATTCATTGTTTACAAAGTTTGTTTTCTGGAGCAACCACTACAAGCCCTATTCCTGTGAGATAGCTGGACATCACCTACTGATGGGAAGAGGAGATAAAATCTTTTGTTTTCTTTTGCTTTAGTGTGTGGTCTTTGCTTTTGCTTTATTGAACAGTCTTTATCTTAGTCCATGACCTTTTTCCAGTTTATTTTCTTCCCCTCTCTCCTGCCATCCTGCTGAGGAGCAGGGTGGCAGTGCAGCTTGGTGGGCAGGTGGTGTCCAGCCTACCACACTCACTGACAATTTACATTGTGAATAATGGATACCAAACGAACCTGATGTCACAAATTACAGGGTCATCCACAGCTGGCAAGGAATTTTCTGTCAGTTGTTTGTGGTCACTACAGAAACAGAGAAACCAAACTCCACAGGAAAATGATAAATCAGTGTTCTGTTACAAACAGTGCTTTTCCTGAGTTGAACGCAGGGACTCTGAATCCCTGTGCCTGAGAGCACAATTGGAAGCATTAATTACAAGCATGGGGCAGAAGGTTTCATCTTCATTTGAATTTTGCCTCAGGGTAACAGGGCAATATCAAACCCTTGTCCCTGGCTTCTGGGCTTCTTTAATTACCTGCCTGGAAGTTTCTAACCACCCTGTCTCCCTCTCTGTCGCCATGACAACATCCCTGCTGTCAGCATCCTGAACTTTCCGTCTATGTAGCAGTCACTTGGAAACCCATACAAGTAGTTGAAATAATATGGAAATAATACAGACATATAGAAGGGTGAATGCAGGAAGGGAATTCATTTTCTTCCATCCTCTGGCAGCTCCTGGGAGGCAGGTGACCGTGGGGAATCCAGGAGTGTCCATGGGACTTCTGGTGTATGAAAAACTGAACACTTGGCTTGGTTGTCTTCCTGGATGAAAAAAACCTTTTCTCTATGACTTGTTAAATCCATCAGGTTTCTAGTCAAATGTTGCATGGGGTAGGAGTGAAAAAACCAGACAGTGGAAGGGAGGGAGGGAGGCAGGAAAGAGGAGCACAGTGAAGTGCATGTCTAGCAGCGGCTAGCTGAGACCTGCCTGGAGCACCGCGGCTGCCAGCTCCCTGCTGCTGCAGGTCGCTCTCTTTTCTGCCTCACACAGTGCTGGCCCTTTGCTGTTGTGCCATTCTGACTGCCTCAGCTGGCCACAACACACATTGGGCTTCTCAGTTCTCAATGGGTTAATGACATTCCACAAACCCAGCTTCTTGTGTGCATAATTGCAGTTACACTGCAGAATTTGCACTGTGGTTTTACGGACCCCTTAGGAACAGATGTGGTAAGAGTGAGACTCATCTGTTGCTGATCCTATTAAAAATCCCCTAAAGTAGAAGCTGTTCTCAAGTGTCACCTTGCACTGTCACCCAGAGTGTTTCTCTCTCCCATCTCTCTGCCAGCTAGGTATGACGTGTGTCTGTATTCGTAATGGACTTGGCACAGGATGTAATTTGTCTGCAGAGTATGCTAGAAAGTAAACCAACAGATTTATGGGTGTTCAGCTGACCATTAAAGAGCACACTAAATCTTACAGAAGATGACCTTAGGAAGATGTGGGGAGTAAACAGACTATTGACCCATTGCCAGTCATGCTTATTACTCTCTACAATAGGGATTCTCTCTGTCTTCCAGCTAGAGATGAAGGCCATCTGGGCTTCATCTTTCAAGCTTTCAAGATTTCCTGCTTTCAAGCAGGAAAACCGAAAGAAAGATTGCAGACTGATGCAAAGAAGGATTTAGGTAAATAGATATCTATATGTAGAGCCCAGTATTGACTTTTATTTTTTGGCATGTGTTATATATTTTGAGGTACAGGAAAATTTGTTTTGAAGAAGCTGTAAAGGAGTAATTAAGGAGTAATTTTATTCTCTCAGTTGTTAAGGTCTTTGACCTTCCAAAAATGATTTCTTTGATTAAAATAGTGGGAAGTTTAGGGGCAGAAACAAAGATTTTGTTCTGAAAGGACAATGCTGCATGGTTTTGCTAGGCTGAAAGCAGAGAGACAAGAAGTCTTTCATCAAACAGTTGTAGAAAAAGAGCAAATAATCACCCCTCAACAGCTGGAACTATAGTACTGAACTAAGTAATGAACCTTAAAAAAAATCATAAGGATCATCTCATGTGCAGTGGATACATCATGAAAATATCAAGGTTTCCATCTGATTATGCCTCTAGTAAGATTTCTCTTTAGTGATTCCAGATCATTCATTTGTAAAAGTTGTTCCCATGTTAATCTCTCTACTTCCTGGCAGCAAATTAGTACACAAATAGGCACAAATATACACAAAACCAAACAATCATCTCTTTTAGGCAAATCTAAGGAAAGCACTCAAGAGAAAAATCTGCCACTTAACATTTATTTTTATAGTTGTGAACATTATACCATTATAAACAATGAAACCCATGTAATTAATTATTTCTGCATACTCATGCTTTTTTAATATGTAAGGTGGCACTCCCAATACCTGCTTGAGTTTCTTGTACCCAGTAATGCATTTACTATTAATTCAGGGTTTTAGTAAGCTGTCTGAAGGTGAACAAAGAGCACCTGTGGAAGGGGCTGCTGTTGAGCTGTCAGGGTCTTTTACAGGATAACTAGAACAAAAGGCTGAGATTCCTCCTACAAATGGCTGGGGACTGAAGCCATGGCTCTGTACACCCCTGGACTTTGTGTCTGCTTACCAAATTTGGATCCTGAGCCAAGTTTTGCAAAGTTCTCTTGCAGGATCTGAAGGAATAACCTGCTTTGAACTCTAAACCTAAGTATTAAAAAAATAAAAAAGTAGTTACTCTTCTATATTTAGGTACTTGAACAAGTGACCTGATTTCTAAAGCACTGAAATTAAACTCTGAATTAAAGTTTTTGCTGACATCTGTGGGAGCTGCTATGTGTAAAAACTTCAGAAATCAGGTCATTCATTTTGCAATTCTGATTTGGAGAAAGAATCTAATTCTGTGCTCCTAATTTTTGAAATTTGAGTGTGTTTGTAGTCTAAGCTGAGGTCTGACTTTTTTGGAGGTTAGAACCAAGTTTAAAAAATAGCTTGTGGAAAGCTGAAAGAAACCCCAGCAACACTACCTTTGCTATCTTTTTAAAAGAAAGAGACCTTTAAATGTAATTTAAGTGTTGTGATGATAGGAATTTGGATTATGTGTTGGCTAAGTTTAAGAAATGCAGGACATCTCGCAGTCAGCCCCTTTCTCTGCTTATCCAAGGTAGAGATCTTAGGATTTGACATTGCCTTTCTTTTGGGGTTTTCTCCTGTGCTTCTCATCTCCAGTGTTACTTTACACAAGGCAAAAGCAGAGAGTAGATCTTGTAGGCCAGTGAAGCCCTGTGAGAGGTTAACTTACTTAAGGCAACACAGACCCCAACCCAATCAGTACCCTGATATTGGGATATCATATCAGCCATGGTGTGCCACTGCCCCATCGGGGACAAACCCCACTGCCATGACTTGCTGGTCCATTTGTGTCTGTCCTGCCATAGCTCAGGACTGTGGCTTCAGTTCCAAATCTGACTTGTGTCTCCTGCCTGCTGGTCTTACCTATTGCCCCACTTCACCTCAGACCCCTACCAGAACAGCAGCACTCAGACTTTCTGCACTGCAGCCTCAGGCACTGAGCAGGAGGGCAGCGCATCCATGTCCTGGTCACACCAGTGCTAGGTGTCATCTCTGATGGGAATGACCAGTGTGTCCTTGATTGGAAGAGATGGGAAATATAGACAGGTTAGGAAGGAAATAGAGAGTCAGGTTCCTATCAAAAAAATCGGTGCTTTTCATTGTGTTTAATTTAGTACTTTTTTACTCATTTATTTAAAAAAATGTGAAGAACTGTTTGGAACAGAAAGAGTTACTGTAGTTTAGCAAGACAGGTCTATTATGTGCAACTGTCAAGGCAAATGTAATGGTGGTTTAAAACTAATGTATTTTACTTAACAAGTACCATGCTCAGGGTTCAATTACTAAGGTGCATCCCATGAACTTAGACAACAATTTAGTCCATGTTTCTTCTTAGTGCTCAATATCAGTACATTCTCTGCCTGCTCATCTGTTGCTGATACATGACAGGTTAGGCCAAGAAACTTCCCTAATTAATAATGTGTGTTACAAGAGCTTGTACTATCACAGAGCAGGAATTCAGATGTATCAACTCATCCTCTGTGGATTAACTCAGTCAGGAGACATTAACACACACCCACTGGAGGGCTGTGTGTGCATTCAGACACAGATTACTGATTTCCTGTCTTCATCAGTTAATATGAACTTGACAATATTGATGAAACTTATTAACTTTCTCATCTCTTTTATTGTCTTATTTATTTGGGTTGTAAGTGCTTTGGCCCATAGAAAGTATCTTGTCTTCAATTAATGCTGTTTGCACTGGCCTCAGCTGCATCTTCAGATAATGTTTCCACACAACATTATAAAGCAATGATTACCAGTGACTGATGGGATGACTCCTGTTCCATGTAAGTAGCTGCATAAAATTGTATGTGCTGCCAGACAGAAAGTGGGTAAGGCCTTGCCAAGAGTGCACCTGGACTTCACTTGGGACTTATGATGGTTCTGCTTTAAGGATTTAAGGGAATTTAATCAGGAGGTAAGAAATTTCATCCTAGAAACCTCAATTAATCCTTCTACTTGGTCTCCACTGAGACCTCTCTAGTTACTGCAGGGGTGCATGGTGGTCTCCACTGGGAGAGAAGTTACCAATCTTCAGCTTCTATGAATGCTCAAAACAGCTGAAATGAGAAAATGCCATATAAAAATCTGCTTTGAAGTCTTCCTTGGTTATCAAAAAAGGAACTTCTCTGCTGTGAGCACTGTAATTCTTCATAATTTGTGTGTGCTGCCGCATCTAATAAACATTACAGAAGTGGCATCATCCTTATTTTCTTCATATCACACTGCTATCCCCCTTACTGATGGTGCACTGGTCAAGTTCCAGTACAAATATATTGAACAGTGAAATCAAGATAATCAAAATGGACAGTATTAGCATCTCCAATATTTTAAGTATGTCCTTGTTAAAATTGACAAAACCATATTGCAACATGCAGTCTGATAACATTTGAGGAACTGAGGCTTGGAGAGCTGACTCTTTCCTTGTCCCTTGGGAGGTGACCAGCAGATGCAAACTCTTGGAGCCCTGGATCCAAATGCATTTATTCATGACAGGCTGTTCTGGATGCCCATTCTTTCCAAAATGGGGATTATATCATTTGCTTTGCATACTGAAACACAGTGACCTCGTAAAAGGTTCATATAATTTAAGTACCGAATAGAATAGATACTCTAGCTAGAACATTATGTAAGCTGGAATTACAGGAGATTGACATGTATGAAGTTGACCTCTATAAGCAGGAAAAAATGTAAGAAAAAGTTTTGTTTTATCAATAAACTGAACAGAGTATGTTCTCTAGAATATGATACCTGAGGGCAAGTACCGCAGCAGAATTTCTATCCACATGACCAAAATTTCTGGAAATTGCTAGGAAAAAATCTATCTTGACTGTCTCACCTCCGTCTACTTTTAGATATTTTCTTCCACTAATTGATAGACACCCTTTGCTGTTTGTTACTACTCTTTCCTGTGAATAACTGTAGCTAAGTCCTTCTATGAATATGTGAAGGGATGTGGTAGTCTGTTATTTTCCAGTTTGTTCTTCTGCAGTATGTTTTGATATTCCTTGTTATAAGTTTGTAATGGTTCTTTCTATGTACCCCATTTGGCTTCCCTAACGGGTCAGTCCTGAGTTGTTTACCACAGTTTTCCCCAGCAAAATGTATGTCAATCCACATGTCAATCCACCTGCATACCTCCCTTGTTCCCTTGTCTCACCCCTGTCTGTCAAAGATAGCACACTCCTTTGGTTCTGGAGTGTTCCCTGTCTTTCATCCCTTCCTCAGAGCAGAATTGGATTGTAAGGTTTGCTCCCTCCCCATGTTGGCTTCTACTGGGGAGCCCTTACCCTGCACCCCTCCCCTAATGCCCTCCTGGTTGTGGTTGGTCAAAGGTTGTGTCCTCCCCGTGTTCCCCCCATCCCTATAAAAGCAGCCCCTTCAGGTTCAGATTCGGTTCACTTTCTCTGCCCTGACTTCGACATTAGATGTTTGGACACTCAGACAAGTGTCCTTCCCTTATTCCTCTGCCTCGGTTTCCTCATGCTCTGTGCCTCTGCTGTGCTACCCACGCCACAGCAATCACCGCCACACGCGACAGTCTCGGCAGAGACTCTGGGGCGGCCACGCACGTCTGCCCTGCGGCCACAAGCGGGACAGTGAGCTGGCCAACCTCCATCCCATGGCTGCTGAGAGCCAGGTGCAAAGGGATTTTGTGTATACTTCTCTTACACAAAGAGCAGACAAAAAGCCATCAAGAAATCTACATTTTCATAAACTTTAGTAATTATGTTTCTCTTACTTTTAAGTAAACTTCTTCCTTCCACCCATTTTTTAACTATTTAAAGCAGTGATGTAAATAGTCAGCCCTGGAAAAAGGGCAGTACTGTCATTGTTATGTATTTGTCAATTTTTTGAAATTGAATGTGTCTTTGTACCTGGCTCAGGAGTAAGATCGTGTAATGGTTTTGGAATTTCATTCCAGTGGGGATAACTGAATTTATTCATAATTATTTTGCCTTGTAAATGACTTTCAGTTTTATGGCTGATGGACAAGGCTGTTAACAAATGGTATATCAAAGGTGTGTTTAATGGATTAGTCTGCTTTCAACAAAGAAAACATTTCTGAGGGGAAATATTTTGAGGTTTCCAAAATAATTTTAGACCACAATTTGAAAACAACAACAAAATCCGTTTACATTTCCAATACTAGAAGTGCCGTTATTCTTTCTTGTAGGCAATGTGAAATCAATTGTTTGACAGCTACATTGTCCTTCCTGAGCTGACTTGCCCCTTACTCCATTTCAGTGGTACCTTTTTTCTCAGTAACAAATTATAGAATTTCAATAAGAGGAAAAATAACTTTGCGTTGGAGAGATGTTTTTCAGTAGTGGAATCAGTCTTAGAAATAAGAATTGGAAGATTTAGTTTAATAGTTTTAATAGTCATGAGATTCTGTGGCAACCCCCCTGCATGATCTTTTCAGTGAGGGATTTAAATGTTTTGTTTAAGGACAGAATTATTTTGGTTTGATATTTGGAAAGTTGTTGTGTTCAGTGGGACATTGGACATGTTCTGCTGCTCTGAGATTCCTACTTGGAGTCAACATAGTTCCCAGATGAAGAACAGGAAATCAGTTATTTCAATTTCTGGTTTTAGTATCTGTTTTCAGTCCGAAAAAAGTGGGTATGCCTTATTTCATACCTAAATTTTTTTTTTCACTGATATATATAAGGCAGAAATATATACTTACGTAAATATACCAACACATTTGTATAATATGCTACCTCTAGGTCATCCATGTTCCTAGAGACAGGAGGATGATAGCTTAACGATTTAAAAAATTGTTGTTCACAGAAAAGGCCCCATCAAATGCCTCACTCAAATTATTAACAAATTAATAATGAGTCCAGATACTAGTGTCCACATAAGAAAGAAGATAGAAAAAAAACCCCAAAACTTTAGATTGTAAAATACTTTGTTTTAAAATAAAGATATACTTCTTAAAGACCAGACAGATTTAAATACAAGTGCAATAAAATGTTTAATTTCTATTTCAGTAAATATTCCAGTCTGCCTAATCTTAAACTCAAAAATAAAAATATTCTCCGGTAAAGGGAAAATTTTCTTTCCTAGAAACTCAAAACATTTTTTTTTCTTGGACTGTCAGTGGGACAGAATCAGAGTACTTTTAAAATATTAATGATAGAGCTAGAATGATAGAAATGGAATTTATTAATGTAGATGAATGTGTAGTTACTTATTAATGTAGATTAATGTACAACTAATATTTATGATAATTTATTAAAATATTATTTAAAACATTCCATTAGTGGAATCAAAAATATTTTCCTTTTTTTGCAAAACATATTTTTCAAGAAATGTAAGTGAACATTATTTTGATCAGTGAAGGCTGAAGGATGTTTCTAACCTTTTCTAACCTTTGCATCTTATGCTGTTTGTGCTCTTGGGCTGGAGCAGAGGAGGACCCAGGCTGGACCGTGGCTCTGACTCCGGGTGCAGCGCTCCCACTGCCTCGCTCCTCCTGCAGGCTGCTGGGGCACACAACCGCGGCTTTTCTGCAGCTGCTCTTTGTTCGGCTTCCTTCCCTTTTAGTGGCTGATTTCATTTTTGCTCCTAGGGAAATCTCTCTGCAGGCGGGGCTAGAGCATTTTTGTGGAAAAGATAATCTTTCTTTTATGGTACATTCTTTTTGATCTTTTCTTAGGCACATAGCTCAGTGGACATTAAATGACATTCTTTTGATGTGGCAAGAATGGAGCTATTTGGTCTCAATCACATTCCTACCTGACCACTCTTGAATTCCTCTCACCTGGAGACAGAAAAGAATGTTTCCAATGACCTGAGTTAAACCTTCCACACCTGATTATAGACTTACTAGTAATTTGTTATTTCTTGATCACCTTTTTTTGGGGCCAATGTTGCTCTTTGATGTTTTAATCCTGCAATGGAAACAACCACACTGACATCTCATAAACCAGACCCCAGAACAGCTAGTATGACATTTTCTCTTCTTAGATAAGGACACCACAAATGTGGTGGAAGATTGCATGGTAGCTATGTTGTGTGTTGCTTATCAAACTAGATCCAAAGACTGAAAAAATATCTTCAAGAACAGGAAAGGACTCCACCTTTTAGGTTTAGAGCACCTCCTGTTTTCATTCTGGGCTAAATAATTCAATAAATGAGTACATAGTTCAAGTCACAGTTTCAAGAAAAATGTTTTAAGTATTTCTTAGAACTCAGATTTAGAAAAATAGTGGTAACAAAAAATATTGTGTCTTGGGATAGAAGTATAGCTTGCCAAATTGCCCAATAAAATTTAATTTGGACCTTAATTCTCATTCATTCTTGATCTAAATATCTGTCCTTCTTCCACTTTCAGCACTGCATTTCCAAAAGATCAATTCTGCTTTTTTTTTTTTGGAAGCCTTGTTATTTTCTCTTCATTTTCTTGATTTTCACTGGGACTTCTAAATCACAAAATCAAGAATTAAAACTGGATGTGAAGCCCTCCCTTGTAGGAATGTGAATTTTTCTAGAATGTAACCAGAATTTATCTCAAAGGGCTATCAATGGGATAAAAGTGAAAATTAAAAACACAGGAGATATTGAAGTCCACAGAAAAGGGAGTGAGACAGTAAGAAGCAGGAAAACTGAAAGGATCCTTAACCATGCACCTGGAAATTGCAGAGGAGGTAGTTTCTGTGCTGTGATACATTTCAGCTACATCCACAACTCTTTTAGTAGTCAAGGTGGAGTTGTGTTGTCTGCCCCATTCCCTGTTCAGAACTTCTCAAAATACTTATTTTTGTGGTGGTTTTTTAAAATTATTTTTTAATAATGTTTTCAGCACTTGATTAACATGAAAATGTTTTCTTCTAACTCTGAGTTCTTACCAGGACACTGTTTGCTTTTTAAGAGCTGTGCATGTGTTTCTTCTCACTTGGTTTTGATGAGTTAGGAGCATGCATGGTGAAACGAGGTCAAAGAGGCATAAACTTGGCAAGAAAGCAGAAATATGGGGTTGGGAAAGGAAATGTTTTGTTTCAACAGTTACTTTACTACTTTAAAAATATCATTGAACTTAACACATGTAAATAATGCACAGGTTTTGCACACATGTATGCAATTATTTAAACATCTATTGGCTTATCAGGGAGAGCTGGAAATGCTTCAGTGCGCTGAATAACTGCTGAATGATGGGGACTGCTTCCAGAAATATGGTGTCCCAGAGGTGGTGGGACAACAGAGCAGACTAAGTGTGCTTTCAGGAAGGTCTGGAACATAGTACACTTAAGGACATCTGTAGAAAGCTAAATCATCACCTTTTCATTACAGGAGGCATCTGAAAAAGAAGAACGCCTTCTTTTTCCATCTGGTGGGGAGTCAGTGAACCTTTTTTCACCATTTCTGTTTTAACCAAGACAAATGCATTTATCCCTGTCGAATGCAGGACTCTGGCAGTAGAGTAGCAGCTCTGCACTACAAGAAGGAGCTCTGTTCACAGGAGGAAGAAGCCTCCATACAGAGCTCTGTGCTGTGTGCACCTTTAGCTACTCGAAGGTCAGAAGCCTCATCTAAGCAGATGCAAAAAGAGAGAAGGATGGATCAATAGCCAGAAATAGTCACTTCTCTTCACAGACTAAAGGAGCAATTAATATCAATGGCTAAGATGCAATGTCTTCCAGATGGCTAAAATTAAGGGAGGTGAATCCCAGTCAAATCCTACCGTTCATGTACAAATATTCAGGGATACTCGGGTATTTTTCTGCACAGCTGTGCCACGCCTTTTTTGGTTGTTCTTTGTTTCATTGGTTGTTGGATATTTTTAAGTGTGTGCATTCCAAGCAAAGCTGAGTGGAAGGAAATGGCAGGAAGTAATGTTGTGTTAAAGAGCCCAGTAGGAAATAAAGCTGAGGAGATGTCTAATGCATACTTGGTTATTAATGAATGAGGTAGGAGAATGTTGCTCACCAGACCTCTTTGCTTACTGGTCACGTTTGATCATTGCTGGAGGCTAAGAAGCAAAGTCTGGGATTCCCTTTAAAACAGTCAGTGCATAAGGTTGTTAACAAGAGCTGGAGAATATAGTGAAGGGAGCAAATTACAACAAAACTGTGTGTGGATATGGAATGTTACAACAGGGTAATAATGAGTATGTGCCCCATATGGGGATTCAGACATGTCAAGGGATGTGGAAGATTAGATCTCCAGTGATCTATTCAGAAGGTCAATGTCTAGAGAGTATGACATTACCAGAATATGACATTTCTAGAATATGACATAATCAGAATTACCTATGTAATTCTGAGAGATGAAAAGGTGAAAGAACATGAAAGCAAATGCTTTTATGAGATGAAAAATCTCCCTCACAATTAAACAAAATATTTATATTTGTTAATATAATTTATTTTTTTCCACTTCTTTGTACCTGATTGCTATGTTAAAAGTTAAGTAGATTTTACTACTTGTAATTTTGATTCTTTTATGAAACACACATATTAATGGAGTAATATGCCCCTTTATAGTGTGAATTCTTGGGAAATTAAGAACATGAATAAAAATCTAAAAATAAGGCAATGATTGATTACTTTCTTTTGATTATCTGGTGATTAATTTATTAATATATAATTTAAAATAAATTTGAATTTTAAAATTATATTTTCATTTTTAAATTATATTTTCAGGCATTTTTAATCATACTACTTATCCTGGGTTCAGTCTCCATCACATACATTCCCTGAATTTGAGAATAAAAAAAAATCAAACTTGCCAAGTGTTAATGGAAGTGCCTCATGTACTCATGTAGTGAGGAGGATCAGCTGGGAGATTGTGGTCATGGGAGGGAATGATCTGGGCAGGGATGGAGCCTTTTCCTGACCTTCATCATGCTGCTGCAAAATAATTCCACTGGGTTGTCGCTTTGCTCCCTCTCATCACCCCACTGCTGGCTTTTCTTTTTATATCACATTAAAGGTGAAGCACTTGACTTCACCTTCAAGGCACTTCAAAGCTGCGCTTTCCCTACAGATCGCCTATAATTCACAGGAAGTGTCATCTCTTAGCCCTGATAGGTCACTGATGCCAGCCAGCTTCAGCCTGCACTTGTTAGCATTTCAAAGAAGCAGTTTTGTGTCTTCTCTCTCTGCCTCTGAGGAGCTCTCTGCACACCTCAGTGAGCTGCCTCATTACCCTCCATCACACACATGGAAAGCTCTCCATGGACAGAGTGCTTGTGACAGTCTCCAGACAGGAGAGTCCCTCTTAGCTGTGCTGCACACCCTCAGCCCCACCACTCCCATCTCCTCCCTGCTGGTTGTCTCTTCTCTTGTGTTGCCAGGCTTTTGTCCTTTATATCCACCTGACCCTGTACAGCTAAACAAATTAAAGCCCTTGTTGATGAGTCCTGGGCACTCTTGTTATAGTAGCTTGTAAGAATAGAAATATGACTGAATTTAGTTAAGACTTGGTGGTAGAAAGCCTTGATTCATTACAGAATCTGTCAGACACATGCTTTGTTCAATAAGATATATTTCTGTCTCAGTTACTTCAAATGGAGAGAGTGTATATTTATTTTTAAATCTGTGGTTAAGTATCTGGATGAATCATGCTGCTAAATAAGCTGTAATTTTGGTGTCATCAGCCCCTACTTATGCAGGTCCTCATTGTCACTCTGGCTGTGAGCTGCTTGCAGACACTTTGTGGGGAATGCCATGGCCCCAGTGGCAATTAACCACACTACAGGAAAGGTGGAGAAGGCTCTGTTCTAGGGCTGGTGCTTGGCAAGAAGATCATGTCTTCAGTTCAAGGTTAATTACAAATAACCTCTGTTGTTGCGTAGCTGCATCCATGCATGTGGGAGTGGAATTGAAAGGAATTGGAAAGTGATATATGGAGATCAAAGAGAGGCTGGAGGCCTGGAAAATGAAAATTATCTAGCACCTCTTAATATGCTTAGGCAATCTGTCACATTACAGAACAAGAACATAAACTTGTCTTCTGACAGACTGGTGTGTCCTTTGTGATTTACTCCAGGTACCCAATGCAGAATAGGAGAAAATGTGTTCTGTATAGCAGGGCAAGGCAAAGGAGAGTGTTATTAATTGCTTTGAATGTGTGAAATAATAAACTTTGTGATATATATAAAATACAGCAGCTGAGTGTGTTCTGAAGAGATGTAAATAGACAATAATTGTACTCTATAAATTTCTGTCTTATTTATGGAAGGCTGATTGTATTTTGGATTTTGTTGCTGTTCAGGATGTTAACTATGCACTCTGCTCATGTGAGGTTCCTATTTTGGATCCTGCAAAGTATGTGCTTTAATAAAGCAGCAAACCAAAATCTAAAGAAATCAAAATGAACAGTATGGGATGAATGCACTCTTCAGAAATGCTTAAATGTAGGCTGGAATGAAATCTTCTGTACCTCCTGGCACCGTTGTAGAAAGTCAGGATGTGATCTGAGCTTGTGTGATTAATTAGTCTGAAGCTGCTAGGGACTCTTTGCACATCTATCAGTTTTGCCCTTTAGGCCATGTGACACATAATTCCACCTTGAGAACAGGCCCCTGCTGTTCCCTCCTGCCTTGCTGACTGCTCTGCCCCTCTTCAGGCACTATTCAGCTCCAGAGGAGCAGCTGGTCACCTCCAGTGTGCTCACTGCCATGAGACACAGTGCTTTGACAATGCTGCAGAGCTCCTACCTCTTTCAGGTATTGTTTTTAACCCACATTTTTTAACAAATGCACAGCCTTTCCAACCTTGTCAGAAAGCCCTTAAGGATATAAAAGAAAATGATCTTTCTTTTATAAAATAGTTCATAAAACAAGAAATTCAATTTCTATGTGTTTCTAGAATAACTGCTTTAGAACACTGTTTATCTAAGCTTTTTAAAATAAAGTTTAGAAGGAGTTTTGAGGAGCATAGGTTTGTTTGTACCATAATACATGAAACATTTTTTAAGACCATGTTGGAGAAATACTGCATTTCTAACTTAAAGTGAGAAGTAAACAGGGGTTTACCTGTTTACCTGTAAAGGGGTTACCTTTAAATAAAGGAGAAACGAGACTATTTGTGATTCCCCAGTTATTTCAGAGTTATCTTCCTAGATAAAAGATACTTTAATTTTAAAGTGATATATAGTGATAAAAATGTACGAGAGTGAAAAATAAAAGGACAGATTAAAAATGATGTCTTAGTTACTGACTGTGACAAATTTTCTAGTATATTTGGGAAATCAAAGGTTTTAAGCTGCCTGAGAGAATTTTTATCCAATAGAAGGGCTGGTGGGTTCAAATCCTCACCCAGGAAACGACCATGTTTATATTTTTGCAAGTCACCTGCAGTGATTCTTAGCAGAATTTTCTGTGTCAGAATGGCTGGGAAAGATTGCCTTTGGAGGTCATTCCACATGTGGAAGAGTGGCATTAGTAGAAGCAAATGAAATTGTGAGTTTGTAGCTGAGTATATATAAAGCCAATCCTCATAGACCAACATATGGCCAAGGAAGATCCATCATTAGTTTAGTCTGTAGGGTCAAAAGATGTCCAGACTCTACCAGGGCTACCGGGCTCAACTGGCTCTGCCCAGCTTCTTGTCAGCCCTGCCCGTATGCCCAGGAGCCCTGTTTCAGCTTGGCAAACCCTCTTCTGTGTAAGTCATACCCTGGTATGCATGCTAGTGTGCTCCTGGAGGATAAAGAAAAAATTTCATGCTCTGACCCCAAAGTCTGTATTTTATTGAGCTGTTGAAAAGCTGAAGTTTCTTCCTGCAATATGGGGTATGCTGGATAGCATTGCAATGGGACAGCTGTTTGTAAATTTTAGGGGCATTGTCCCCAGCACAGGATAGAGCTGCCTTTTCTTCCTAAGCTAAGTAGTCAAGGGAGAGAGAGAGAAGAAGACAGATGGCTAAAATAGATTTCTTCTCTTTAACGCTTTCTGAAGAATTTTTCCTCTTGCCAGTGTTTACAGGAACTCAGGAGAGATGGTGGCTTAACTAAAGATTTCCTTTACACAGGCTGCTCCCTGTGTGAAGGAAACACACCATATAAGACCTGAGGTTGAATGTTTAGGTCCCATGTTTTGAATTCCAGTATAGTAATGGCAGAGCTTTCAGTTCTTTCAAACTGGAGGTTGTGTCTGTAACTAGAATCACAATATCATTGAGGTTTAAAGGAACCTCTGGAGGTCAACTGATACAACCCTTCTTGTCAAGCAGGCTGCCCAGAACCATGTCCAAATGGCTTTTGAATATCTCCAAGGATGAAAACTCCACAACCCTTTTGGACAACCTGTACCAGTGCTTTGTCACCCTTACTGTAAAAAAGTGTTTCCTGATGTTGAGAGGGAATGTCCCATGTTTCAGAGTGTACTCATTGCCTCTGATCCTGTCACTGGGCACCACTGAGAAGAGCCTAGGTCTGTCCTTTTTGCCTCCTCTATTCAGGTATTTATAGGCATTAATGAATTCACTTCTGCTTTCCAAACAGTCTCTGCTCTCTCAACCTCTCCTCACAGAAGAGATGCTCCAGTGACTTAATGAGGTTAGTGTCCCTTTGCTGGACTTTCTCCAGTATGTCCACGCCTCTCATGTACTGAGCAATGCAGAAGCAGTAGCTACAATCTCTGCAGCACAAAATGTGTTCCTATGGAGATGCTGACTTTGGCTATAGGATGAGGCAGAATGGAATGGCTGATTCAAAGAAAATGCTCTTTGAAATTATTACAGCACATCCAGAGTCTTGACCACCTTCAGTATGTATAGGAGCTAAAACCCCTTGGTTTTCATACCTTAATTTCTCTTGATGAGTTAAGATATTAAAGTAAATAGTCATGGTTGACATGGTCAAAAGCACTTTGGAATATTTTCAGAACTTTAGGATCATTTGAGAATATTCACTGTTTGAGATTCAGAATGGATCTTTACTAGAATGTCACGAGAGATTTCAGTCACACCAGCAGCTTCCATGGAGAAAGTAAGGTAAGTAAAGATAAGTAAGAATATTCAGAACAAAATGCACAGAATAGAGAAGCATTCAGCAATACATTTCATTCAGTCATTTTGTGAATAGAAAGTAGAAGGTACAAGAAAGACTGCAAGAACACCACAGACTTAAAGGAAAACAAAACCAAACCAAACCAAGAAAAATCAAGGTGGAAAATATGATTGCATTGTGGCCTCTGGACTTCAGTTTCATCTTCCGGTAAGATTACATATTGATGAAAACACAGGTATTTGTCCACTGAAAATGAGCTAATGGCTCATTCAGACTGCATCTGCAGAGCTGCTGGGAGTCACAGCAGCTGGCTACTCTGCTGACCACCAAGCCACATTAAGGAGTTGCAGAGAGCTGCAGCTCTGAGTGTTTCTTATTGGCTCTTAATATGTCTCACTAAAGTCATGGTGCAATACATTAAATCAAGCTGTATCTTATTTATATAAAGTCAGTAATTTCATTTTGCATGGCAATTACTTTTTATGTTAGTTTCCTTTGTGAGCCATTGAAATTACATTTTGACAAAGCTAACAGCCTTAGATAGCCAAAGCATCATTACTCATGAGAAGTGGATGGTGTCTGTCCCTCTTCCATCTCTTGTTGTCAAGAGATAAAGCAATATGAAAGGAGATAATAGGAGTTAAGAAATTAAAAAAATAGTGATATCTAGCTAATGGAGTTTTTGTGAAGAATAGAAACAAAGCAAGTTACCAGTTTGGCTTAACCTTTGTAATCTCAGTTACTAGTATGTTGAAGAAAAACTTTTGAATGTGTGCAGTAAGCAGTGAGTACAAAGAACTATTTCAAATGCTGGCTTATGGAGAACTTTGCATATATTTCTAGAAAGTAGAGAGATTTCATGGCAATTATAGAATATATTCTTTACATATTTTCTGTAATCAGAAAAATACTGAAATATATATATATACACATATTTACCATACATACGGTACATATTAGCATAATGCAAACCTTAGAAAAGTCAAATGGAATGGAACTACCTTTTAGTCACAAAAGGTCAAGGTTATGTTGACACGGTCCAAATTTTCTTTCTTTTATGGTTTAAATTCAAAATGCAATTCTGATAAAACCTCTGTTACAGAAATACCTGAATCAGTGGGATGTAATTAAGTTAATTGTCTTTTCCTCTTACCATGTGGAGACCTATTCAAATGACAAGACTGTGTTATGCCTGGAGGAGTTGTGTTCCTTATTGTGCTGCAGTACTGGACTATTGGACCATTAATGTATATTCACAGAATCCCAGAATTGTTAAGGTTAGAAAAGACCTTTAAGATCATCTTTACACCTCAGATTTTGTCCCTGACACCAATATAATTTAGACTAAACTATAATTTTTGTAACAACTGCATTTTAAGAGGAATTGATTCATGCTTCCTTTTGCCCTCAAGTTGACTTCCAGTGCAGCGACTCTGAAATGCCACAATGTATTGAAACTGCCCATGTGGTCTGTTAATGAGTCTGAACCAAACAGTTTGCAAATGCCACTGAGCTTTGTTGGCTGTTTTTAATGATTAGCTCAAATATTGTATGATAGTCTCCCCACATTGATCACAGTGTTGTCTCCTTTGTGTCTCGGGCAGCAGCTGTGTTTGTCCTCTCTGGGATTCCTCATTCCAGTGCATGCTATTGATGGATAATGATCATCTTTTTCAGGAGTAGGCATGTAGAATAAATGATATCTATTGTTCACTTTTTCAGCAATAATCTTATTATGTAGATCTACGTTCCCTACTTCGTAAGAGAGGTTGCAAAAACTTTTACATAGAAGAATAGGCACTTCAAATCAGCCTTTGAAATGAGGATTTCTGCTTATGAGACTAGGCATGGCTGAGTGAGATTCTGTGCAGTTCTGGGGATATGGGTAGGGAAAGATGTTTTTATTGATCTAGTGAGGAGATAACCTCTGGAAACTGTCTGTGTCAATATTTTGTTCTTTGACATCATTTGGACCCATCAGTGAAAAAACTAATGCAGTTTAAAACTTGTGTGCTTCCTGTTTCTTTTGCTTACTTTAGAGTAGTTTGCTGCAAGTACCATGGCAGAAACTGTTTAACTTCACCATAGACATCATAATCTTTCTTACGCATTTCAAGGATTCTGGTGTTTGGAGTTTTCTACTGCTGTTTTTGTTTCTTAGTGGGTGAAAGAAAGGCAAATTGGTTCCATCACCCACAGAGAGGAATATGCTTGTTTCCCATAGGTTTGTGTCTGGCCTCTTCATTGCCTGACATTAACAGTCAATCCAGAGACTGAAGGGGAATCCCTTCACTGACAACAAGACAAAACCTAAATTGTTGGATTGAACATCCTTGCATCTCCGTGTCTGTGCCTGTTCAAGGCCTGACAGTGTTAGCAGCTGGTCACCACTTTGTAACACCTTCTGGATTAAAGATGTGGGAAGAAGATTTCTCACCCTAGTACAGCCCTCAGATTATCATTCTCTATTGATTTTTCAGGTAATCAGCAGTGAAGTTGCAACAAGAATTCCAAGGGTAATCAAGAGAGACTTCATGGAATTGGAATGACTGGGTAAGTGATCAGGAGCACAAGCAGTGGCTCCTCTGTCTTTCCAGTTTTACTCCAAGAAGGACATTGCGGTGCTGGAGTGTGTCCAGAGAAGGGCAGTGGAGCTGGTGAAGAGTCTGGAGCACAAGTCTGATGGGGAGAAGCTGAGAGAGCAGGGGTTGTTTAGTCTGGAGAAAAAGAGACCTTATCACTCTCCTCAGCTGCCTGGAAGGAAGCTGCAGCCAGGTGGGGGTTACTTCTCCCAAGTAACAAGTGGCAGAACAAGAGGAAATGGTCTCAAATTGTGCCAGGGGAGGTTTAGATTGGATACTAGGGAACATTTCTTCACTGAAAGGGTGACTGAATTGATACAGGCTGCCCAGGGAAGAGGTGGAGTTACATTCCTGGAGGTTTTTAAAACCTCCATATCTATAGATATAGATATGGATCTGGGGGACCTGGTTTAGTAGTCAACTTGTCAGTGCATTGGGCTTGATGCTCTGAAGGTCTTTTCCAACCTAAATAATTCTCAATAATTCTATGAATCTTCTTGTAACAGTAATTCTCATCTTCCTTGAAAACCATCATCTGTATGACATGCTAATGATATCCAGAAACACTGTATTTTGAAGCACGTAAAGGCAGGTCATTAAATTTACTATTGTTCTAAGAAATGTTTTATTCAGAGTACACCCACATAATTCATTATGCTGCTTTTACCTCTTCAGCCAAATCTATCTCTCACTATTCAATTCACCAATGAGATATTTTTCAAGTTAGTGGGAGAAGTGCCTGGAAAAAAAGTCAACCCCCCCCATCCCTCCAAACACCATAAAAGAGAAGTATGTAAAGATACTGATAATTATCTATGTTTTGTGCTATACTGGGCTTTCAGCAGGAAAACAAACAAACAAAAAAAAAAAAGCTCCAAGAGAACTTTGCACGAACAACCCTAATGGGACATGTTCCAGAAAGGAAAAATTGTTTGCAAATAGAACAGGCATCAATATTCACATGATTCTTAAAAATAATACTGTGTGTTTCATTCCAAATAATTCCATTCAAGGAATTCAAAGTCATATACTGATGACAAGTAAACAAAAATTATTTTGGTATTAGGCAATGTTATAACTACATTGCTGTTTAAGAACGAAATACAGAAACCAAGTTTAATTTAATTCCCCAAGTTCACTGGGGAGTTCTGAATTGCATTTTTGGAAATTGAACAGAACTATTCTCAGCTTCATGATGACTGTGAGTACACGCTGCAGTTTCATAATTTACTGTTAGAGAAAGTCAGCTGAACATCTCTAAAAAATTCTACAGAAAGGAAACTTTAGTTTTGTTAATAAGACAATTTAAACTCAGTTTGAGTTTAACTTCTTCTTTAACTTAACTTCTGTTTGAATTTCTAAACTTCTTGAAGACCCTAAAG
Organism: Vidua chalybeata; assembly: GCF_026979565.1. Classification (NCBI taxonomy): domain Eukaryota; kingdom Metazoa; phylum Chordata; class Aves; order Passeriformes; family Viduidae; genus Vidua; species Vidua chalybeata. The sequence continues at coordinate 124,005,755 of NC_071530.1, read as the reverse complement.
ATGTCTGATAGAAATAACAATTAATATTTTGCAATGGGCAGAAGACAGAGCTGGGAAATGACAGGTCTACAAGAAGGAATTCACTTCACCAAACACACTTTCTGAAACAAAGACCTGAATGCTGATAAAAACTGAAGATGACATGGACTATCTGAGCAACAATAAAAAACATTAAGGAAAGGAACATGAAATTGAAAAGAAGGGGTTTTTTTTTACCTCTGTATGTGCATATATATACATATATATATGTACAGCACCAGGTAAGACTTCATGTGTTTGGATGTGTACATACAGCCAGATGCACAGAAGCATGGATTTGCCTTCCCCTTTTGAGAAGAGAATGACATGAAATATTGAGTTACAAGGCAGTAATACCTGCTTTAAAGAACCTGGAACTGTAGTAAGAAAAACTATGATATGTTGCAATGATGTGTTGTTCCATGGGGCAGAACAGAAGGTGCTCTTCAGAAGACACTGGAACTTGAAATACTCTCCTTTTGCTTGGCCATTTATTCTGACAAACTTTCAGGGACTTAATAGTCTTGGAGGCTTCTGTCCTTGTTTCATTTTTCATTAAAAATGCCAATTAGATAGGAATGTCTATAGTATGAACTACCTCTTTGGAACACCAGGCTAAATATGGACATAAGATGTGTAATTTTTGCACTTAAATGAAATAAAAAAAATTTTACAAAGAAAAATTAACAATGTTGAGAAGAATGTCTTAAACCTTGGAAGTGGAAAGTGATGGACCCTGACCAATCAAATTCTTCTAAATTATTTTAAGTGGCTTGTCTTTGAAATTTACAGAGAATAATGAAAATTGTGGCAGCAAGAACTTCAGATCAGTGATTAGAACCCCACCATAGCTCCACAGGTGAAATATAACCCAGTGACCCATCTCCAGTGATGTCTTTTGATATGGTTCTGCTTTTCAAATAGTGAAGATTCAAAAGTCTAATAACTTAAGAGAGTTGCTCTCTATTTCTAAGTAGTCAGAATGTGAGATAATCTTTTTGTTTCATTGTTACTTAAAGTAACTCAAGAAGAACTCTGTAGCAATTTGCCTTTTTAGACATTTTAAAGGTTTGAATAATGTGCTTAATGTTTTCTTTAATTAGTAGAAGCATATAATTATCTTTTATTCCTAGAGAAATGTCCATACATTCTGCTGGTTTTAGAACAATAAATTAATATCCAAATAGACAGTATCTACATAACTCAGTATACTGCCTTGTTAAGGCAGTAAAAAATGTTAAAAAGTTATGACTCTGGGCAGTGAAGACTCAGATTTGTCTACAGTAGAAACAGATGTGAATAAATAATGTACCATCTAGAGAAGCAAACAAGAAATTGAGCACCATGATTAAAAAATGTTATTATGGTCTCCAGACATTTGTTTTAATATCAGTTATTTACTTGCTGTCTCAATTGTCCAAATAGAGCAAATTTCAAACTCTACCCAGTGAGAATAATAACCAAAAGGATGCCTTAGTGCACACAAATTGTGAGACAAACAAGACACAAATACTAACAAATGAGTATATATTTTTATGATCTCAAGTCCATGTATCCACCCAAATTGTCTTTGATGTTGACCCTTGAAAGAACTTGGTTTGCATAGAGTATTAGTGATTTGCCAGTACTTTGTTTCTAAACATCCCGAGACTGCCAATTGAAGACTATCAGCTGATCCAAATTCAATTCTCATGCTTTGGATCGGGCAAGTTAGCACTCAGTCCATGGTCTGCTGCAGACTGCTCTAGGACTGGGTGAAAGAACAAAAAATAATATATGTTCTGATTTTTTTTTGAGTTGTTTTTTTTTTTTTTTTTTAACTTTTTGCTGTGCCCCAGCAGCACAGAGAAAGAATATCTATGTGGGGAAAGAAACAGACACACCTCACCTTGGTTAGTCTGCCTGGAAAAAGCTGTAAGATTGGAGAGCTTTGCAGTGGGTTGTCAGAAGGAAATATGAAGGAGATGGGTGAAAACATGATCTGGAGCCTTAATGAGAAGAATAATCTGTTGCGGTGTACCTTCATGGTTTACCCCGGAACCCTGGTTCCTCCCCCTGAAGATTTCCTCCCAGGTGTGTCAATCACTCCTCCTTTCCCTACCCTGACCCCTGCCAGCACTGTCTGTCACTCCTGGCATTCCAGCAGTGCGTCGAGTGATTGGGCAGATTCAAAGGATGCCCTCCACCCCCGGGGGACATTGGGCCATCCAGGTGTCCTTTGTCCCCCGAGACCTCCTCCCCGGTACCTGGTTGGTGGGTCCCTACCCGTCCCCTCCTCCCCTCCCCCAGGTAAAAGAGAGGGGAACCACATGGTCTGGGAGTTCTGGTGGAGCTGTGACTGGATTCAGAGGCCTGCAGGCCAGAATAAAAGCTCTGGATTGAACCCTCCATCAGAACCGGCTCCTTTCCTTCACCATAGCCTTAAAGCTTCTCCGGCAGCGGGAAACCTGAGGAGCCGACCCTCTGCGAGAGGAAGCTCCATCCCGCCCCACCTGAGCTCCAGCTTGCCTGGACTTGTCTCCATGCACCCAACTGCAACATCCAGCTAGCCAAAGGTGTCTCTGGGGTGACACACCACAGTTGCTGCCATTTAGTTCAGCAGCAGGGGCCAGACAAGCCAGGGCAAGTTCCCTTCTCGATATTGGTAACACCAATAATATGATCTGGTGGTATATTTCTATGCTGATTTTTTGTTGTTGTGACAAAGGCAAATTTAATTCACTCAGTAGCTATGTCAAAGTTCCGTTCACAGACAGCTCTACAATCCTTACTTTTACAGTGAGGCAGGAACAGAAGTGATAAGTAACAAGAGGGAGGAATAGCCCCTTCCTTGTGATGGGGGCTATTGTGCAGGCCTTTGCATATCATGAGAGGCGCATTGTGGTTGTTCTCAAATGAGAAATGGGGCCCATGTTTCCTGCTCTTCTCTTTGAGTTGAATTGAATCCACCTGTAGTATTTCAAACTATTTTCTTCAGCTTTTCTTTTGATATGGGCAATTATCTGGAGAATCACTGAAATGTTATAGATCATTTTTATTTGACAAAACATTGTGTGCTAATTGCTTGTAGAGATTACTTGTATTTAAGCATCACTATTGTGTATAGCATGTGGTAGATGGCCCCACACTTTCAGGTGCTCCTTCACAACCTCATGCACAGCCCCTGATGCTTCAAGGTGTACCTGCCTCAGCACAGACATAACCATGGCCATAGATGCTTTGAGAAGCACCTGCGCTGGTGTGGAGCAGGTGCCACACATTATCCATGGCCACAGACAATTCGGGGTGCCCTGCCCCCCTGTGGACTCATCCACAGGTCACAGTACCTTCAGCTCAACTTCACACTGGGTTTCCAGCCTCTCCAGCTCAGCAGCACAGGCACAGCAGTGATGCCCTTGCCATCTGCCAACCTGGACACATCACAATTGCTATTATCAAAATGTTCCCAGGCACAGCAGAATAAGACAAGAAGCAGTGAAAGCAAAAAAAGAGCCACTTATGAGCACTAGACTCTAAAACATAGCCAGGCCAGCAGGCCCCACAGCAAGCACAAGAGCTTGGCAATTAATATCTAAACAGCAACACCAATTGTAAATTTGATCTAGCACATTCCAGTCAAATCTTATCATGAATGCTTTGAGCCCCAGATTATATTCCAATAAGGAATGTTGTGGTTTAACCCCAGGCAGCAATTAAACATGACCTAGCTGCTCCCCCCTCCCCCCCACCACTGGGATGAGGTAGAGAATCAGAGGAATAAAGGTGAGAAAGTCATGGTGAAATAAAAGTTTAATAGATAAAGCAAAAGCTGTGCATGCAAACAGTGCAAAACAAGGAATTCTTTCACCATGTCCCAAGGTCATGGTGAAATAAAAGTTTAATAGATAAAGCAAAAGCTTTGCATGCAAACAGTGCAAAACAAGGAATTCTTTCACCACGTCCCATCATCAGGAGGAGGTTCAGCCATCTCCAGGAAAGCAGAGCTTCATCACGTATAACAGTTACTTGGGAACACAAATGTCATAACTCCAAGGGTCCCCCCTTCCTTCTTTTTCCTAAGCTTTATATTGTTGGACACAGAATGGTATAGGATATCCCCTTTGTCAGTGGGCACCAGTGTTCCCAGCTGTGCCCCCTCCGAGCTCCTCAAGCTCCCCTGCCTGCTCACCTCTGGGCCATTGGGAGAAGCAGAAAAGGCCTTGACTCTGTGTAAGTGCTGCTCAGAAACACAAAAGTATCCCTGAACTATCAACACTGTTTCCAGCACAGATCCAAAACACAGCCTTATATTAGCTACTGTGAAGAAATTTAACTCTGTCATCTCAGCCAAACCCAGCAAATGACATTCAAAGGAATTTCAAATATCTACCATGTCTTTTTTATATTGTAAAGTACAGTTAATTGAAAGCACCCCATTTCAGCTAAACTTCTATTGAAAATGCTTCTCAGGTCCAGGATGGAGCTTTATATCTCAGTAAGATCAACCCTGTCAACCCATCTTCATGTAGAGTCTGGTCACTGTGGTTCACTCATGCCAAACATTAGGACTCAAGTTTCTGTTTTAAAGAGTCTACCACATCCTAGAGTATGATACTGTTCCTGAATTCCTTTGTGGTTTCTCTTGCCCACATTCAAACCAAAATAAAAGTATTAAAAAACCCAACCAACCAATAAACTAAACATGCAAATGTCATTAAATTATTTCAATGACAGGTCAAAAAACCAGCAGGCTGAGGTTTCTAAGGCCATGTTTATGCCAGTATTTCAAAATGGCACTGAACTGCTCGCACCCATACCTTCAAATACTGCAAAACTGAGTGGTTACCTCCACAACTGTAACTGGAATTGGGCCCCAACCCATACCAGTTCCTGAGTTGTGGATGGGAGAGTGCTGTATGGCCCCTGCTAGGGTTTGGTTTAGCTTTTTTAAATATTAAGAGGATCTTGTTTTCTTGCTTGAAGATGTTGCTTATTACTGCAAAATTCCCAAGAAGTACAGGCTAAAAATGCCTCTGTACAAGGAAGTTGCTAATCTCCCAAATTTATCAAGTAGACACTCAGAAAAATGGTGCACTTTGGTTAAAAAGGTTCCATGCAGCTTTTCAAACTGTGGTTCAATTTATTTCTTTCACTATTGAGCTGAGATATGAAATACATCTAAACTAGGAAAGTTGTCTGAATATTTTAAATAATTTTCCAATATTTACTGAGAAAGTAATATCATTTCTTTCACTGGCCTTTTTGTGTGTACTTTCCATTAGAATCTGAGGACCAAGTGGCAGTGATTATCTAATGTGAATGGTCACAGAAAATATAAACAACATAGTGGAAAAGTGGTTTAATTCATACTAGTAGTAGTGCTCATGTATAAACCAATAAAAAAAATAGAAAAAAATTGACATTTTTTATCACTTAGGAAAAAGCTCCGCCAGTATTCAGGCCATAAGCAGTCATCTTTTTGTATAGTCCATCCCTTTTCTCACAGAGAAGTTATGGAAAACTGTGCACAGAAGAGCTGGTAAGGAATTTCTTACTGTGATCTTGTCATGTGTTGATGCGAGAAAGTGGTACATTTTTGTTTGCATCTTTTCACAGAATCACAGAATTGTTACAGTTGGAAGAGACTTCTGTAGATTATTGAGTCCAACCCCAAGGCAGGGTTGCGTAGAGCAGGTGACCCAGGAATGTGTCCAGGTGGCTTTCTAGGTTTTGAATGTCTCCAGAGAGGGAGACTCCACAACCTCCCTGGGCAGCCTGTTCCAGTGCTCTGCTACCCAGAATGTAAAGAAGTTCTTCCTCATGTTGAGGTACAACTTCTTGTGTTTTAGTTTATGGCCACTGCTCCCTATCCTGTCGCTGGGCACCACTGAAAACACTCTGGTACCATCCTCCTGGCACCTGTCTTCGAGGTATTTATATGTATTGATGAGATCCCCTCTCAGTCTTGTCGTCTCCATAATAAACAGGCCCAGCTCCCCCAGTCTCTTCTCATAAGAGAGATGCTCCAGACCCCAAAATTACTGTCCCTGCAAAAACCCTTGCAGAGGGACTTCAGAGCTGCTACTTGAAATGTTTCCAGTTTGGACTGTATGTTATAATCTGCTTCTTAAAGCAGAATCATTGATTTTTTTCCTCTCTGTATAGCAAAACTATATATATATACTGGCAGCATAACTTTCACTGGGCTGCTACCTACTGGCATTCATTGTGAACCATGGAGCATGTCTGAGTTCAAAGTCCTCCATTGACTTGGGCTGGCTTTTGGTCAGGCTTGGAAGACACAAAATAGAACAACAGTGAGGAAAAGGAACCCTTCACAACCTGCTTGTCTCTACTTCACAAGAGAAAGGAGACATTAAATTATTCATTGTGAATCACTCAGCCTGCCTTGGTAGGCAGCCTTTCATAGTGTAACAACTTTAAATGAACTGTTCCCCTTCCCTCCTCCCAAAAGTGCCACCATTTCTTAATGCATAGTGACACTCAATTAACATGATAGGCACATGACCTAAATGCTAGATATGGCCCACTGAAGAGACCACATTTTTAAATACTTGTGAATATTTTATAGATATTCTTTCTTTTCTACAATCAAAAAGGAAAAATAAATGTTCCAAAGTATTTTGTGTGCATTAAAGAAAAAAAAAAAAACAAACCAAAAAAACAACCAACCAACCAAACAAACAAAAAACCACAAACAAACAAACAAAAACAGAGAGAGAACATGCTCACTGTAAAGCAGTTTAATACTGAGGATATTCTCTTAGAAAATAGCACTACCTACCTGCAGGCAGGTAGAGTGCAGAGATCATTAGGCTATTAGCTGTTCCACAGTGAAGTTGTCCTTTTTCTGTCTTTGCAATAAAAACTATAGTCTAAAAATGCTGGAATTATGAAAATAATGGAAAAATTTCCTTAAGCACTTTCAATTTCAGTCATTTGTCATTTTCACATAACAAGCTATTTCATGGGAAAATGTAGAGGAGCTTTCAGTTTGAGGCTTTGAAGTTGATACTGTTCCCCCACCTAAAGTACAGTTTTGAAAAACTGAATTTTGGTTGGTTCGCAATCTGTCCTCTTCCTTCCTCTTTCTCCCCCCTCTCTGCCCTTTTATCTCATATGTCTTCTGTCCTCTTTATTGCCACACTGTTAATGTGAATGATCATGTTCTTGCATGCCAGGACTTAATAATTTGCCATTATATCATGCAAACACTGCTTTCACATAACTCACAGCATATTTAGCCCCCCTCTGTCTCCATTTCTTATAGACAAAACCAAGAGAATCTTTCTACTGACCTTAACAGTGCATGAAAACAGACTTGGATTTTTTAGGTTTGAACAGGTTAGAGCAGGGCTATCACTCTAGCTGAATGTAAATACCATCAATCATCTTTACAGTTTTCATCCACTGTAAGTGATTCATCAGGCATTAATTCTTTCTTTCTTTGCAGAGTTTTTATCCTCTGAATTTCTCCTGGGTAAGCTCACCTTGGCCTGTGGGGTGAGAACTTTTGTCTTTGAGGAATTTCACTTTTTCTTTTGCAGGCCTTTTTTTCTCCTTCCTTTTTGCAAATGTCTAGTGGGTATTTTCTAAGGTGTGGTAGAATTGTACAAAAGCAAGTAGCTGATAAGTGACTGTGGGGAAGGTGTCCTGAACAGCATACTGAATGGACTTCTGGGAGAAGAGGTCATGCCTGCTGCCAAAGACTTCCCACATAGCCCCAGACAAGCAATTTGATTGCTCTGTTCATCAGGGAAATGGGAAATTCTGCTTCAATTTCTAGCTTGTCTAGACTATGAGAACTCTAGAGTGGCCTCTACATTTACATACATTTCCCAATAAGCGTGTGTTCCCCACAGCTTGGTCTGCATTCCAGTGTTAATTACAATGGTGAAGATCAGGCAAAAAAGAGGGTGTTTGAAAATAATTTCTCTTGATGTTCATCTCCACAATCTCAGACCACAGTTCCAAGCAATCTCTGTTCTAACACTTCTGTGTTCTCAAATAATATTATTAATTTGTGAAGTCACTATCACAATGCCGCAGCTCATGATGATTTTTATTCTGCATTGTTGCTTCAGTGAAGTAACATGGGTTTGCTTGACTTAAAATCTTCCAGATTGGCAATCTACAAGAAACTGATGGAAAACTGCAAGTGTCCCTCCCTGAGGCAGCCAACCAGGAGACAGTGACATTTGGCACATTAGCACAGCAGTGCACAAAATAGATTTCAAGTTTCTCCCCATTGATTTCCCATCTGAAGCCACTAATCCATCCCAGCTACAGTTCCAATGCCACCACAAGAATGTGCAGTTACAGACTCTCAAGCAGAACTGTTTTCCTCAGCATGGATCTTGTTCTCTCAGAGCTAACACCCCTGAATTAGATGTCACTTTTCTTTGTAGTCCTGTTTGACAGACTGCATTGCTTTAACAACTAGTGTCCAAAGGTTTTATCAAATGACACTGATTAATTTATTGAGGATAGTCTTCCTTTGTAACTGCCAGCTTTCAGTGTGTTACAGCACCAATCTGACCATTTTGGAGCCACTGGGGCTGACCCTGGGCTCCCTTACACTCCTTCAGAATAATGTGAACTCTGAATTGTCTTTTTTCAGAACTTTTACAACTCCAAGGCAACCCTATTTATGTACATAGACATTTGTGTGACAGTTGTTTTCCTTCTTATTTTTGGCCTGGAGAAAATAGTTCTTTCCCTGTTGAAATATGTTTTCTTCCTTCTGTTGTGCAGAACATCATCTCTTATAGATGATCTGTGGAGTGCTTTTAAAAGATGCTGTGCTGAACAAAACATGCTAAAACTCAGTTTTAGTTAATCATCCATCTGGAAGGGCAAAAGTATAGCTACACCAGTGTTAGCAAAATCATATCATTTTGAGGCTGCTCACTAAGAAGGTTGGATAATTCAGTACAACAGCCTTTTATAAATATTTGAGTTACAGTATTTGCTCTTCTTATTGTTTATTATTTGCATTTCTGAAATTAAAGTAGGGGGTGTATTTTCCTTTCATTTAGCATGTGATGAGAATTTTGGTGGAGCTCCCTGCTTGCTACACACGAGGCAGGAGGCACTCATTTTTTAAGGCTGGGGTACCGTGAGACAAGATCTAGTGACATTTCTGTCTTTGGCTGCTTTTGGTGCCCCCTGTAAGGTTCTAGCAACACTTTGCATCTCTTTGGAGAGCTGGCATTTCTCATTCCGACCAAAAGCTCTCCAAGAGCTGGCTTTTCCTGTAGAAAGCAAAGGAAAGAAAAGAAAAAGAGCAGTAGGAAAATCAAATTGTGAGTCTTTATATTCCTTAACTCTGGTTTCTGGGTTTGTGGAGGACAAGAGTTTGTATCACGTGCCAACCATGAAACAGCTGTCAGGCTGAGCAATCAGACTAATGTTAGAGGGTGCATCACACTGCCTTTACCTTCCCTGGGTAGCACTGGCTTTCCCTGACTCACCAATGAATGCAGTGGCTGCTCTTTCTCCCTTACTATGCTCCTCTGCAAGCAGCAGCATTTGGGTGAAGTCTGGTCCTTGAGTATCTGCACATCCAGCCCAACATTACTGCTTCTGCTTCACCACCAGATGCATCTGGGAAACCTTCCCCAGCACTGCATTCACCAGCCAGGACAAGATCCTCTTGAGGTGGCTGCTGAGCTTCTGAGGAAATCAGGTTGGCTCCTGAAGGCAGGAAGCAGATGAAAAGTCATGGAAACATCTCCTTTACTTTGTACCTCCCACCTACATCAAATCTGCTTAGAGTTTCCCCAGACCCACCACAGCTCTCTGAGTCTCTTGTGCTAGTACTCTGTTTACAACTTCTCATTAAACCTTTCTGAATACTTCTCAGGGATCATACCAGGGGCCTGCTTATGTCAGTACTTATTGGAGGTAAAATGTATTTTGTTCTTGAGACAGCAGTTGATGGTTTTGCCTCTGAGAAGCTCTGAGTGAGGTCTGTGCCATCATATAACCTGGATCCTAAAACCTGGAAACATCCCTAAGGATCCCTATGGAAACATGCCTGTGCATGTCCAGGGGTGGACCCTGACTGACAGAGTTCTACTTTGAGTGCGTGTTAGTCCTTGAGGATATGGGACACACAGAGCAATTTGCAGATCTTCTAAAAACAATTATTCTAAGGAATGGTACTGTAAGAAAAACACATAAATAAATGAACTACAGAACATCTCTGCACAAACAATATTCATTTTGTAAAGATTTTTTTAATTGAACTTGAGCAATTTTGAGCTTGTGACCAAATCTCAAAGAAACTGTTGTCCTCTTCTATCTCTTCCCCATGCATGTTTTATTTTCTGGAACATGAATCCTCTTTTCAGCAGCAGATCTTATAGCTGGTATTCTAAAATTATGCATATTGCTTGAATAACTCTTATGATAAATAGAGATTTCTGAGGGAAGATGTAATGACCATTTTCATTTCAGAGACTATGGTATCCTGGAGGATTGGCATGAAGGATAACCATTACTACAGGATTGGATAACCTTTCATTTTATAAATGTGTTAGGATTGAAGGAATGAATTCTCAATGTGAAATATAACAGATTTTAAAATGTTCAATTTAAACATTTTTATTATGGGAGTGTATTTCCATGGATGTGTTTAGTCTGATCAGGTTTAGCTTTGTTCTTTTGTGGTCACTTCTTCTTCAGTCTTTTTATTTTGCCATTCTGTTCTTAAAATTTTCTATTATTTGTTAACAAATATTTTTATTCATTATGAAACCTTTGCAGATCTTATTTTCTGTCTTTGTGAGGGAGAAGATTAATAGAAATTGAGTGCGAAGGAAGCCAGGGAGCATGTGAGAGTTGTCTTATTCTTGCAACGACAACTAAGACTAGTAGCATTGCCAGGTTAATGATTAAAGGCTCAGGGAACTGAAATGTATTCTCATCATGTTTGCTGGGCTACTATATTTTGATAAACAAACTACCCTGATGATAGAACTTCAAATTTTATCATTAAACCTTAAGATGACTTATTTCACCCTGTGGTGACTACTGCCACTTTAAGAATAGGATCAGTAAGGACTCTCCATATAAACAATATAAATTATATATATATAATAATATATATATAAAATAATATAAATATAAATATAAATATAAATATAAATATAAATATAAATAATAAACTCTCCATATAAATAAAATGACTCTCCATATAAAATGTAGGCATCTCTGTGTGAATTATCCTGCAGCTCAAGGCATGTTAACTCCCAAACAAAGCCATTTTTAGCAAACTGCTCAATGGAGCAGCATCAAGTGATCTGCATTAAGATCCAGTCAGATGCAGGTTTTGGTTTGAGTGGAAGTATATCCAACAAATATGACCACCTCAATCATGTTTAAAAACAGTACATCTGTACATAGTTAAAAAGCTTTATATCAGTTCCAGTGCATTTAAGAGTTCCGGGGTTTTTTAGTTCACAATTATTGGTTCAAGATTTACCCTAAGGTTTTGCTCTTACAGAATATGCTTAATAAGTAGGAGATATCCACAAGGAGACTATAAGGTTAACACACACTGTGTACTCCTATAGGACAAACACAGAGACGGGACAACCTCCGGTACAATATCCAGACACAGGCCCACATGACAAAGATGTTAGATGACAGCAGGTGCCGTCTGCATTTAGCTCTCCTGAAAATATTTTTTAAATTCTTTTCTTATCATTGTTTGCCCTCCATGGGCTATAGAGTCAATTCAGCAAAATAATTCAGCCCATGCTGGGACAGGATTGTACAGGTCTCTGTTGAGACTATGAGAATTATGCCATGTTGGAAGAGGTGCAGGAGCATTGCAAAGACTGCAGCATGTTGCTAAGCATCAGTGAATATTTAACAAGGATTATTTGGCTAATCCTCCCTTTCCTGAAAACACCTTGGTAGTGGGCCAAGAACAAACTTTATGCCAACTTTGTCCTTTGAGCCTAAGATAGCCCACAGACTGTTCCTAGAACTGAAGTTTTGGCTCCATGTGATCCCAAAAGGAGATTCAGCAGCCCAAAATAATCAATGTGTACCACAGCCCAGTTACAAGTGGAGTTGTTTTATTTAGTTCCTATTTAAATATGTCCTTAGTGTATTCAGGATTCTTCTATAATCTATTTTAAAATGCATACAACTGCACTGGACTTGCAAAGAGATGAACAAAGACAATCCTCTCCTCTAGGGGTGACTTTTAAGAGAAACAGTCACTTTCTTTTCCCCTGGGCAATGTGGGAAACCAGTTCTGAGTCAGGGATGTTGCCTTCTGCTTTGGGAATAATGCTTCCATTTGTTCTTTATTGTTCTATAGGCTCTGTGATTTTACCACAAGATTTTTGCAAGTAGTCCCAATATGAATTTCTGAAATCCACATAGTAATGTGGATTTGATTGGAAAAATCGGGTCTATTCTCCTGAGTGTGAGGAGTGGAGAGATAATAGGAAGAATGATGTGGCAAACATAATTATCAGAGCAAACATTACTGAGGTAAGAGTAATTCTTGCATCAGTGCCAACATCAAGGTGTTTTCTATCTATTAAATAGTGATTTGTATGAGAAATTTGATATGAGAGATGCCCCATGGACAATGGAATTTTTTTCCATAGAGTGAACTAAAAATGTTCATTCAAACAGTTATTTTCCCAAATGTTTTCTAGAAAGTAAATTGGAATTAAAACCATTTAATTCCTTAATTCTTACCACAGGAGAAATTTTTACTGCTATGCCTAGGTTTATGGTCAGTTTTCCAGCCAAGGACAAATGGATAAAGTAGTTTCCAGATTACTTCAGTATTGGTAACCAACAGTTGGTCATTTCTCAGATTTCAGTTGATGATGCCTTTTTATCTATCCAAGGTCCCTCTGTGGGGTATTTAAGTGTTTTAAACCAGAAATAGGAGAAAGCTTGGAAGGCAGGGTCATATGGTTATCTCTTACTTCTGCTTCACAGAATGACCAGACTTCTCATATGCAATGTACTGAAAAGACAATGGGAACCAATAGCATCACAGTAAAGCCCAACTTCTGCACTACTGATTCTTGCTTTATTTTTGGCTCAATTTAGAATGAACACCATTCTCCAGGTATGAAGCCAAATGGCAGAAATAGGCACAAAACAGGAGAGGAAACCAGTATTTCTGGATCCCACAAGTGCATTCTAAAGAGGCACTTGATAAGCCAGTATTTCCTTTAGTACTGTATTTCAAAAATACCTATGGATTAGGACCTAAGGGAAAACTGCTTTGTGGATCTAGAGGAATTTAGTAGGTTTCACACTACCATGAATGCAGTCAAGGTACCCTTCTTCAGCACCCCTGGGGCTTGACTCACAAAATAATTGCTGCAGGCAGATAGGTGTTATGTTTCCAGGGGAGCAAATGAGATGGAGCTGGAATATACAAAACCTTGTAAATCCGTGTCTAAATGGAAATTTAGGAAATGTTTAGCATCATTATATGATCACCACAGCCTGCAGTGTTCCAATGTTTGTAGGTTGTTTTCAATATCCATTCTAGATATAAAGCCAATAGATCTGTGCTCCCTATGATGCAGGGAAATAGCCTGTTTGGCTGGGAGCCATCTAGGGTAGACTTCTAGGCAGGCAATTTCTCTGCTTGGCTTGTCACCAGTATTTTGTCCTTTCTGTGGTTTGAGACTTTAGCAGGCTCGTTCTATTGCAGGTCCTAAGTCCAATACCCTCTTTCAAAGGTACTACCACATAACTTTTCCTTTAAAGACTGTTGTCATGGTTCTGCTGTTCTCTTCCTTCCCTGCATTTCCCCATCCTTCAGGCTGAGTGGATTCAGATCACATCCTCCACCTTTCTGGAGAGTGCTCTGTGCTTTAGACTGGAGATTATGTCTGCCCAACTGTGAATGGAATGAGGCAGAAAGAGAAGAGAAATTTTTCAATTTTAAGGAAGAGTGAAGAAGAGATGCAAATGAATGGGATGCTTTTGACTTTGGTACTGGACTCTATCAAGGTGAAAAGTGAAAGCAATATTTTTTTCATCACTATGGAGATGAACAAGATATTTCCTCGAATCCATTTGTCTTATAGCACTTGAAAATTCCTGAGTGTTTATTCCTTTCTATGAAGAACTTCAAGGAATAGCTTCACAGAGTATCACATCAGGTTATGAAATCATCTGCAAAGAATGGTGCTAGATGTTCTAAAGGTGAGTCATCTAAAGGTGATGAATCCCTGAAAGGTGTACCATGAATACTAAATGAATTTGAGGAGACTTTGTCTATGTGGTTTTCTTCAGAATCTTTGTTACGAAAAACAGAGGAACATTTTTTTGTTTGTTAGCTTGCCATAGTTGTGTCATAATTTACAAAGCTACATATATATTGTAATTACCTATCTTAGATGTTGAGCTAATTTTGGAAGTCTTTTTTTGTTTTGGGTGGAATTTTCTGTTTTAGCAGACAAGAACATGATTTTGTCCTGATACAGCAACCATAATTCCAACATTAAAGGCTTTTACTTATGTAGCAGCTGCAGAATGCTAATGTAGGTGTTAGATATCTCTTTTCTATTAATTCTGTCCTGTTTGAATTAACAATTAATATTTAAAGCCAAATGTGACAAAAATTAAGAGGATCAGTGTGAACAACATTTGTTTAGTAAATACCATTTTTTACTTTCAATTGGTTACTACTTGTAATGGGCATCTGAAAAAAAAAATCAAGTTTTCAGAACACTGCTAGAAGAAGCTAGAGATTATGACTTACTTATTCCTTAAAGCATGTCCTGTAGAGGAGGGACTTTGTGAATGTCTCTGTGAAAGATGCAGTCCAGATCATTTGCTAGTGAGTAAAACTCAGAGGAGTGAATGTTTGTGCTTTGGTCAGGGAAAAAACCAAAAGCAATTCAAACAAAACTGGCTAAGAAAAACATGTTTACTGGATTTCTTCTGTTTTACCTCCTTCTTTTTTCTCAGTTCTTCCTCTTACTTTTCTCCACATAGCCTAAATACTTGCTTTACCCTTGGTTTCGACTGAGATGTCCCACAGAGCATAAAACTTGTTTTTAAATGCAGGCAGTTGCAGCAGATAATTGGGTAGATCTGTGTGATGTTTGGTGGATTTGGACACAAAACAGAAGACGATCTGTATCTAGGCATAACTGAATCATCAACATGCCTGGGAAGATCTCTCCCATAAACAAAACAAAGACAGGGAGGGAGCTGGTGCTTAATCCAAAAAGTTCTGGGATCCTTGGTGCAAACAAAGACTGATTTGAAAAATGTGGTCAATAGGCTTGGGTTATATAAAAATACAGCCTTTCCAGGAAAAAAATAAAAGAAAAAAAGGAGAGGAGAGGAGAGGAGAGGAGAGGAGAGGAGAGGAGAGGAGAGGAGAGGAGAGGAGAGGAGAGGAGAGGAGAGGAGAGGAGAGGAGAGGAGAGGAGAGGAGAGGAGAGGAGAGGAGAGGAGAGGAGAGGAAATATTTAGCAACTGGGTAACTGGAGCAAAGGGTATGATTGCACTAAAACCAATGTTTACTAGTATCAGTCTCTGGCTTCTAAGGAGAGAAAGTGCATTCAAAGATACAGTTGTATGGATAAAAGAGGTCTGCAAAAAGTTACAATGCACTGATTAAGTGGAATTTTAATTACTCTACACTGCTAGAAATTTGAACTTCAGAACTGATCTGAGACCTAGGGAAAGAAATAAATTTGGGAAAGAGAGAAGCTTACCCTGGAGTGCTTAAGAACAAGTGATCACATTCAAGTCAGAAACAAGATGGGCCTGCTCAACAGGGAATAGAATAAAAAAATTATAAAGTACACTTCAAGGGAAAGGAGCTCAGATGAAACCACTAATATCTATGATTGTTTCAGAAATCTGTGAGTGACAAGTGATAATTAAGAGATTGATAGTAAAAATCTGTGTTTGCTTAGAGTCTAGGATTACATCAATATTTCTTTTCCTCCTTTTTGGATTTAACTTTTGAGAAGGTTCCTGGAGTCTGTTTTTAATTCCATTTTTTCCTCTGCTTAGGGAAGACTGAAATGTACTGCTTTAAACTCTGGCCACTGATGTTCTGAGCCATTTTTGATTTTTTGTGTTATTAAAGGGAACCTTTAATCCCAACTTAAACCAAATGAAATTATTTCAAAATAATTTAAAGAACTAACCACAGATGAATGACCATGCTTCTTACCTTGTTTCAAACATTTCAGACATGAACCCTTCTTAGTGCAGCCTAACTCCATCCTCCTCCCAGCCTGCACACAGCCTGCAGCAGTTGGAGCAGGGTGAAAGCCACATGGGGAATGTCAGCAGATCCAAATCTCCACTCAGATATACAAGAGCAGGAAGCTGCAGGGTTCTGACCCTGAATTTCCCTGCACAGGGGCCAGTACAAGCCTGTGCTTGTCCACAAAATTTTCACCTCCATAGATTCACTTTTAGTTGTCAGAAGCAGGTAAAAGATCTTTTGTATTCAGAGCCACACTAATTCCACAGATTTAGCACTTGAGTCTGTTCAAGAAAGGCTCTTGAGAGAAAGTGTATCCATGAGTCCCAGCATCTATCAATAAAGGAAGGACTTTTAAGGGAAAAAAAACCCAAACCCAAACTCATAGGAACAGAGGTCCAGGATACTATCTCAGTATTATTAGTTTCCTGTTAACAAAGCTGACCTAGTGTCAAAGTTAGATCTCTAAGGTTCTGCAGATTCAGTTCTTTACAGATTGAACCATGAGATCACATCCTGAGCAGATAGGCAGTGTACCAGACAAAAGAACATTAATTTTGGGTCACTCCAATATCTGATAGGTCCATAACCCATTTTCCAGTACTCTCTGTATCCCTCCCTTCATGATTTCCCTTTAACCAATTCAAACTTAGGACAAGCCCCTCTACCATAAAAGTCAATTAGGTTTTGTCAGGAGAGCTAATCTCACCTTCAGGCTTTCATTTGATTTCTGTCTTTCTTTTTGTCTCATTTATGTTTTTTCTCAAAGCATACAGTGGCAGCACATCAGTCCATCCATTAAGAAGTATCCTTTATATGTTCTGGTGCTATAGTTTTTAGGATCTAAAAACTGTGAACATAAAACTGAAGCAACTATAAGAGTAAGCCAGGCTCAGAAAATATCTGTTGTGGGAAAATGTTTTCAAGAGTAGTTGCATCTTTATTTCTATTCCATCTCTACTCAGAGGACCTTGAGAACACTCGAGGTCCTCTGACTTGAGGAGTCATGACTCCTCAAGGGGAGTCATGACTATTGCTTTCTGATGCATAGCAAATGTAGTTTCATAATCAGATTCTACAAGGTGTTGCTAAGTCTTGAAATTAAACAGAGGAAAAAAATGTGTAGAAAATATTCTTCATAGTTGCAGCAAGAGCTATTGCTTGAAAAGATACACAAATGATGAAGGTGAAATAACCTAAAGGCCTGTGAGACTCAGGGAGTCTGTAGAACTTTAGTATGGTCAGTTGAGAAATCAATATACCAAAACTTTGGGTATGATAGTTGGATTTAGATGAGGAATAAAATAAGGTGTGAATCTGACTATTCTACTCTACCAACTCGAATAAACCCCTGAATCCTGAGAACATTGATCACAAGGGTATATTTTAACATCTTTATTAATGACACTCACTATTCTTTCCCCTTTGAGTTTCTTTGTGTCACCAAAAGATAGTATAAATATATATCACTCACAGAATAGAATTTAAGAATAGAAAGAATTTTAAAATAGAAGTATGTCTCTTTTCCCTTTGCAAAGATTTTTTGGCAAGTTGAGGATTTCTACAGAAATTTTCTCTGGAAAATACGCTGTTTGTAATTTACGATTAATTTTTGTCTGCACAACTATGAAGTTCCTGTCTCAAAATACTTGACTTTTTTTCTTATTTTTTCTCTCAAATTTTCTACATTTTTTCCATGGTAGCAAATATACTACAAGCCCCAAGTGATATTTCACTGACTGACATGAAGCAATATGGTTGTGCTAAGCTCTTTGATTCTCTGATTCTATTTATTCATAAAAGAGTAACACCAAAAAAGCAACTCTCCATATGGATTTTTTGTGACTAAATGGCAGATTCAAGATTCACTTATTTTATTTGTTATACTGGGCAAAGTTTTCTTCTTTCTGAAGAATATTGGAGGAGATTAAAAATAATAACATAAAATTGTGAAGTCTTGCACTCATTCACACCGTGACCGGGATCATTCTTAAGGTATACCACAGATTTGCTAGTTTTTTTAAATGTGATTTTTTTTTTTTTTTTTTTGTTTGTTTGTTTGTCTGTTTTGTTTCTTTGGAGCTTGTTTTGGTTTGTTACAATACAAAGAATTAAAGGACATGATTTCTGAAAAAGTGCTTTTAATAGATCAGGGAAGAATAACAGTAGCTTGAGCAATATAGCAGAGCTGTGTGTATATATCTGAGTAGCAGGAACACCAAAATTAAAAAAAAAAAAGAAAGTTGGTATTGAAATATTTTCTCCATTATTATATTAAGAGAAATTTGGCAATGGACAATAAAAATGGGAATTTTAATTCCATTCCTTTTCAGTGAAAAGTTGAAGGGATCGTGAATGTGCTCTGCGACAGAGAGCATAAGGAAGAAGTTAACTGGTTTCCCTTGATTGTGAACTACCCATTTATAGATTCCTTGAGCCCTGGGGGAACTTCCTACAGCCTTCAGTCTGGCTTCCAAGCTGTGTTTGCAGGGCAAAATGGACTTGGAAATGTTATCCACAAAGAGTGCTGGTGCATACAGTGGTATTCCAGGCATCTGGCACAGCACTACTAAAACTTGGAAATTTGGATCTGTGGTAAGGGTAACCAAGCAAAATACATCCTTAAATAACTGTAATGCAATATTTTTGTAGATAGACAGAAAATTGAAACAAATTTGGAAGTTGTTGACTCAGCAAGATCATGACTCAAAGAATTATTGTCACCACTATGTACTGGTCAGATCTGACTCTAACTCTGTACCTTGCCCCCACATCACCACAAGATGGTACAGACATTTATTTTAATCAGATTTGGTGAAATATGAAAAGTCAGTGCATCTTGAAAAATAATGATTCTACATAAACCAAATATGTAGAGAGATAACACATTTATTTGGACCAGGACTTCTACAAATGCAAATGATATGAATTTGCATAGATAGTAACTCAATTTTATAGAGCTGTAAGCTGTGAAAAAAATGTAACAGAAAAGTTAATGGAAGTATTTAATAAAGGACAGTGGGCAGGCACCATAAATCTAAGCAGAAATAGACATCAGAGAAATGTAGACAACAGCTCTTCTATATTGCAGGACATTTAATAATGCTATTATGCATCAAATGGCTCATACATATCCTAAAAAAATCACCAGCAAGTTTATGATAACATGAATTTCAAGACAGTTTTGAAAACTCTGGTAGGATTTGTAAGGATTCTGAGAGCCTAAAGTAAATGGTTTAGATTCACATCTATTAGGATGGCAGGTGTCTAATTGCCCTTTTTGAGGTAAACACCAGCAATGGGAAAAGCTCCTCTATGGTCTCCAGCTATCCATGAAGTGCTCCCTTGCATTTCATTCACATGCAACAAAGGCTTCATTGCAGAGATGTATTCTGCCTTCCTTGGAGGGGGGTTGGCAGAGAAATCTAACCTCAGTCAAGCAGAAATTGAGCCCATGGGGTTTCCCAGAAGATGCTTCACTGACAGCTTTGAAATCTGATGATGGAAAAATAACCTCTTGTGACAAGTATTTACAGTTTCAGGTTATCTGTGGTTTGAGAATGGAGAGCTTAGATGCCAAAAAAGTAAGACCAGACAGGATGCCTGTCCTTTTGCCCACAGAATTCCATAAAAAACCTTTTAAGACCAGAACTTAATTGCAAGCTGAGGCAGTTTCCTGTGTTTCCTCTCAGGTCAGAAACCCTTTTTTTTTTTTTTTTTCCAAAAAAAGGGTTTGTACATTGG
This sequence comes from Vidua chalybeata, assembly GCF_026979565.1. NCBI lineage: Eukaryota > Metazoa > Chordata > Aves > Passeriformes > Viduidae > Vidua > Vidua chalybeata. The sequence goes on along the minus strand of NC_071530.1, from coordinate 123,985,762 downwards.
ACCGTTCACCTGGCAGGACCTTTGCTTGCAGCTGAGGTTCTGTCTGCTGCTTCATAAAGTTTTGGAGGAGACCATTATAGTATCTTTATAATAAAATGTCCCTGCGGTAGGATATTTTATAACCTGAGGGCCTAATTTTTTTTTCATGCTTGAAATGAATAACACTCCCTTTGGCATAAACTGGGCTCCTACCTGACCAGAAACTGAATTTGAACTTTTGAATGTGATCTGCAAATAATATTGAACACATTGAGAAAGAAGGAAATGCTTGTTGCAGAAATACAAAGCTTGTGCAGTTTCATGTCTCCCTGGGTCTTTATAGGTGTGCACACATTTTAGGACACATGAACACACACACTCAGAGTGGAGAAACCTTTTATGTAACTTTTTCTCAATATTTATAAAAAGTTTCACTTTCTATCATACATATACCTTTTCTTTCCTTACTGCATAAAACCTCTACAAAACTCTTTTTTTCTTTTTGAAGCTCTTTTTATATCTTCTCTCAATTTTACTGCCCAAAAGCAAACAAATGCAGTAATTTTAATCTTTCAAATGACATCCCAATTTAGTTTGGGAAATGTTAAGCATGGCCTTCTCTATTGTCGTCCTCTGGATTTCCTTCAAATAACCCACTGGGGAGGGCTTGGGCTTTTTGAGGTGGACTCTCATTGTTTCCTCATGGCTCAACAGGATCAGCATTGACTCCAGGCCTTCTCCACAAAGGTCCTGATTTCCACAGAAGTGGGGGTTTATAAGTATTCATCATCCTTTATGATAGATAATCTATGCATATCAGATCATTCAGTGAACCCCCTGAGGGGTGGTGGGAGGAAGGAAATCAGGTTGAATTATTATGAAGGCTTTGTTTAAGCAGACATACAAAGGACATTTTGGAGGCATAGTAAGTACATGTGCTGGTGAGAAGATTTAAATTTGAATTATTAATTTAAAAAAATAATTCTCCACTTTATTTTTTCACAACACTCTAAAGTTTTACAGCTAGAAGAAGGTATTTGTTATAATATGCATCAGAGGTTCTTGCTATAATGAAAGGTACAAAATAAATTATTCTATGATCACATTCAACATTTTTGCTTTATTCATGTTATCATTAGAGATTTCTTCTGAGACAGCTAGATATTGATGAGTGTTGTGAATATTTGATGTACTTTAGTAATTTGAGTTAGAGATGTGAATAAGAAATTAATTGATAAGTAGCATTATTCAAATTGAAAAGTGTTTATCTAATATGCAAGAATCATCCTGTGATTACAATGTCAATATACAGTTTAGCATTGTTAGGTGATTTCATTTGCTAGTGGTTGCCATGTCCTTAAAGGCAAAATTGGATATCTGACACTGTGGGCAGTGTCTCAGCACAGTACAGTCATTGAGACAATGATTCTTGTCTCTGGAGGATGATTATCCCAAGGTACAACATGGATCTGAATGAGGGCCACAGCTTTTATTTTTCCTTATGTTTATCACTGGAACAAGAAATTAAAGAGGTTGATCAAAATATTGTAGAGATGGATTTTTTTTTCTTGATATTATGTCTAATGTTAATTTTGTAGTGGAGGAGATGGATTTTCTACTGGTCTAAAATGATAAATCACCATCAAGTCTTACTTGATCACAAGGAATTCATCCCTGTCTTTTCAAGCTGGGCATGTTCTAAAATTGTTATCTTTTGTTTCTGAATATTCCAACTTGTGGGTATTCTCAGTTCAGTCAGAGAGAAAAGGAGAGATTTCTACCAGGCTGGGCCTGGGAAAGAGTTCGAAAGGAATGTAAATAATTCACTATCTCTCTTGTTGTTCACATTGTTTATAGATATGTTCTGCCACCGTGCGTCTTTCACAGCGCACCAGTGGTGTGAGATGTTTTTACTTTAAGACCAATGAAATTGGTGCACGATGTGCTCTACAAAATAAGTGATGTATTTGAAATAAATCAGTTCAGTTCTCTTCTCGCCTTCTGACTTGGAGTCTTTTTCATTCCTGTCCTGCCTCAATGGTGACACCAACTAAGGTAAGGTAGTCAATTCTAAAGTCTTTCAGTTGAAAAAGCTTATTTGTTTTTGCTGCTCAAGACACACTCAGATCCTGTCATCACTCTTGGTTCAACACAGCAGTTTCAAGGAAAGTACAGGTCTATATTATTCAGCTTTCTTCTTAGAGAGGGAAGAAAAAGGAGCTTTTTTTTTAAAGAGAAAATTTCCAATGCACTTTTGTTGTGGACGAAAATGACATGTCAGTGTTTTTTCTCTTTCCTCTCTATTATAAAGATTGACATGCTCATTTTCTTGCAAAAAAGGCATTAGTTTCAGTAAATTAATCTGTTTTTAAAAATGCACACTCATCACCATTCTGCTCTAGAAGCAGTGTGAACATTAAACTTTCATTACTTCTATTAGCAGAACACATATAATGCACTTCAGAAATACAATCAGCCACCAAGCCTGGCTGACAGTTATGCAGGTGATTGTAACCATTGTGAGTGTAAGAAGTGAATGTAGCTCTTGGTAATGGGTATCTTTGACAATGGAGGAATTTCTGCAGTGAAGGAGGAAAATTGTATGCAAGCTAAATAATTTTTGTTTTTACATAAGTCACCAAACATATTTGCAAGTGTATGTTACTTAGTAATCCAAACTAAACACACCAGAATGAGCTAGAATTTTTAATGAGACAATCTTTTAATAAGAATGTCAAAGATGAAAAGCAGCTTTTCATAGCTCTTCAGATTAACATATAATCCTTTGGGAAAAAAAAAAATATTCTGTGGATCTATTTTGAATGGAAACATTTCCCTTGTAACTAGGTTGTCCTGGTAAATGTGGACCGAAGCCAGTTTGCAAATAAACACAAGTTGGGTGACAGATTGGAAGAAGCAAAATGGGTTATGACGTTCCAGTTGCTGGTTATTTGAGGTGACAATATTATATGCCTTTCTACAATGCCCCTCCCCATAAATATTTCATAGACCTCTATATTAAAATCATTGTTTGTTACCATCTAATGTTTCTGTGTGGAATACATTTTAGTGCCTCCCTTCTATGAGAAGTAGAAATCTTTCTCTATCTGCTGGTCTAAATGCATTGCACACGTGTTATTGATTTCCCAGAAATGGCTCCATCAGGACAAGCTGGTTTTGGCTCCTAAATGATCCTGGCTGTGTTGTGTGTGTCTGGCTGGGCTGGCAGTAGTGACATAACATCATGGACAAAGTGCCTTTCCACACTGCGAAGGCCAAAAGAGGTTTGGACAGTCTATTTATTTGTTTGTTTGTCTCATACTATTTGTTTGTCTGACATCTGTGCACATCTACAGAACTGTCAAGATTCCTGGAGAACACAAGCCTATGTTTTTCCCATTTTTATTGTGGAATGTACTGCTGAGTGGACTGCCACAAGCTGCCTCCAAGACAAAGGAGCTCTGAGCAAACAACCCTACTGCATGCTATTGCTTTAATGGCGTGATTTAGCCATTCAGGATTTGTTAAGAGAGAAATTTAGGAGTTTAAACAGTAACTCAGTAAAATTCAGAAACAAGTTTTATCTTGCTGAAAGAGTTTTAACTTGTTGATTAACTTCAAATTTTCATTGCTTTATCTCTTTGTCTAGTAATTGTCTTTTACTTTGTAAATTCATGTGAAACAAACATATTTGGGTATTGAAAAAGGTCTTTGTGTGTATTTTTGTAGTTTATCTGCATGCCTGTATTTTTTGGCCTCTAATATCTGTTTGGTTCTTTTTATAGTGTTTATGTATTACTCTTTGCTAGTAGCATTTGAAGACTTTTCAGCATTAACTTTTAAATGGAATCACAGGTAATTTATCTTGGAATGTGTGCTGAGAAGTAATCAATTGTAGCATCACTTTATTGATAGTGTTTTGAAAGTCTTCCAGAAAAACTCTTTGCCTTGTTCTGTAGTTCATTCTGATGGGATTGATTTATGCTAAATATATGTCCTTGGGTTCCACAAGAGCTGCATTTCAGTGGCTGGCATCTTCCTATCCTTCATTGGCAGTAATAATAATAAAAAAAAGGATAATGTTGCTCAAGAAAATACTACAGCCATTAGCAGAATTTAATTATTCAGAGAAGTACAACGGAGCCATTAATAAGACACTGTAATGACGTTAAACACCACCCACAAAACAGGAACATTCTTATACTCCCGTGCAGATTTCACAGACTGAAGCCTTGTTTGTGGTAAGAAAGAAAAATATTGAACCTAAAATCTGCTTAATTACAAAGCAAAAGTGATTTCAAATTAAGACAAGGAATAAAATTTGTGAAAGAGGGTGGAATAGTAAAATACTGTGTTCTGCTATTATTTTATGTGTAATTTCATTAATCCCATGGCAGAAAAATTTCCAGAGGCAAGACAGACCTTTGTAAGCCTCAGGTTAAAGTTTCCCTCTTTAAACAGTGAATACCAATGAACTCTAGAAAAAATTAAAAAAAAGAAGAATTAAAATAATCAATATGACAAAGCAAATGTATGCAGAATAGCTGCAAATGGTTTATTGGAATAACAGTGCAATTGCATTTAAAAATCTAGAGACATCTCTGAGGAGACAAACCTGTCTCAGATGTAAAAAGATACAAAATTTTATGTTATTTTCAAGTATTTAATGAGACCTCTCAACTGAAACAGGTCTGCTAAATTATTTATTGAAAAATCTAATTAGTACATGTAGCTCTTAGAGCTTGGATTTAGTCTTTCTGAAGTGACCCATATATCTCTCAGAGATCAGGATATCAGAAGAATTCCAAAGATTGCAGAAATTGCTAAGATATATTAAAGAAGAAATTTCATCTTTCCATGTAATATCAACTGCAGAATTTTCCCCTGATCTACATTATGGGGGAAACAATAAATGTTGCATGTTAAGAGGCAAAAAAATAAATCTATTTTATCTTGTTCCGTGAATTCTCAGGCTTCTGAAATTCATGAAGGACAAAACACTTTCAAGAAACCAATACTAGGGATCACTGACTTCCTCCTCTATATATGTTTTAACATGAAGTAATGTTTTTCTAACTATAATTTGTTGACAGAAGTTTCTCACTTTCAGAAAGCATAAGTTCAAGCAGACAGATAGGACAATGGACAGCTTTTCCTGGTGTTGGACTTGGTCTCCTGGAAGGTACTGTGGTGTGTGCAATGCCAGTAAGAGGGAGACTCACCCCACTATTAGTCATGATGCCTGGAACCTTTTAGTATAGCTTGACAGAAGATTAAAGAAGGTGATTTTCTTCATGAAAACTGGACTTGTGCTGCCTTTCCTTACATCCTGGGGAAAAAATATGTGTATATGTGCTTGCAAGAAGGCAAGAAAGGGAGGAAATATTCTAAAAAGTAACAATTAGTTGGAAGAAAGATACTTGTCAGAAGTAAGTTCTGGGAAAGAATCTGAAAAAGCTAAAAAAGCTGAAATGGTCAAGCAGAGTTTTTTCTATAATCCAGTGAATGCATCATTTAAGACATTAATTGCCAGTGAGAAAATGAGACAATAGAAAGAGAACAATGGCTGATCAAGTTTAAATCACTGAGTCACATTCAAGCATCATAATCACAGGTAAGTTACAGGTTCAAGAAAATACTGAATTTCCAAGATATCTATAGAGGCAGTGATATTATTTACAAAATAGATTTTTGGGTTTTTACTCTTAGAAATGTGCCTATTTTAATGACAGATTCCCTTATTAGCAACCTGAACAGGCCTTTCCCCAGTTATAGGAAGTCCTTGTACCAGAACAGATTATAAAATTGCAAAGAAAGATTCAGCAGCTTAAAAATGTAGTTACATCTCTGAAAGACTATAAAACCAAGGGTTTTGAAAAATTAGCTCTGTTGGAGCTGTGAGGAGAGTGTGGGGACTCAGGTCCCTGTTATCCCTCAGGGAGATCTGGAGGCCTGGGAAACATGCTGAGAATGGGCTGCAGCATTTTGAAACTGGATAGCATCTGCAAGAGGTTACTTCAGAGAGGAGGTGGGCAGGATTTGGAGCAGGGAATGTGCCTGTGTCCCTTGTCTTCAGAGACTGCTAAAAACAGATCTCCTTAGGTGTTAGCATAACATACTTTATAAATCAGGGTGGGGTGCTCAATGCAGGATGATTGGAAGGGGAAAATATTTCTCAGTCTTTACCTTTTCTTGTGCTTGCATGCAGACTATCCAGCCTGTCCTACCACCAGTCAGGAGAGGAACAGAGAAAATGTCTGTGGTTCTGGAGTCCACTGCCATGCATGGCTGGACTGAGAAGGGAAGGGAGCACAGGCCACTGCTATATACAAACACAGAGAGAACAAGTAGGAAAGCTCCTGCAGCACTTAGAAGAAATACAGGTGTCCCAGAATACAGAAATGGACTTTTCAGGGACAAATATATATACTTTTAAAAGCCAGGTTGGAAAAGATTAACACGGTGAGGATGTGCCCTCAGCATGCTGCTGCCAATGGGCTGTGCTACAGAACACCATTTACTTTTGCTTCCCTGCTGTTAGCTATTGCAGGTGTACTGTTATGCCTGAATTTTCATATCCTGTCTTTAACATAATTTCTCTGATTTTATCTCATTATTTTTTTATATTAGTCCTAGGAAATGCATTAACTGCCCTGCTGGTTTAATATTTCCTCCATGCTACAGGAAGACAAATTTCAATATTTTGTGCAAAGATTAAAATATTCACTCAAAGTTCTTGCTCATATTTATTAAAGGTACACAGTATTTCTCTACCTGTACAGTGGTGACAGTTTTTCCTAGAAATACATCTTCCATGTGGGAGATCTTAACTTCTAGTACAATAAATGCACTGACAGCCACCATAAAGTATGAACAAGACAGATACCAAGTGAGGGAAAACTATAAGAGGCTAGGTATTGTTTTTAATTTATGGAGACAGACTGTGGTAATTCACAGCTTCTAAATCCCAGTAAAAGCTCATTATGCCCAGTTAGTTACAGTGTAGCTCACCTTCTATTTTCTTTAGAAATGCAGTAATCCAGATACTAAAGGATCCATTCTTCCATGTGCTAGGGAAATTTAAGCAAGAAAGTGAAAGGGCTGATGGTTATTAGCACTAGTGTTGACATTTAAGAATTCAAGAGTCTCTCTGAGGAGCTGAACCTGTGTCAATTGTGAAAGGAAAGGGGGTTGTGAATTAATTTCTTTCCTATAATGAAATTGCTGACATGAAATCTCCCAGTTGCTGAATTATTTAGAGGAGGAAAAGGTAGTAAGTAAAATCTGCTGTTGTCGTGGCTAAAATAATTGCTTCTGTATTTTCTACTTCCACATTTTTCTCTGGAGGCTTTTTATATCCACAAGTAACAGGTGGACTTTCACCACGTATAGGCTTTTAGCAATTTCTTTTATGAAGTAAGTCATACAGAAGGAAATAATTAAGATGGTCAACAGATTAAACCTTATGCAACCTTATGCCCAGTAGCAGCAGCCACTTAATCTTTTTGGGCATGTACATTTTATGTGAAGGAGACCTGTGTGGGTGTCTCAGACAAAGTTCTTCTCTTTTTGAACTCACATAGACCAAATGGGCCTTGCTATAGGACTTTCAAACAAAAAATAAAGTCCAAGTCTACACTAGAGCAAGCTGAAATGTCAGAGCAGAGTTCATGCTTTTAAATGTGTTTAGTTTTTTGAATGCCTCTTTTGTTTAGTCAGGTTTTGCCTAAGTGTAGGTTATGGGTGTAATTTCCTTGTGGTGATTTGGTTATAGCACAAACAGAGCCTCCTGAAGGCTTTTTCTCCAGGTTTGGAAAATTACTTCACTGCAGTCACACATGTTTAAGTTCAGCAGTTTTCCAGAATTTACACAGCTTTACCAGAACAATGGCAAAACACAATTATTGCAAGATCCCTTTTACACTTAACGTGACACTAAGGGGTAACAATTGCTTCTGCCCATATGTGTTTGCAAAAAAATATTGATTGTGCATTTGCCTTTTGTGTTCATGCATCAGTGTTTATTACTCACTCAATTTGCAATTTTCCTCCACTGTTATGTTAACAAATTTCTTCCGTGAGGTACTGCAGACAAATCTTTTTTTAATGTGGTTTTTCATCTCCTGGGCAACATTGAGCCTTTACACCCTCACACCTCAAACTCTCAAATTTTCATTTCAAGACCTAACTCCTCATCTGTCTGCTGACTTTTAATCTGTCTCTGTAAAGCCTTATTGCACATCTAACTCTTACAGTGTCATTTCTTTTCCCTAGTGGTTAACCAAAGCAGTAACCAAAGCATATGACTCCAGCTATTCAAAAGAGAACAGAACACTGTTACGGAAAATGGCAAAACATTGACGGCCAATCAGTTGTCATTTCTGATAAGTTATATATCATAGTTATAATTTTAAAAAGCAGTAAAAATTATTCCTATTATGCTTCTTATCACATATTCCTTTGGTGTGAAGATGGAGAAAAGAAAAGGCCCTGTGTAAGCACTGCCCAGTTATAGCTAAAACATTCCCATGTTATCAAGCACAGATCCCTCTGTTTCCAACACAAATCCAAAATGTAGCCTCATACTAGCTACTGTGGAGAAAATTAACTCTACCTCAGACAAAACCAGCACATAGGTATTCTCTTTCAGCCAAAGAAATAATGCTTCAAAGAAGCATTCTGAAGGGGAAGCTGCACTGAATAAAAGGTTTGCTGTGACATACGAGCTGATATGGAAAGCAAGATGGTCAGGGATTATGAAAAAGGCAGCATTCTCCTCAGTTAGCCTCGACTGCAAATAAACTGCAGAAATTTATGACCAAAAAAAAAATAAAATCTTTGGTTTAAAGGTTTGGTGATGATTCTGCAATAGACTTTCAGTAAGGGGTTAGGATAAAAAAGAAATTTTCTTTAGATGGAGATTTGTAAGTTCAGGAGATCTTAGAATGTGACTGGATGTGGTGAGCCAGACTGTTCTTTCCAGTCCTGTTTGGTTATGCAGCTGCTGTTTACCTTCTTATCAAATATTTCTTATTTGTCCTGTGGAATTAAAGACAGTTACCTGACTGCTTGTCATTAATTCTCATGTCTTAAATGAGGGACATTTATTAAGTCTGAGATGTCTTCAACACTTCAATGAATCTAAAAGGCTCTTGCAGGACTGAGACAACCAGGAGGCATTTCATTTCATGCTCAGGTATATTGAAAATGGTAATGTATGAAAAGTTTAAACTGCTACAGTCTTTCTTCCTGTTTTTTACTATTGTGAATATGAAAGAGACTATTTATGGGCTATTTCTTAACATCAGTGTACAGCCTCACATCACCATTTGGCTTTCTTACAATGTCTGAAGTGGTGAAGGTTGTTCAAGTAGACCAGTCAGTGACGTGTGATTTACCATCTCTTTTTCCTTGAAAGATATGCCAGGATAATATAGCATAACAGCTCCCTCATACCCTGTCTTAATCATTGCTTGATATTGCATGAAGTCATAGTAACAACAAGTCCAAATTCAATATCTGTTGGCTTCCTCATAGCATACTAAGTGGCTGATAATTTTTAGCTGTTAGAAGTTCTTCTACTTTCCTTTTTTCCCCATGAGCTAGAAGTTTTTCAAATTCTTTGTTCTAAGATATTTGTGGTTTGGGACATTGGCATTTCCAGCTTCACATTTGATCTGATGTGACTGACTATAATGTGGATCTGGCTTTGTGACTGAACTGGTGGCCTAAAATTAATTTTTAATGAGGGAAATGAAATATGCATTTGTAAAATGTGATTCTTCTAAGGCAAGAGCAGCTAAGATGAAACATGCCCTAAAACTACCTATATACCTCCTTCATACTGTCAATTACAAGAAGAACCTCTGGCAATGAGGTCAGAGGTAGAAATCTACAGTTTAGGTATCTAAATGAGGTCAGTCTAAACCACATATAACATGAATCTGTGAAGTTTAATATGTAGGTTGCCTTAATATCTGTTTATTCCATCAGAAACTTCCGACCCTGGATGTGGCTTCCATCTGTGTGTGCAGTCTCATTTCCAATAGCTTTTGGTTTTTTGCTTACCACCAAATGACTTCAGTCCTCAACTTATTCAAGGAATAGAATTTTCTTCTCATTCTATGACTTCTGTGAACACTTTTCATTTTGTCCTTTTCAGATTTTTAACTGCTTCCTTCTTAGAAGAACAAAGAAAGCTCCTACAGACTGAGAGCTAACAGCTGATATGCTGGAGGAAAGTGCAGTCTCTGCTCCCATTTGCTTAACTGTGGCTCATGACAGCTTCCAAGGGATCCCCTTTCCTCACCAGGAGGTTCTGGAGCACCACCCACTTATTAAAATATGTTGTTCTATTTGAGGCTGTGTCAGACATGATAGAACCTCTTTGTATCCTTGATTACCATTGAGCCATTAGGGAAATCCCTACCAAACTGAACAAAACAATGCAGAGCAGAAGTTATCATGCAATTTTTGGTTGATATTATTGCAAAGCCTGTTCAATGACAACTGTTGAAATTATTTGGAAAAGTTGTCTGTACAGTAAAATACATTGCAAACCATAGTCACAGTCATCCCTAGATGACACCCAAAGTGTTATATCAGGCAGGTTCCTCAAAATTACAGAAAACAAGATGCCAGCTTAATTTCTAATCTTGAAAGGAGGTCCCCTTGTTTCACTACTGCATCAGTCCAGTGCTACAATGCTGGTTTTTATCCTGCCAGAATGTTAGATGTAGTATTTTATTGTGTTTTATGTAGGAAGTACACCATCATTCTGGACTTGGTTAGTGTATAATATCAAAGTTGAATTTTTACAACAATTTAACAGGCTTTGTCAGATAGATCTAAACTAAAGAGCTGCTTAATTTCTGTCTTCTGGCATACTAACATCTCTAAAAGTAAACAGCATGTCTGTAGTTTACTGTTCATTAAAGCTTAAACTAAACAATAATCAGTCTGTGAAATTCAGGCATTTAAAGTCAGTTTTATAATTTTCTTCAGTTTATTTGTTTATACTGTAGCTCAGCAGTTAAAGCAGCTTCAGTCTGTGATAGAGATCATTACTGAATGTTATTCTCCGGTGTTTCATTGCCAGTCCTCTATAGAACACACACCAACTATGCTATAGCCTCTCTAAAGGAAACTCAGTTTTAAAGTTCTGTAAACATTTTTATTCTAATATAATACTTCTTCAATAATAACCTGTTATTAAATTATTAAATTGTTATTAAATTATTTTACTTATTATTTTTGATATATTGTCTTTTGAATTTACATTTCCAAGTCTTAGGTAGTTGTTTTTGGTGTTTTTTTTCTTTTTTTGTAGTTATTCTTAGTTTGAAAGGCTCTACTATTTTTAATCAAAATAAAGAAAAATGATGGACATTTCCCTAATTGGAGAAAATATTGTACCATAATTGAATAGACTCTTGCAATGCCTTGCCAGAACACTGATGCAGGGGTCATTTACATGAGTGATGCTTTCTTTCAAAGATGCTGAGAGAGTCATAGGCTGCATTAGATTCCAGGGAGAGTCTGTACCAGAGATTCCCTACTTGATTAGGAGAGATGCATTGTTCCATCTGGCAAAAAGAGGCAGTGATGTAAGTGGGAATAAAGGGCAAGAACTTTACTCTGTTGAAGAAAATAGACAAAAGGGTAAATATCTAGATACATCTGCCTTGTTGGTTCAACACAAAAGGGCAGGAGAACTGGAAACCTTCAAATGAGTTTCTATCGACCAAAGCAATAGCATAATCTCATTAAAAGGAGTGGCATGGGAAGATGCAAAGCTGCCCAGGGGCTTCTAACTGTTCTAGTACTATTTGTTCACCCTTTATTTAACATCACCATTAGAAAGCCTAATGGACTGTTTATATCAGACTACTAGACACATGGCAAGATCTTTAGTAATTGGAGTGTGATATATAGTAATGAGCTATTGTTTGCTTGGTGCTACCTACAATCAGGCCAGTGCTGAATATTTATTTACTGCACGTTCCAGATATAAAGGCAGAGGTGGTAGAGCTGCCAGAGAAAAATGCTAGGGTGAAAACAGGCTTTCCTGAGGCCCTGTAAGCTGAAACATTAGCTGCTTGTTTTATGTGGATTTTTTTACATAGCATGGTGAGTTATTTGATAATATCAGCTTGAGGCTATGCTTAGATCATGTTTCCTTAGAACACTGTCTGGAAGGCTGTGCCAGACTGTTGTGTCATTAAATATATATTACAAATGCTCCAACAAATTAGGTAATTAATTAAAATACATTTCTCTAGGAGAGGCCATTTGATATTACTATTCTTCTCATGGTAGATTGGGTTTGATGATGCTGTATTTATGATATTCTTTCTGAGCCATTAAAACCTATTACTGGCTTTGGAGAAAGCGTATTTGAAAGCAAAGGTTTTTGTCATGTTTCAAATACATTTGTGAAGTCAAAAACACATTTGCAATGTTAAATTTGCTTTAATTTCTTCTAGAAAATAAATATTGAATGTGTAGCACTGAAGATAAAGCAATAAAACACTTACACAGGAATTGAAAAACCCCAACAAAACAACCAAGAACACTCTTCCCACTCCACAGTCCTCATTTTTGTCAGACTAGCCTTTGTACCTCTCTAGAGTGTGAGTACATTGTAGGCTTAGCTGGCTTTTGTATTTGCTGTAGCAACATAATGCAAATAAACAAAGTGTGAAGGACATCTAGCCCCAACAGCTAGCCACAATTATAAACTCCCAAACAGCAGTCAATGTTCGTTTTCTAACTTTTATATTGAAATCAAGTAACAGTGCACACATGGCAGAAAAATTCCTGTAAGGAATCCAGAGCATGTTCTTGATGCCTATCTCTGTGCTGGGAGGGCTGTGGCGCTGTGTCTCTGCAGGAGGAGGTTGGGCAATTTCTTGTGCAGGGTGGGGAAGCACTTGTATTCCTTTGGGGAAAACCAAGGCTGGCTGCCAGCAGGGCTCCCTCATGAGAAAGAAGACCAAACCCTGAGGAGCAGCCCCTACTTTTTTGGCATTTCCTGTCTTTTGAGTAATGAAGAAAAATACTGTTGAATTTTGTACATGAAATCTTCAGTTTATTTTTAGTATGCCAAAGCAATACCTATGCAGAAAAATAGGCTGTCTTTGGATGCCAGGCTTCAGACCTACAACTTGGAGAGCCTGATTCTTCTTTCAGAGCAATTTGATCTCATTTCCTGCCATGAGATTTCAGCTGATAGATATGCAAGTCATAAATAATTAAAAGGTCACGTATGCCTAGAAATTCCTTAAGTGTAGCATCCATAGGGATTTTGCCTAGGAATAAAGGGCAGCAAAGCAATGAAAATTATTCTCTTGAAAGTGAAAAAATAGATTTTTTTTTCACAAATCAATGGACAGACAGGAACAATCAATACCCAATCTAAAGAAGAAAAATCAATACCACTCAAAACACATGGTTCCTCTTTCGCACAGGTTATCCTACTATAACATTTTTTCATCCCATGGCTTGGAAAATTCCAGTATGTTTGCATATGAATTCTCTTCCATCAACAATGTCCAATTCCCTCTCCCAGCTCTGTTGCTGTGGAAAAAGATAAGAGAAAACATACACTATTGCTTCCATTTCTACCACAATTTATAAAGAAGAACTGGTCAAGTATTATTATAGCAATCATACTCCATAATGATTATTCCATCCCTTCATAATAGTGTAGTATAAAGGTTCTGCTGTTTATTAATTCCTTTTAATTGAAATATTGACATAAAATACAAACTTCTTATCAATAATTTTTATAATATTATATCAAAGTTATAATAATTGTTAAATAGCTGAACAAAAATATCACTGATAAAGCAAATTTAGTGAAGGAACTTACAACAACAAATTACTGATCAATAGAATAGTATGAAAAGCAAGACAGTTAATAAAGATGACAGCTACTGCCCACTGTATCTAGGAAAAGAAGAAATTTGAAAATAGAAATCAAATTAACCTTATTATTTTCTCAGGGAGTTTGTGTAACTAGGAGCTTCAGAAAGAACTTACTCCCATTTGCCACACAGTCCAATGGCACTGAGCAAACAGAAATAAGTCTCCAGGTTTTATGAGCTTTCTTTGCTACAGTTCATCAACACAGTGAAAATTTTATTGTGGACCTAATTAACGTGAACTGAAGGTAATAGGAAGGCTTAAAAACAATTGCAATTGGGATATATTTTCCCTTCCATAAAGACATCAGTGTGTGCATTTTTGCCTAAAACATGCTTCACTTAAAAGCATTTATTGTTCTTGACAACTGAAGAGGGTGGACAATTTATTCCACAGCTCATTGCAACCACGATCATGAAAAATAAATTCAGATACAACCAGAGAGTGATAGAATCAGTCCATCCTAAGGTTAACGTAAAATCCAAATCAGTTCACTAAAAGTTTGCTCATAGTGCCATTTGTTTTTATCATCATGGTTGTCCTCCCCACAAAACATCTGATAAAGCACATATTGCATCAAGGTAAGGCAATTCTCAAACTTCTGGACAAACAGTTCTCAGACATATAGTTCTTGTCATGGCAAAGTGGGTGAGTTATTTATAAAATTATACATTTGTCATAAGGAATATCTGAGGGAGATTTAGAAATGAATTTCCAGTTGCTGAAATGAAACAAGGAACTGAAGAGGCTCATAAGTGTTTTCAAAAGAAGGCATTTATTAATAAAAAAATAATTTGACAAATAGGAAAAATTTTCATATCTTTGCAGCATATTTCTACAGAGCAGAAATACAGAAAAAATTTGAGAGGGTAAGGAAGTTCATGAGACTGTGGTACTAAAATGTAAGAAAGTTTAGAAAGATCTGCATTTGATTTATGTAAAAAAAATCCTCCAAAGTCCAAATATCTGTTAACCCACCCCTACTCTAAATATTCCTTATTATTTTTCCTATTTCCATTCGTCTTTTGCCATTTAATCATTCTGTATCTCAATTCATGATTCTAAAATGCAACTTCCTTCTTTCCTCTATCTCTATTCTATCTCATCTTCAAAGCTTTCAGTTCTCTAAGAGTCCAATTTTTACTATATGTTCAACGCTTTAAGATTTTGAGTATTTTTTTAGTGTGTGATAACTTTAAAGCTGATAGTTATATGTTTACCAGTGCAAGACAGCCTACCAACCTGTGTTACTGCACTGTCTTAATGACCAAGCATAGAATTATAGATCATGGAGTAGTTTGTGTTGGAAGGGACCATAAAGGTCATCTAGTTTCAACCCCCAGCCTTGGGCAGGGACACCTTCCGATAGACCATGTTGTCTCTAGAGCCCTATCCAGCCTGGCCTTGAACATTTCCAGGGATGGAGAGTCCAAAACTTACCCTGTCTACCTGTTCCAGTGCCTCAGCCTCACTAGTCTCTGAGTAAAGAATTCCTTCCCAATATCTCACCTAAACTCTTACTCTCAGCTTAAGACCATTGCCACTTGATCCTGTCACGTCCTGCATTTCTCTAGTGCAAGACTGACAATGGATAAAAATCCATCTGTGTTTCATAATTCACTACACAGAAAATTCTATGCTCTCCCTGTGTAGCAGTTTATCAGTTCCTTCTTGAAATTTTTGTTGAGCAGTACTCCAGTTATAATGTGATGAGATTTTCTGGAGGGTGAGATGATGGTCCGGATTCTTCCTCAGGCTTTGAGTTGCCTCTCAGAGAAGCTGAGAGTTCGTGTACCTTCATGTGCTGCTGCCAGAAGTCACAAGAAGCTTTGGAGATGGTTCTGGAGCAAATTGCAGGAGTGAGTTGTAGTTACATAGGACATCACAATAGCAAAGGGATAATGTGCACCTGGAGGCATGACTGATATTAATGACATACTCTGACCATAGTTAGAACCAATCCAAAGTCATGTTCCCATGTTATGTATCCATGCTGAAGATGTCCTCCTGCCACTTCTTTTGTATCACTTCCAAGGATTAGCATGGAGACATAACTTTTGGTGTCTTCTGTGTGCTGCTTCTTTATATGTCCTCCTCATTACCTGAATTACACTTCCTCAGCTACTATTCAGTAGCTAATGACAGATTGGAGAATTAACAGACTGTGACTGCAGTGTTCCCTTGGTGATGGCAATTAGTTGCCAACATTGTTCATGATTTACCTGCAATAAGGATAGCGTACTTTTGCCTTAGTGTTATCATTCCTGCCTCTGCTGTTCCAAGATATTGGCAATGGACTTTGTACACTCAGTTTTGATGTACCTGGAAAATATCCAGATAATACTCTTATGAAAAGGAAGATTCCAGAGACTCTTGATTACAAATTCTTACAAAGAGCTAAGTAAAAGGAAATTGAAGACCACATATGTCTGGTAATGAATATTTATAACAGAATTAGGCTTTAGTAGTGTATTCCCTCTAAAACATTTAAACTTATCATTAATAAAATGATCAAAAGGCAAAAGAATCTTTACATGACAAACCTTTTCATCTACTGTTGGTCAGGAGAATTAAGAAATGCAAAAAGACACTATTTAATGTCAGGGCTTCGTAAGAAGAAACTTAACAAGATGGTGTGGAAGAATTGAACAAAAGCACATGGATAATAAATATATTCATTTCTATGGTTGCCTAAAGTCAGATTAGTTTCTGAGCAAGGATCACAAGATTCAAGCCCAAAACTTGGGCTGGGAAATCACTAGAAGATAAAAAAAATAAAATACTTTTATCATGGTCATAAATTAGGACACAGATTTTTTTGTCTTACTTAAATTATTATTTGTTTTCAATTATATTTTGTTTACATTTACATGAGGGAGAAATTATTACTACAACTCTAATAAAAAATATATATGTATTATGAGACAAAAATATGTGAGTCATACTGATGCTTCAAAGCATCACAGATCCTAGAATTTAGGTGAAACACAGGCTAGTTTAAGTTTGCATTGCATAGATCAAGAGTGGTAGCAAATGCAGAATTCTCTAAGAAATAGAATTGTGCAAAATAGCGGGTTTCTTTTTGGTTTATTCTATGCCTGAAAAGCCTGAGTTCTAAATGCAGTAATTTTATGATTCTAATTGGATGGGATAAGTTGTAGCCTGATGCTGATGACATTTGCATCCAGGGCAGATAGGCAATGATGTCACATCTGCAATAAGTAGAACAGAACAGATTTTGTACCAAAGATTGATGTGATTTATTGCTTTCATGATGCTGACAACCTTGGACTGGATGGCAGCTAAAGTGCACATTCAAACGTGACTCCTCAACGTGGAATTCTCTAGATTCAAGCAC
Source organism: Vidua chalybeata (assembly GCF_026979565.1). Lineage (NCBI taxonomy): Eukaryota > Metazoa > Chordata > Aves > Passeriformes > Viduidae > Vidua > Vidua chalybeata. Next base: position 123,968,499 of record NC_071530.1, on the reverse strand, counting down.
ACATGGGTGGGAAAAGGACAATTTTCTGAATTTATCTTGACCTGGGAGCAGACTTTTGGGTGAATAGTTCAATTTCTGTTATTCTTCCCTTTTTCTTCAGATATAGTTGCTCAAGTTTTTCAGTATCCCAAGGGTTGCTGACTGTGGGGTAAGTGAGAAACAAACTGTTTAGAAAGGTTCAAATTTAGTTGCTCAGGTTCATAGATAATATGCTTACTAATGGTGTGAATTATTCTATTGTTTATTCTAGAATAGGTTCCTTACACAGACTGAATATGCCTGTTTCTGCCGCTGGCATCCAGCACATAAACTGCTCCTTCTTCTGATCCCAAATGTATTTGTGCACATGAATTCCTCAAAAAAACATGTTAATGTGAGAATTATACATGAAGTTTTTGTCTCCTATTTGAGCAGTATCCTCTAGCTGGGAGTAAAGTGAGTCTAATAAACCATTCTGCAAAATGTGGTGGTGTGCAGCTGTGACTAGCACAGCACAGCAGACATGTTTACATAATTATAGGGAGTTTTCCTTCTTGCTTAAGAAGATTTGAAATTTCTAGTTGCTCGAACACTGTCAGATCTGCAGCATGGATTGGCTGACTTCATTGGCCAAAATGTTAGAGCATAGCAAGCATAAAACCAAATCTTCTCTGCGAAAAAAGATGAAGACATGTCATTACACCTGGTGTCTTGATGATGTTCTACAGAAAGCACCAGCCACACCATGATGTGATTGCAACTACTGATTCAGACACAAGAAAAAAGAGAAGGAGCAGCACAGCTCATCTGACAAAGAATCTGAATGGTATTGACTAATTAATACCAGTGCACATGTTGCCTGCCACGAGCATGTTATTAGGGTGTTTGACAGTGACATTTGCTGAAATTTGATAGACTAGACTGCAGGAGCAGGTGCAAAAAAGATCTTGGTGAAAGGATGGGCATTCCAAGGAGATTGATTGATTAGTTGATTAAATATGTAATAAGCTGTGCTATTCCTGCTAATAAAAAACCAGAAAGTTAAACCGGGGAGGTGGAGGGAAGGCATAAAAAACAATGTCTTGAAACGTTCTGCAACAAATTACAGGAGTTAAAAGAAGCAAAAAGTTGCACACAAATTGGTCCAAGCTAAATGAAAAAGTACATTTTTCTGTAAGTTCTGTGAAAAAGAAAAATTGGAATTTTTATATATAATTTATTTGCATCTAACAGAAGATGCCAACAAGTTAGTTTTAAATGCTTTGTTTACTCAATATATTATTCATTCTGGGTTTATGTTATGTGCTGGTGGTATTTTAATTTTATTGTAATGTGCTTGTAACATCACTGGAGTTCCCAGGGTTCACATAAAGAAGAGAAAAATTGGCTTTTCCTTTTCTTCAGTATTTGGTTACTCCCACCTCTGTGCTAAACTAGATCAAAAGAAGACAGTTGTCGTAACATCTTTAATGAGATTTATAGTCATTGGAGCATATGGTTTTCTTCTGGATAAACCTTCTTCCTTACTCAGCCATTTCACTTATCAACCTTTAACAGCTTTTCCCAATCTTCTGAAATGAGAGTCTGCTTCATGTTAAAAAAAGCCTGTGCACTTTAATATTCAATGCAAATTTTCAAATATAGATCTAAAATGCAGTTTAAACTGCATTTTAAAGAAAAATATCACACTTCTATATTAAGGAAGGATCTGTGTTGAATTTTATTTGGGGATTTGAAATGAATATAGATAATTTCTTTTTAAGTACAGCATAATATTGCTGAACTGTGACCTTTTAAGTGTTTGCTATTCTACTTTTACCAAGCTCTTTGGATCTGTTTACTCCTTAGAAAGTTTTGAATTTCCTACTAGGCTTCTTGTTCTTAGTTCCTTGAATGGGAAGAAGGGGAGCAGAGAGAAGGGATGGTATCTTCATTATAAACCTTCATTCTGACAGTCCTTGTAAATCATTAAGATGACAATATTTAAATTACACAGATATTTAAATTTCACAATTTGTGAAAAATTATAGGAGTTCCATAATTTCTCAATAAATATGATTAACATTTGGCACAGAAAGTAATTAAAAGCTTCGTGCATTAAGTAAGTTTATTGGATGAGAGATGCAGAAGGGAAGATGGCATCTTTATGAAAGTATCACCAAATTATCAGCACAAAAATCAAAATGACACAATTTTTGTGGTTAACCTACATTTTGCTTTCAATTGCAGCACACATGCAGGAAGCTTATGTTGAGTAAGGAAGAACACAGGAAAAGCCAGAAACTGGGATCATCCCTTAAGACAGTTTCAGTGAGCAATAGAGATAATACTTACTCATGGGGACAAGTGAAATTGGGCACATGGGAAGGGTGACAGCAGTGACCCTTTGAGATGTTTCTTCCTGCGCTGGATTCAAGAGCCTCATGAATTTGATTCCAGCACACTGGCATCAAGGGGGCAAAAAAAGCTGTTTCATAAAAGTAGATCCCTTTTTTCCCATTATCATCAGAAAGTTTCTATCTTAGAGAACATAATTTCATGTACTTCAGAAGATAATCAAAACAATTCCATGGAACAAAGTTCTGGAAAACATCTCATCTATCATTTTGGAATGTGACAATAAATTCTGAGGAAGAGTATCTGAGTGGTGCTCTATTTCCCAGTGGTGAAGGTCTTAAATATTAATGGCTACACTGCACTTTGTGATTGATATTTAACAACAGAGGACATGTTCTTGGAACTGTAAGTTAGTCATCTGAGCTTTTGGTTATTGTGAGTCATATTTTCAATGGTAAGTTATTTCTTTGAGGAATATGAATGCTATCAAGCTTTTGTTTTTCCTCAGCACTGTCTCAGGTATCCTGGACATCTATTAGAGTTTCATTTTATTCAGAAAAGGGTAAACTAGTATCTTACCAGGGTATCTTTCAAAGTCTAGACAGAAATCTCAATAATCATTGCTGTTGTTTTTTCTTTCCTCGCCAAGCACTATCCTTTTTAAGAGAACAGTTATAATGTCACAAGTCTGCTGATTTAATTTGAGATCAGACAGTTAGCTTGTCATCTAAGTGTTGTAAAATTGCCAACCAAGATGGAAAAAAATGTTCCTTAATTTGACAGGAAATAATCTTGTAGTAAATCAGCTTTATATTTGGGTTTTGGGGAAGACTGCATAGTAATCTGTCAAATCTTTGCAGTTAACTATTTTTTACCATACTATGAAATTTGGACCTTGATTCAATTTCTGCTACAGAGTTGCACAAACTTTTAAGGATGTTGCTTGGCATCCTGCTAAATTTGTGGTGAATTGAAATTAATACTGTGAATGCCCTGTGCACCACAAAGCAGCAATATTTTTCCTAGTGGTTTTACATTCTAACTAATGTGGCAGGTATCTAGCACCCATAAGATTGGTTGGGTTTTGTTTTTTTTTCCTAGTATAGGACGTAATGAAAAATGTGACAAGGGTGACTTCAGGTCTCACTTGGATATTATTTTTTGTTAACTTGCCTATGGAAGCACAGTAGGGTCTGTTGCAGAGGTCATATGCTCTTACCAAAGCACATTTAATGGGACAGGAAAACTGTTTCAAAATGAACATGCATGACAAACTTGAATATACAGAAATTTTAAGGAGTGAAAAAAATCAATCCTACATCTATATAATGTCTTCCTGCTTTTGTTGGCATCTTATCCTTTCAAAGCAATGGAAAATGTCTTGAGCTCTGCTTCTGTTCATCATTTATTTTTCCACTTTCCTCATTTGATACCCTTTCCATTCCTTTTTCTTCTACCTGTGGATCTGTTTCAGAGCTTCTTACCCAAGTGGCCAAAGTGGAGGTCTGCTGCCTCACAGGCTGGGGTAGAGGCAGGAATAGGCTCCCTGCTGAAGGAAGGAGAGGTTTCCCCACCTTTTTCTTTCCCTCCCTATGCTTTTCACAGCCTTAGAGCTTATATTTACCTGAAAACATGTCTTCAGTCTGGTCTGCATGCCCATTTTTGCAGCTGAGAGAACTGCCAAGTTTTTGTTGTCAGAGAACTCCTGCTGAGCAGCAACCCTCCCCAGGGATCACTACTGACCAGACAGCTTTCCTCCCTGTAGGGAGATGAGATTAGCTCAGTGGGTTAGAGCTTGTGCTAATAGCACTCAAGGTTTGTGGATTCAGTGCTTAACACTGGACTTGAGGGTCCTTACAGGTCTCTTGCAACTCAGAATATGTTGTGAATGCACTTTTCAGTACCTGATTTCAATGTTCTGTCAAAAAGCCTTTTGAGGTAATTTTGCTTCCTATGAAAAAGATATTCTAAATTACTATTTCCTCCCAAATAACTTCACTTTCCACACTGCAAATTTCACAGCAAAGCCTGTATTTACCAAGAGCTTCCATCTGCCCTATTCTCAGGCTTCAAGCATTAAATCCCACCATTCATCCAGTCTTCACAAAAGCCAGGACTCCACTCCTCCCCTCCTGCCCTGCATGTATTCTCTAGGTGCCTGGCTGCCTGCCTTCCCTGCCTTCCCTGGCACATCCTCCCCAAATGTTTGGTCCCTCCAGGTGTGGCTGGAAATAAATTTTCAGCAGCGGACCTGCCTCCTCTCAGTGCAGCCTGGGTGTGGTCTGATTCTGTTCCTCACTTACTGCATTCCTCAGGGAAATTTTGGTGCATTTATCATGCCTTAATAACACACCTGGTCTTCAGTGTGCAGAAATGAGCATTGTGCAACATCTGCAAGGGATTTTAAGATGGAATTGCTTTGAAAAACCTCTAATGGATAATTTCCTAGATGCTATAATGCACAGTGCTCCCATAGAAGGAGAAAAATCACCCTTTGAAATCCAGTTTTCTTAAAAAAATATTATTAAGGTGAGGTCTGACTGGTTTCCATGGCTACTATCTACTGTACATCAGTATTCGCTGTGACCAGCATTTTAAATGGTCCAGGGTGAGTCCTGAGTACACAGATTCACACCTGTGAAATATCATGTGTCACATTATAGAAGCAGTTTCAGCTACTGATTGTGACATTGATGTTTTCTGGCACAAAATATTGAATATTAAATCAAAATAATATTTTACTTGCAGTGCACTCAGCTGAACACCAAAGTTAGAAGAAAGATCCTGCCTTTCTTCTCAGAATAGATAATATACTGTTTTCTAAAGATACAGCTGACAACTATGATCTGTGCTCAGAAAAAGGTGCTGTAGTACAGTTTTCTTACAAAGTTAAAATACATATTCTCTCATGTGTTAATTAAAACGCAAACATTCTGATCATAGTGGTTGAATCAATCCCAGTGATTTTTTCCCCCAAAGTTCTGTGAAGAATAATATATTCTAAGGACTGCTGACAGTACCTAAATATTACAGATTTTGCCATAACACACCACTTCTCTTGGTGAGATGCTGATTTCTTTATTTCTTAAGAGTCCAAAATTTTAGAAGCCTTAAACTTTCTTTTTCTTTGGCTAATATTTTGAATTTAAAGTGAGGAAGGCAGTTTCTGAAATTTTGTAGTTGCCTGCTGAAGGACGAGTCCAGCAGGTTAAATGGACAACAGGCTGCCTTCTTCTCAACTAAATGCTGTCTGAATAGTTGGTGCACCTAATCAGTCCTGATACAATCCTCAGGATTAGTAAGAGGAATTCAAGTTAGTGTGTTGCATTAGTGGTTTTGCAGATGTTCACAATTGTGCCTCTTCACAATTAGAGAAAGGATATCTTTTCACCCCAGCCTTACTATCTGTCCAGTTTTGAGGACGACTCTCGTGAACCTCTGGTATTTTACTGTTCTCACCCAAGCAGAATGAAGAATCTTCTCAATGCTCACTGCTTATTCTAAGTATCTGATAATTATAAATCTACTGAAGCTTCATTATAACAGGACCAAGTATAATAAATTTACTAAAATTGATAATAAAATAGATGTCTAAGGCTACTGCTGGGGAGTTATTTGGTATTGGTTAAGCATTAATAAGAAAATTATTTAGATGAAATGCTGAACAGTAATGAACTATATTAGGCAAATCAGATGTTAATGTTAACAGCAGGCTTTTTTATATTAATATCTGCAATAACCTGCCTCATTTCTTTTTCAACCATGAAGATATTTCCCATCATGAAAACATCACATTTGTGTTGCTTTGACCTTTCTATGTCAATTAGTTTTCCCCCTTTTTCTCTTATTAAGTTGTATGTATGCTTCCAGTTTGTCAGAAAATGGAGGGCAATGTCATCTTAAATGGCTTTCAAAAGCTTTTACCAGTGATTGTGTGGACACACAGGGCATTCTTAGAAGATGCTAATCTTCAGCCTTGGATATCCCAATACTATAAATCTCCCTATGCACTCAGTCATGAGTTGAATAAAGAAATACATTTAAATAGTCCTCTTTTCTATTGTATACTAAATTCCTCACTCTTGAAGTTTATTAGTGATATGCAACACACAACTCATTCCATACACAAAAGAACAAGAATATGTTGAACCCATCCAGTGAGCAAATTATAAAATTAGTAATTATGTTAATGACATCCAATAGAAGGCAGCTCCAAATACTTAAAATCAGTTGTCTCTGAAAATGAGTAAAATGGAATAAAAGAAGAGTAGAGATTTAAAGCATAACCAACACCTTACTCCTGAGGGCCCCAAGCAGAGGATAAGGCTTGTGTGTCCTGTTCCTTCTACCCCTACACTGCTTGACTTGGACTTCTACCCGGCATTAGAGCTGCAAGAAGCTGCAGGGGCTGTATTACTTCTCTTTCTCTGTCTTGCTAATACATTGCAGATTTTGAGAGGAAAAGGGAGCAAAGAAGTGTTAGTTACGTGCTTAAGGGAAACCTCATATGAGAGGTGGTAGTGCTTGTCACCACCTTCTCCCATTACATGCATGAGGAAGAAGTCTTCTTGAATAAGAAACCCCATCTTCCTGAGAAAAAATTAACATAGCTAAACTCTTGGAGTGGAAATAAGATGAAGCTTTGATAAAAAATCACAGGGATCACTTGAGGGCTACAAGCTGTCAAATGTAACAACTGTGAGTGAACATGTTTGCCCAGAGCCTGTAAACCCTTGGTAGAAGCTTTAAGTCTTATTTACCATACGGTTCCAGGCAATTGCTATCCATCCAGGCCAGCATTTTTGACAGGCAGCCAGATAAGTTCACGCTTCCTCTCTGAGAGGCTTCGGAGCTGAATGCTAAGCAGTGAGTATCATCACACCAAGTGCATTTGACACCAACATCCCCCGTGAAACTGTGCAGTTTGGAGTAAGAATACAGTAGCAGACAGGGACGTGGAGAGCAGCTCAGCTAATTGCTGTGATCAAGAAACAATCTATTCACTTGCAGGGACAGCTACAAAGTCTGACACAGTAGAGGAGGTAGGAAACTGCCTTTATTTAACAGATACACTAACAGTGTTTGACTCTGGCAGGGTGGCAGGTATCTGTGACTGAAGTTTTTGTAGGAGCCAGACCTACGTTTGATCTAGACTTCTTTGCTACCATGGGTTTGTTTACATGCACAAGCAGCTGTGTGTCTTGCCAAACCTACTGTTATGTAAATGTCCACAGGCTACACTGTTACTATTTGCTTAATTGATTGTGTCTAGAAACAGAGTCCACAACTACTAAAATTAATCTTAATTAATTTTGGTGTTACATGTTTATCATATATGCGGTGGTGCCTAGATTACACATCAGAGACAAGCCTGCCATTTCTTGCTCCACTGTCTTAGAGAAAAACCCAGTATACTCCAAAGTTATGATGGACTTTTATATTTCTACAAGTAAATCATACTAAGATACATGTCAGATAACAGGCACATCCTGCTATAAAAATATATATTAAAAAATACATAAGAATTTACAACCACTTGAGAAAATGAACCACTTTTCTCACCTATACTCCCCCCAAGTTAAAAAAAGAAAAGTAAAATGGAAAAATTCTCAGCAATAAAAGAGACACATCCTATTGGTAGTCTTTAAAACTTGTACATGTTTCTCAGATACTTGTAACAGCTTTTTTTATAACATAAATAAGTCTCTATAGAAATTAAAACAAAAACAACAGTGTGTTGTTTAGCTGCCAGAAGGGATTAATGGGAATTCAGTATATTAATGGGATAATAAGTAATGTACATACATGAATGTGTATAATACAGGCATACATGTGTACACATAGATCTATATATAACAGCTATGCATAAGTCAGCAGGTTTCAGGGGAAGTAGAATTTTTCATATTTCTGTTATTAATTACGTGAGATAGCCCACAGAGAGCTGAAGACCTGGCAGCTAATAGCAGGGTCCCCCTTGAGTTTGCCAGACTTCAGGTTAGGATCCAAAGTATTGCACTGCTGCCCTTTTCCCTAAATGTTTTCTGAGCAGTGATTCAGGCAGGACATTTGACCAACACATTTCAAGAAGAAAGAGATAAAAAACTGTCAATGCCAGGCTAAGCAGAGGAAATCACTATTTTAGTAGTGTTATCAAGACAGAATGTAAGATTGTTAATGCATCCAACTAGGTTTTATCACATTTGATGACAATTATTTGCTTTCAATAGACTTAATGGCCTGAAGTATTATGCTATTATCATGTCAATGCTATATGAGGAAAGAGTGTTAGTTTGAGTACTAGCAGCACCTTAGTTAGTAGACGACTATGTCATATGCTGTAGAAAATTATGTAACATTGTTACTAATAAGGGAATAAGAAAAAAGAACTTTGGTGCTCTCTTAACAGCCATTTCCAAATTCATGGTCTGTTACATACTAACACTAAATATTAGAGTGAATGGGAGAAGATTAGCTTTGAAATGGGAAAGAATGAGAATTTATTTTAGATTAAGAAGAGAGGCTGTAGCAAGGCTGAAGGCAAGTCCTCTAGAACTTCTGACCTCTTTTAAAAAGCACAAGTTTGAATGCTTTTATTTTTTAAACAAAATTGGCTCTTTTGTTTATTAACTTTGTATTTCAATCAGAGGAATCTAGTTAACCATAGGATATGCAGCATAATTTAGGCTAAAGATACAGATTTGTGCTTATGAGCCAGATCCTATTGTGCACACCCACATGATGTCAACATCAAAGAACTTTTGTGTGCGCAGAAACAGAGCTTCTGGCTGCCTTGCAGGGAACCACTCCAACTTTTACAAACCTACCTTTCTGTATTAGTGCCTGGGGATTTCAGTGGGGGATGCTGTTGGTATGGGCTTCCTAATAGAAAGGACTGGATGCAGGGCCAGGTTTGGCGTTCCCAATGGTTAGAACAACAAAACAGCAGAAGCTGCATTTCCTATAATGAGACTAGAGTATGTGACCCACAGGGTGATGCTGACAGGGAGGGAGCTACTGTCCCCATAGCTCTTCTGATAAATTTGTTCCTGCTCACATAAGTAATTTGTCCTTATGCTACATTTCCTTCCCTCAGGTCACTGTGGTATCTGTTGTGCAGCTCGGTATCAGGCATCTGGTGTCTGATTACAGCAATTATTTCAATTTCTGAGGCTACTGCTAGACAGTTTCTGCCAGTGTTGAGTATGTATAGGAAGGATGCCAAGAGCTTAATCATCTCACATACGTTTAAATTACTAATTTTTATATAGATGTAAAATCAACAGGAGTTTATTTAGGTGTGTGGGTTTTGTTCACTTCTAATGGTGACTTTTAAAATTCAGATAGAGAATTTTCTATATTTAATCTGGAAAACTATCATCTTTTCACCTTCTTCCCACTATTGTCAGAGAAGTGGGTTGGAAAGCTTTCATACCATCTGATAACTCTTCCAATCTGTAAGGCTTCATGGCATCACCTTTCTCTAAATACATATTCCCTGGGAATCTGCTGGGACAGGACTCAGGTGCTCCATTTCCTTCAATTATATCATTTGATAGAGCATGTTTGCTCTCTGCCTGCAGCAGCTGAGGTGTCTGCAGGCCCACCTTCCCCCGAGACAGCTGACATGCTGAGGATGCTGCCTCCAGGCTGCACATGAGCCTGATGCGTAGGAGCACAGCTACATGTCCTCTAGTGCAGGTGCTTACCAGTGTGGTGGGGCTGCAGCACCACCTGAGCACACCCACTGTAGAACTTTCTTGAAGAGCTGGATGTTAAAAACCTCCCACTGTGTATGCTCAGAGATGAACATCAAATCAGCCAGCTCAGGAACTATAACCTGCTCTCCTCATTCCTCTTGGTATGGGACTGGGCATTTCCCACAGCGCCCCACTGGGCTAAGTTAACACTTTCTTTGTAACAGCATTCTCTGTATGTACACACAACATTTTTATACATATGCTTTATATTTTTTAACCTGTATAAAAATATTCAGAAAATCCTGGTCTACCTTTCAATCTGATTTTGATGATTTTCAGTTAAGCCTGTAGCATGATGCATTTTAAGCGTAAACTATCTTGAAATAATGAGAGAATTAAAATGAATGAGGAAAAGTATACTTCAATTATTTTTGTGGACATCTTAAATCTCCTGCGATTGCATTTAGTTCAGAGAAAATAAGCTCCCTGCCTCCAACGTCAAGTAATTTGCCATACTAGAGTGATGGAAATATTCCCAAAGGAAGCTGCTGCTCTGGAAAAAGAAAACAGCATTAGACATTTAAAGCTTCAATGGTTAAAACGTTTACTTCATAAATATTAAAGCCAAGCCAAAGCTTCTAACTCTTCCACTGCTGTAAAGGATGGTGTTCAATCACAGTGGAGCAGAGAGGGTGTCAGTGAAGATGCTGGAAAGGATCGATGTAGTTCCCTAGCAACAGGGCTACGTGTCTGGGGTTCCTGCATCCGCAGGGACCCTCCTGACCCACTAAATCAAGGCAGCAGTTTTGCCTCTGCTGCCATTGTGCTTTCTTGGAACAAACATTTGCACTGCTCTTATTTCTCAGATCAACCCAGAGATAAGAGAAACAAGTAGCAGTGGGGTGGGAGGAAGCTAATTACATTGCCCCTTTAAAAAGGCAGCCGTGCTGTCTGTCAAGATAATCCTTTAAAAAAGGTAGCTTTATGAGGGGAAAGGAACCTGAAATGCACTGATATAATTATTGCTTTCTAATGTCAAGTAATGGACCTGATGTTTTATTACAGAGCAATCTCAGTCCATAGCCATGGAGTGTAGCTTCTGAGCAGAGGCGATATTAACTGTGTTCACAGGGCTGCATAATTGCTATGGGAAAAGCAGACAACAAAAAGCATACATGGCTTCTTTGTTTTGTCATTCTTTTAACACTGTAGAGCTTTGTAAGTTAATTGTGGGTGGTAGCGTGAAAATAATTCAGTTTGCCATTATGGAAAAGCATTTTTAAGATTCTTCCATTCTACATGAGAAAACATTGACTCAGTATGCATGTGCTTTTTTTCTCCCTGTGCCACTCAGAGCTGATATGGCTCCAAACAAACCTCTTTTGGTTTCAAATTTGGTTGTCTAACCAAAAAATACAACAGGACAGGAGAAGCAGACAGATAAAAGTCAATTAAGATTAAATCTAAAGTTTTACTGAGACAACTTTTTGATCTGGCAGTTGCAGAACAAAATAGAAAACATTTTCTATCAGGATAAGTAGCACATTTTACTACAGTTATAGGAGCATGTGTTATGTATCAGCCTTGATGCTGCTGACAAATTTAATGTGATTTATTGAGAAATTTTAGTATAATTTTTCTTTAAATATAGTATTATGAGCATATGTCCTGTATAATTTCTCTCTCTCTCATTTTCTTTCTTCTCTTTAAAGAAACCCCCAAGTCTCCCAGTGTTGTGTAAGACATGTGGGTGGTCTGTCTGAGCCCTGCATGACCCAGCTGGGCCCACCAGAGACAGGTACTGGATCGCAAAAAGAGCCAATTTCAGCAGCAAGGCTTCTTGCCACTAAACCTGTATTTTGAAATACCATGGGCTCTTTGTAAGCTGAGATTCATTCTTGTCCTTGTCTTAGATTTTTATTTGTTACAAAATACACCGAAAATGCAAGAAGACACTGGAATCATTGACTGTTTCCTCTGAGTGGTTAAAGATCATCTTAAGCCAATTGGTTTTAGTGCCTTCACAGCGTAGTTGTAATTAAAACCATTCACATAACTTAAAGGTTTTAAGAATCCGGAGGAAAATGTACCATCTGCTCTAGATATAGCAAGAATTGACAATTGCCTACCTCTGAACAGATAACTAATAATTACATGGGTCTCTAGTTTCTCCTATATTGAAATAATTTCAGTGCAGTATTTTAAAAATAAATAGACTGAAGGTTTTAGAAGCATTGTTGATGCTTTTTTCTCTATTATATCTCAGCTAATTGACTTGTACAAATGTAACTCAGAGTCGAATTGAGTGCTCAGTTCCAAAGTAAGAAAAATCTTTCATTTTCTGAAGGATATGGCCATAGGCCATTAATTTCAAAAGGAAGTCTCAGGCCACCAACCCTGTCAAGAGAGTAAATGAGGGCAAACAGAAACTGAAATAAAGATGAAAATTCAATGCATCCTATATTTAATTTAAAAAATATTAGTACTATCATAGGCTGGACTAGTTGAACTACTTCCTCTTTAATTTTTTTTTAAACTAGAATCAATACCCAAACTCCATCCGAGTAGTTTAGGGTGCATGCACTTCACATTTATCACTTCACTGTGTTAGCAAGCCAGCCCTCCTATTCTGAGAGAGATGAAGGCCAAAGCAGTATTTCTCAATAACCTTCCTGTTTCCATGAAGCACTTCAGGACATGGCAGGGTTACATTATTGTGAATCCCTGGATGAACATCATTCCACAGCAATTCCTCTCTGCTATCTCAGGAGTAGGGTTTTACATTTTGGATTTTGCCTACAGGAAGATTTTTGACAGAGGACAAATATAGTCATACTAGCTGACTGCTGCTGATATAAAGAAAAGCTCTGGCCTGTCTCCATCCTGTGCAGAAAATTACTCCACAATGAGTCCTAACAATATCCTAAAAGTTTCTAGGTTTTTCCTTGGCCTGAGGAAAATTTTGGCTTTGGTCAACTCTATACCTTAGCAAAAGGACCTGCCAGAAGCAATGGATTTTATTAGAGCTCACCAGTTTTTCACCTATATAATCACCCCAAAGAAGTTCTGCCACCTAATATAGACAAAAGCAGGCTTTGGCAAAGTCACAGCCTGTTGTGAGGGGAAAATGTCTGTCCCTCCACCTTCTATCAGACTGGTGAGACAAGGGAAAGAAAAACAACCCTTTCCTCCACTGCAGTCCTGCCCCAGCCAGTCTTAGCTGGACAACTGTACTCAACTCTGGGTGAGGCTCCTTACCAAAGACTCTGCTCAACACACAAGCAGCAGCTATGATCCGAAATGGAAAGGAAGGCCATTTTTATATAACTTATTCTGAAAAAAAGAAATACCCTGGGATAGGGAAAGTCTCTTTTTGACAAGCAAATGTCATGACTGATCCACTGTGAAAGATGGAAAAACCTCCCATGCCTCCAAAAATATACAAGAGTAATTGAACAATTTAGGCTCACTGAGGTGTGGAGGGCACAGCTAAGAAGTTCTGGCACAATTCTTCAGGGCTTGACAGCTCCTTGGGAAGAGTCTATTTTTTAGTGAGCTGCTCATTAATCAGGATTCTCTGGAACACTTGGGATAGCCCCAGGACCTTAATCAATTGTCTTTTCTCAGTAGGAAACTAGAGAGCCTAGCAAAATGCAATGTTGGTGCTCACAAAAGGCCACCCCCTGGCACTGGGTTGTGTTTATGGGGTGTGAGACTCTTCCTGAGTGCTACATGCAGTCAATCTACAGATTTGTTTAAGGATAGCAAGCAGTCAATAGCAAAACCTTGGGCACATTCATGAGTAGTGGCAGCAGTTCTGGATGTAATTTACTAGGTCTCAAAGATTCTAATGATCTGGTAGTTCTAATGTTACCTTTTTCCCCCACCTTGGTGGCTGGTTGAGAGAAATACAGGCTATTCTTTCAATTGAAAAGTAATTTTTTTTTTTTTTGTCTTTGTGGCATTAATAAAAATCCATGCTCCTTAAACACCTAGTTACTTGTTTAGAAATGATGGGTAGAATAATGGAAATGTTAAATATTTGCTATGGTTCAAAAATATTTGGGATTGTTTGTTAAGTAGCACAGCCATGTGATATGTTAGTGCATTACACTGGGGTCAAATTGTTTAAATAGATGATGAGAATGATTTAACTCTGGGATATGAGTTGTGTTTCATCAAAGTATTTGTTGGCTTTTGCTGATTTGTCACCAAAGAGTTTATAAGATACTGTAAAGTCACTTTGTCCAAAACCATGTTGTAAATGTGGAACTCAGGTACTTCAAAATGTATTGCAGCTCAGGGGAATAAGGTGTCTGGAACACAATATTGAATAAATATGGGCAAAGAAATAAATTAAAATTTTTGGGCTATGAAAGAGAATATTGGGAAAAAATGCTTCACAGGTTTATCCAAGGTGACACCTTGATTGCATTTGATGATGCTGATGGGTCCTTTCCAATTCAGAATATTCCATGATTCTAGTGTCTTTAGAAGCAGTTGGGACTTTTGTTTTACGAGTCTAACATTTTTCACTATACACAGAATAGCAAACTGCTGGCAATGGTTTGCTTCAGAAAGGTGCTTTTTAGTAATAATAATAATAATAACAATAATAGTAACAACAGCAACTACTTTACTTTCTAAGTTTCTTTTGACCTAAGTGTATACTTTCTACAACACATTGCAATGGTCAGAAAGGGACCAGCAAGAGTGGCAAAGATAAAGTAGGCGCTGTAAGATCTCAGTTCAGTCTGAGTCATCAGTATCTTTCTCTCTATGTGTCAATGCTGCCATTCCAGGCTTCTCAGTCAGATTCATTCCACTTCTTGCATATATTTATTTATTATTATCATCATATGTGTTATATATACAGAGTTGTAGAACAGCAATTGTTTTCAGAGGTACTGCATAGAACAATGTTGAAGACTATAAAATTTAACTAATCAATATGGTAATAAGAGGCTTCTAGTGCAAATGACAGATGACCTGAATTTACAATGCAAGACACCAAAACACGATTAATATCCTGCTGATTTGCTATAATTCTACCATCAGCTAGAGGACCCAGTGCTGATAAGACAGAAAAAGAGTTAAAGAACATTGCTAATTTCACATGTGACCCAGTATTACCTTTTAAGTATTTGGCATTTCAAAGAAAGAAGTGTAAATGAAAACACAGATTGAGGCCAGTACTTTTCATGGTCACGTTATAAACAATCCTCCCCTTTCACTATCTATAAGAATGATTTCACACCTTTGCTCTGGAAGTGATAATTCAGACCTTTTGGCATTAGTCACTAATCAATAAATTATGTGGTTGGAATAATGTTGGAATCTTATGACTGTGGTCATTAAAATACAGGAAAAAATGTCCTTTCATTCTCTTTTTTTTTATGCTCTGAGTGCAGTTAATATTACTGTTTTTTCCGATGACTGTCATCCTAAATTCATCTGTACTCTTGAATTTATGGCTTAAGTCCAATTAAAATGTGTGGATTCCTGCAATATGAGACTTCAGTGGGGCTGGAAACAGTGTCAATGAGCAAAGAATCCTGAAACTTCTTATTTTAAGAAAACTTGATCTGTTATTAAAAAAAAATATATTTTTTTTTTCTCCTATTTTGCATTGCTGACATGCATTCCTCATACAGTTACATGGACTGACTTAGAGATCTCACATCACAAAACTTAAATAAATTTGTTATTTTAATTCCAGTGACTTCTAGAGGTGTGGTAATTTTAGGTATTTAGGTGAGGTGTGGTAATTTTAGGTATTGGACATTTTTCTTCTAAGAGACATATCCCTGCATTCTTAAAGACCTCCTACACAAGACCTTATACAGCTTAGTTACTCTTTGCCTCAGTACTCCTTGCTGCAGGGTTACATCACAGGCTAAAAGATGCAAAGGAGGGGGTTATTATTTTAATTATTATTGTCTCTGTTTTGCAAAGTGCTTCTTGGGTTTGCCCAAACCTCAAGGAAGTCTGTGGCAGAGTCAAACCTATGGATTAAGTAGATTAATTTTCATAATTTCTTTTATGGTTTTTGACCGAAAATTGAGTTGCCTCCAAAAAATAGGAGAGGGCAGATACACAAATGTGTAAAGTAATCTTCGCAAAATTTTTTTACTGGTGATGACAATGTGTAGATTTGTTTTCATATGTAACTTGCAGTGATGGAAGTCAATCACATGGACTTTTACAACAGTTTAAACTACAAAGTGAGAAAAAAAAGGGTGAGTCAGCTGTATAGAACTGAACTTTGACCTTCCTTGTGTCTATTTTTAAGTGACCTAAATCACAGTGAGTATTGATTTCTTTCTCATGGAATAGTTCAGTTAGGCTTTAGCAAAGTTCTCACAAAGATTTTTTCAGTAGGATAAATGAACACATTTTGTGCTTTGGTATTCATGAAAATTCCCTGGGAACTCAGAGTAGCAAAGTTTAGTATTTTACACCACTGTGAGTCTGAAAGGACATCTGCTCCTGCGCAGATGATATTAAAAACAGATACTAAATTATACTAAAAATGGAGAGAAAAACCCAACAAAACCCAGTAGAAATGTGGTTTCCCTATTGATTTTGCAATTTCAACTATTTATATTTCATGCTCTTCCCTTGTACAGGATACAATAATTAGATGTAAGCTTAGGAGTGTATTTCCACCCCCTACTATAGGTGTTAATTAAAAGGGAAACACTGTCACTGTTAATTTCACAAAATATCTTTATTTGAAAGGTATTATATTCTAAATTGCAAATAAATGCTATTTAGAACTACTCGGATACTCATCGCTTTTTTCTTCCTCATAATGAGGCTCACAGATATTTCCATCCCAGTTTTTGAGAGGAATGACTGTAGAAATAGGGATAACCAGATAGTTCAATCCCTTATTTTAAAAGTGCTACTAGGATTAATTGCCATCAGTGCAATGCCATCTGTCATTGTCCCACAGCAACATGTAAGCATCCAATTAGCCAATTCAGGATGCAGTTTAATTAATCAAATGCAACAGTTCAAATTTGACTCCTTATTTCTCTATTCACTTCAATAATCCTTTGTTTCATTTAATATGGTCTCATCTCAGCTCTCTTTTTTCTCCTCTTTGTATTACCTCACCTTCACCTGGCATGTTAGAGTTGCAATTAGAAAACAGTATTTTTCACAATTTATGCACTTTTCCTACCATTTATACAAAGACCTAATTTTGAAATATGGTAAGTAGTCTTTTTATCCAAAGTACAACCTAAGTGAAAAGATGAATTATGCTTTTGACCTTCACATTTGAAACATCAAAGTATTTTTGGTTATAGCTGCCTAGGCTTTATTCATGTGCAGATTAAAATGTCAACAAATTTCATTAAGCACAGCAACAACTTTCATTCATTATCTTTATTCCTCTAACAAAAGAATCTGGTAGTCTCTCTTTCCTATGTACATTTGTGATTTGGTGAAAGTCAAAAAGATTGTAGTAGGAGAAGTTTTTTTCATCAAATTTGATAAATAACTTTACTGATAAATTAGTTTTACTACTATAACACTGTGTGCCATGATGTGATGGAATATTTCCAAAGCACATATTACTCCTGGTGGTGATGGCAGAAAGGCTAAACTTTCTTGACTATTTGATCCTGCAGGAATGATTTTGTAGCTTCTCTTGCTCAAATGGTCAGCAGTAGATATTAATTCCATCTTATCATTTTATTCTGCTGCTGTCAAAATAATCACAGTGGAAAATAATTCTTTCTGAGGATGCTTTATAAGAAAAGAGATGGCATTTTTGTTCTGAAATGTTTGCATTGAGTGGACTGGTCCTAGATTATTCAAAGGTAATAAATGGTAATCACAATACTGAGGAAGACATCTGGCCCCCAAAGCAGGAATGTATTATTTTGGACATTATAGGGACAGTCTTACCTTTTAATTATTTTTTATATTGAACACTAGCCTGCTTTCTCATCATTTGTTTAAAGATAATTCCAGAAATACATTTAAAACAAATGGACAGGAAAAAGAGTGATTAAAACAACCTTTTGATACTTACAGCTGTCATTCATTACTAATTATCTATCATTCCTGAAAGTTATGCAGCCCTATTACCACCCAGAATAGAACAGGGTGTTGCTTGAATTGCATCCTGGAATTAGGGCAATTGAGACAAAAGTCTGTCTGCAATCCCTTTGACTCCTTCCTGATCTGTGCTAATTGCTGGGTCAGTATTCTGGGGGAAAAAAAGTAACAGTAAAACTCATATTAAAAATGATGCTGAAGTGGTTTCATACATAACCCTGAATGTTACCACTCTGATATCAGAGACTATAACCCCTAAATCTCATTTCCACCCTCTTTCACATACACATGTTCTTTGGTCCTTTCAGTAACAGTGTGTGAGTGGCAATAAAATTACAGGCTATTTTGTGCAGCAGAGTGCTTAAAATACCAGACCAGAGAGATGAATGTCTATAGGGAGAGCTGGCTTAAATTGTGGTCAATACTATGGATCAGTTTAGTAAAAAAAAAAAAAACCCAAATCTTTAAGAAATACAATTCATTATTAAGCAAGACTTAATTGCATTTCTGCTTCATCCCTGATGTCTCAGAGCATGTTTTTTTCCAGAAGAGAGAGTCATACCTTCTACATCTTGGCCATGCCACCCAGTTTTTGCATAAAATGATCCCTTAAGTTTCAGCCCTTGGCCCTCAGCTGTGTTACCTTTGGGCTGAAGCACACAGATCACATCTTCAATGATATGATATCATGATATCACATCTTCAAAGATTCCTTAGCCTATGAATGCAAATTCCTTATTTTTCCTGTGTTATTGAAAGACTTCTTCCAGTGAGTGCACATGAAATGTAGGAGCGGCAGGAGGGTGGCAGGATCAGGCCTTGAAAATGCTCTGCTATTTACCAACACAGGAAAAAATGAATTCATTCTGTACTTGGAGACACACAAACATGTAAGGGTTTGTACTGTTTTGCCTCTTCAGCATTTCTCACAATTTTAAAAATAGCTATAAGCTGTTGATGTATGCTAATATAGGCTGGTATTCACACTTTCATCACTGATCTTTCCCCTCTGCCCTCTTCTCCATTAAGAAGGGTCTGGGCTGGGCTTTCTCAGAAGATTCTGTATTCATTCCTCACTGCAAAAATGCAGTTCCACAGATATCTTATACTTCTCATAGGACTAACTATAGAAAATTTAAAAGTCTTGTTTTAAATGGGATAGGAAAGTTTCCAGAAAATATAAGCTACCCAAGCAATGCAAAGACTTTGATATACAAAGCAATGTGGTCATTGAGAGGAACATGCAGATGGGGCTGTGATCCAAAAATCACTCTTTAGGTTGCTGTCTGATCCTATAGCACCTGTCTTGCTGAGAGCTGTGGAGAAGTGGTTGTGCTTGTGAATATCTTTGCCACATTGATGAAGCATGTGGTCCGTCAGCGTGATGTTACGGATGTCAAATCACCATGGCTCCTCATGAACACCTACAGCCTCCGTAACCCACACAAGTCATCAGCATGGAGGACTCCTGGCAAGAACATACGTTTCATTTCTCCCAGGAGCTGTGAGGGATGTGAAAGATGAGATGTGGTGCCACCCCCCGACAACATTTACAAGCTGTCATCCCACCCAGTGCCTCTTGGAAACTCAGTCTGATGTACTTTAACCAGGGGAGTTTAGAGAATGGCCTTTGGTCGAGGTGCACCCTGGATACCCTACCCAGCCCCTTGGGATTTTCAGCTGTGAAGATCGAGCATCACAGGAAACACGAGGGGAAGACATTTGAGTGGCAGCATCAATAAACCAGGGGAGTTCTGGATTCACATTCCTCTTTGTGTTTGAGAAGGTCACATCACCACGATGCGAGGAGGACCGAGGGCAAGCCGAACAAACACAAGACCTCATGGTGCTTGCTCTCACAGAAAGACTAACAGCTCGCACAGCTCCCTTCAACAATCAATACTGTTCACATTATTCACCAGCTTGAGAAATGGGAGCTGTGCCTTGGCAGGCACAGAACCCCCTTGGCCAGTCCAGCATGGGCCTGGTGCTCTTCCTCCTGTGAAGAGAGGCAGGACACTCCACCACACTTCCCCAGGGATGAACTCTTGCACTGCACTACTGGCAGCACATAGCGGACAAACATGCACTTGTCTCTGCTAAGCAAAGTCACAAAAGAGAGACTTAAACCCAGCACTGTTGGATGTCTAGGAATTAGAAGTATGTGCAAAGTCTGTTAAAAATGAGATAAATATCTCATTTTCATCTCAGTGTCATGTGTTTGTCAGGGGATCCCTTTCCCATACAATATTTTGAAATATTCCTAATATTTTTCACTTCCAAGACCAAGACTGATCTGTGGTGGTTTGTTGTTTTACAATTGTTTTCTGTTAATGAATTTATAATGATTTGTTCCATGTACCCCATTCTGGTTTAGCCCTAAGTTGTTTACTTCAAAATTTCCCCTCCAAGTGCCTGCCAGTCCCTATGTCAGTGTCCCCAGTCCCTCCTTTGTACCCCCCTTGTCTCCTTATACGCCCATGTCAATCCCCAGTTCACTGCCCCCTACCCCTGCCTGTCAAGTTAGACACACCCTGGTTGTTCTGGAAAGTTCCCTGCCTGTTACCCCTTACACAGTTTCCCATTGGGTTGTTTAGCCTGCTCCCTCCCCTGTGCTGCCTTTATTGGATTACCCCCGTTATGTTCTTCTCCCCTAATGTCCCCTCACTGGATGGGAGTTGCTTCCACCCCCTCATACCCTCCCCTCTTTAAAATGTGATGCCCCCCTCTCATTCCTGCGCTTACTTGTCCCTGAACCTTTCTGGTGAGTAAAGAACCTTGGAATTCGTACAAGTGGTCCCTTCCTGTTTCTTCGCCTCAGTCCTTGGTTCTGCTTCGGAGCTGTGCTGCCCGCGCCACAGCCAGCCAGAGGGAGCAGCGACTCCCTGTGAGCGCTGCCACCCGGCAGGTCTCGGGAGAGATCTGGGGCAGCCGCTCCTGTTGTGCCCTCCGGCCATAGGGAGCTGCTAGCCGGGAGAGCTCCGTGCTGTGTTCGCAACCGGACAGCAACACTGATCCTACTTCGCTTCTGAGAGCTGATAAAAAATTGTAAAGCAACATTTTTGGGTGTGGAGTTATTTGACAGACATGAGAGAGAAATATAAAAATAATGTCTGTTTTTCTCAAACCATATAACTCCTCTGCCAAAATAAAATCAAAAGTGTTGGAAACGTGATTATTTTAACTCTATATTAATAAAAGTATAAATATTCCATAGGGAAATGACACAGAGATGCTGGTGATTCCGTTGTCTTTTACTAGTGGTAAAAAACAGAACATATCCAGCAAACGCAATGACAGTAAAAGCGGTGAAAACTCCCCCATAAATTTAATGAAAAGCCTTATGAAGAAGTAGATAACATTAAAGCATAGATGTAGTAGTTGGTCATAATTTTTTCTCCGTTATATGGCACTACAATTCACTGATCATGTAGAGATCAAGATAGGATTTTTTTATAATAAATCATAACAGTTACGAAAAATTTGCAAGAATATCTGCTATTGTGTATCTATGAAGAAGAAAGAAAACACTAAGTTGCTAACAGACATTAGCAGAAAACCAGGTTAATCTTTAACATATCAATGATTAAATAACAGAATTTTAATATTTCTTGTTTAACTATTTTTTGACACATCAATTTTTACATGAGGGTCAGTAAAGTACAGTGTTCAGTGTTTGCCACTACTTGCATGGCTCAGTTTATATGTCAGTTTTGTAATTTTTGCACTGAAGAACAGAGTTTATATATGTATATGTATGTACCTATTATTGTCAACACAAGGGTAAATCTGTCATAATGTTTGTTAAAACTGAATTCTGCTGCTCTGCTGATGGGCAGTAGTCTGCTTATTGATTATCATGACTGATTGAAGGACCAGGTTTGTTTGGATGATGTGTCTGCTGGAGAGACAACGTAAAGTCTGGTTTGGGTGCAGCCTCCTGAAGGTAATTTAATTTCTCCATGCAAAAAAAACAGTGCTTTTGGAAATCACCAAAGTTCAGAGGTGGTGGCTGGCTTTTTTTGGTTATCTAGTCTGTGATGGACATTTAGTAATTTCTACCATGAAAGGCAGAACTGAAAGCTTATCAGAAAACAAGCAGAAAAAACCTGTAACACTCAATGAACAGCACAAGACCTCATGGATGGGGCAAGCTCCTTTCACTAGCAAGCTGAATGTGAATTTGAAATGGAAATGCAGCTGGTGATCTGTGGCTGTGATCAATGCTTACTCCATAGTTCCTTAAATACTGCATCAACAGAGAGAGGTCAGGGTAAGGATACTGAGAGAGTTGGCATTGTTCAGCCTGAAGAAGAGACAGCTTCAGAGAGACCTTACAGCAGCCTTCCAGTACCAAAAGGAGCCTACAAGAAAGATAGAGAGGGATATTTTACAAGGTCTTACAGTTCCCACAGAACAAGGAGAAGTGGTATCAAGCTGAAAGATTTGGGTTTAGATTAGTCATTAGAAAGACATTTTTTACTTTGAGGGTGCTGAGGCATGGGAACAGGCTACTCAGAGAAGTTATGGACACCCCATCTTTGGAAGTGTTCATGGCCAGGTTGGAGGGAGCTTTGAGCAACCTGGTGTAGTGGAAGGTGTTCCTGTCAATAGTAGGGGGGTTGAAACGAAAAGATTTTTAAGGTTCCTTCCAACCCCAACAATTCAGTGATTCTGTATTCCATTATTCTATGATTCTGTACACTTATCCTTTTAGCCTGCAGATTTTCTACGTTTCTCTTGCCAGGAGAACTTAAAGGAACATATATTTCACTCATGTTTTCCACAGCCAGCTTTGGGGATTATGGATTCACCATGTCATAACAGCATTTGTTTTAGTTCATATCAGGAGGAGGCACATTTAATCTCAAGACTCTAAAATGAATTTATTGACTCGGTGCCACACAGACAACATCAGAACATCTTTTTACCTCTTTTTTTTTCTCTTCTGCCTGATGTGTCCACTGTGTACCCTTCAGCCTTACTTAGTTTTTTTTTTTTTTGTTCTTTCTCTGGCCTTCCTTTCTCTCTCTGCTTCCTTTTATCCTTGCATAACAGACACATGAGTGTGCCTCAGTTTTCTTTGCATTCAGAATCAGTTGCCCATGGTACAAAACACTAAAGTTGAAGAGCAGAGAAACGCAATTATGGCAGGACAATATCCTGCCTTGGAAAGGCTTCAGAACAAACTCTGATATGTAATGAATCAATATGCAGTTGCCATGGCAACCTTCAGGGATCACATTTGACCTTGCTACCATGGAATCCTTCCATTAAGAAGTAGGCAAACAAGAGTGTTTGCTGCATGAGCCTTCATACTCCAGATCAAACGTGAACACCAAGTTCTGAACCGCCTTGCAGCACCTGCGGTGTCATTAGTATAAGAAAAAAATAATGCATTAAATTGTTTTGATGTTTCTTTGAGGTCACAACTAGGGAAACAGATTGGAAATGTAAGCATCTTGGGATCAGATTCTGCCTGTATAGAATGAGTCGCAGAAAAAAAAACAATCAGAATATCACATTGTTTTTCTGTGAGTCTGTTTGTAGAATGCCTCTGTTCCTAAGAGATAGGAATTGGATCTTACCCATTTTGTGTTGCTAATAACTCCTCCCTTGACCAGAACCCTAACTCCACCCGTGTGATACCCTATAAAAACCCCACGACCCTGCCTTTGCTCTGTCTTTCCTCTCCATCCTGCCCCTCCTCCCCGGGGGTAATAAATGGATTCTCGAGCTTTCTGAAACGAAGATCTGTCTTGTTTATTCCCATGCCCTGTGCCGGCAGCTGCACCCTCCCTGGACTCGAGGAACCTTGTTGCAACACACTGCAACATCTGTTGTGTTTTATTATACTATCTTAACTCATGGCTTTGGGAGGAGGGATTAACAAATGTAGTGAACCTGCGCTGTGTCTAATCTTGCGCTGAAGGATCTCTTGTGTCTGTGAAACACGGAGTTGTAGTCAATGACTTTATTACTGCCTTGCAACACTTAAGAATACACTTTAAAATAAGCCAAAAGCAAAAAAAAAAAAAAAAAAAAAAAACAAAAAAAAAAAAAAAAAACTAAACAAGAGTTTGGGAGGAGTAACTGTGGTACTCCCATTGATCTTGGGGACTAAGCATTGCCTCCACTGATGCTTTGAGGCCAAAGGGGTGCATGTAAATGTAAGCTACTCAAATTATATCCTGCCTCTTGCCTTCTTGTTTTTGGTATTCACCACATGCTGGCAGTTCAGATCCTTGTTGTTTTAATAATATTTCTGTTGATATACAGCTTTTTATTATTTCCTGTTAATTTTTACAAGCTTTCCTTTTTGAATTATTGACACATTGCATATTACAGTTTCATTCTCTTACAACTGTGCAGTTTGAACACATAAAAAAATAAAAGCTTGTATTATGCCTAGGGACACTTTAAAACACCATCTAATAAAAATCTTCAATATGTAGTTCTTGCTCTTTGGGAAGGTTTATGTACAGCAGCTTTGTGTTCTGTTCCCCGGTGAGTCTTTGTATGGAACTATATCTGACCTCAATATCAAGCAGATCAAATTGTTTGGATTTCTTATTTCCTCCAATTTTAGTTGTTTTGGTATTGTTTTTTATTTTTTTCTGAAAGGATTATAAAACACAGAAAAATGGAATCACTGCCTCTCAGCTGAGGAGAAATGTTCATACTAAGAAATGTACTAGTTTACTGAAGTGTGTAAATGGATTTTCAAGTGACAGGAGGCAGGAGGTGATGGCAGCGTGTGTAAGTTAATACATGTACATCTTTCTCTGTGCTCACTTTTTCTAGGTTTGCCTTTTGATTTGCCTTAACATAATTAATTTTACATATTTTTGCTTTTGGAAAACTTTTCCTTATAATGTTGCTACTTTTCAGGATAAGAAAAATACAAATTATGGGAAAATATTTGATTTCTAATTAAATTTAGGTTTCTGAATTATTTTCACTTTTGCAAAAAGTGTTCCATTAGAAGTAGGGTGCTGGGTGCTAAATTGGCCTAAGGCAGTAAGATCTATAGGCTCTCTGTTATCATCTGCATCCTCTTTTTGAAAAGAGAAAATTTCATTTGAAAATAATTTTGTAAGAAAAATCTTCATGATATTTTTCAGTCCTTTTGAGTGCACTAATTTTATCAGATTTTCTACTTGTTTCAAACCAGTTGCATTTCTTTGGAGTCCCTTTATATTTGCTTAAT
This sequence comes from Vidua chalybeata, assembly GCF_026979565.1. Lineage (NCBI taxonomy): Eukaryota > Metazoa > Chordata > Aves > Passeriformes > Viduidae > Vidua > Vidua chalybeata. The sequence goes on along the minus strand of NC_071530.1, from coordinate 123,943,203 downwards.
GGTGTATTCTTAATAGTAGCCCATGTGTGATTTACTTTGTGTATCACTGGAAAAAATGAAACCCTAGGTGATTAATGGTACAGTAAAAACTGTTTAACAAATTAGAAAAAAAAAGTTGTAAAAATTGTACATCATTATAGAAACAAAATCTGACTATTTTTATGCAAGGGGTTTAGAGCTGTTTAAGTAAAGAAAAAAATTGAATTTTGTGCTTCTTTCACAGTTTTATTCTTCAGGCAGTTCATCTTAGATTTGACACTTTTCCACAGTTTTTACTGTTAAATAATGCCCCAATACTGTTTTATATTATATTGCAGTGTTTTATTTTGCAGTTCTCACCTTTTTTTTTAAATTAAGATAATGTATGTGTTATGGCTATAGTTATAGTGTTTGACCTTTTAAATAACTGTATTCTTTCTAAATATTAGTCCAGTTGGCAAGAAGTTAATGTCTTCAACCTGCGTTGTATGTCAGCCTTCTTTGCTCTGTGAGGAGCTAGCAAAGCTGGGACAGGATAGGGCCAGGGTGATAAGCTCCTGCAGGCATGAAGGATCCTAATGTTAGTACATCATTCTGATATCAGATAGGTTTGAATAAATCTTCCTAATTCAGTATTTTTAATGCACGCTAAGAAAGGTAGAAAAAAGATGTACAGAAGGCAGCATGAACTTGCACTGTTGCATAAAAATCTCTGACATGATCTCACATCTTTCTGTTAGTTCATAAGCACATAAAACTGCTTTTGTCAATATTCTGAGAGGCCTTTAAGATACCTCCTCTGCTCCATTCAGCAAGGCATGCTGCAAAAAAACTGATATTTACCAAAACTTTCTCATACTGCAGAAACTTGCCAAGAGGCTCCTGTAGCAAGGGCAGCTCTGACTAGAGAGAAGGACACATTCTTAATGATGGTGGTGGTTTTGGAGGGCCAAACAGAGGAACTCTTGGGGTCCCTTTCAGCTGAAACTGTTCTAGGTCATATGGTTTTTCTTACGTAAATAGAATAAGTCCCTTCTGTTTCTGTTTCATTGCTAAGAAGCTTCTTGGTACACTGCTTTGTGGTACAAAGCAGTACATCTGCTGCTTAAGCTTCCATTTGCTAAACCATTAATGCTTGGTTTTCATTCCTCTTTCTTTGATATAAGAATTGCCAAATCACCCCTCAGTATGGCAGCAGCTCTCGGGCCACAGAGAACAAGCACAGGCATTTTCCTGGGGATTTTCCCGGGGAAGACTGTGAGAAAAGCAGAGAAAAGAATAATCAAAACAATTCTTCAACTCGCTGCTGCTCCGTGTTTGCACCCATGTGGAGTGTGTTCTAGAGATTGTTTACCCAAGGTGATTGCTTGCTTGGATTCTGGTGATGGTTGTTTGGATTCATTGACCAATTGGATCCACAGCTGTGTTGGGACTCTCGGGAGAGTCACAGGTTTTCTAGTTAGTTAGTGATAGTTCTTCTTAGTATAATATAGTATAGGATAATAATAAAGCAATTGATCAGCCTTCTGCAATCACGGAGTCAATGCTAATTATTACCTAGCTGGGGGCCTGTGGCAATACCTCAGTACATGCTCCCTACCAGGCAAAACTGCTGGATTAGAAACATCTGCAAGGCTCCATTTATCACACTTTCAAACTCTGTGCTACTGAGAGGGGTTATTTAGCACCTTATGGGCCTATTCAGTTGTGATCGTTCATATCCTGCCTTTTCTTACTCCTTGCTTATAGGCTTTTATTCTCAAAAATACAATTAGGAGGTTAGTTGCCAACGGAGGTGTTGGGGCAGGCTAGAGAGTGAGGAAATATGATGGGAATGGGGAAAGGCTGATGTCAGTGAGACAGGGGAAGGAAGCATGAAGCACTTTAGGAAAAAGATGCAGAGGAGCATGGGCAAGACCCAGGTGGGAAATACACTAACCTATCAAAACAGTAAGAGCTGAAGATCAAGGTAACATCTGTCATAAGAATTGGATGGATCCTTGAAGCTTGTTTAGCTTGCAGAAGATGGAAGGGCCTAGCATGTGATGGTTAGGAAAAGGATTTAGCAAAGTTGGAAGCTAAAGAAGGCATATTCTTTCTAAGAATACAGAGGTCGTGCAGGCTGTCAGACTTGCAGACCTGAGTGACAAGGATGCCACACGCCATGGCCATGCCTCAGTTTTGCTTTCTGTCAGCCAATGAAAAGCCTGCTGCTTTTCCAGGGCCAGCGCAAGCAGGGGAGCACCATGGGTGGCTGAGTTGTACAGGGAGCAGTGGCTGGTAGGGATGGAAAAGAAGGCTGTCTTGGCCACTAGCAGTGATTACATTCTCCCATTTCCCTGTGGGGAACAGAACTTTCCAGGGCTTTGCTTTCTTCTCTCTCTGTATTGCTTCTTTTCTCTTCCCCATCCTGCTTCCTCCACTCTTCTCCTTCCCTTTACCACAGCAGAGTAGTCAATACCCCTCATATCTGGGTGGACAGTTTATGTTAGTTGCACAAATAAAAATTTAGAACTGATTCTCCCTTTGCTTCTCCAAGCTGGATTTTGTTCCTCCTGATAGTCTTAGCCACATTTGTTGACTGTCTTCTCTTAATTTCATTCATGTTAACTGGCAGAATGCAACTTCACTAAGCCTCACACAAGGATAAGAGAAATGTTTCAGACAATCAGCTAGGTTGACCAAAATAATTCATCTTTCAGACAAGTCTGAGCTAAATTTGATCACTTGTTTCACAAGAGCCCACTAACAAAAGATCTTTGCTGCAGAGCAATACTGAGAGCTGAAAAATGTTTGAAATAAACATTCAACTAACTTCATATAATCATAGAATGGTTTGGGTTGGAAGAGATCTTAAAGATCTGCCAATTCCAATCCTCCTGACATGGACAGGAGCCAGTTTTCTCAGGGCCCTGTTCAACCTGACCAGAAACGGCTCCAGGGATGGAGCCATCCATAGCTTCCCTGAGTACCCTGTTCCAATGTCTTGCCAGCTGCACAGTAAAGAATTTTTTCCTAATGTCTAATTTAAACCTACACTCCTTCAGCTTAAGGCCATTTCCCCTTGTCATATCACTACAAGCCCTTGTAAAAAGTCCTTCATCTTTCTTGTACACACCTTTAGGTACTGGAAGGTGCTATAAGGTCTCCCCAGAGCCTTCTCTTCTTCAGGCTGAAAAATGCCAGCTCTCTCAGCCTGTCTTCACAGGAGAGCTGCTCCACCACCTCTGCTCATATTTGTGGCCCCCATCTGGACTCAAATATGCCCATCTTTATAAATATCCCCATATCAGATGGGTCTTTGTGCCAGTTATGAGGAGCAGAGCCATATCTAGAAGCCATTCAGATCACAGATCACTGACCCTATACAATTTCTCCCCTACTACTGATGCCTTAGGTTTTGGCTTTTATATTTTTCAGATTTTGTACTGTTTTAGTGTGTAGTTCTGAGCTTCCTATTAGGGGATAGTAAACTCTCTTCACAGAGTAGGCAGACAAAACAATTCCTTCTCTAGCTGGGGGCCGAGGACAAATGATCCAAGTTTCAGGCCCAAGAGCATAAACAATGGTGGACTGAGGAGAGAAAAACAAGAAGGATGGGACTTCATAAACTGAAGCTGTAACTGGAGAATTAACTCCAATATGCAAATGGACCAGAACTTATAAAAGTGTGAGACTCTGTGATTGGTCGTCCATTTTGTGACCATTTTGGTTCATCTTGGGTGTAGCCCTGGCTGGGCTCTTGTACTGCCCAAGGTGGATCCATTGAGGCCTGATAATAAATACCTACTTTATTCTTTAACTCCATTCTAGGTCAGCCTTCACAAGGCATCATTACCATGACAGTGGTCACTTGGAAGAGTGGTCTCTACATTCCCACATTTCCAGCTGAGGCCAGATCTTCCCAGACTCCAATGTGGTGATGAGGATATTTCCAAGAAAAGCAAGAAGCCCTCTTCACTAGATTGTTTTCTGTTTGCACAAGTAATTTATATTGGGTTAAAGGGAGATGTTGCAAGCCCTATTTTAAAAGAATAAATCCTGACTTGGGAAAAATGTCAAACAACATCAGAACAAACTGACGAAACTCTGTTTGAAGAAAATGCAGTAATTTGCATTAGCCAACTGAAATCCAAAAAGGAACCAAAAAGATTCCCTATATGTTTCTCATTTATTTTTACTGCATTTGGAAGCTAATTGCAATTATTTTTATTAGACATAAAAAATCCAGACTTGCAAAGTTCATGGAGGAGAACAGGCCAAACAGTTAGATACAAAGTGCAGTGTTTCCTTGGGCTTCCTTTGGATCCCGGGTGTTAAAGGTCTCCTGTGCAGAGAAGGCTGAGGAAGCCATTTGCAGAGCACAGCAAGGTTTCTAATTCTTAGGTATGATCAATGCTACACATTCTGGAGTGCCATCTACTGGCTTTTCATTAACTATTTATACACTCAAACAGAAAGTGCTCTTGTAATCTCTGGTGTAATCAAATAAGACAGAATCCCAGTAGGATGGTTCCTATGTTTCAAAGTCTAATGCAAGGGACTGTATCTCAAGATGTGCTCTCTCTCCTAGTAGAGTAATAGAAAAACAAAAGAGAAAATCACTAACAATTTTAAATATAAGCCAAGAAATTGTGTATTTTTGTCATTCTCAAATGCAAGCATGTTGACAGGAAATAAAATGTATTCAGTAACTATTTGCCTACTGTCACCAGGAAAATGAAATTTTCTTTAAATCAAAGCTGTATGGTTTTGTTTTTTGAAACATAAACTTTTTAGACCAAGCACTCATTTTAAAATGAGAAAATAATTTATTACCAAAGAATATTAAATTTCATTTTGGTATTTTCAAAATTAAACAGGTAAGTTTTATTTAATTAGCATGAAACATAATGAAATATTCCAGAATCCCCAAGTCCAAGATTTTTTTTTCCTTTGGTAGATGAAAGGCATGTGATGTTCAACAGAGAATTTCCTGGCCCAGCTGTAGACTGTTGATTTTTTCTCTATTTAGATTTGGCTAAAAAAAAAAAAAAAGGCAATTTAGCACAACTTTGTGTGTTTAAGACAAGACTTGCACATTCTTTTTTGAACTGTACAGATAAAGTTCATTGTATCTAATAAGAGCTTGAATCTTTCCTACCTCATTAATGTTAGCATGATTCATCTAACAGGTGATAAAAATTGTAATTGGGAAATGTTTTTGACTCTAAGAGTACAATTTTTCACATTTGTGCTCTCAGCTTACCACCACTACTGAGAAGGAGAAGCTATATTTTATTAACTAGGCTTGACCTGTCAGGATAATGCTGATTTAGTTTGGAAAGTATTTTCAGACCAAAACTCCCAGCTAGATTTGAATCCACTCCATTGCATTATGCCACTAGACCTGTCACTTCAGAGGCCAGGGATGAGGTCTGAAAGGCTGGTGTTATAAATAGAAAAGGATTGTTAGAATAGTCTCTGGTCCAAGGCTGTAGTGAAAATGGGCATGTTGAACTGAAGTTGAAATGAACTCCTTCTAGCATTTCTAAACTGATGGAGTGGGTTAGTGAGAGAAAGGAATAGAAGGTCTATTATAACTCTTTTTCCCTCTGTTTTCCTGCTAACACTGTCTGACAATGAATCCCCATGATAGATAAAGTTTTCAGGTTCACAAGGGAATGGAAAGACCTGGTTTGTTACAGGGCAACAGGAGAAAATGAAGTGCACTAAAAAGTGTATCTCTGTTTCCTTATGATGTGGGGGTAGTAACTGATACCTTCAAAATAAATGAAGAAGTTGTAATATTACAAGCTTTTGAAATCAAAGTCATCCTCAATGCAGTCAATAGCAAGCCTCCATTATTTGTCCTACTAAGAAGTCTTTTTTTTTTTTTTTTTTTGCAAGTCTCTAGCTGGTAATATAAAGAGGGAATTAAAACAACAGAATCTGCCACACACTATTTTTCTCAAGGCTTATTTCCTCAAAGGAAAGGGCTTGCAATTTCATCTGTCTAGCCTATGTAAACAAGACCTGGTAACATGAAAACTGTCTTCCATCTCTTTGTTTTATGGAAGAAATTGCTTAATCCCAGGCTCTGGCAAAGCAAGAGAAAACTCTGCCCAGTCTTCCAAATCCCAATAGTCTGCCCAACCTATTGTTTTCTAGGATTCTTTGAAGTTGTCTAAATATGTAATTTCATTGGTCATTGTTAAATTTTATAATGATTCCTCTAAGCAATTTTTTTTTAATTTCAATAATTTCAGTCCATAGAATTTCCCATCATTAGAAACTGGATAAAACAAAAAACCCAAAACAACCCTAAATTGTTTAGTTTAGAATACTTATTTGAGTTCAAAATAATGTTTTAGTTACTCCTGTTCTCATCTACATCTGAAAAGTTCTGTCCCTGGGCAGCTCTGTTCTCTGTCATAGATTGTTATTTGTGTTTTCATGTAAACATTTTTAGATTTGTCTGTTTTATAGCTATTCCCATGATGATAATTTTTGGTTTCTCTCATTATAAACTGTCATGCATTTCAGCGCTCTGCCTGCTAAATTTTCTTGTTTGGTAGTCTCACACTGAAAACAGTTAAGCTGTTCTTCATGAGCAGCACTTTTCTACTATAGTTTTAAATATATATACCTGTTCAGTAAGTGCTTAATGATTTTTTGTCTTTCAGGTGCATTACAATCTTTTTTTTGTAATAAGTTGCATTTTGCTGTTTGAGGAAGACGCATTCTGTGGCAGTACACCAGGAAGGAAGCAGACATCTAGTTACTGACATTTCAAGCAGCACTCTTCAAAGGCAGAGGTGTTAGTTATCCTTTTAAGACAGTAGCTGACAGTTTTCATTACTCAGGGAGCTCTTCTTTCATCACAGTTATTGTTCTGTCCTTTAAACTGCTCAGTTATGTGTCCTACGACCTTGTGAGTTAGCAGCTGTTAGTATAAATGGGAAGAAGTCCCAAGCATTGACTCCCCCTTGAGAATCAGCCCTTGATATGTGACACCTCTGCTCACTGGCACATCGATTGCATAGCAATTAATCTTGAAGTCTGATTAAGCTGGTGAACACTGAAATTCAATACATTTGCCACCTTACCACACTAATTAGGAAAGATAATCCAGTGTGCCATACATCATGCTGGGTTATTCTCCTGATCAAACCTATGGTGAGTCTTGTAATCTCTCCTTTTTTATATTGACCTTCATAAGCACTTAATTGAGTCTCTGCAGTGGTAGTCATGGACTAAATTACAGTGTTCCTGGCCAAGGCCCAACCAAATTCTTTCCTACCAAGTGAGACTTGGTAATATAAACATCATTAAGAATCAATTCCAGAAGAAAGTATCATTCCTTCTGCAGTTCAAAAGTATCTTTATCCATAATGGTGCCAGTACTTCACCATTAAACAGCCCACAGGTCTCAGTGATTATTTGGATAGAAGACGTAATTTAATCAGACATATTCTTAACTTGCTTCATGTGACCTATGGAGATGTCAGCAAAGAACAAAAGCTTCAAAAATTCCCTAAAATGCCCAGTTAACCTCACAAATGTAAGATGACAGTGTTCATATTGGAGATTTTTGCAATTTTTTGACTTTTTATATTAAGCCATTAAGTAAAGAGGCTTGGGGGCAGATCTGTTTCAGTTTGTTGGTTGTATTTAGCAAGTGGATTATTTTCCTCCTGCTGAAATTAAGGACTTACGGACTATCAATCCTTCTGCATCTTGGAACATTAAACATTGCTGCTCACTTTCAGCTCTCTTTCTGTGTGTGACTCAAATGTTTTCTATGTGTGACTCAAATATAGACAATTTCCTGCGGCTCTTACCATGGCATAAGGTACCACCAGATTGCAGAGGGTGCCATAGGGTGGTCATCTCAAGGCAACTGTCCAGATGGAGGGAGACAGTGATTTGGAGAGGTGGCTGACGTCTTCATTGCTGAGCTAAACCTTCACCTGCCCTCAGCAGCGGATAAACTGCAACTGACTGTGGGAGTTGCAAAAGTAAAGCAAATACTTTACCCTTAAACCCAATAAACAAACATTTAGAGTAAATTTTCACTATTCCAATTACAGAATTTATAAACCACTTTCACCTAAATATGACACTATTCTCAGGAAAAGCAGTGAGAAGTGCTAGGGACATGTAAGCACAAGACTCCACTTTAACCTAAGATATATACATTCCTGCCTTGTGCCATCTTTCCCCAACAAACAGCAGAACTGGAACATCAAATATTAATAATGTTTAGAGAAATAAGTGCAATCAATCTATAGAGTATAAAAACTGTAACAATAAAAAGTGCTAATAATTTTAAATAATGGATAGCTTCAAATAAATCCAAATCTGTGCATAGGTTTTCTGTGAGAAAATATGCCTAAATTATCCATGTTAATTATTTATTATAAATTACATATCTGCCTTTAGATTGCTATGAAGAAGTATTACAGTATGGTCTGTGACCAACCTAAATGTTCAGTGACATTTTAGGTGCTGTTGGGGATCTTGTCTCCAGACACCAGTGTAGAAGCACAAGGTCCCTTGTAAGTACCATACCATCCCATCTGGATGTCTCAGACACCCTGGAGCTTGTTCACATCAAAGGACATCAGATGCCTCTGTTAAGACCTCTGAAAGAAATGTCAGGTATCACATTTGGGCCACAGTCATCTACCCTGCAGGAAATGAGTATGCCCAAATCTTCTGCCACATCTGCCATATGGATGTCCTGGAGAGCTGTACGGTGTCACAGGTGCATTCTAAGCTCCTCATCAACTCAGTGGAGCACAAGAAAGAATTTAGCTGACGAACCAGGCTCTTGGACTAAGATAAACCTTGCTCTGAGCTCCAGATATATTGTCTTAGATATATTGAATGTAGATTTTTCTAGTGTTCCCTTGTAACAAGTGCACACAGCATACAGGCAGAAGTAACAATGGGCAGACATTTGCTGTGAAATTTAGAAGTCATTCTAAGATACCCAAACTTTTATTTTGAGAACGTGATATTTTAGCATTATTTCAACTTGGTTATTATGCTGTCTCTATCACATTCTATAACCTGTCTGGCTGGTGTAATTTTTCTTCCTACAGATTCAAAAGCCCATTTCAAAGGCATTACTTTTCTAAAGATAAAGTCACAAAACAACTGTTAGAAGTGATTGTGAGGCTGGAGTAAGGGCTACTAAGTGAATTTTGATACTTGTGAAGTTTTAGCAAAACATACCTGGCTAGGACAGCTGATGAATTTCTCTTTAACTTTGCAAATGTGGTCATCACTGTTTGCTTTTAGAGTAAACTGCTGCTTTACAGTATCCAAAATCACCAAGACTTAGTGATGATGCAATTTCTTTTTCCAGTTTTGTAGCAAATTAGGCCAAGGCAGGGAGTATGAAGGTAGCTGTTATTTCACCAGTGATTTTCTTGCTGTGTTATTCTTTGATTACCCAAAATAATGGCTGTCTGATCATAGAAAATGCCACTTCTTTGTAATGTTGCTACAGTTACACCATTCAGAGCTCAAATAAGCAGGTTAGAAACTATACCTACGATGGTAAATCAAGGAAGCTGAAATCACCAGTTTGTACAAGTGGGGCAACAGAATTTTGATTGCAATGGCAAGCCAAGAATATTAATGAAAGACTTACTACATGTAGTTTATTTTGTATTGTTACAGGATGTTGGCTTCAATTTTCATTAGAATTTTTTTCTTCGGTGTTGAGAAGTTACCACTGATATTCATGCTCTGAAAATTAGGCTTCTTTAATGCTTCTAGAAATTCAGAGATGCTTGTTAAGTACTGTATTTAAGGGGAACTTTTTTTACAGCACTGAAAGGGTCACAAATATTGGAAGTTTAAGAATTTATCAGAAATCAACTTTTAACAAACTTCAGTAAATTTAAAGTTCGGTAAATCAGCCATATGCAGTTGACTTGATGTATACCTGGCCAAATACCCAGAGGTGCTTCAGAAAAAGAAGTAATCTTTTTCATTCTTTTTATCAAAGACAGCAGCTCTAAGATAGGAACACTATCTGAGTTGCTGTTATGAGTGACAGCAAAAGGATGTCAAATTGCTATTACAGCAGCCTACTCAACCCGAATGGAATTCCTCAAGATACAAAGTCTTTGGTGCATAATAAATTAAGCATATGAAAACACATTACCAAATATTATACTGCTCATATCTGGTATAATGTGCCTTGTAAAAATTACATGAATGCAACCATGGCAGAGTTTGGAACACACTCAGCAAACTGAAATAATGTAGCAAGAGTCGCAGTGCTTCTTAATTTGCTTCAGTACTGCACCATAGTACCGAGTTACCATTAGCTAATGGCAAAATCATTTTTGCAATAAAATGTTGAAACTTACTTTTTATTTTGAGTATTTAAGCAAGTCAATTTGTGTTGTATATCAAACTTTTTTTCCCCATTTTTTCCTGTTTTTTTAATCCCTGAAGTATTTATATTTCTGAAGTCTTGAAGACTTTTCTGGAGTCATGATAATGACTAAGTATTTTTAATTTGTGTAATTTAATTTAGCAATTAGAGCCCTATCATGTAGCAGCACAAAGTTACTGTTTTAATATCTCCCTAAAACTATCATAATTTCTATCACCTTATGTAGTTGCTTGCTGTTTAAATAATGGACTCTTTTTTCTCCTTTCAGTGGATAAATATTTTCTAATATCTGATTGAAACCTGACCTTGCACAACATGAGGCCATTTCCTCTCATCCTGTTGCTTGTTCTTTGGGAGAAGTAATCCCCACCTGGCTACAGCCTCTTTTCAGGCAGTTGTAGAGAATGATACAGTCCTCCTTGAGCCTCCTTTCTCCAGGGTGAACAACCCCAGCTCCCTCAGTAGCTCCTTGTAAGACTCATATCCAGACCCTTGACCAGTTTCGTTGTCCTTCTCTGGACAGGCTTCCGCACCTCAATGTCCCTCCTGTAGAGAGGGGCCCAAAACCGAACACAAGATTTGAGGTGCAGCCACACCAGTCCCAAGTACAGGCTTGTTTTTTTGACAAAGCTTCCCTTTTCAGAATGGTTAGTACCTCAGCAATCCAAATACTGGGATCCATACTGCTCCAAAGCACAGCAACTGAATTGCTGTAAAAAGCCCCCTTCCCTTTCCCGCTTGACGGTACCTTGCCAAAGCATCAGAAACATAAGTGGCCATTACAGAAAAGCCCACCCTGGTCTGTCTGTCACTCCCAGTACAGGTGCAGTAGGGTCTGAGATTCTTCTCCTTTCACTCAGTCGTATTAAGTACCAATCCATTGCCATAATCTTAGTTATTATACAGTGCATATTATTATTAACCACTGTGTTATTAATACAGCAGTTTCTTTAGTATGCAGTGATGAGTATCCTCTGAGAATGAGAGCTCTCATTATTTCTGTTTCAAGGTGAGACACAGGAGAGTGGACTTGCAGTGTCTGGCCTGTAACCAACAGCCTGTGAATGATGCAATAATGATTTATGAAGTCATGAATTTGTGGAGAAAGTGGGTTACATACCTAATTCATGATTTCTTACTGACTCCTGTCATTTGGGAACTAGAGAGTATCAAGTGAGATAATCAGATGGCAAACTCAAAACCAGTGGGGTTCTTCACAAAGTCCCCAAGCAAAATTTGGGCAGCACGGTAGGGGTTTTTGGTTGGCATAAAACTTACCTGCCCAAACCATGCATTAAAAAAAAACTATGGAATGGAAAATCTATCCTGGAGGACCCTGAACTTCATTGCTGGAGGCTACAAGACAACATCAGAAAAGATCTTTGCTGTTAGGCATCCACTTCTGACCAGACTGTGAATAAAACCTTTATTCACACCAAACCTTTGCTCTGACCCAGTTCATATCCCATGGCTATACTACACATCTAGCAAATCTGTGCCAGGGCTGTGAAAAAATCCTTAGCTGTCCAGAATTTGATAAGCTGAATATATATTCCTGACCTAAATGACAGAAGGTAGAATAAGAAAATTAAACTGTCAAAAAAGACCAATTTAAAAGGTGATGCTAACGTGGTGAATAAAGGTCAGTCTGTACTGTTGCATGAAGTTTTCTTCCTGCTCTACTCAGTGCTTCTTTGTACATACTAGGCACAAATCTTACCAGGTTCTGTGTTTCCTTGTCATAAAGGATGATAGCATGGTATATATTTGAAAGGTTTTTCCAGATTATCAAGAAAGAAAAAAGGCCTTTAAACCCCAAGGACAAAGTGATTAAAATGAAAATATTCAAATTAAATAAGTATGAATAAAACAGCGACAGGAACTGGGCCTTTAGAAGTGTTAGCTTTAAAAAAAAGAAAGCAATTTTAGAAGGTGTATCCATCTAGGTATTATGTCTCTATGGCATATATCCAAGATTGTTGTTGAAAAGTGTCTCTCACTCTTCCAGCGCATTAAGATAAAGTGCTACATCTTACATTTCATACTGGTATATAAAAGCATCAGAGAACCAAGAAGGTATTTTAAAATGACATGCATTGACTTGTATATTGATACTAAGATTTTTTTCTATACCGCCTGCAAGCAAAAATCACAGAACTATGGTGTTTCCATAGCAACTGCATTTTAATAAGGTGAAATTTCCAGTTTGATAGCGCTGAACATGTAATAATGTCAGTTTCCAATGTTGTAGAAGCTCAAATGTCAGGAAGGTTCAGCATAAAACACAGAGCTAAAATTGATTCTTTGCAACATCCATCTTTATTGCTATTATAATTTCAGGAAAAGCCAATAAAACATATTATTAAAACAGTAATCTTATTTTTCACACACTTCTCATATCATAAAGCATCAACATTTGAAATACTTCAATTTAAAGATTATACATATGTCTCCATAAGAAACATCTTGCTCTTACTGATAGCTCACTTTTTGCCTTTGAGCTTTTACTATACAATACTTCAGGAAAATAATTTCCTGGCAGTGGGTGTAAAAGCTCAAAAACTCATACACTGGCCACTGGTGTATCCTGTTGTTTATCAGTCAGAACATAAAAGCTCACTAGCAGTTTTTGCTGCAAAATCATCATTCCCTTAAGGTAAAAAAAAACTGAATTTAAGGGAGGTTTCTTTTTAAGAGCCCAGAAGAAATGACAAATCGGGATCTGGCTTTTAAAGAGATAGAAGATCTTTCAAAGGCTAGACAAATCTTTGTTCTTCATTTCAGCCCCTTTCTCCATGTCTGTCATCTAATACAAGCTTTTCTGAGGAGTTACAATGGTTTTAGGCTGGAGAGACTTGGTAAAATATTAATCTAAAGCAGAAATTTATCCCCATGACAGGAAACCTCTTCCTTGGGTTAAAGTGCAGTGTTTGCAATGTGAAGAGATATTACTCATCTTAGCGTGGCACTGTCTTCCAAAACAAGTGATGTTACAGTTACTTCAGGTTGCAGTATGAGGCTGCTCTCTGCAGCCCCTTCTTTCTAGTATAATAAAAATTACAATTAAAAATTAAAATGAAAGAGAAAATAAAACTAAAAAGAACTGTGCTCTTCAAGCACATCAAGAAGATGCTTCTTAATAGGAAAGTAGTAATGGAATCACTTATTTCCAGAAATTAAGGTTCTAGATAAAATAGGTGCTTACAATAAAATCAGAGTTGACAGAATAGGATTTTTTTTCTGAAATTTCTGTTTATGAGATCATTTTCCCCTCTGTTTCACCATGAATTATGTGGCTCCATCCATGTTAGTATGCAATAATGCCATTGCTTGAGTGGAGGACAACTGTCAAGGGAAGGGCAATGCACGTACTGTAGAGTCATCTAAAAAAGCATGGCCATAGCCAAATGCCCTGTTGGGATTGACTGGTTTTATTTCCCAAGCTGTGCTTGGGATTGTTGGGAACCACTGGTGGTTTGGGTGAAACCTGTGCCAGAAACCATTCCTTTGACTTCGCCAAGCAGACAGTGGATATCCTTCCCTGGCAGCACTTTTTTGATTCATACCTGTTTATTTTATTGTATCAGTGAAAACAGTGAGTGGCTGAATGTCTTTATCTATGGTTTTGTTGGTGATACATTCTACAGCCTGAAGAACGTAAAAATCTCCTTATTAGCTATAAAAGAACAAAATATATACTGATATCTTGTAGAGCACATTTAGTACCTACTGCATGCAATTTCTGTGTAGTATTATTGTGAATTTAACTCAGGTTTTATTGCATCACAATCTAACTCGGCCAGAGGTAAGAGTTTTTGAAAATTTCACCACTTGAAAGTTGATATAGTATAAAGCCTCTGTAAATTATTTTTTTATGTATTCATATGTCTTTTAATGACAGATAATTTCAGTCCTCTGTATTCAAATCTCTGATTTAAAAACTTAGGGCAAATGAAGGAATGTTTGTATTTTACATAGATAATACATTAATGTATGAAAGTTAAATTGCCTCAAAATATAGCCCACGTAACCCTACATAGAAATTTCATCTACTTTTTCATTAGTTGCATTTCCTTATTCTTACAGTGACTATTAGCCATATTACAATTAATCAAAAATTTATCTAAAGTGATGCATATGAGAAATTATATCAGTACAAAAGCATTAAAATATGCACGTTAAAGTATTAGCATAATAATGCTACACTACCTTGAATAATTAATTGAATAGATTTAAAATTAGATTGCTTTGCATGCAGAGGCTCAAATGTCATAAATTCAACAGGACTACAGATAGTTTAACTCACAGATTTGGACACAGATTTCACAGGAAGGCTGATTTCAGAGTGCCTTACCTTTGTGGCATGTCTGTGTTCTGCAGTGGGGTGGGAGTGGCTTAAGAGGAGATGTTGGACATCAGGCTGTAGTGAAGATGGAGTCTCCAGCAGAAGCTGTGGAATATATTTAACTAAGACATCTTGGCATCAGCTTTAAACCAGTCTCAACCTGCAATCTTCTTTCTAGCTGAGCTCTTTGTAAAAGATACACTGAGCTCAACACCATCTCTCCATGGTTGTGGTGTGACAGGAAGTGCCAGAGTGATGGAGCAGAAGACAGTGATCCTATATCCATGTTCAGGCACCAGTGCAGCTGAGAATTGTGCAGTGCCACTTAAGGAGACACAAACAGGCTTTAATGGACAGTTGGCCTTCTGAGATGGCTGGAAGCCCTGTCCTTCTCTTAATGTGCTGACGGCCTGTTGCCAACTTCTGAATTGTTTTCATTGTATGACCACAGGGAATTGCAGTGAGAATACCCACACTTTGGGATGGCTGAAAAAGAGATTCTACATGATAATAGCACTCTGACACTCTAGAAATGATCTTGATCATTGCTTTGGAGAGAAAAGTAATTTTTGTCTTATTTTTTAGAATCTATTAAACATAAGTGACATATGAGACTTAAGGCGTATCTCCCACTCTGAAAAAGATCTGTGGGGATAAACTTCATCATCTGGAGGTCCCCTGACAACACCCTTGAAAAAGCTGAGGGGTGGCGCAGCTCTTGACAGCTGTTCCTGTGCTCTGCATCCCACTCATACCACTCAGTATCGCTCTGCAACCTCCCAGCAGGAGCAATGGGACAGAGCAGTCTGTCTTTGTCCCTTGCTGTCACTATGTGCTTTAACACACTGGGGGTCCTGGCTGAAAAACAGAAATGCTTTTGTCCCTTTTTGCCCACAAAAATCATGAAAGGTGTTGTATTCATACAGGAAATTGTAACATCCTTAGCTGTGATTTAATCTACGTTAGTATGCTCTGATTGATGTCATACTTAACCAGTAAGGAAGTTTATGACATATGAATGGTAACAAGCAACATATAATTGATGTTTGAGTGGTAAATGTGACTGAACTTAAAATATATCAGCCTTCACTGGACTTAGAGAATGCAAAATGTAAGAGATGGTTCCTGCCTTACAAAACTAATAAACTAAGTACAAAAAGGTAAAACACCTGATGTGAGGATTAAATAACAAAGGCTAAAGGTGAGTTTATTACTGTGAGCAGCAGCAGCAATAGTCTTAGATTTGCAGGACATTTACCTTGCTAGAGAAAAAAGGCTGAAAATGTAATGCTGAGGATGAGAGTGAGGGATACATCTCCTAACCAGAGTCTTTCCTGACACTTGCAATTAGGTTACAAATATCCAGCATATGACCCCTTTATAATTCCTGTTTCCAGGAACTCCTGTTTGCAAACCATATTAAAGCTGCTAAAACAGCTAAACAGTCCATGCTATAATTTGAAAATACTTTAGTACTAAGCAGAAGATTTCATTTTAAATCACATGACAACATGGAAGTAATTAGAAGTGTTCATGTTCACTGGACCTACTACTAATTGTGGTATTTGCATAAAAAATGATATGCAATTTTCTTTTGCAGAATGTATTCACATGCTAAATTTCAAAACACCCAGCAATACAGGCACAGAGAAACTTTACTGTTCTGGTTATTTACTTACACACATAATTGACTTCTCCCAACATTAACTTCTGTGTAATCTGCACTGATTATCCTAAGAAATATATTTATTACAAGAACTTGAAAACAATGGCTTACTTTCTTTCATCTTACATGGAAAAGCTACTGTTGATTGGAAATATCTGTAGCACAGTTGAATATGTATTTGCTTCTAGCTACCGTACAGCAATTTTTCACCAGTCTGACCAGCAGCAGGAGTGCGTGGTGCTCTAATTAGCAGGGTTCCGTGGTATTTATTGCTCCCATTAGTGCAGCATGACAAACCAGGGCATGGCATTTAAATAGCTTGCCTAATGATAGGCAATATGTTTGCAGCAAAATCAGATAAGCATTGAGGAGTCAGAAACTCCTGGCTCTGGGTTTTATCCACTAGATTGCACTGCAATCAAATTTCCAGATGTCATTGAATTTCAGAGACTCACAGACAGACTCATAATGGATTTCTGACTTATAGATATTTAGATGGCTGGACAGGTATGCTGTGAGGTTCACTCAAAAACAAAGGAGCTTGGGGCTGTGCATCTTGGGGCATCTAACTTGCTTTACACATTAGGCTGTATTCTCCAAAGCTTCTTTGGAGAGCCAAAAAGTCGTGGTCCACATGTTCAATTAAAAAAAACAATGACAGTGTATGGGTATTATTATTATTTTCATAATGGAAAGTGATACCTTCCTCACAAATTTAAGTTCTATTTTAAATTTAAGTAATATTTTCATTTGTAAAGTAGTAAGATCACAATAAATGTTCATATCAATGCAGTATTCCTGGACATTTGTGGGCTGACATTTGTCATTATGATATTTCACATAACAACAGGCAATCTAGCAAGTACTGGGGAAAGGATCCTTACAATGAGAGGCATGGGATCACTGTTACCCAACAACAACAGGTCTCAATGGGTTTATTTTAATATGGATTCTTCTAGATGTGTGAGTGTGGGTTCCTACTCACCATGCCCTGAGCTGCTTGCTGCCCATGCCTGTATGGACAGGAGTGAGGTTGCAGCCAGCATCCATCATACATTTGCCTCTCCCCATATAGAATTTCAGTTGAGTGGCTGCTTGGTTAAAATCTGAAGGAGGATTATTTAGAGAGTTCAGTTTCAAGGGTGAGCTCAAACCCAAGCTAATATGGCAGTACAAATATATCAGCCAGAACATTTCATTTCAGCCCAAGGTTTTTGAAAGCCTGTTAGCCTCATGTTATTTTCAGAGAAAATGTCTAATGGAGACATGAGATAGAACTCAAAATATGCAAGACAGGCCAAAATGACTGGTGGAAATTCCAGTCTTTCATAATAGTGATCCACAGGTACTTTTAGCAGATGTTAGGGAGCAGAAGACATTCTGATTTTGTTTGAAATAAATAGAAACAATTTATTAAGGATTCTCTCAAGATGAGATGCATTTAAATACTTCTCCAAGTTACGTGTGCATCAAACACTTAATATTTTAAATACAAAAATCCAGCAAAAATTGCAAGCAATACATTTTAGTAAGATTGTGCAAGATTAGTAAGATTTAGCAAGATTGTGAACAGGTTCATAACAAATGGGACATAAAGTATCTAACAGACAGTTCAATTTATGGGCCTGTTGTAAGCCAAGCCTATATTTAAGTTTTATTGTGATAAATAGTGCTCCAGAGGATGATACATGTACACTTAGGTGGAGTTTAATTTGGGTGATTAACCGTGTTGAAGAATTATACTTCAAGAATTTTCTGCCTGTTGGTAAGTTTCATACATAGGCTATTGATCAAGCAAGAGGAATGATTTCTCAAACTATGCAGGTTTCTCCTCTTTGCTTGAAATATAAAATGGATAAAATATCAGCTGGAATGTCTGCACTGAGTTTAGTATTTAATGACTATTAAAGGTAATTTTTCTGACAACAAAATTCAGATTTTATTGAAAGGAAAATACTCTCTAAACATAAGAAACATCTTACTAACAGAGATAATGAGTAAATCACTGTAAATTTTCACTGGTGACTGGCCCCAGCAGGATGCAGCACCGTTCACCACCACTCTCTGGGCCCGGCCATCCAGCCAGTTCCTAACCCAGTGAAGAGTGCTCCTGTCCAAGCCGTGGGCTGCCAGCTTCTCCAGGAGTGTGCTGTGGGAGACAGTATCAAAGGCCTTGCTGAAGTCTAAACAGACAACATCCACAGCCTTTCCTGCATCCACCAGAGGGGTCACCTGGTCATAGAAGGAGACCAGGTTGTCAGATATGACCTACCCTTTGTAAACCCATGCTGACTGTGTCTGATAGCCTGGCCATCCTGTAAGTGCTGTGTGATAGCACTCAGTATGAACTGTTCCATTATCTTACCTGGTACTGAGGTCAGGCTAACTGGCCTGTAATTACCAGGATCCTCCTTCCTACCCTTTTTGTAAGCGGGTGTCACATTGGCCAGTTTCCAATCATCTGGAACCTTGCCAGTGAGCCACGACTCTTGATAAATGATGGAGAGTGGCTTTGCAAGCTCATCTGCCAGCTCCCTTATCACCCTGGGGTGGATCCCATCTGGTCCCATTGATCTATAAATATTCAAGTGTCCCAGCAGTTCTCTGACTGCCTCCTCTCGGATAACAAGAGGATCATTCTGCTCCCTGGCACCACCTACCAACCCCTGAGGACAGTTGTCTTGAGGACAAGCTGTCTTACCACTAAAGACTGAGGCGAAGAAGGCATTAAGCATTTCTGCCTTTTTCTCATCTGTAGTTACTAGGTTGCCTGCCTCATCCAATAAGGAACAGAGGTTGGTTATACCCTTCCTTTTACTATTAATATATTTGTAAAAACTTTTTTTATTATTATTTTTAACAGAAGTTGCCAAGTTAAGTTCAAACTGAGCTTTGGCCTCCCTAATTTTTTTTCTACATGCCCTAGCAGCTCCCTTAAATACTTCCTGAGAAATCAGTCCATCCTTAAAAAGATGATACATCTTTTTTTATTTCTAAGTCCTTTCAAAACCTCATTGCTCATCCAGACTGGCCGTTTGCCTCGTCAACTCATCCTTCGGCACACAGGGACAGTCTGTTCTTGCACCCTCAAGATCTCTGCTTTGAAGCACACCCATGTCTCCTTGACTCCTTTGTTTTCAAGGGCTGTTTCCCAAGGAACTCTGAATGACTTTCTTAAATAGGCCAAAGTCTGCCATCCGGAAGTCCAATGTAGAGATCTTATTAATATTCCTCTTTATTTCACCAATTATTGAGAATTCTATAATTTCATGATCACTGTGCCCCAAGCAGCCTCCAACCTCCACATAACCCACCAGTCCATCTCTGTTTGTGAACAACAGGTCCAACATAGTCCCTCCCCTGGTGGGCTGGCCCACCAGTTGTGACAAAAAGTTATCCTCCACACACTCTAAAAGCTTTCTAGACTGCTGTTTTTCTGCTGTATTAAGTTCCCAGCAGAAGTCTGGTAGGTTGAAGTCACCTACAAGAACAAGGGCTGATGATCCTGAAACATTGTTCAGATGCTTATAGAATAAGCTATCCACCTCTTCATCCTGGTTGGGTGGATGATAGCAGGCTCCCAGTAGGATGTCAGCCTTGTTGGCCTTCTCCTTAATTCTTATCCATAGGGACTCAACGTCATCGTCATTAGTTTCAATACCTATGACATCCAAAACTTCCCTAATGTAAAGGGCCACCCCTCCACCTCTTCTCCCTTTTCTGTCTCTTCTGAAGAGCTTGTAGCCATCCAGTGCAGTGCTCCAACTATGTGAGTCATCCCACCGTGTTTCTGTGATGGTGACTACATCATATGCAAAAATGTTGTAAGAACAAAAATATTCTCACACAATAATAATCCAATATCTATTTAAAAAAAGGTAAGAACAATTTTCCTACCCTCCACAGTTAAGATACTCCACACTTTCAAAATGTTATGACAATCAGCTAAAAAACAGGACTAGACTGATTCAGAAGAAGTACAGAATCATTAGAAATGTTTGTTGGAAGAGACCTCTGGGGCTCATCCACTCCAACTCCCCACTCAATGCAAAGAAAACTTTAGGGTTGGTTCAGGGTACACAGGGCCTCACCAAGTCACATTTTGAAATTTGCAAGGATGGAGGTTCACAAACCTCTCTGGGCAATTTCCCCTGGGGTTCTCACATCACAGAATAAGCCTACAGGAATATCCCATGTTTACAATGTGGAGCCATTGCCTCTTAATTCCCTGCATATATCTGAAAATGAGTTGATCTTCCATTCTGTTCCATTTTGACAGGGGAATAGAGCAAGAGGAAGACTTCTCTGCTCTTGACTGAACAATCTCTGTTCCCTCAGCCTCTCCTTGTATTTTGTGCTCTCCAACCTCTACCCATTCTCCTGGTCTTCCGCTGGACTCCTTCCAGCCTGTTGACCACGTTGTCTTGTCTGTCTGGCGTAGCTCAAACCTGGACATGGCATTTCAGGAGGGATCTCTCCAGTGCTGAGCAGAGGGAAATAAACAGATCCCTCAACCTCTCTGTTATGCTTTTGCTATGCAAATGTGCAAGTAGGCATTGATGCCAAAGGGGTACACTGGAACATGTTCAATTTGTTGCCCATCAGGATTTGCAGCACTGTCCCTAGGCATCTGAGGCTGTTTGTTAACAGTGCAGGACTTTGTGTTCATCTTCGTTGAAGTTGAGGATGCTCCTGTCAAGCTCCCTGTGAATGACAGCCTTTCTCTTCAAATGCATCAATAACAACAATGTTCTCATCCATCCCAGTTCTGTGACATCTATAAACCTGGGGAATGTACAGGGGGCATGATGAAGATATTCAACAGGATTGCTCCTGAAGATACTGATACATGAAGACAGGCACTTGTAACTGATTGCCATTGGCCATGGCTCTCTGAGTTCAGCAGTCCAGCCATGTCCTCCACACATCTTATAAACTACCCAATTAGGCCTTCATACCTCACATTGACTATTAGCAGGAGTGTTTGTATTTAAAACCCAGCCATTTTTGAGGTACCACAAAACCTGTTCCTTTCCTCTCTTGCAGTGAATCAGCTATGACAGAAGTCAGTCAGGGTGTTCAGTCATGATTTGCCCTCTGATTCACCTTTTTTGCTTTTATTTTTGTGTCTCAGGGCACACAAACATCATCCACAGTATCTAGGGATAGAGGTGAGGCTGACTGCCCGTATTTTCCCAGATTTTCCTTTCATTTTTCAAAGATGGGAATGGTGTTTGCTTTGTTTTCCCAGTTACTGAAAACCTACTAAATCATCACAGCTTTTCTAAGCCTAACAGACCACAGCTTTGCTGCATCATCTCTGAGATGCCTCAGCATTTGATCCCATGGACTTTTGCGTATCCAGCTGAAAAAGGTAGTCACCAATTTGATTGCCCCCTGAAGTGGATAGTACTTCTTTCTCCAGGAAGAACATACTATGCCAGTAAGGATTAGGGCAAAGGAGACACTAGCACCTGAGCCCCTTCTGTGTTCTTTGTTCCTCCCATCCATGCCCAGATAATTATTTTCATATTCATCCTTGGTTGTCTGTTTCATTTCCATAAGCTTTCTTCCTGCTATTGGACTCAAGAGTAATCTGTTGAGCCACATTGGTTCCTGCAAAAATGGCCTGTCTGCTTATCCATTTAATCAGACTGTTACACCTTGAGGAGATTGTCCTTGACCTCTTGCTTCCTTTGCAACTTAAAGGATCTTGCCTTCCAAAGTCCGGAAGTAGTCAAGATTATCACCCTGAAACCTGGTGTCTTTGCTGCTTGTCTTATTTCCCAAAGTTCTTAAATTCAGCTTATGGTCGCTGCAGTCAGAGTGACTGCTCTCAGTGACTGTCATTTGATGGAGAATGAGTTTCTCATTGCTTATGAGTAACAAGATCTGCAGAACATCCTTCTCTGTCAGTCTGTCTCACTGTTACACAAAATAATCATCATTTATGCCCTGCTTTGTTGCTTTCCTAGCAGATTTGGAGTGATTAGAGTCCCCCATGATAACCAGAGCTTTCAGCTGAGGGGATCCTTCAAGTTATTAAAGGTTTTTCCACCTTCTTCCCTTATTACTTGTGCAAACTGTAGCAATCCCCCTGGTCTCATCTTCACAGCCTGTCTTTCTCAAAGAGCTTCTGTTTATCTATTGCAGTGGTTCAGTTGTGAGCTACCTATCACATCTTCATAACCCTAATTGTCTCATTCTCTGTTTCACAAGATAATTTATTACCCTCCCTCTCTCTTTCCCAGGAATTACACACTAATTTATATGCACTTAAGATAGGATCCTTTTTTTTTGCTCAGATCTCTTGTGAGAGCATAGGAACCTCTCATATAGGCAGATTCATCCCCTGCTTCTCCCCCTAAGGAGAGAAACTCCTTATGGAAACTAACATAGGGGGTTAGCAAGAATCATTGCACTGCTTCTGCACCAGCTTCGTCCCATTTCTCCATGGCAGATCTTCCATGTCCCTTGAAGAGCAAATTCCCAAGGTCATGGAAAATGGCTGTCTGAGAGCACAACCTGCCCCAGCAGCAGAGAGCAATCTGCAGGCTGCATGTCCTGGTGCCCCAGGAGTTCCCTCCATGGCCTGGCTGCCAGGCTTCACCAGCACACAGCTCTTCAGTGAAAAACTGAAACCTGTCAATCTGGAAAGAGAGAAGTGGGACATGAGTGTGGATGCTATAGTGACTGCCAAATTAAAAAAAACTATCTCAGAAATAATTTGATTTTCAGATAGTGAAGGACATTTTCTTTTAAGTTACCAAAACAAATGGCTCTTGCTTTTGCTATGGCTCATTATTTATTAGTCCATGACCATAGGAGTGGTTCTGTAATGTGAAAATTGTGTTTTCTGCATATATGCACTTAAAATATGTTTTAGGGGCTTTATTTTAGAGGGACTAAATTAGCATTTGGAATCAATTAGGTAACTGTGGTATGTTTTTTGAATTCATTTTCTGCCAAGAGGAATACAGCTTTTGCCATCAATTTGTGTGCTATAAGCCACAACAGAATTAATCCACAGAATGCCTTAAATTCTTACTTACAGGGAATTTACTTCTTACTTCTTACATGGTGAACCATATTGTTTTATGTTCAATGCTACAGGCAATAAAATTTTTACTGTTTTATAGTTTTTGCATTTGTGTCATAACTTTTTAATTTCCTTTCATGTTTACTATGGGAAAAGTCCTTAGACAACCCTTTCACAGAATTTTCTTCAAAATATTGCCAAAGAACAACAAAAGAAATTCATACACAAAAACTTGTATTTTGGTTGAAACCAGTAAAACAATTCATACCAATTCTGATTTAGATCCAGTCTAAGTTCTCACAATAATTTCATATAGAAAGAGAAAAAACAATATAGGAGTTTTTCTTCAAACAAATCTCAAGTGGAATCTATAAGCATTGAGAAGTTCTTCAAAGAAAATAATCTCACTGACAGACAGGGAAGGGTACAAATTTATTTATTCAATTTTGAGTTCTGAATTCAGTCATAACAAATTTATTTCAAGACTGATTTTTTTTAAAGAAGAATTTTTAACTCAAAAGCATATGAAAAATAAATGTAAGCACAGCAAAATTTTAGAAGTATCTCTTGAGAAATAGTTTATTACTGGTTTTTTTTGGAAGTTGTGTTATTGGGAAGTGTCAGCCTGGGGTTTCAGGTATGTATGTATCTCAAGATCCTATTGAACACTAGAAGCTTTCAAGATCACAAGAAAACCCTGGAAAACAGTTATGTTTTCCTTGATTAGTGCAGGACCAGCTGTCCACTTAACCCAGGCAGGCACCTGTTGAATACTATGGAGGATGTTCTGGCTCCTTGAGAAAGTCATTAGATCCATCACCCTTTAATGAGGAATGCCTGTTTGTTCCTTTTAAGTATATTTAAGCTGTGTTAAACCATACCTAACTCAAACCAGATTTGCTTGGTTGCTTCTTAGGGTTTTTTTGGTAGATTTTTTGTAGGTTTTTTTTATTTGCTGCTAACACCAATGCAGTCATCTATTATCTCTTTCTAATAGTTATTGTTCTTCGCCACTACCTTGTTCATACTTTATTCCCATGATAAAGGTACACATTCACCCTCCCTAAAATATCCAGCATGGTCTGAGTTTATGTTTGGTATTTTGGTGGCAGTGAGCCTTGGCTCTTATAATACTCCCCAGTTTCTTAATGAATTTTTGCATTGAATCAGATTGTATTCAAAGTAGTTCTTTTTTGTTGATGAAGAATTACACTATCAAAATTTTTTTTAGTATAATACAACATAATCATCTTGTCCAAACCTACTGAAATGCATGCAACCAACAATTTATAACTTGTATAATCTGTTTGTTTCTGGTTACATAACTTCAAATTGAAGACTCTGCATACTAAAAAATACAACTGTTGTGTGACTTGTATCTTAAAGTTACAGTTTAAGGTGCTGAAAGCCTTTTAATGCAGGAACAGGACAGACCAAACAATATAGCTTGTATGTGAGACCTCAGGTATCCTCTTCAGAAAATTTCACCTGTGATGCCTTGGATGCTGAGATGAGAAGTAATTTTGTGAACTATTCCTCATTTCTTACTGCTGATTTCTGTGTTGCCAGCTGAGACAGTGTGCAGAGTGCCTGCTCTTCATCCAGGAGAAAGCTGCTGCTGCAGTGTGGCTGAATCAGCAAGGCTGGAGCAGCAGCTGTGCCCTGTGGGAGAGGCAGAGGAGCAGGGGCAGAGAGAGACCCCTGTTCCTACCTGCTGCCAGTGCTCCCATCCCTCTCCTCCACACCACTGTACCCTCCTCACTCAGCAAGTGTGCATGTAGCACGCAGGGCAGCGGGTGTGCTTGAACATTAGGGAATTCAGAGCAGCAGTCTCACACCAGTGCTGCAGCAATCTGCTCTGCTCTGAAATACGTACATCAGGGCATCATTTCTTAAGTGGTATTTGTTATCAGCCCAAGGCAACAAATTAGAAACGGCTATGACGAGGCTTGGTGGAAGGGAAGGAAAGAAGCAGAGAGAATACTAAATGTGTGGAGGTTTTTTGCAACATATGGGGACATCTAAGCAATCGGACAAATTCTGGAAAACCTCAGAAGAAGGAACAGTCAGGCTGGAGAAAGTGGCATAGCTAAGAAATTTAAAATTTTAACTCTTTCATGAAACTGGGAAGGAATGTGATTGATTTACACTCTATGCATACTTTTATTCTACCTTTTTACTGGTCAGACAATATTTCAGAAAGGCTGACAAGGACACTGTGTACAGTAGGAAAATTACTTATGGGACATTTGGGCTCAGCTGTTTTTTAGAGTATCTGAATCTTATGGGTAGACAGAGCATCAATAATATATTACTGTCATAAACCACTTATGGAATGAATGGGAAATCTTTCTGCATTCACTGTCTGCCAGTTTTATTTGCTCATTTTTATGCAAGTCTATAAGATATTGATTTATTTGCCTCTGCAAAACATAAAAGAAGATTAATATAAATACTTCATTATTCAATTTTTGTGTCACAGTCATTTTTTTCTCAAGTACTCTGCTATTCAGAAAGGTAAAGTAGGCCAACTAATTATTTGTCCAAGAAGACCATACAAGGCAACCATGCAAGGCAACTTCTTTCTATGCAAAGAATTTTAGGTCCAAAAGCCTAAAACATTATCTGTCATTGAGTAAAATAAAATACAGCAAAACATAACATAGTGATTTGTCATAGAAATGGAATGGATAGAAAAATGGAAATAATTACCTCAAAGAGAAACATGTAATGGGGTTAGATGTCAGGCTCTGAGTCCTCAGGTTTGCATGACACAATAAGCAAAGACAAGTGGAAGCCCCTCTCCCAGAGAAGTGGCCCTTCCTCAGCTTGTTTATGCCAGGCTGTCCAGCCTCCAGCTGGTCCATGGTAAATACAGCTTCCACCAGTACTTCTGTTCTCCTACATCTTGTAGAGACATGAACACTAGGCACATATTTATTTTCAAATGAGGTGTAAGTTTTCATTTGTTATTAGAAGTCAACTTTCAGTTAACTTGAAATATCACCAGATAAAACAGTCTGTAAGCCTTTTATCTTGTTTATCCTTTTATCCATTTTGGGAAAATTTCACAGTTTTGTTACATAAATCTCCTAACATATCTTGGAGCCTCTGTAAACTTTGATCATAATTTGGTAGAACCTTATTTTCTATTATAAATGTATTTATATCTATATGAAGCAACAAGACTTTTCTACAATGGGTCCACAATCCTATAGCTAAATTGCCATGCTTCAGCATGGGAAGCCTGCTTCAGGTTAACAAATTACATCATGCAAATGATGGCATTTAATGATAAGTCTTGATTTTGTTAGTAAATTGAGATGCATTTCTCACCATGAAGCCTAACCTCTCCTACATCTTGTAGAGAGATGAATACTAGGCACATATTTATTTTAAAATGAGGTGTAAGTTTTCATTTGTTATTAGAAGTGCTTCCATAGAAGCATTGCATTTTAGCAGCTGAGCTACTTTTACTGTTGACATATAGAAGCAAACTGCTTAAATACTTTTTTTAGTTTATTGTCAGTTACAAACTGTACTTTATTTTCGTGCATTGTTCCTGCTCATCTCCAGTGTTTGCAAAGTTTCAGGATTAGGATATTAATGGTAACTGTGCATCCATGGCTCACAACAATTCTACTGAAGATGTTCATGAGGAGGAGGGGCAGGCACTGATCTCTTCTCTCTGGTGACCAGTGACAGGGAATGGCCTGAAGCTGTGTGAGGGAAGGTTTAGATTGCATATTAGAAGAAGATTCTTCCCCCAGAGGGTGTTGGGTACCAGAACAGGCTCCCCAGGGAAGTGGTCACAGCACCAAGCCTGACAGAGTTCAAGTGTTTGGACAGTGCTGTCAGGCACATGGTGTGACTCTTGGAGATGTTCTGTGCAGGGCCAATAGCTGGGTTTGATGACCCTTCAGGGTCCCTTCCAACTCAGCATATTCTGTGATTCTCTGATTCTGTGATTCTGTGACAAAGTGGGATCATCTTAATCTGTTTGGCTGCCAATTGCAGAGTCAAAGGAGGAAAAATCTAAGTAAAAAGTTTTTGGTGCCCATGTGAATAGTTACAAGTCAGTATTGAGAATTAGATCTTTCAATAAAAATCTCTTTTTGGTTATTTTTAGACTGTTACTGTAACTCAAACTGCTGTAGTAATAGTATTTAGTGCTTTAATAGGTGCAAACTAGATTAGATTTTAAGATAATCCATAGGACACCGTTAATCTCAATTGTGTCATTCTCAAGGCTTTGTTGTTACAGATCTATATGGCCTTTAATGTGTTTGCACTACTTCATTAACCCAATATTACTTGCTATTAGCAAGAGTTTTGTAGATGCAGTGAAGTGAATACAGACCCATTAAAATATATGAGTTAGACATTAACACATGCTGGGGCTTACTAGTTTCCTTCTACATTCAGCTAAATATCTGCTGGATAGAATACAACAGATGCAGGATGATATTCTTAATTACAGACATAAAGAATTAATTTTATGAAATGATTTTTTTCTATTTTTTGTGCTTTCAGCTTGACTACAACTTCATGATCCTTGCTGCTTTTAAAGTCATTTTAATTGTCATGTTTTACTTTGCCAATAAATAGCCTCCCAGACATTTATTTCCATTTTTAAATGTTAAATAAAACTGACCTCTTTTCCACAAGAGTTTTGCATTTTATCCATTTCCTTTTTCATTATATCCATACTTCTGCAGACTTTTGAAGTGCTGCCTTGCAGAAGGGAAGGTGAGGCAGGCTACCACATCATAATTAACATTCTTAATCTCTAGACTCTGAATTAAAAAGTGGGTTTCTTGTTCTCCTTCCTCTGCAGCCTGAAAAAAAATGGTACTTCAGAGAAGAATCAGAGATGTAAGCTCTCAATTCAAGTTGCTTCTATCTCAGCCTGGGCAAGAAACACACCAAGATGCAATACTTAAAACCTGTACTTCCCTTGGTATAGTCTGTCAGCTACACTGTCTATTGTGTTCACAGGCTAGGTTCTGTAGATGCTACATAATTCACAGAATTACAGAATGGGTCAGGTCAGAAGGGACCACGCAGGTCCAACCTCCCTGCACAAGCAGTGTCATCCTAGAGCACACAGCACAGGATTGCATCCAGACAGTTCTTGGATGCCTCCAGTGAGGAAGACTCCACAACCTTTCTGGGCAATCTGTTCAATGCTCAGTCATCTGCACAGTAAAGAGCATCTTCTCATATTCAGGTGGAATTTCATGTTCCTCAGTTTCTTCTTGTTGCCTCTTGCCCTATTGCTCAGCACCACTGAGCACAGCCTGGCTCCATCCTCTTGGCACCCTCCCTCCAGATACTGACAGACATTGATGAGGTCCCTTCTCAGTCATCTCCTCTCAAGACTGAGCAAGCACAACTCACTCGACCTCACACAAAAGATGCTCCAGTCCCCTATTCATCCTTGTAGCCCTCTGCTGGACCTGCCCCAGCAGCTCCATGTCTCTCTTGCCCTGAGGAGCCCAGAACTGGACACAGCACTCCAGATGTGGCCTCACTAGAGCTGAGTAGAGGGGCAGGATCATCTCCTGTGACCTGCTGGCAATGCTTTTCCTAATGCTCCCCAGGATACCATTGGCAGTTCATGGACAGCTTGTTGTACACCAGGACCCTCAGGTCCTCCTCTATGGAGTTTTTACAGCAGGTCAGCTCCCATCCTATATTGGTTCCTGAGGTTTTTCCTCCCCAGGTGCAGGACCATGCATTTGTCTTTGGTGAATTTCAGATGGTTCATCTCTGCCATCTCTCCAATCTCTTGAGGTCCTTCTGAAGGACAGCACAGCACTCTGGGGTATCGGCCACTCCTCCCAGCTTTGTGTCTCAACACATTCTCCTCATGTGTTGCATATAGAGCCTACATGTTGCTCAGTTATGGATTTTGGAGACAGAGATGGTCATGGTTGGACACTGTCACTCTAGCTTAGTGCTACTTAGGTTTCCTTTGCAGTTTTCAGGCATTAGCATTACAGCACTACTCACTTCATCTCAGAACTCCTACTTACACTTTCACTTATTAGAGCTCAATTCTTCAGCAAGGTTACCCCATTTCTGGGGTATTTAATTATTTCTGGGGTTTTTAATATTCAAATGTTCACTTGCTAATGCTCACTCCTAACTTATTGCCTTAACAAATGGTTGCTCTCCCTGGTCCATGTAAATATGAATTCAATTATTCATACAGACAGAGAAGCCCTAACAGAAAGAGTCTCTGCCTGAGCCCAACTTATCCCTGTGTGCTAAGAGCACCTTGCTGGGAAATTAGAGACCATGATTTGAGGTCTTTCTCCCTTTCCCTCAAGACACAGGATCTACAAATAAGGTCAATGGAGGTCCTGGTCTGATGATCTGTCAAGAGTAAAGTATGGCCTAATGCTCCAAGCACCACAGTAATGTGGTGTTCATGTTTTGCATGTGCCCAACAGTAAAAATATTGTAGCATCAAGGGGCAGATGAAGGGGGGCTACAGAAGAAAGTGTAGTACCATCCTTTTCTTATTACCTCCTCTACACTGATTATTTGAAAGCAACAGAAGATTTAATTCCTTTTCTTTAACTCCTGGGTGTGTCCTATATAGTTCTAATTTCTAATCTTCCCTTTGCTGGAGTTTAGAGACAGGACAGTGGAGCGCTCCTACAAACACTCCTTCAGTTAAGGTTTTACTGGTGCTCTGTACATTAACTTTGCACTTGTGCTAATGTTCTCTGGCCCTTTTGCCCCTTTTCTTGTTATTTTCAGTGGTTATCTATGTCTCCTTATCTTTTGCCCAGAAGATAGCCAACAGATGCAGGTTCTCCTTTCTCTCAAGCAAGCCACAGCTCCTTCATTTTCTGTACCATTTGCTAGTTACCCTGTATCCCTTCAGCACTCTCTTTTGCCCTGCTATTTCACAGAAGAGTTTATATACTGTAAATGCTTTCTGTCTGCCTTCCCATTAAGTTACCATCTGTTATGCATTATCCTCGAATGCTATTTGCAGTCAAACAAACTTCCACTAAAAAATATGGGCCATTTCCCCTAATTTTCTTCTTCACTCTAGATTTGGCTCTGTGTAAAGCATATGTGCAGCTGTTCAATGCTTGTTCAGAGGTTGATCTGCTACTTCAAGGCTTTAACTTCCATTTCTTTCATCTGTCACTCAGTTTCCTGAACGTTTGCTTTTCTTTTTCTCTCTAGGATGAAAAGGTGAGGAATGTGTGCCTACAGTCTCTCTGCAAGGTCCAGCCTCTACTATTGCCATCAAGTCAGATATCAAGGTAGGCATCCTTTGAGCTTGTGTTGTGAACTCACTTGCCCACTCAGTTACTTCAGTGAAATGTGACAAGCTGCCAGGTGAAATGTATTTCTGTGTTTTAACATTTGCTTCAACAGAACATTTTCTTCCCTTGCCTGTGTGACTTTTTATTTGGTCCTGAACTCTAGTACAGTGACTTTCCTGTAATGTTTCAGAGATGCAGCCTGAAGCTTTTCATTTTGCCACTGCTGACTAAATGCTGCAGGGATCCACATGGCCATGGCTTTCCTCCTGCTGAGGAGGGCAGATGTGGCTGTCTGTTCAACATTGTCCAGCAGTGTTCCTGTAGCCAGCAAGACCACAGACAGCACCAGCAGTGCCACCCTTCTTAGCTGTTATTCCCCTTTATACTAAACAGAAGATTATTGTTTCAGCCTTGCAAATTCCTGTTTACAAGTGATAAAACTATGCTTCCAGAATCTGTTCAGAAGCTTATTCCTTAGACCAAGATATTTTTCTGTGAGTTATTTGTATCTCTGTATTGCAGATGGAACACAATTTGTTCACTGATCTCACTCACAAGAACAGTGTTCTTTCCCTCTCTTAACTATGTATAGCTCTTTCCTCTAGGCTTTTTACCAGTGGCCTGGATCCCAAAGGTTTCCTCACCTGTCACCTCACTTTCATCATTTTCCCCTGTGTGTTTTATGCCTGATTGATTGCCCTTTGGTATGAGCATCTTTTACTTGACAGCAAGGATACAACTTCTTCCCAGAGGTGATCCTTCAGACCTACAGTCCTGGTGGAGTTCAAGGGCACTACTTCAGGTAGGGTCAGGTTCTCACTTCTGTGGGCTGAAGGCAGATTTAGGACAAAGTGGGAGAAACTCAGGTTGTCCCTTTTCTTTGGGAACTTGGGTACTGCCAAGCCCATCACTCTAAAATACTTATTAGAAGAAAACTTCTAACTTTTGAAGATTTATTTTCCTTTTGGCTTTGTTCCTATGTTCTGAGCATGGGAAATATATTTATTTTACATTTACAAGGTCCTGTATTGATGTACCCCTGCTCTCTGTTGCCATATTATGATTATGTCAGAAACATGTTTTTTGCCTTCCTGAAGGAAGATATGCTATGAAAAATTTTACAAAACCAGTGATACAGATGGCAAAGTCTATATGATAGAAGAAAGGAAAAACTTGACAATTACAACTTCTTTCCATGTATTTCCACAAATATTGTTGACAAAATTAAAAAAAAAAATCTACTGTTCTTAAAACCTTTTGTTATAAACTGTGCTATATTAAAATAATGGTATTAGAGTAAATAATAAAATAGATAATGTGAAGGTGAATAACATTGGGACATCTTTTATATTGTATTAGTTCCGTATTTTTGGAACATCTCTGACATAAACAAGTTCAAGGATCTCAAGAGTTATGCCATTAGCAATGAATGAATACTATTTTATAATGCAGAGTTGTCCTAATAAAGGGAATTGCAAGTATGACCTCAGAGTCTGGGATTTCAAGGATAGATTTGAAGCATTGCAAGTTGACATTTTGGATTCCCCCTGCATTGCAGTTTGGACAAATTAAAATCCTCACAGATATCCAAACAATCCCTCCCTCTTCTGTAATGAAATTTTCAATGGATTTTATAGAAATGACCCCCCTCCCAACATTCATAGTGGCATTAGAGAGACAAAGAAAGAGGCTCTAATAGTGACACTTTCTGTAGCTAGTGGAGTTGGTGGCAGAATTTCAGTGTTTTCAGGATATATTGAAATGGAATATAAGTATAGCAGCTTGCAGCAGATGTATTTAAATCCAGCATCTTGATATTTGGAAACTTCTGGTTCTAGGTTACACCACAGAACTTAAAATCAAACTTAAAACTTCATTGCCTTTCTAGTCCCCCCTTTTGGTATGTTCTTGTCGTGGTTTGACATGGAAGTGAATTTTTTCCAGGAAGTTGGGTCAAACCAATCAGTGGTCAGGTTTGGATATTGGCACCTGGAGTGACCACTGAAAGTATGGACACGCCTCTGAGAACACAAGGGGTTAAAAGCAAGAACTCCCAGGGGAACTGTCTCTTTTGGTTCCGGTCGTCAGAGAGTGCAGACTCTCCCCTGCCCAGCCTTAGGCTGGGTGGGGGAGGGGAAGCCACGCGGCCTTGTCCAGGTAGGCCAAGGGGCTGAGGGTCTGGAACCGAGCCAGCTCCTGCGGACCGAAGGGTGGAGAGAAGCGGAGATGCCTTTGTTCCCCCCCTCACAGAGGGAAAGTGACAGAGAGCCTGGCGGCACCTGGAAATTTGTCGGCAGAGGAGAAGGAGAAAGGGGGGGGGGATAGTGCCCAGCGTGGGAGGCGGAGCGCCGGACCGAGATATCAGCTGTCCAGGGAGTCTGAACTTTTAACCCTTTCCAGGAAATGAAGGCTTTGTAAAATATTACTCCTCCTTGATTTGTAGTGGAAGAGAGACAGTCCAGGACCTGAGATGTTAGAAGAAGAAATATTTAGGTGGGAGAAGATGATGAAGTAGCTTTTGGCTGGACTTTTCTTGTTAGCCATGGACTGAACCAAAATCTCCTGCAATAGAGACTGCATTTTAGGGGGATGCAGTGGTGACCCAAGGAGACCTATTTCAGCTTCAAACAGCACAGGAATGGCAAGAACCGAAGAAAGCTGAGGAGGGAATGGTGATGCCCTCTGTCTTCGGGAAGAAGATGATCTCTGTTCTTGGACCCTCGGCCCCAGGGGAAAATGGGGGGGACTGTAGTCCCAAGATGAGAAGCTGAACTGTTGTATCTTTGGGTCCATGGCAAAGCATCCTTAAAGGAGCCCTATGAGCAGTCTGTCCATGCACGGTGGTGAGAGCACTGTGACATGGAATGGAGAGTGTCACACTGGCAGATTTTTTCCGGGCGGTTGCCATGTGTGACAGGGAAACACAGGGTGTGGCAACTGTGTTTCCTGGGGGGTCTGTGGTGCAAGAGAGACTTCTCTCTCCCTTGATAGTTTGAGTATTGATTATCTGAAGGGTGGTAATTTGATCAGGAATCCCGGGTGATGTTTCATGGTGGGTGTTTTTGGAATTGGGAGGAGGAGGGGTGTTTTAAAGGGTCTTCATCCTGGATTTAGTTTATGTGTTTTCTGTATTAGTAGTAGTTTAATAAAGTTTTTTTTCCCTTTGTTATTAAGCTTGGGCCTGCTCTGCTCTGTTCCTGATAACATCTCACAGCATTTATTTAGGGAAGGTGCATTTTCATGGGGGTGCTGGCATTGCGCCAGTGTCAAACCATGACAGTTCTTCAGTATCTGGGCTGTCCCAGGTCACAGAGATAGTATGAAGTCACTAAGGGGGGCTGTAGAATGCTGTATTGCCCAGAGAAATTGTGGAAATGCACAGTCTTTGGTTCCATGCATATCTGACTGAAGTCAGCCCTTTAACATGCAGTATGTATGCAGTGCATGGCCTAGTAGCATTTTTTATGCAACACAAGCAACACCATGCTGACCACTGAATACTGTTTTTATTGGATATTTAAGTCTTCAGTCCAAAGAAAAGAGGTCATTCTGTAACTGTAACAGTACTGTACAAGGCAAAATGCCATCTTCTCTTTACTTTTGCTTGAAGGCAAAAAATGTAGGAAAGCTGGATATTGACTGGCTTTCTACTTCACTGTTATGTGAATCTATTCTGGCTAGATTTTTTCCCCTCAAGTACCTTTATATATATATATGTGTATACATATATACATATATATGTGTGTATATATAGGAGATGATCTAAACAAAGCTATTTACCATAGATAAGGAAAAATATCACAGCAACTTTCTTGAATTGACCCTGCTTTGAACAAAGGGTTTGGACTGGAGTGACTTATTTTGTTTTGGAAAATGCAGTTTTAAAGGCTCTCCAAAAAACAAATGGTCCTTAATCCTGATTGCTTTTAAGCTGTGAGCATGTTTACATGAGTGTTTTCTTCTGCTGTGCTGAACTCCGTCCTGTCTTCAGTCTGACCTGAGGCAGTAGAGGACAAGGGGTCCCAACGTTTCAAAGTAAGGTAATTTCATGCTGTTTATAATGGCTGTAAAATTGTCAAATACAACAAAGTAACTGGATTGTTTCCATAGGGACTAGTGCCTCTAGAGAAAGTTATGACCAGAGGATGGGAGTTCAAACTTTTTTTCTTCAGTGATCTGGGTTCTGGGGTGACACAGGTGAGCTCAAAATCAGATCAGTAAATTATAAATCAACAGTATTGTCTATCTTAATGAAAAACTATTAAGTGAATAGCACCATTTAGGATATTCTCTCATACTATTTTGAAGAGGCGTGTGTGTGCAGTGTTACTCTAAAGGAAAATGGTTCCCAGTTCAGACAAAGCATTAACAGCACTGTCCACAGTCACTTGTTTCTTCCTTCATTCCTGGAATCCATCACTTGTTTAAGACTGAGTAGAGATGAGCAACATATTTCTACTCCTACAGTATCTTGTACCAAAAGTATCAGCAGTAAATTGTCCCCAACACCCACTGATAACAACATTACCAACTGTGATCTCCTAGTCTTTGCTGCTTTCTTGGCCCTGTCCCAGCAGTGCAGACACAGATATGCTGGAAGTGGGCTACATGACCTTCCCTCTCTACTGCAGCCAGTGTTAGTTCTGCATGCTCTCCTCTCTGAAGTGCTGGAGCAGGGTATAGCTGCTCAAAGTGTGGGGATAAAAAAGGGTCTCATGGGGGAGGGGTGAAAGGAGAAACTGAGACCCTAATAGGAAGTCTTCAAGAAGTTCTCTAACCCTGTACAGCTGGGTCAATTCCTCAGCTGACCAGTGGCCTGTGTGCTCTTTGTAATACTGTGAAAAGTTCTGTAGCACCACACATCATGGACAGGCAGGCTGCTCTTGGAAAGAGATAGACATAAAAACATCAGGGCTATTCACGTAATTCTGAACATCAGAGTTCACTGAATGGTGTCCAGCCTTTCCCAGCTGAAAGACTCCAATGCTTCACTTAATAAGATTTGCAGTGAATGAAGATTTCTGAGTGAGAAGCTCTGAAGGTACTCCTTGGAGCAGCCTAAGAGGAAAAATAAGCACCTTCCACCTCCTCCCTGACCACACAACAAGTAACAGGCAGTTGGTTTCATTGATTAAATATTTTCTGTTTTTCTCAACTCCTTGGGTGATTGTTATTATTAAAAGGATTCCCTGCACCCTCATGGTCTGTAAATCCTGAAGATGAAGATTAAGGCTACAGCTCTGCCTCCAGTAGCAATGCCCCTCCATCCAAAGATGTTGCCAGGACAGGGGAAGAGGACTGACTGAGACCTGTGTCTCAGATGTCTTGCAAGGTTGCTTACAAACTCTGGCTTCACAGCACTTTATTTAATTTTGGTTTTTAGGAAATGCAAGCTCCAGCTAACTTTTCTCAGGGCAGTTGGAATAGCTGACTGATGCGAGAATTGTCTTTTTTCCACATTACTAGAGATGAGGTTTGCTACTGACAACACAACCCTGTTTGCCCAACAATTTGCATGCAAGCAATGCAAACAGACTCTCAATTTTGTTCTCCAAGATCTGGTTAGGCTCACTGTAAGTGCAAGTATTACAGTCTTTTACTTCTGCAGAAGCGAGACATAATTAGATGACCTTGAGGTCAAAAGGGGAACATTAGGCATGATAATATATCTGGGAATATTTCAGCAGAGGAATAAAGTACTGTGTGTTCACTGTGTGATGAAAACATGTCTTTGGCAACCTGGGGAACATCTGAAGATGGTATTTGGCTTCCCTTTGCTCACCGTGATGCCAGTCTCCTGAGACAAGTCTCCACTAGGAGTGACTGCAGCTCCACTGCTGTGTCCCACAAAACACAGACCCATGACAATAGACAGGCTTTTTAATATCCAGCAAAGGTGAGATTCATGTCCTGGTGATCCAGCAGAGGCTCAGACAGTTCTTAGCATGCGGACTTAGCAAAAAAGTAACAGGCAAGAAAAATGCATAGGGTGCAGTTGAAGCTGCAGTGACAATCCCTTTGCTGCTGTGCTGCTCCCCATCCTCAATTCAGCCCTCAGGAAGCCCCTTGGATAGGATTTTCTGGGGCAGTCCAGGATCCCTGCTTCTCCCCAGACAGCATCTGCATTTCTGTGAGGTCCTGTGACAACTTCAACCTTAAGCAGGTTCTCCTGGTGTTTACATCCTCTGAATATGCCCTTCTGCTTTACAGCTGTCTTAAAAGGAAGTTAGTGTATTTTGGTTGACTTTATGTTTAGGGATCTGATGCATATTTATAAATCTTTGGAAGTCCAAACTTCTGGATAATATTACCTGCTATGAGAAGTACTTGGTGCACCTGTATTTTACTAGGCTGCTCCATTGGTAATTTTTAACATACAGTGAGACCACACAGGTGTCTTGAAGGCTTTCTGAAAGAGGTCAGACATGCCCACATGCCTGCAGGTAGATTGCCTTCCCTTGACCTTCTTTTGTCCTATTTGAGGATGTCCAGTCTCTGGCAAACACTGGGAGGAGCTGGGCTTCAAGGAAGAAACCTAAATTTCACTGGGTTGTGCAGCTGCAAGCAGAAGAAATTTGCTGCTGGTTTACCCAGGCTGTACACTTCCCAGATGGTGCACAATTGTGGTTATAACACACTTCTTTCCAAGACATGAATGCATCACTAAACACATGTATAGAATGAGATTGTCTAGAGGAACAAGACTTGAGAAACACTGTTCTTTTATAGAAGCAGCTGAAGGCAACCCATGAGAAAACTCCGAGAAAAATGTGATTATAGTGTTTTACCCCATGTACTATGGTAAACTTCAAAATTTTAAAACAACAAAGACTAGCTGTTGAAAGCTGCACACATTGTCCAGACAATAAAAATTTGGAAAATGCTTGGCTTTAGATTGTCTGGTTTTACACACAACTCATGACTGAGCCGCTTTGATGCAAATTTCTGTTATCCTTGTCAACACAATATGTTTACAGTCTGGACACATTTACCAAACATTGGATTTAGCTGTAAAAGTGAATTTCTGGAGGCATAGTCACAAAGCAAGTAGATGCAACATCAGTGACTTCAAAGGATATGTGTCTTCTTGTAATAGAACATTATTAGGTATGTCATATTCTTTTCTATATGAAACCTTTTCATCCCTCTTCTGCAATATATAGCAGCTTTAAGTAGAAATTAATTGCTTTTTCCTCCATTTTGGGGCCCATTCACATTCTTTTGTTGAACAAAACAGAAAAAACCCAGATATTTTGCATATAACATCTAATCCACCTTTCAATCTCTATCTATATCTTTAGTTGAAGCAATTTCTGTTGGTTACCTTGTCATACAATCATAGAATTGAATCACAGAATGACTTTGGTTGGAAAAGTCATTAAAGCTCACTTAGTTCCAGCCCCCAGCCATGAGCAGGAATACCTTCCACTAGACTAGGTTGCTCAAAGCCCCATCCAGCCTAACCTTGAACTCTTCCAGAGTTGGGGCATCCATAATTTCCCTGGGCAACTTGTTCTGGTGCCTCATCACTCTCATGTAAAAGAGGTTCTTCCTAGTAATTAATCTAAACTACTCTCATTGTAAGGCTTTTCACTCTTGTCCTGTCACTACAGGCCCTTGTAAAAAGTCTCTCTTCAGCTTTCTGGCAGGCTCCCGTCAGGTACTGGAAGGTCTCAGGTCACCTGGAAACCTCTTCTTCAGGATGAACAATCCTTTCCTCATAGGAGAGGTGTTCCATCCCTCTAATTATCTTGGTGCCCCTCCTCTGGACTCTCTCCAACAGGTCCATGTCTTTCTTACGTTGAGAACACCAGAGCTGATGCAGCACTGCAGCTGGAGTCTCACCAGAGAAGAGCAGAAGGACAGAATCCTTTCCCTCACCCTGCTGGCCACACTGCTTTGGATGCAGCCAGGACAAATTTGGGCTTTCTGGGCTGTGAGTCATTGTTGGGTCATGTCCAGTCTCTCATCCACCAACATTTCCAAGTCCTTTTCATCATCCTTCTTACTCCTGAGGGTCTGTAGTTGTGGGAAATAGGCAGAAAGATGTTTTGATTTTAATAATCCTCACCATGGCTGATGACACTTCAGTGTTATGGCTCAGTGCCCCAGGTCCTGATCTCTCCAGAACAGGGCCTCCCAAAATTTCATCAGAAATTGCAAATTAAATGCAAATGGGAACACAGCAAATGGATTTTGGTTTGCAGTTGAAAGCAAAAAGGTCAGATATGTCATTCATTCCAAACAAACAGATGTAGGATGAGCCATACCCCTCACAAAATAACACCAAATTAGACGTTATATCTTAGGGCATCAATTTTATTTGCACAGTAGCAAGAGTGTTTCCCAAAGGCAGACAGTTTTTAGGACTGTGCTGACATAGACCATTTCCTATCATGAAAGTGACAGTATTCCAGGGAATTTCCGAAACTTGAATCTATTCCAAAGATTTCCAATAACTGGAAGCTGCAAGAGTGGTCTGGCCAGGGAAAAGCCCAGTGTCCTTCTGAGTCTGCAAGGGAGAATTAATTTCTGTTTGCCGAAATCAGCTGGGTAACAAGAATTTGTACCACTCCCAGGATCACTGTTTTACAGGGAAAATCTTGTTCTTCAGAAGTCTCTGCTGGAACAAAATTATTTATTTACGCAGTTAATTAATTTACCTCTGAATCTTTTTCCCTGAGCCATTTGAGGTACCATGAGTGAGGGGCACTTTAGAACAGAAAAATGACTTTAATATATTATATTTGTTGTCTGGTTTGCATATTTTTTAATCCAAATTTAAAAAAAAAAATCAAATCCCCCTGCTTGACTGTCAACACCTAGAGTGTCAGCTAAGGTGACTTTTTCCTTGTTCTTATACAGGGGACTCTGTAGTTTATGAATTTTGGGTTCTGGTTTTATTGTTGTTATTGCTGTGTAGAATAGCATCCAAAAACCTTGTAGCACAGTATCAAAACCAGGAAGGTGACCAATCAGGCTTGTACAGGATCCGTAGGGCTTTTCACCGCTCCCAGACTGGAAATTCCCATCTGTGTTCCAGGCCTTGATTATGTTACATCCTAACACAAAAAACATTTTTAAAAATCCTTCTCTGCTTTTCCACCTCCTGTTTTGGACTGCAGTGTAATGAGAAGGTACCAGATCTCTGGCAGCTCTAGCTGCCTACAGCAAAGGTGAGGGAGAAGTTGCTTTCCCTTATGTTTGAACTCACCACTGGCTCATCTTTGCCCCATAGGGACAGCCTGCTCCTGCGCCTTCAGGATTTCTTTCTTTAAGTGTGATCATCTTTTCTGCATCCCTTTGTTTTAAGCTCTTCTCCAAATCAGCATTCTGGGTAATAATTAGAAGGCTGAATTAGTTCAGAGAGTGTCCTGGTAATATCCCATACCCAGGCCCCAGGGAGGCAGCAGACTTCTCTGTGGGAAAGGTCCAGTCCACATACAGGGTCCTCAGTTCCCCTCAGAAGGGAGTCACCTACTACAGCTGCCCTTCTTTTCTTCCTAATGCCCCAGTCTGTGATCCATCTGACAGAGTAAGTGCAACCGGGAGACCTCCAGATTTTTTTCTCTAGTGTCATCTGCCTGACCCTCTGGACACAGGGCCTTGTACCTATTCTGTAAAGGCATAAAGGATTATTTTACCCCCGTTAGTAGGGACCCATTTACATTTCCCCCTATCTAGTAGGTCTCCCCCTTCTGCCACATGGCAAGAGGAGTGGGGCTCCTTTGACTCCTGCTGAGATTCTCTCAGGGTTGGAAGGGAGTAACTCCAACCATCTCTGTCTCTTTCTCACTCCCTAAGACTCCTTTTCACTTCTTCCTTAAGCTCTGCCACTAGGCTCACTGTAAGGAGAAGTACATCTCTGCAGCAGTTTTGTTCTGAGGAGTCAAGTTTCCCCACAGCCCCTCAGTTTAAATCCTGATACGCCAAATTTGTGACTGTGATGCTATGCTGCATTTTCTATCGTGTTACAGAGGTCTCATCAGCCCAC
The DNA here is from genome assembly GCF_026979565.1 of Vidua chalybeata. Lineage (NCBI taxonomy): Eukaryota > Metazoa > Chordata > Aves > Passeriformes > Viduidae > Vidua > Vidua chalybeata. The sequence continues at coordinate 123,902,489 of NC_071530.1, read as the reverse complement.
AGATGACTCCAGCATTATCAGTTTGGGCCAAGGAAGGGATTACTTTCACAGGGTTTTGGGTTACCTCGCTTTTCTGCTCCATTGCCTCCTTCATGTAAGTCGGGGATTTTGGCAAATGTGAATGCTACTTAAAAGAGTAGAGCAGGCACACAGTGTAAGAAGTGTCAGAAATATCACTTTTTTTAAACAAATTCATCTTTCTCTCTAGTTCCACATCACTTGGCACTTTGCTGCCAGGAAGAGGTTTCTTCTTACTTTTCAGAAGCTGAGTGCAGCATTTGACCAGAGTGTGAGCATTACTCTTGTACCAGGAGAGCCATAGCAAAGGAGGCAGGTCATGGAGGTGTTACAGGAGTATATTGTCATCAGCAACAATCAGCAGTCTCTGATTGTTCCATCGGCCTTATTAAAGTTTTTATTTATATTATATCTGAGTATGAGGGAATAGCTTCTAATAAAATAAGTAATAATTCATGGGGTGATGTCTCAAGATCACAGATAATAGTATATTTCGTCTGGATGTAGCAGTCATCCAGATATTGTTTGCAAATATCCGTCTTGTCCTGGATATGCAGGCTAAAAACTTATAATTAAGAACTGCCTAAATATAACCATGACTGTCATCAAAACTCCTATTGTAGCTTATAAAATTTTTATTTATAGGCAAAAGAACTACAGGCATGTAACAATTTTCATTAAAGAAAAAGAGAGCCATTTCCTTGTAAAATTAAAAAACAAGCAGGCTTTTTAGTCTCTGATGTATTTGATTTTTAGATCACAGTGCTGAAACTTTCACCACAGAGAAGGCATTTTTGCTATTGCAACAGTTAAAAAACTATCTCATATATACCCCATTGTCCCCTTATCCTGGAAACGAAAGATAGAATAGAGCATTGCTTTAGCAATCAGTATTCAATATTTTCCCATGCTCTCCTGCTGAAGTAAAAAGCCAGACTGTGGAATTCGAGTACAGTGAGAGTGCTATGCCAGGTATTACAGCTGTTTCCCTGAGAACAGGACAAAGGGCTCTGGAAGACTCCAAGGCACACAAAACCTTCTCCAGCAGAACAGCTTGCACATGCTCCTACATCCATAGCTGGGTTTGTTTCCATCTGTGCAATGAAGATCAAAAGAACTGAGCAAATGTACACTTTATAGCGTTCTCTGAAATAAATAGACGTTGTAAGAAATAAGTATTTAAAAGTTTTGCTCAGGTTAGAGCTGAACTATCCTAGAGAAAGCAGAAGACTGGATTTTATTACAATCACTTGAATGCAGTGTAAATTGCATGGGTTTGATGTTTTTAATCAGTGAGTTTATATGAAATTTTAGAAAAAAATTGATTCATGACATAAACAAGGCAACATTAATAGAAGTATCACCTATGACCTCCTTTTTTATTGTCTCAGAAGTTGAGCAAGAGCCTTTCTATATAAAACTATCTTTCTTTTTTATGGTCTAGTGGCACAGCAACAAAAAGGTTATTAAGAGAACAGTTTAAGATTTTGAAGCAGAGAAATATAACTGCATTGCAGCCTACCCTAAGAAAAGCTTTCTTTTAACTAAGGTAGCTTTTGGGCACTGTCAAATATTTTATACTTTGTTTTAAGAATTTGGACCATTGTGATTTACAATAGTAAATTATGAAAAAATATCTTTCTACTCCCTGTCCCTATATATAATTTAAGTTTCCAGCATCTCTGTCACAGTATTTTAATAGTCTGTTAGCACTGGGCTTCCATTTTCAGAGCCAATGAGAGAAGGAATATTGAAGAATCTTAAAATAAATAAATGCTAAAATAAGGTTACCCAAGCCTTAAAAGCTGATGCAGTATGTTAAATTCTAAATGTTTCTCTCAAATCCACAGTGCAATTTCAATGCTACTTGCTTTTCACTGTATTAAATTCTTTGTTGTAAGAAAGCCTGGCCAGTGTTTTATATTCCTCAGTTAAGTGTGGTAGAATTAAAAAAAAAAAAAAAAAGAAAAAAAAAAAAGGAGTAATTTAGGATTCTGGACTATATAGCTTTCTAACAAAATGTGCAAATATCATATGTCTTTTTTTTTTTTTTTGGGTTTATTAACTTGGTTATGTGGAAGATGGTGAGCATGGAGCAAATTACTTGGCTCAGCCATTGAGTCAATATAAAAATTTTGATTTAGTAGAGGCAGAATTCTTTTAAGGGATTCCAGTCTTAAATGGCATGAGAATGTAAATGTGGGAAGACTTCATAACATTTACTTTCTAGACATAAAAATACTGAAAATCTGTTACTGATTTAAGTAAGAGAGATGGGGGAGTGGAGAATAGCATTTCAAGGCAATTTTTCTAATATTGGCACAAGACCAATAAAATTCTGAAGTTATGGAATCCAGCAGAAGACTTCAAAACCATGCATGTTCAGTATGAGTACAACACATCCTGTGTTCCAGCAAATGAATTGCTAGCAACATAATTAGGCTTTTAGTTACACAAATAACATATGTACATACAAATGGAAACTTAATTTTGAAATCCTCTTTGTTCCTTAAAATATCTCCAGCTAATAATAAATATATCAGTTTATACTCAGTGAGAATATCCAGTTAATTTGCCTAATTTTTATCTATATTCCTTCACAAAAAGAAATAGTAATCTAGATTTTGAATCAGCTGTATTTTGTAATCTTGGAAAGGGGAAGTACATGATTTTACAACTTCAGTAAAATAATGGGCCAAGAAATGTACATTTTGATTCATAAATTCATAGTGAAGTTCATACCTTTTCACTTAGTCTGCAGAAACTATTACTGGCTTCTATTTCTTTCCTTTCCAGGACACGTATAATGTGCTTCACTCACCAACTCTCCATCTTATGCTCATTTGGATATTGAAGAAGAAACAGCCCTTTGTATCTATATAACTGAAGTTCAAAAATTCATATTTCCCCATCAATTGGAAATTCAGATGTTTTCCTTTTCACGACCATGAGGAGACCATGCACGCATAGCACTTTACAGAGCTGTCAGCACCAGCAACATTACAGCCTCTGCCCTGGGGAAAGAAACCACTGAAAGTTCCCTCAGGACATGCCACAGCTTCAGCATAAGTCTGCTCAGTTAAGATGTTTTCATGCTGAATTATTCTATGATGAATGAATAAGATTTCTCCAATGAGTCAGTTGAAAAATAGTTTTAAGTGGTGTGCCCAGAAAATTATTATGAACAATACCACAATTAACACCAGAAGGTTAAAGTGTTTTAAATTTTCCTCCCCGACTTTTGAAGCTATATTTGAATTTTTCTCTCTTGTGCTATCCCCACAGGGCAGGAGTTATGTAACAATGCATTTCTACTCTTCTAAAGGTTTTCATGCAGACAATGACATGTACTCTGACCTATGGAAGGGTACCAAACCTCTTAATTGCATTCAGTTTTTGAGATGTTTAGGAATTTATTTCTTGTTCTATTAAATTTTTGCAATAATAGTACAATTATTAAGAAATCTAAGGACACATTATTTTTATTTTATTTTTGAACTGCTCTATTCATTATCACTTAGGAGTTGCTAAATGTAACCAGAGCAGTCTAGCAAGTAATTCTATGGTTCATTAAGCAGCTCGGTGATGTGTTATGTCTTTTGCAATAAGGACATTACTTTTTGGTTGCCTTCCTGTTACACACTTAGATAGGTGCAAATATACCTATATGTGTCCATAGGTATATTTGTTTAAACATGCATGCAAATTATACCTGCACTAGTGTAAAATAAACATCTAAGGGGAATAGTCATTTTTGCTGCTGTTTCCAAAGCAACTACAAAAGTTCACACCCTTTGAGGTCATGACCTGTCTGCCTCATGCAGAGGTGTTGGATTGCAGCAACGACCACCACACAGAATCACAGATGCATTTAGGTTGGAAAAGACCTCTAATACCAGTTGTACTGAGTACAACTATTAACCTAACACTGCCAAGTCCACCATTAAACCATGTCCCTAAGTGCCACACATGTGCACATTTTAAACAGCTCCAGAGATGGAGACCCCACAACTTCCCTGGGCAGCCTATTACAATGCTCAACAGCCCTGTCAGTGAAATAATTTTTCCTAATATCCAATCTAAACATCTCCTGGTGAAACTCGAGGCCATTTCTTCTTGCTGTCCACAGAATCACAGAATCAATTACGCTGGAAAAGACCTCTGAGGTTGTGAAGCCCACACAATTGCAGATACAGGCCAGGATGCCATTGGCCTTCTTTGCCACCAGGGCATAGCTGGATCATGTTCAGCTGCTGTCAATCAGCACCCCCAGGTTCTTTTCCACTGGGCAGCTTCCCAGACACTTTTCCCAAGCCTGTTGTACTGCATGGAGTTATTGTAAACCCTGTGCAGAACCCAACACTTAGTCTTGTTGAACCTCATACCATTGTCCTCAGCCCATCGATCCAGACTGTACAGATCCTGCTGAAGATCTTTCCTGCTCTCCAGCAGACTTGGCTTCATCTGCCAGCTGACTGAGGGTGCTCTCAATCCCCTCATTCAAATCACTGATAAATACATTAAACAGAACTGATCCCAGTACTGAGGCCTGGAGAACACCGCTGGTGACTGGCTGCCAGCTGGATGTAACCCCATTGACTCTCTGGCCTGGGCCATCAAGCCAGGTTTTTATCCAGTGAAACGCCCACTCATTCAAGCCATGAGCATCTTTGACAAAGGAAGCTTCTGGTTCCACTTGCATCAAGTGCAATGGGAAGTAGAAGCTCTTTTTATACACAGCCAGAGTCCTCACCAAATTTTGTTAGGTTATGACCAGCAATGGTGCTTGTTCTCCTGAAGAATATTTATTGGTGTCCTTCAATTCTTTAAAGTCCATCAGTGGAGGATGGATGCTTCCCACACAGTCAGGAAGTTGTCCTGGAGCAAATAATGGCTTAATTGCATTGCCTATAAACAAGCACTTGTCTTGACTTCAGAGTCAGAAAGCCTTTGCAGATCAGGATTCACAGCTATTGAAACTAGAATTGTCTCTCTTTTATTTTTTTTCTTTTTCTCTATGATGGCCTCATGGATGGAATATTTATCTTCGTTTAAACACAGTCTGTATTTATTCACCTGACTCTTTTCACATGTCATTTCAACTCATTAATTTGACTATATTGTCTTTTTTGGAACACCTAAATGTGTTCTGTCATCTAGAGTTATATTTCTCATATGTTCAACTGCTAATAAAACTAGAAACCAAGATTGCTTTTTGTTTCCTTCAAGCCTTAGAAGCAGAAACCAAGCAGCATTTCTTCAGGTATTTTTTCCTGGATATGGACAGACTAGGTAAACCAACAAAGGAATTTGCTATAAATAATAGTTGAAAGTTGCCATCGCTAACCACAGTTTATCTATTCCTTTTATGCTTTGTATCATAGCAAGAAATATTTATGATAAACATGCCCCATTTTTCTTCATATTAACATTGAAGATAGCTTACAAATATCTTGGGTTCTCCAGTTTTTAACCTAGCGAGCTAGACAAGCGCTGGAACTTTTGTTGGTAGAAACAGCAAATGAATATTGTTATTTTCATTCCTACAGATTATGTTCTAATCATGCATTTTTAAATTAACTAAAAATTGGCACAGAATAGCAACAGCAAAGTGAATCATGCTGGTGTAGTGACAGATTCTTTTCTTAAGATGTCCTCTGAATTCCTTTTTCACACTCTTTATGAGTATACCCAATTCACTTTATCTGTTTCAATTCTATCAGAGAAGAATTCTTCTTTCATAGAGGTTTTGGTTTCAGAACATGCTATGTCTCAAGAGAGTGAGAATGAGGAATTAGCACAAACATAAAAAGATCTGGCTGGATGTTTCTCCAGATGTCTAATCCATTTCTCTTTTTTATTTTAAATGGATAACTCAGAGGCTTATTTCCAAAGGACCTAAATGATGCAGAGAAAGTAAAGTTTTTGTGAAAGCAGGTCCTAAGTATTTTGAGAGACACCTTTTGTTCTTTGCTAAACAAATGTAACTTTTAGTAATACTGGTTTTATTGCCCATTCTCAATTGGGATTGTAGGTTGACATATGTACTGTTTTCTCTGTAAACAAGTATGACTTCTTAACATCCTAGTCCTGCACTGACTTGTTTACACCAATACACTCTTGGTATGTGCATTTCTTTTTGTTGTAAAAGTGACTCTAATAATAGTGCATGTACTGGGTCTCTTCTGGCAATATCTTAGACCATTCTCAAAGCAATTCTAGGACCTTCATATTGACAGTTTCCTTTGGTCAATAGTTCTCAGTTTTGTTTGGAATAATGCTTATCGGGGTACATATGTCCTATTTTCTGGATCCTTTCAGAGTCAGAGTTTTTTTCCTTAGAAATATAAGTCTTTGTCATAAGTAGGCATTTTTTTTTCAGACAACCATTCCCAATATACATGTTTTAAAAAATAAGATCTGATTTGTCTTTATCAGACTAAAATTCTACTCATTTTTACAAATAACAAAGGAGATAATTATTCTTCCTCTCAAAAGAACTCAAATTTCCCTGTCACATGTGCAGACTTTTGGATGAAGATTCTGATATTTGTTTCTGTTGTATTCATTCCACTACCAGCAGAAGTTTCAGGGCAAGGGGCAGAGGTCAAGTTCTTTCACAAAACCTTTAAATTTCTGGCACCGTTTTTGTAGAAGCTTATGAATAAAAATTAGGAAACACATTTGATAATTCTGTGGAATCTGTATTTAATCCTGGCCTCAGTGGCCATTTCTCTATCAAAATTTGTGTGGTTAAACTCTAGGTAGAGTCTACCCTTCAGCATGAGTAGCCTTACTCCACACAAGCTAGATGGAAGGATAATATTCAGCATTTGCAATTTCACATTAAAAAAAGCCCATGGATATCAGAAAATGTTGTGATGAACATTAGTAATAGCATAATGTCAAAGGCAAAAACATCAGCTACTTGTCTGTCTCTACCATGAGGAATAAAGAATGATTGCAAACAACAGAAGGCAAATAGTACAGTCATAAATGAAGAACAATTTTCTCAACATCAAGCTGACAATGAAGGAAAGATTTCCACTGAGGACATTGTTGACTGCTGTTACCTCATCCTACTATTTTTTCTGATTTTTTGAGGGTTTTCTTGGAAGAGAAAACTCCAGGGAAGAAAATAATGTCAAATAACAGGACTATCAAGGATTAGGTTTTTTATACAGTTTTAACTGAATTATCCTCAGCTGCAATTCTAGTCTTTCTCTGCTTTATTTTAAGTTTATGGTTTACCTAAAAAAAGCTCTTTAAAAGTAAATATATCTTCAAGAATGCATTGCCTTTATATGCATATTTTCTCAGAGTCAAGCCAGAATTTTATAGCCTGTTCCAAATTTTTCATTGGAAAAAGAGAAACTTTCTGAATGACAGCAGTATTTTTCTCTGGAGATTTTTGAATGTCCCACTAAAAAAAAAAAAAAAAAAAAAAAAAAACCCAACCAGACAAAAAAAAACAAACAAAAATAAATACCAAAAAAATGTTGGGCAGTGGTCACTGAACACATGGAAATCTGGTTACACAAAATCAGCTGGACAGTGGGCTGGTGCTGACTGCTTGTTAGAAGAGCTCTCTCACCCTTTTGTGAGAGTGGAAGTGGATATTGTGAGGACACAGCTCATCCTACAACTTACAGAGGGCAAAGTTTCTGGACACAGGGTTATCTTTTTCTTGCCCATAGATGGTCAGACTCTTCACAACACTCTGCTGCCCAGACAGTGTGAAGCTGCAGAATCACATGTTCCTGCTTTTCACAAGTGGATTCAACCTGCATCCCATGCCAGAAGTCTGCCATGAATTTCACTAAGCAGAGCCTTGTGGCAAGGCATTCTGGTCTTTGATATCTTTGCAAACTAAGCCATCAAGACCTGACATAAAAACAGAGGCATGGAAGGTCATTTTTGTAGTATTTTTTCTGCCTCCATTTTAGAAATCAAGAAAAAAAGCCTGAAGGCTTTTGTAATTGTAAACTTTGATTTTCAGCTCACTGTTCAACTAGTTTAGCATTTACTCCCACAATGATACATTACTCTAATGTAACCGAGGCCTCGCCCTGTTAAGAACATGGAAAAACAGCTGTAGTCTGTTTCACTCCTCCCACTTCTTTTGCCAAAACAAATGTAAAACACAGCATAAATAAGGGATAAAGATGTCTTTAAAGAAGGAAATTAATTATGCTGACTGAAAATGTAAACATAAAGCTTGCATAGAACATAATCCAGTTTTGCAAGGCTCAATTCAAGTCTTCACTACTATGAAATACTGTTAAACTTACTAATGCCCATATAATGCATGTGAAAGCATTATTCCACTCACAAAGGATAAATGCTTCACTTACCTGTTGCAGGTAAAAGGATATGCAAATACATATTCTGATAGTTTTAAAGATGAGCAAAAACTATAGGAGAAGAGATCAAATGGTTTACATTAGAGATTGCAACACAGAATCTGTAAAAAAGCTCTTCTGTGTCTCTAATCCCCAGAGTTCATCCATGCAGCATAATTTGACATGTATATGAAATCTGCAGACTGGCTTTCAGAGCAACAGACATAATGTGGGACCTTTTCTTTACTGAGAACTAAAGCTGAAACCAAAATATTCATTTATCATATGGGGGTATGACCCTACATCTTTTTCCTTATAGTCAGGCTCTGGTATAATTATCTTATTCATATCAGCAGTTAGAAACTGAAATCTAAAAATGATGAAATAACTGAAACTTTACAAAATTTAGTCTGTAAAGCAAACAATCCGTAAAGGAAATAAACTTAAAAGCAAGATAAAACAAATTCCTTTCCTTGTTCCAGATAGTAAGAATTTAAAAGACTGGACGACAGAATTTGGATTGTTAAATCCAGTGTTTAGATGTCAAGTTCCAAAATAAGTTAGAAATTATAACTGTTTAAATCATGATTCATAAGATGTGCCACAGCATGCTTGCTTTTGCTTTAGTCACATTCATTAAAAATACATGGATCCTGCATCAAAAAGATACTACAGAAGAGATGTAACTTCATTTAGCTTATTTATAGGTCTATAAAAATTAAAAAGCAAATTTTCTTATTTAACTTGAGCAACAGCATTCTTTTCTCCTGTGTAAATGAATGTAATGATATATAATAAGACCTTACATGGTAACATGCATTCAGACTCAAAGTCACATGGAAGTCCTACGTACATGATTCACATCATATCAAGACAATGGGATGCAGTAGAGATTTCAATTTGCTTGAAACTGCATGCAGACACAAGTTCTTCATATTGAATGGTTTTGGTTTTGTACAACAGAAGATATTCCAGGCTTCTTTACATATTCTCTATAAAATGCCACTGCTGCAAAAGTGAGTAGAGAGGCAAAAATTCCCTTTCCCAGTATGATTATTGTTTCTGGTAGTTCTTGTTCTTCATGCAGGAATCAGGCTCAGCTTCACAGTGCCAGCCCCATCTCCTCACATTCCTTCACTCTGTTACAGAGGAAGAACAAGGTGCCTATGGCTCCTGTTCATGGTAATTTTTTTGGAGACAAAACTCATCTAAGAAGTCCCCGTTCAGTTAACCATTTACTCTTTCATACACACACTGACATAAATATAGCTGAAGAGGGATGCAAGATGAATGAGTAAAGCGAAAAGAATGACTAGCTGGAAGTAAGCAGTGATGGCATTAACACTTGGAAAATGTTAACATCAAACTGGAGTCTTAGCATGGCATTCACAAAGGCTAGCACCCAGTACACAGGTGGTCATTGCAGGAGATGGGCATCTGGAGACCCTTGCTTTTCTACAGGTTTTGAATACAAATCTCTGTACAGGAAGGAATCATCTTCCCCTGCTGTGGATTTGAAGGCGTGGACCTCCTCACTGAGATAATCACTTCCTCATTTTTGACTACAGCTCCAAAGAGAGAAGCATGTCAGTCTTTACACCAGCAGTTCAGCAACCCAAATGTTCATTCATAAGTAGACGTGCAACTTTTCTCCTACTTTTGCTAAAATAGCAGCATACTAAGCTAAAATCTCCTACCTGTCAGAGAAAAATGCTAAACTCTGGGCTATCAGAGTATCCTGTCCTGGACCATATTCAGTTGCTCTTCCTAAAGCTTATCTATTTACTGGGTCAGTATTACATTAGGACAAGGCTAGGTATCAGGCTGAAAAATTCTTAGCCTTACATATTTTTGGATCAGTATTTTTTGACACATGTTACAGCACTAAAACACAAAAACTAAAGGACACAGCTTCCTACAGCTCCATAATAAGGATCCCATTACTTTCTACAATGCTTACCACTATTATTGCAACCTTAAAATAAAAACAACCAATGAGAGTACTATTTCCCCTACAGTTTCCATCTGACATAAGAAAAAATAATACAACAGTCTTGTGGAGCAGAGCTCTAAGTTCTAAGAGGACTAAGAGAAAGTTACTTGTATCTCTAGAGCAGAGTTGAGTCACAATGCAACATTTTGAAGCCTTGTATGCTGGAGACCAGATATTTCCTAGGAGATACCCAGAGGAGTGTTTGGTGGCTTCTCTTATGCCTTCTGTTTATAAGGTGCATGTGACTGTGGGTGAATTGAATGCAAAGATTCAGATGGTACCTTTCAGTGCTGTATTCCTGAAGGATTTAAAATTTTAAAAAATATTTTATTGGAATGTTTTCACAGCCTGTTGAAAGTGAGAATCAGCTTCACTCAGAAAGGCAGCAAAAAAATGTCTAGCAGCAAAGGTGGATTTTGTGCTGCTTCAACTTGCTGTTTGCATCTCTGGCTCTGTGAAGAGTTTGAACTAATTGCCTGAATTTCAGTGCCATTTATATTGTAAACAACACATGAGATGCAGTTGTAGATTATCACTCAATATACTAGTGCTTCCAAGGAAGGCATACAAAAAGGCACAGGTTTTATCATTGCATTTTCATTGAGGGTACCCCATTGGTTTTAATGATCTTTATAACCTCTCAATCCTATAACTGTGATAAGACCTATATCAAATGATATAAAATACCCTTATGCTTAAAATGTAGATTTGGGGAAGCTAAAAGAAATAGAGTTTAAGATTAATTCACTTCCAGTGCCACAGAAATCTACAGAAGAAATATCTATTATAAATAGAGTGGCAGTAGGAATTATTGGCTTTGATTATGGAAAGCAAAGTAAACCACATTGCAATGCACTCAATCTTTTTCACATTTATTGACTGTAATTTGTATATACTATTGTCTTCCTCTAGTAGGGTTAATTTCTCTGTATGTTTTTTTCTCCTATATGTGTTCCAGGTACCATTTCTATTTGAAAAATCTGTGTGCTTGTAGCCATGCAAAATTCCTAGTGACGCATTTTCTGTGGGGTGGGGGAGGGGAAAAGAAGAAGATAATTTGTTCCCACTAATAAGACACAAAATTTTGCAAAGCAGGTAATTTCTTTGTTCCCATTTTGTTTTGGTGTCTTTTGTAATCTTCCTGGAAGACTTGATGTGTTTTAACATTTGCTAATACCATTTCTTCCCATAAGCACTTAATGCTATGCACAACATTCCCTGACATCCTTACGGAGCAAAGCTCCTTCTGTCATCCTGTGGAAGTCACAGCTCCATGCCAGTGCTCCCAAGCAGAGAATTTCTCCTGGTCATTCCTACACCATCATCCCACCAGATGATGTCATCATGAACACATGCCTAGATAATATCCTCATATCCTCCTGCTTCTGGAAGAGTTTGCCTCTCTGTTCATCTTCTACTTATTTTGCTCTTGATAGCATATATTAACAAGTGTTTTAATTTGTATTCATCTCCAACACCCTGATTTCTAAAGAAACAAAGATATCTCCATACAGAGATATCTCCATACCACAGTTGCTGTCAATACATAGTGCATTGGGGTGAAAAGTTAATCCCCTGTTGCGACAACTACTGCAGTTAACTTTTAGAGCTATTTTAGTGACAATCAACAATGTGCCAGCATTTGATCAATTTCAGCTTCTGAATAGATTTGCAGAATCACAGAATAGCAAAAGCTTTGGGCTTGGAAGGGACTTCTGGGGATCACCTAGTTTAATGTCACTGTTCAAGCATGGGAGCAGGCTGCACAGGATCATGTCCAGGCAGGTTTTTAATTCTTCAGAGAAGGAGACTCTAGAACCTCTCTGGCAGCCTGTTCCAGTGCTCTGTCAGCCTCACAGTAAAGAAGTTTTTTTCTCATATTCAGAAGGCACTTCCTCTGTTTCAATTTGTGCCCATGTGCACTGGAAAGAGTTTGGCACCATCCTTTTTATATCCACCCTTAAGATAGGTGCATGTATTGATAAATGATGTAGTGATTGCTCTCTGTCTTTTACAGGCTAAACAGTTCCAACTCACTCAGCTTTTTCTCATCAGAGAGGTGTTTCTAATCTACACTGGATCCTCTCCAGTAGTTCCTCATCTTTCTTGAAGTGGGGAGCCCAGAACTGGACACAGCACTTCAGGTGAGGACTCACCAGGACTGAGCAGGGGGGCAGGATCACCTCCCTCAACCTGATGGAAATGCTCTTCCTAATACACCCCAGGATACCACTGGCCTTCTTGGCCACAAGGACACACTGCTGGCTCATGGACAGCATGTTGTCCACCAGGACCCCCAGGTCTTCTCCACAGAGTGGCATTCCTGCATGTCAGCCCCCAGCCTGTACTGGTTATGCTTCCCCAGGGGCAGGATCCTGCATTTGCCTTTGTAGAAGTCTGCCCTGCCAAATGGTGGGTCTACCAAGGTGACAAATAAGGCAGAAGAAGAGAGCTACAGATATGCATAGAGGGAAAGATTAAACAAAGACAAAAGAAAGATGCATTAAGGGGTAGTGCTTCAGCGTTCTATAAATCCCTACCTTCATTATCAGGACATAAATTATATTTAAGACGCTATAGTCTAGACAAGTAAAATGTGCTGATGGTAATTCACTGTAGCCTAACGTGAAGTAATAAATTTATGAATCAAACATGATAAAAACTGCAGAAAGTTACATTTAAAAAGTGGCCATACACTAGCTCATAAAAGATTAAACTAGTCTGAATTGTATTTCCCTGTACAGCTAGTTGGACGCTTTGATTTTATTAGAGGATACTGCTTCTGAAAATGTTACAAAGCTTTCATCAAAAGAAAAATGTATTAAATTAATTCCTCTGGGTACAAGGATTTCACATATAGAAATAGACCATCTTTATGCCAACACAGAAGAAAAACTAACTGAATCAATATCAATTAAAGTAATGGAATAAAGTTAGCATATTATCATTGCGACAACCATTCAGGTGTCAAGTCCAATAGTGTCATAAATTATCTCAGCTTTGACAGCAAGATCTGACCAAAAAGGAATTTTTGACAGAGGTAGCTCCAGATAAAATAGTGGCCAAGAGTTGAAGGCAGTTAAATAAAATTTCTGTAGGTTTTGATCTTGATATTTTCTACTTCTTTATAGACAATGGCTTGTAATTACAGAGCAGCAATTGAGAATTAAGGACTTTTTTTCTAATATTTGTAATCAAAGTATCCTTTTGACCACTTGAGCTTTTGTAGGTAAGACTAAGGTTTTAGAACTACAAGGCACTGTCACCTCTTGTTCCTAAAGGCTAGTTTCAGTGTACCAGAAAGTTAACAATGACAAATTGATGTGGAATGGTCATGACATTTCATCAAGAGACCGTTCTTGTTCTCAGGCAATTGGGCCTGTAAATACACACCATTCTGAAAAGTTCTGCTGCTCCAGTACCTTCCAGTTTAGGAAATGTTCCTTAAATGCTATGAATCCCTGTTCCAGTAAATCTGTTTCTATAAAAACAAGAGTTTTACCAAAATATAATTTCAAAGAAAACAATCACTTTAGATTAGCAATGCAAATCTTGTGTTTCTGTCAAAACTATTTATTTCATTTGCTTTATTTGATTTCCTTCTGTCACATTCTTTAGACATATTGGAATGCATAGAAAGGTAAGAAAGGAAAATTGAATAGCAATCAAATGAGCTGCTGACAGGTTTACCAATAGCATTCTGTGTGGCAATGAAGGCCACTTGTCATGAACACCAAGGAGTGTTGCATTGCGGGCTGCTTGGCCCAAGAACTCATTAAAATCCCCCAAGATATTTCTTCCTATACAGACACAAAAAAAATATAATTTCATAATGCTTCCTCTCTGCTCTTATCTTCTGTTTCCATGGATCAGCAAATGTAGCTATTTGGAAAAGACTGGAGATCAGCTCTTCAAAGCAGAATTTATGTTTCTTAGGGCTCAGGGAGAAATGCAGCCACCTTTAACAGGGGAAAAAAATCAAACCTGGACACAAAAGACACACATGCCTGCTGATCATGGCCTTAGGGCACCAGGAATTCTCTGCTGTATTTAGTACTGACAGGGGAGAAGGAGAAGGAGATTGTGTGTGTTTCTAAACTATGGACTAGCATAGCTGCCTACAGGCCAAGGGTGGTAATCTCTGCCATATAACACATCACTTGCAAAAAAATGCCTACTGTTATCAGCTGAACTGAAGCACAGCTCCAATAGTTCAGAGTAGCTTTCCCGAAGGGAGAAAAACTAGCTCAGCAGAGGTGCATGGAGATTTCAGAGAAAAGAATGAGGTTCTGCCAGCTTCCTATTGACAGCATTGTGTTCTATAAGTACTTCCATTGATCTATGGGACTTCCATTGGACTATTCATGCAGTAATGTTCTTTGTGCAAGGAAACAAAACTGGTTAAATGTAAATTCAAACTCAACATGGTTAAGGTGCACAATCTGGCTCATTTGTTCTGTAGCTACAACCCACTGACTTTCTAAATTATTATGGAAGTATCAACAGCTGTTCTCTCTACCCAACTATTTCATATTGAGCCGGAATGCACACTTATCCATTAGTAATGAGAACCAGCCTTTTCAAAGTCTATGAATAAGCAAAGAAAATAATATTGGCAAAACTGGAGATGTAAAAAGTTACTTAGGGATCAAAATATCCCAGCTCTCTCAGTGAGAATTACACATAGTTGATCCACATGAAAAATCACCCTTGTGAAGAGGGGTGAAAAAATATTCTGTTTCTGTGCTAAGGTGAAGGAAAACCTTTGCCAAATTTGGGAGGACAGATTCATCCACCTGCTGGGGTAGAATGTTATTAACACTCACACATACAAAAAATGACAGCTGTTAACAGCTGAAACTCATAATTTCCTTGTGATCCTTAGTTGTCAGGGGACTTTACAGGTAGTCCAAAACAGAAGGACATAGCAAGTGCAATGAAGAATTCTGCACTGCACAATATCTCACAGCAAAACTAGAGCTCTCACAAAAATATCTTTACAATATTTAAAGGTGTGAAATAAAAGAAAAACTGGCACCTTTGCTATACAACGGAAAGACTGTTCAAGCCCAGGTTCAGAAAAATTTTCAAGAATAGTTTATTTTTGACAAGGTTCTCTCAATTTCAGTTTTTATGATGTGCTATTCAGGAAGGAAAAGGGGGCAAAGAGCACCTAAAAATTCCTTTCATACATTACAGGCCCATTGCTTGTTCTTGACAAGACCTCTCAAGTCCTTTTTTCTCTATGAAAATATCTGAATTAGAACTGAGATGGGGAGTCTTGGACTGTTTTTCTTCCTTCCACTGTAAATCCCAGTGGGGGTTGCATGAAATGTCATCATCATCAACAGTGCCCAGCTCAGCACCCAGCACAGCACCAAGTGTAACCTTAAAAAAAAAAAAAAAAAAAAGCTTTCATATTAAATTTAGAAATATGTTACTTTATTCCACATTAAATATCAGAAATACAGCTAATGCATTTTTGCACATCTTCAGCTTTAAAGCGGTGTTTCCAACCTGTTTGCAGGCCACAGAATAACAACTGAAGACAGCAAAATGCACATGGACTGCATAGATTGATTAGGAGGATATCCTGCACCAGATAAGGCAGGTAGGTGTACTTGCGTAGCACGACAACTCATTACTGGACAGAGACAATGGCAGAAAGTAACCTAAAACTCTCAAGCAAGTACATTTAGGCTGTGATTTAAGCAATCATCAGCCTGTTCTTGAAGCCAAATGTGTCTCTCATACTCCCTGATGGACACTTTAGCTGATAACTGGAGATAACTAAGGAGAAAATGTGGGCTCTTGCTACTCAATGCATTCACGTATATATAGTTGAGGGGGGAGATTGGCATTATCCGTCTCCTCTGCCCTTGTTGTGCTGCTGCTGATGAACAGCCATTTGGTCCTGTAAGCTTTTCTGGAATTGCCCAATTTTGCAAACTGCCAGAGTAGTGGGATTTATAGCCAGTGCAAGCTAGAGCTGTCTTGTATAATATGGGGTCATAACTGCTTGGCTACAGGCACTACAAAACTGGCAGTGAGACTTAGTGCAAAGAGCTACATTAGCAAACAAACAGGCACAAGCCAAATCTATTATCCAGAATAAAAATATGGGCATGGAGATGGGGTCCAAAGGAACATTGTTTACTCTTCATCATTGCTAATAAAAGCAGGAGAGTCCCACACTTGGTGGTTAGAAGGATAAAGAGTAACTAACTGTTCTTTGCTGCACCCAGCTGGCACAGAACAAGATGAAATGAATCCCTTCGGATAACAAAATTCAGAGGAAAACTATTCCTGATTGTAAGCCATCTGTAGCTGTAAATGTACCCTGAATAGCAGTTTCTATGAGACATGTTTGAAATTACTCAGTTGGTTATCATGACTTTTTTTGCCTTAGATTTCAACACAAGATTTTTAGCTGAATCACTGAACTGCTGCACCAGTTTATTGACTCCATATGGCATTTAGGTCCTCAGCACATTCTTAGACAATGAACACCAAATGCCCAGAGTGAGACCAGCAAAAACAACAGAAGGAGGAAAACAGCAAAATAGCAGACCTAATTAGAGAATTAGGGATATTTTAGAGAATATACTCTACTCCTAGGAAAGGTAAGAGCTTTTATTTTTGTGCTGCAGGAAATCCATGACATAGTTGCCATCACAGAGACATGGTGAGATGACAGACACATCTGGAGTGCAAGGATAGGCAAGGAAGGAGAGGCAGTGGAGTGGATGTGTATTTTAGGGAGTGCTTCAATTGCCTAGAGCTTAGTAATGGCAACAACAGTGTTGAATTTTTATGCATAAAAACCAGGGGAAAGACTAACAAGGCAGATGTCATGGTGGGAGGCTGTTATAGACCACCTAAACAGGTTGAAGAGGCAGAGGAGATATTCTATTTCTATTAGAAATTAATATTTCTATTTTCTGCTGGGAGAAGTCTCAGAATCACTAGCCCTTGTTCTTTGAAGGAGTTTGGCTTACCAGATGTCAGCTGGGAATACAATTCAGCAGAGAAGAAACAATCTAGGAGGTTCCTGGAGTGTGTGAAAGGTAACTTCCTGATGGAGGCGGTGAGGGAACCTACCAAGAGACACATCTGGATCTGTTTCTTGTGAACAGAGAAGGGCTGGTGGATGATGTGATGGCCAGTGGTCACCAAGTTATAAAGTTTTCTTTTCTGGTCAGCAAAATTGCCACCTTGGCCTTCCAGAGGGCAGACTTTGACCTGTTCAGGTGGCTGTTTAACAGAGCTCCTTGGGAAGTGTTCCTGAAGGGCAAAGGAGTCCAGGAAGTCTGGACCTTCTTCAAGAAGGAAATCCTAATGGTCCAGGAGCAGGCTGTTCCCATGTGTCAAAAAATGAGCCAGTGAGGAAGAAGATTGGTCTGGCTGAAGAATTCATATGAGACAAATTCATAAGACGACATTTAGAAGAAGGAGCAGACAATGTGGGAAGACTACAAGGATGTTGTGAAGGTAGGCAAGGAGAAAACTAGAAGGGCCAAAACCCATCTAGAACTTAATCAGACTACTGCTGTAAAAATCGGCAAAAAATTGTGGTATAAATAAATCAGCAAGAAAAGTTGGGCTAAGGAGAATCTCCATCTGTTATTGGAAATGGAGAGGTAGTGATGAAGGATGAGGAAAAGACTGAGGTAATCAATGCCTTCTTTGCCTCAATCTTTTAATAGCAAGACCAGTCATTTTCTGTGGTCCCAGCCTCTTGAGCTGGAATACAGAGATGGAGAGCAGAATGAAGCTCCTATAATCCAACAGGAAATGGTCAGGTACCTGCTACACGACTTAGACAATTGCAAGTCTATGGGGATGGATGGGATCCACCCAAGGGTACTGATGTAGCTGGTGGAAGTGTTCACTGAAGCACCTTCAGTCCTTTACCAGCAGTTCTGGTTAACTGGGGAGGTCCCAGCTGACAAGGAATTGGCAAATGTAATGCCCATCTAAAGAAGGGGTGGAAGAAGGGTCTGAGGATCTCCAGGCCTGTCAGTTGCCCTTGGGGCCAGGGAAGGTTGTGGAGCAGATCATCCTGAGTGCCATTCTATGGCACATGCAAGACAGCCAGGGGAACAGGTCCAGAGAGCCTGGGTTTGGGAAAGACAGGTCCTGCTTGATCACTGGTGAGGCTGCACCTCAAATCCTTTGTTCAGTTCTAGGCCCCTCACTACAATAAAGACATTGAGGTGCTTGAGCATGTCCAGAGAAGGGCAATGGAGCTGGGGAAGGGTCTGGAGCACAAGTCATATGAGGAGTGACTGAGGTTGTTTTTCCTGGAGGGAAGGAGGGTCAGAAGGGACCTTATGACTCTCTATGACCACTTGAAAGGATGTTATAGTGAGGTTAGGGTTAATGTCTTCTCCCAAGTAACAAGTGACTGATGAGAGAAAATGGCTTCAAGTTGTGCCAGGGGAGGTTTAGATTTGGTATGAAGATTTGGTATGATTTGAAAAAAAATCTTCATTAAAAGAGTTATAAAGGAAGGGTTATTGGAAGTGGTTGAGTCACCATTCCTGAAAGTGTTCAAAAAATGTACAGCGGCTGTAGCATGGCTTAGTGGTGAAGATAAAACAGTGCTGAGTTAACAGTTGGATTCAATTATTTTAAGGATCCTTTTCAACCTAAACAATTTTATGATTCTATGAAAAGTCCTAAGATACTGTCTTGATCTGAGCATTACTGATGCTCTTACAATTGCCTTTGTTTTGTCAGCAGTGCCAAACTGAGAGAGCTGCTCATGCTGCCTCAGAGCTCACTGCCTGCTCTGAATTCTCAGCCTTGAGTAGAATGAGCTTAAACTTCCCCTTTACTTGGCAGTTTCCAACAATGTAAGAATGCTCTTGTGATGCTGGGGAATTAAAGAAATCAGCTTCAGCTCTCCCTCTGAAATGAACTTCCAAATCATACTGGGTGAAAAGAGATTTATTATAGAGCTCTGCACATTTGTTTTGGCTTTTCCTATTATTTTTCCATTACTTGAAAGCATGCTTCTCTTATCCATATTAAATGCCTAAAGCTACTGTAGACTTTTTATTTAAGACAGATAAAATGGTTAAAGTATTCTATGCCTTTGGTGTAAAGAAAAAAAATTAGAAACTTTAAGACAGCTGCTACCTAACAGTGATTGAAACATCATCTTTTCCAGATCAAAGTACCTTTGTGGCAATATTTAAGTGGTTTTCACAAGCAGGGAACACTTTAGTGGTTAAAAAAATTACTAAAACCATTTTGAGAGACAGATATTGCAACAAAACCTGAAACGATGGATTTCTTTCAAGATCTGAACCCAAATTCTTAAGTAATGAATAGCTTAAATAAGAGTGGTTTTTCTTAAGAGTCCAAATGTTTCTTTTCATCTTCTGTTTAGGAAAGAAAAGAAAAATATTTGGCTGTGAAAACTTTTCTGTGTGTCTAGATGCCAAATTAGTAGTTACATGATTTATAGCTGTCATGAGGCACATTAGTAATGTGCATTAAAGTGAAGCCTCTTGTTCCCCCTTCATCTGTGGTATGGTGAATTCACATGTCTTAAATTACAAACTAACAATGGCCATTAAAATAGAAATTAATATTTCTATTTTCTGCTGGGAGAAGTCTCAGAATCACTAGCCCTTGTTCTTTGGAGGAGTTGGGCTTACCAGATGTCTGCTGGGAATACAATTCAGCAGTGTTTTCTGAGGAGATCTGTAGTTATTCCGCATTTCTGTACTACAAGGCAAGAAGGGCTGCTGTAACACCATGTAATTTGATACACTAAGATTTTTAGAAACTAAATGCCAATGAAAAGGAGAAAACACATCAGAACATAGTACACACTCAAGATATATGTGGCTCTTAATCCACTCACAACCTGTTTGTTTATTTATTTGTGTTGTAGAAAATGTGGCAGGACTTAGGTTTCTCTTTCCCTCTCTCCCCATGCACACAAAAACCCAACACAGCCATGCATGTTTTATAAAATTCTTTTCATTGATCTTCAATTTAGTACCCTTTGATTTAATATATTACTAAGTTTCACTAAAATATGGTGAAGTGTAAAGAAAATAATTTAGAGAAACTTTCATCACTTGCAGTACCTCAGGCAAGTGCTCCCAAATTCTTCTGTGCTTCAGGCTGAATAATACTGACAATTTATTTTCAGTTTTCATTGTAATATAATGGTATTTTCCACTACAGATACATGTAATTCCTCTATGGTTAATCTAGGCTATTATCCACAGGACACTTCTTTTTAAATGGAGAAAGAGGAATTATTGAGATAATTGATACCCAGTATTTGTGATTAGGTGGAAGTCAGATCAATGCAGAGACCGTTAATGGTTACAAAGACACATTTTAAATCATAATAAAAATTCACTAGAAAAACATGGTGAAAAAATAATTCCATTAGTTGTTTACTGGAATTTTTTTTGCTTTACTTTAATAAGAAGAAAAAAGACACAGGAAACTAGGAATTTGCACTTGAAATAAAGCCCAAACCTCTCTGTGTTTTGACTGTGCTTTCATCACTCTTTCTTGGTAATTTTTACACAGTGACAATAACATGCATTTGCATAGTAATATTCCAGACTTTCTTATCTAGATCCAGTAGTACTAATTCCTTCTAGCACTCATATGAATTTGTTTATTAAATATTTGTAAAGCTTTTCATAGACAATTGCAAAACCAAATTATACTTGTTTTGCTCTTTTTTTTTTTTGGCTAACAGATATGTCATAAGCAACACTGGACAGCCAAACTATGTAAGACACCTGCACAGACTGCAAAAGCCTTTTTCCACCACACACTGTGAGAACAAGATGAGAGATGCAAGCCTGTCCCATTTTCAAGCCTTATTTAGCTGGGAATGAATTCCTTCCAAAAATATCATAATCCTTCTTTAAGTAGAAAACTGTTATATTCAAGCCAGCCAGAACTGGGACTGGAAACAGATAAGTCCATTTTTAAGAGGGCTTTTAACTGTCCTGAGAACTAGGGAAATAAACTATTTCTTTGACAAAGGAACAGAGCCCTCCATAGGAAGAGCTTGTGGAATAGTTTAAAACACACCACATAAATGAGATGTGCTCATGGCTGGGATAAAATATTCTTTGATGTATTTCAACAAGATATTTGAGTCATAACTGGGAACTGTGATGAATAGGAAAGCAACAGCTAGAATAGGTCAGGAGAAAAGGAAAGGAACACATGCCTGGCTTAGAAAGTACAAATTCTGTCTCCTGCTACAGCCATCCTGTTCCTAAGGGTCTTTCACCCAAGTGTAAACCTCTTTAAGGCAATGGGACACTTAAATCTGAGTATTATTTTCTTCTAATAGCACTGGTATATACTGAGGTGGTGGTATGAACTGCTCATGACACTCAAACCTCTATTTCTTTTTGCAGTAAAGTCAAGCACTGCTATGTTTGCTTCCCCTGGATGCAAATGCTGATGAAGGGTTACCATGCAGCATTAGTTATAGAAATTTTGTCATGGACATGACAGACTTATCTGCTTGTTCTCTCCAGTGAACTAATATAGCAAAGGGAGATGGAGAGAAAACAATAATATGAGAGGAAAGAAATGCTCTCACTTCATTTTTTTTTTTTTAAATGTGAGACTATTTCCCAGTAAATCAGACAGAGAAACAAAGCAGTGGCTGCCAAAAGACACAAACCACATTCCTTACAAAGTGGCAGGACAGTGATAACTTCATTCAGCATATGCCTGTGAGATCACAGCAAATAGCATGTTCCAGATTGACAAACTGTCAAGATACGAGATAGGTGCTTCTGTTAACACAGGGCAGCATAAAAATGGGTGTACTATTTGTTCATCAAATAATCACAGGGTTTTTTTGTATAAATAAAAAAAAAATCAAAGAAATTTGATGGGAAATCACAGTTTGCTCCTTTAAAGAGTAGAAAAAAAAATTATTTCCTTGTTCACTTTCATAGTTTATCTATTACATCTTTAAACCAGGGCCAAAACAGAGAGTAATTTATTCATGTATCAATAAAAATCAGCTGGTCTTATAAATTTCATTGCCCTCTCATCTCCTTCTGTACCTCAGTTAGCATTCCTAGTTTTTCACCAAATGAAGTGTAGTGTCTCAGCATGTCTGGCAGACCCAGGGCCATCTGCCACAATAACAATTAATACTTTGCAAGACCTTCCATGCTTCACAAACTCAAAGTAACATGCAAATCATATATATTATATGTGAATTATATATGGTGATGTATGGATATGATAATTTACATATAATGATAATTCATGATGTTTTGGGCTTGAAGATAAGGAATGTGGTAAATGATTCAGGCATCGCACAGAAAGCAGGCAAAATAGTTTAAGTTGTTCACCAGTGACTTGAACAATTGAGGAGTGCCTCCTCCATAAGTTTGCTGATGATACAAAGGAGAGACAAATACCCGAGTGCTGTGCAGCCATGTAGCAAGACCTGACAACAAGCTGAAGAGATGGTCAGAGAAGAACCTAACAAAGTTCAGCAAAGGCAAATGTAGGGTTCTTTCCCAAGGCAGGAATAATCCCATGCACCAGTACAGGCTGGGGGCTGACCTGCTGGGAAGCAACTCTGCTGAAAAGGGCCTGGGGGTTTTGGCAGACAGCAACTGTCCATGAGCCAGCAGCACCCTTGTGGCCAAGAAGGCCACAAATTCAAAGTGACTTGAATTTGTGTATCCTGGGGTGCATTAAGAAGAGCAATGCCAGCAGGTTGAGGGAGGCAATCCTGCCCCTCTGCTCAGCCCTGTGTGCAGTTCTGGGCTCCCCTGAACAAGAGAGACATGGGAGCTCCTGGAGCAGGTCTAGCAGAGGGCTACTGGGGGATGGCTGGGGGACTGGAGCATCTCTCTTATGAGAGAATAGTTTGAGAGAGTCAAGCCTGTTCAGCCTTGAGAAGAAGCAACTGAGAGGTAAACTCATTAATGCCTATCAGTATTTGAAGGGAGGCTGTCAGGAGGATGGAGCCAGGCTCTTCTCAGTGGTGCTGAGCAATAGGACAAGAGGCAATGGGCAGAAACAGAGGCACAGGAAGTTGTAACTGAACATGAGGAAGAACTTCTTTGCTGTGCAGTGACCACACACAGGAACAGATTGTCCAGAGAGGTTGTGGAGTCTCCCTCCCTGGAGATATCCAAGAGCAGTGTGGACACAATGCTGTGCAACTCCCTCTAGGAAGACCCTGCTTGAACAGGAAGGTTGGATCACATGACCCAGGTCGCTTCCAACCTTATCCATTCTTTGATTCTGTGAAAAATCATGTAACTGCCTGATCTACTGTTTGGCAACCTCTTGTGTTTAGCATGCCTGCCCCCATAAAAATATTCTTTATCTGTAACTGTCCCTAAAACATACTCTGTTTCTCTGATGGTTTTCCCCAACCTTGCTGGTCCACAGGCAATAAAAACAAATAAGTAACCCACTACTTAGATTTTCTTATAGACCTGGGGAAGAAAATACATCTGCAGAAAGTGAAATAAGACAGTTTCAGAACCTGTAAGTTGGGGCACTCTGCGTTACAATTGTGGCAATGAGCAAAAGTGGCTCTATTTAATTCTTATTGAATAAAGAATCTCTGGCAGCATTTCCCTTAGCATTGTGCTGATCTAACATCTACACTAACTTCAGTTCTGATACCAAAAGAACTTAGGACAGTCACCATGACTGCATACAATCACAATTTTCTAGGAATCCCAGTAAACAAGACTATACAGGAATGATTCCTGCTTTTCAATGCAGATATTACTCAAGTAAGCTTTGAAGATATCCTATTCAGTATTCTGGTCCACAGTTTTCTAGGAATCACAGTAAACAAGACCACACAGGAATGACTCCTGCTTTTCAATGCAGGTATCACCTAAATAAGCTTTGAAGATATCCTATTCAGTATTCTGGTCCACCCCAAGCTTGCTTCATTTGGAGAATTTGACAAATGTTGTTTCAAATCTCTATTGCTGCTATTTCTTCCAAGAATTCTGATCTTATCAGAGCAAGACCATGCCCAATGTGACAAATGAACCTGCATAGCAGATGCTATTCACTGAATTTGAAAGTCACCTTTGACCAAGCAGCATGGATATTGCCTGGAAGAGTATGAGCCTTCTACGAGGACAAAGTTCATATGTAACATCAGGGCCACAAGCCAAAAGAACAATATTGTCTTTACTCCTTAGGAAACTGATTTCTCTTAATAGTAATTAATCCCTGCTGCACTGAATCTTAATTACAGGGCAAGTAGATGGCAACATCACTAAAACACATATGGTTTATTAATTTCTCCATATAAAAGTTTATAGTTTACTCATTGCACATGTTATTTAAGGTAGCTGAATACATAGATACAAATATTTTCAGGAACGAGGATCTAACTGTTAACTATGGGACAATTTTACTTGTAGTCACTGTAACAGCTATTGCAGGAAAATTTGTGAATCCTCAACAACTTCAGACAGCCTGTATAAATGCTTTTAAGTCTGAACTTATAAACAAGTCTCTGTTATTGAGTTACATCCAAACCCTGGGAACTACTGATGGCACAGCATTTGCAGCCTCGCCCTCCTGTGTTTGCAGCCGAGGAGCTGGGGCTGCTGCTCTGCCTCCTGCCAGCATGGCAACGCCAAGGGGAGCTCAGAAAGCACCTGAGACACAGTAAACCTGTGTATCTATTGATGAACACGCACACATTGGATTTATTTGCCTCTAAAAAAAATCTTCAGTGATTTAGTACTCCCAAGTTACATGCTCTAAGCCTGAACTTGTGTCACTGAGATCAACTACTGGCAGAGGAACAGAGCCAGGGCACCATGAAAGCATATTCTTAATGCTGTTCTGTTCACTGACATGTGCAGTTTGATCACTGTCTGCTATTGTTCCCATGGCTTGTTGGGACCTGTTTCATATTAGACTGCAAGTTGCTATGAGCAAAGTGTGTGAGTACATGGCCATACCTACAGAGCCCTGGCTTGGAGCTTAATTGTTTTCATTATAAGTAATGAATAATAAAATTAGTCACATAGCCCAAGGAAACAAATAGCACAATTCAGTTTCTAACCAACTTGCTGATGGGAATTATACCAACAATTTAGCAAGTATTCAGTATGAGATACTTGACAAAAATAAAAATGTCTCATGCATCACTATAGGCAAACTGTCCATGACAAACTTGAACAGAACTCTGCTTCACATGCAAAAGTCTTTACTTCCAATTCCTTAGAACTTTTCTAATTGTTAGCAGTTTTAAATGAAAGTTTCCTATTCCACTTATTACCTGAATTGTACCTTTTCTCCATACTAATATTTCAGTCTGAGTATTTCAACCATTTCTGAGAATGAGGTTGGGAGAAGAAAACCCTGCTGTTTGGTCTCATATGAAAATATTTTAATAGTATTCAGAGTTTTACAATTCAAAAGGAAACATCATGCTTTTTATCTTAATCAAGAACACAAATCAAAGAGTTCTGCTAGGAAATATTTAGAGAAATTTTGATGAAACCTGTGTGCACTGTGAATATTTTTTGAATGTGTTTGCTCAATATATATTATTACTGTTAGAGAATTAAACCAGGGAAAATGAATCATGAAACTTTTGGCTATTGACAAAGGTATACACCCCTTGCCAATCATCAAAAATTAGGAGGCTCCAAAGCATGTTGCTAGTGCTGGCATATTAGTGATTTGTTTGTACTGCTCACTGCAGGGAGTTTGGATTAGCTGACCTTTAAAGGTCCCATCCAACCCAAAAAATTCTATGATTCTATGAGTACAGTGTATGTTAACAAGATCAGTTAAGATCAGACCTACAGTCTTATAATACAAAATTAATTCTCTTTCATTTTTTCTTTTTCATAGAAGTTATTTCATATTCACAAACTTGTTGAAAAATGTAAGCATATTAATTTGTCTTAAGAGAAAGGTAGTCAAGGTCCAACCTGATGGATGTGGGTAATCTGAAAGTATGCTACAATTATGAAAAAAAATCATTATACTTGTCTTCCTCTGGTCTCATGCTCAAAATTGAAGGCTTTCCAGTCTCCAGAAGAGTTCTGCTATTTCTGTAGTAAAAATAGCAACAGTTAATAGATTTCATAAATTGCTGTTTATGAACTTTAATATCTTGCTTCTTGCAGCTCCTTCCCAATCAAATCTGTGACTAAAACCAATCACATCTGTTAACATCCCATCATATTTGACTCCTTCTCAGTGGTACACAGCACTCAGAGGGTTGAATAGAAAGTCTGGGGCTGCACCTACTACAGTAAATGAAGTGCAAGCAACACCACGGTTTACATCCAAACCGCTGAACCCTTTTTTCCTTCCCACACCCTGTGCTATACCTTTCTGTGTCCGAACAGGGAGTTTTTGGCATGGGTAGGGTCTAAAATGTTACCAGTTTAACACATTGAATGACACTGGGTAGTCCATATGCCCTGGACACTGGGCCATGCTAAGTGTGCTGATAATAGAGGTAGTCCCATACTATAAAGTCTGTTCTCTTTCCTGTGCACATCTTCCCTCCTAACATTTGCCACCAGTATGATAAAGTTGCCACAGAATCTGACTATAGCTGAGCTGGAAAGCAAGAAGCCTGCATGCTAGACTGGACTGGGAAAAGAAAGACACAATGGCATTATATACATAGTAGGACAAAGTATACATATGTTTATATATATATATATATATATATATTTTTTTTTTTTTTGTACCTTTGTGTTCTTTGCACCAAGATTTCACTTGCTTTGGAAAAATAAAGGTCCTGATTCTGATTTTACTGAACATGCACATTTGTGCATTGCAATGACATAAAACATCAAGATTATAATTTCTAAAATTTATATAAGACTATTTCTAGACATGTTAGTGAAAATGGTAGGGGTACGGTAGAAGTAAAATCATAGTCTCAAGAAGAAGGGCAGAATATACACAATGAAATCTGAATTCTGTACTACTTTCTAAATGATGAATGACAAAGATCATCAGAGTTCCAAATAATAGGTTTTTAGATATAATTTAATTCATGCAAAATATGAACCATCTAGCTTACATGGTCTGTCATTCTGGAGAGATGAGACAGTGGAGATGCTTTGGGTTTATGTTTGTTTGTTTGCTGTAAAATTTAATGCTGAAAGCTTGAGGAAGACACAATGAGGCTATGGTCAAGATGTGGCAGAACTGGATCAAGATCAAACAGTACCTTAGAAGGATTTCAGGTGAAACCTCAAAGCCTCTGTAAATACATCTCCAGCAACAATTCTGTCTTCTATAATCTGCATTCTTTTTTTCTTCCATTGCTTCATGGTGTTTGGAGAACTGAGTAAAGGTGTTATAATTGGACTAAATTCTAGCAAGACATATACAAAACAAAAATGACCCAGGGTCCTCCAGGGCAGACAAGCCACAGGAAAAGCAGAATATTATCTTTATTTCTTAACTTAGTAATTCCTGATCAACACATTCTATTAACGGCAGTGAGGCTTTCCGATTTTTGATTACATTTGTTTCAATTAAGAAAGATTACTCCATTTTAAAAATAACTTTTATGAGTCACTGTAGACTTTGAAGTTCAAGTATTGTCTTGAGTCAAGTATTTGCCAAAGAGTCAGAATGCACAGGCTCAGATACATGTCTCCATATGCTCTGGTATTTATAGGGAAAAAATCAGGACATTTTCAGAACTTCTATTTCTCCTATGGGGCCAACTACAGAAGAGCTGAGAAACTCAGCCCTGATTACCTTGCACACTGTGCCTTCTTTGCAAAGGTGAGCACTCAAAAAGATCGCTCATGACTGAGCCCAAATTCATTGTGTCAACAGCAATACTTCCTTTTTTTTAGGGCTTTTTTGTCTGGATTTTCTTATACTCCTAGGAAGTCCTGAAGATCGTAAAAAAAATAACTCTGTATGCAAAGGATTTTTGTCTGGTTTTAAAAAGATTCTAGGGAATTTAAAATGTATTGTGCTGTTAATATTAAAACCAAATTATAATTTTATGAACTTCCCAGATAATATTCAGTGCTAAAATAGAAAAGATGCTGTCTCATTGGGAAGGTCTATTATTATCATAAAAAAGCACATGTACTGATATGCAGCATTTTGAGCACCAGAACTTATTTGCCATGATTTAGGATAAGACTGAAGCATATACTCACTAGGACAAAGCTTGAATGATTTGTTGATTAGCACTTCATTAAATTTGAGGAAAACCAGCCTGTTTTTTCTTTTTCAAATTCAAAAACTGTGGTATGAAAATTGCTTTCTCTTCCTTCAGCTAAAAGGAAGAGAAACCAAGTAGGAGCTGGTACTCTTCTAGTTCATCTAAACCATGAATGAAAATACAAGCTTAATTTACACTACAAAATCCATTCTAAAACATGCAAAGAACCTCTGTGAGCATCCTGTTCTCCCTTGTTTTCCTCTTCTTTTTCCTGAAAAAAAAAAATCCTCTGAAGTTGGTGATGACTTGGCAAAAGCTTTAAGTTCCCCATCTGGCTCAGCCTTTTCTTCCTCTCTCAGAGCAGAATTGCTAAGGTAACTTTCAATGCCAGACTAATGCTCCCTGAGGGTGCTCTGACAGCATGTGTGACTAAATGACACATCTCACACTGCACATTTCAAATTGTGAGAACTAAAGGGACTTAGTAACTTTTATTGCCTAGTTAGAGTCCTCCTCTTCTGTTTGCTCCTTCTCTCTAGACTTCTTTTCAGCCTGAAAACCTATGCAGAATTGATGGATTGCACAATATTGCTGAGGAGTATACCCATTGTTTTAGCAATGGAAGAGCTATTTTTCAAAGCACTCATCCAGAAATTTGGCTGATCACAATAGCAATCTAGGTCCCTCAGGGCATTTCTCTTTTCTTCCATATAAGACAAGATGCTGGAGAATATGTAATTAAAAAAAAAAAAAAAAGCCAACCAATTTACAAAAACAAAAAAAATCCTCCAAACCCCACATATGGCAAAGTAAAGCAAACAGGCATTGGAATATTTTGCTTTTGTGACTCATTGTGTTCCTGAATAAGGTATGACAAGTATGCTGAAGAGAACAATTGAATGCTTGACTAGCTCTGGATGTCCTGAATTTCAGTCTTACTTCAATTCAGGAGTGTACCTCTGAGATGAATTTTCTGATCATCCTCATCAGTTACATCCACACAGGGACCAGGCTTTGAATTACCCACACAAAATTTCTTTCAGATGAAACCAAACCTGGAGTGGGGCCCCAAAACATTCTCCTTCAAAGACTAAAAATATTTGGTCCACAGCCTGTAAAGCTGTAAAGTGACTTCCCCTGAAGTCCATCTGCTGTTAGTGTCAGACCTTAGTGCACATTCATTTGCTCTCCAAATGCTTCTGCAGTGCTGCACTGATTGGCACTATGAATGCTGCCTCTGCGGCCACATTAGGATACAGTTTGTGCACACAGTGATGAAATCTATTTGTGCAAATAAGAAAGAATTTTGCCTACAACCATTCTGGGAAATCAAGCCCAGTGAGTGCTGTTTCTGTGACACAGTTACTCTGCAAATGCTGCAGGTCAGTATTTCAAAGCATATGACAGAAGACTATAGATGAAATCAATAAAGGCAGAAACTCAGTGTGTTTAATCCCCGAAGATTTAAAGACTGTTTTTTATTTATAAATAAAGATATATCTAACAAAAATTACTGTTCTGAGATATTCAAATTTCATCACAATTTTCATTGTTCTTCTATTAGCATACTTACATCTATCAATAGTTTCAGATTGATGAACCATCAATCCATTTGATTTAAAAGACCATTTGTAGATCCCTTTTCACAGCGCTTCTATATGCCCATAGGGGGAACATCACAGCAAATTACTAAAAAACCTGATCTGTCTCCAGAAGCAGTAAAATTTTAGTTTATTGCCAACATAATGAACCCCAAGAACAGCATTTGAGGCAAGTATGTATGTATGAACATGTGAAAATGATCAGAGAAAGCTGGATAAATTGCTCTATGAAAGCATCGGTGCCACATTTCACAAAGAAAGTGTAGTTTGGCAGAAGCAAGTATTTCTGCATTCAGAAGAAACTGGAATATGTATGTGTGAGTTGCTTAAAAAGTTGTAGTCATAATATTTGTGTCATATTACAGACATTTTTGTGAATATGAAAGCATAGTTGTACTGTGTTTCTTAAAAAAATATATGAACAGGAGATAAAAACAGAATCCATATTTTCACTGTCTTTGGGGACCACACAGGTAAGAACTGGAAATAGTTACTAACAGGAAAAGTTTCGTAAAAACGTCTTGCTCCTTGCAAAGAACAGGAACAGAAGATAGTAGAGTAGAACAGCATATCAATGTGCATAGCTGATTAGGAAGAATTTTTGATTCAGGAAAATGTGTGAGGAGAAAGTATTGCTCTGCTGCAGTTTTCTCAGAGATGTAAAGCCCTAGATTTTAAAGCAAAGATTTATGGAGCAAGCAGACAGTGTACTGTAGAAATGAACTTGTGTTTATAGGAGGCAGAAGAGGGAAGAGTGTAATAGGTCTTTTTCAACCCAAATATGCTGTTTTCCTTGCTGAAATTAATATTGTAAAATAGGTCCATATACACTGATCACTGTTTCAGAGCCAAAGCAGCAAAATCTGACAGAGTGTAGTGTCAACTACAGCCAGGGGTAGTTTACAGGAGAAGAAATATGGTTTAATGTGACTGGTTTCTCAGCTCTTTTTCATAAGGGGATGCTGAATTTTTTTTTTCAGAAAATCTCTCAAAAATTAAGAAAGATCAGAACACTGAAGTACACTTTTAAGGATTCTTTAACTGTCTTGTTACAGACATTTCAAACTCCTGACAAAGGCTACTCTGAGGACAATAAAGCCCCATATTAATATAATACTCTGACAAGTACAGTAGGCTGGAGCCAGAGATTAAGTTAAACTAACCTGTGTTAGTGTCTTTAGAATATTGTTTCTTTTTCCCTCAGTGATGCCATAGTAGAGACACTGGTCAATGTAAAGAATAAAACTGGGTGATTACTCAGACTTTTGTGGTTTCAATATTAGGTTGGAACACAGTTTCAGTGCCAAACACTGCTGGATACAATAGTGCTTTTATGAAGATGAAGAAGACAACTCCAATGACTGCAAGAGTCCCCAAAGGTCTTCAAAGAAGAAAAAATCCTCATATTTTCAGACATACCATATTTGTCTTTTTGATTGCACTTTAAGGTTCATTAAGTGTAGTCAGGCCCTACATTTAGCTCAGGAGTTCATACAGTCAGTTATACAAGGGAGCAGTCAGGCCTTAGGCAACAGAAAACAGATCAACTCTGCATCCTGAACCTTCCCAGCTGCCTTTGTTCTCCCTCTCTCTACTTTATTAAGGCTTTCTTTACATGGAAGTATGCTATAGGGAGTGTATAATTTTCTTAGAATTATATTTAATAGAGTAAAATGATTAAATGGCCTTTTGGTGAAGATAACTTGGACTGAAATTCATATATATTGACTGATCAGGATTAGGGGTTCCAAATGAAATGGGTGAAATACTGTGAAATGCTCCAAGATTACTTGAAGTATTAATTAAGAATTCACACTAAAGTCAGCTTTTCCTGATAATGAAAGGCATCAGTCTATGGGGATTTTTTTGGGGGGTGGGCTTGCAGCCTTTTTCTTGCAACGTCTTGTTGTTTTTAGGTTAAATACTTGGACTACAATATCTTAAATTTATAATAGCATTCTAGAAGGAGAGCTGTCAGAAAAGCTAAGGCCACTTGCTTTTCCAATGACAATATGTTTTGTTGAAAAGATTTTTAGTAGTATGTGCAAAACATAAATGGTATCTCTTCTGGTAATGCCATACTTGTGCATCCCACAAATAGTATTGGGTCCTTCAAGACTGCAGCATGGTAAGTCTCGGTGATGCATTCCCTCTTAAAACATGTCAAAAGTCCAAAGCAGAGAAAAAACCCCACCACTTTATCAAACACATAATTAGAACTAAATATGAGATTTCAGAGACTACTACAATCATAATCACAGAAACCCATATTCTTTACAGTACAAATCAGTGATTAGTAGAATTAACAGTTAGTGAAGTAATATTTCAGGTGATGCTTCAATTGGCCATGCAATGACATAACTACCCCTGGAGATATTTAAAAGACATGTAGATGTGACACTTAGGGACATGGTTTAGTGCTGGACTTGGCAGTGCTGGATTAAGGGTTGGATTTGGAGATCTTAGGGTTCTTTCTCAACCTAATGGTTCTATGGTTCCACTGCCATAATGGTTTTGTAAAGGCAACCATTCCAAATGCTCCTTTCTGGAATTTCACTCTGACCAGAGTCCACAGCTGGGACTATTTGGCTTGGGTAAAAAGAAGCCCAAATCAACCAAAAGACTCAAACATTCTTCCCTTAGGATTTGTTCTTTGTGGAACAATTTTTGCAGGGGCAGTTGTGAGTCAGCAGAGGGACACTTTCAGCACAGTGACACAGCAGCCCTGCTGATGGCGTGCAGGGACACCTTGGAGCTCCCTGATAACATGGTGCACAGCTGAAGAAGCAGCATCAGAGCTTTTGCAGATGGAGTAGCAGAGACCATGACACTGGCCACAGGAGTATTGCCAGAGCTGACTGAGATGCAATTCCTCTCCAGTGACCTCCACAAGGCTTTTTTACCGTGCTAAGGAAAAAAAACTTACTCCATTTTTATCAAATAACATGGATAATTTTAATTTCCAATTCTACTAATTTTCTATGTTCATTGTTTAAAACTTGTCACCCACCACCAGAATATTAATAAAAATGGATTAATTATATCAATCTAGCTGCTGGCTTGTTTATGAGGTTTGTTATTTACAAGATAGGAAATTAAATTTTGCATAGTGAGTAAAATCAGATTGTTACTATTCCAGTCATTAATTGTATTTCACTTGTAATTTTCATACTGTCAAACATATATTCCAGTTTGCAATTAGTTTAACAGCTTTTGTTTATTCCATCATATCTAGTTTCCTCTTAATTAAAAAAAATGTTTAGGTTTCCTAATCTGAATACTATAATTTCATGATAGAATTATGATTACAATGCTAATAATGCTTTCCAAGGGAGTGTTTAATTATTTGGGGTAGATTGAACCAAGTGTTCTGGAAGAAAAAGAGAATACAATATCACTTACTTGATATTTTGGTGTTTTTATGGACTTCTGACCTGGATTCTCAAACAGCCTTCTGCAGGTGCAAAACATGCCTGCTCACCTACAGCCTGGATATTCCATATGCAGAAATTTGACTGGCTAACCAGTCCCACACACAAGCCCACTTCCTACATACATTTGTAGTATCTCACACCTAATCACATCAGTCTAAGCCTACTCAGGAAATTACCTACCTTCTCACATAGGCAAGCTTGGGAAAATTAAGCTATAAATGTCCTTTACTCCAGTAGTTTGGCCACATAATATGCACTTCCCATTTAACTGCCCACACTGTTTTCCACTTGAATATGAACTACAACTTGGCCACATTA
This sequence comes from Vidua chalybeata, assembly GCF_026979565.1. NCBI lineage: Eukaryota > Metazoa > Chordata > Aves > Passeriformes > Viduidae > Vidua > Vidua chalybeata. The sequence goes on along the minus strand of NC_071530.1, from coordinate 123,868,602 downwards.
AGAGACAATCTAGGTTTTGCACAGATATCATGCAAAAGCAAAATATTAAGGATATTTAATGAAGCCTCATCCTCAAAACATAATGAAAATTGTACAGATTACAAAAAATTAAGTGGAAAAATTGACAAGTATTTCAGTCTGTACAATATTAAAATTAATCCAGCTGAGCAAAATAAATTAGGTTAGGAGCTTGATTATTATTGTTTAATGCCAGAACAGCAAATCCTGATGGAGAATCCTATTTTTATAAATCATATTTATATTTCATTCAGCCACTTTTGCCTAATTTACAAATAATTTTTAAAATCTAATGTTAGACACTCTACTAAAAATTAAATAGTTGAGGGGCATAATTTGGAAAACTGAGCCATGAGACTTCTGGATGGAGAGCTTGTCACTTAAGAATGTGTTTTTTTGTCATTTGGCTAAACCAGATCCAGACAATGTAAGTATCACCAGCTGGGAAGAACAATAATAACAACAACAACAATAATAATAACAATAAATTTTTAAAACCTTCACAGAAGTGCATTTGAATACGCACTGATTTGTATTGGTACTTAAATGCACAAATGAAACCCATGGAACTAAATTTTCATAAGGGGTCATCCCAAAACTTGCAAAAGTGTGGAAAAGCCTCCACTGAAGGAGTTCATCTTCTTCTGAAAGACAGTAGAAAACTCCAGCCAAGTTTTATAAGGGCTGAGTGAAACAGTCACAGTAATTGAATCTTTCTCCAGTAGAAAACCCAAGATGGCTTGTAACCCAGTATTACTGCATCAGGCCATATGTGCTGGATCATTAAAGACAGTTAAAGTAAACAGATAAGCAGGAAATCCAGTCTGGCTTTAAGAATCTAGAGTGCAATCAGCTACTTCCACAAACTTAGTGAAGTGACCCAGAGCTCAGCAACTGGAACAATAGAAAATGTTTATGCATTTTACTCTTAAATTGTCTTTCACTGAATTCTTGGGGCATGCAAATAAAATGCTTTGCTTTTCTGTTTGTGACTTTGGGAGAACAAGTATTCTTAATCCATAATAAATATGTACTTTTAAATCTGTTCTTTAAAAAACTTAATATGTTAGCAAGGAAATAGCAGCCAGTACTGAAACAAATAGGGCAGTATAGACATGCAATACCAAAACCAACGGTAGAAGTACTGACTGAGGTGAAAAATGAACCCTGGATGGTCTGGATCTAAAATTCTTCTAAGGCAATCAAGCGTGAGTTTGTTACTTCTGAAAATCCAGTCAGCTTGAACCTGACACAATTGGGAACAGCCAGCTCTTGACAAGAGAGGAAGGAGTTTCTCCCCATGTCCAGGTCCCCTGACAGTCAGAGGCTCTTTTAGGCTTAAGTGCTGATCCTGCAGGAAAAGGCATCTTAGGAGAGCTGATGTTCACAACAACTTTTACAAGCTGATCCCAAGACATAGAACCACAGAGATCAATCTTAAAACCTGATGTTAAGAGCTTGGTCAAAAAAAGGAGAAAAGCTTAAAAAAAAAAAAATCATTTAATTAAAAATTTTGAAGCTCCTTCTTGGTGAAACAAATTCTCTTCATTTTGGGTCTCATCCTCTTTCTCACACAGCTTTGGAAGGAGTATTCTCATTTTCTTCTTTGCAGCCAACCAAAAAAGTCCTGAGAACCTGGGATAATGCTTTTATTTTAAGTCATACCTGCAGTGACAGCCCATAAAGATTTGGTAAAAACCAAATGACTAAGTAGAGGCTTATATTTTATTACAGCATTGAGTGTTAATGAAAATCAAGGAATATCAGTATTCTGTTTTTCAGTGATTTTTTAAAAACGGATATTAATAAAAGAAATGTATTAATTAATGGAAGAAGCACAATTTTTACTTGATTTATGGTACATTTAGTCAGCTGACATACTAGGTGATTGATATCCAGAATGCACAGTCTTGTTCAAATGGTCTGCTGAAACCAGAACAAAACATCTAAGTCTGGACCAAAATTAAACATTCTCTGAAAGAAACAGGAACAAAACTAGTTATTTGTAAGGCAGATGTTATATATTGGTATTTTTAACTCATTATAATTTATTTTGCCTGGAAGCAAGCCTGCCATTTTCATACAGCTCTTTGGGGTTTTTTTTACCAGTTTTCTGCCACTGGGTAGTATTTAGTGATGAAATGCAGTCAGAAGAGCTTTCTGTGTAATTGCACTTGCAGTGAAGCAGTCAGATCCTCTTCTTCAGCACTTGCTTGCTCTCACACCCACATATTCTTATTCGTATGCAGTGTCTTATCTCTTGCTGTCTGGCCTGTGAATTATGTGTCTGCTTTTATGTATTCTGCCAGTGTTTGCTCATCACTGGTTGGTCATTTTTCACCTCCTGAGTTACACAGTCATCACTGTTACTACTTGTACTTCCATGATAGAAAATGAAAAGTATGTCCCTTCACTTCAATATTTAACCCTGTTTGTGCTAAAAGAGGTTGAGGACTATTCTAATCACAACATGTGGGGTTTTTTTTCCTAATCAAGACCAATCTAAAGCTGAAAAACTAGGTAATGTTTCTGTGGTGTATTGTTACTAAAATTATCAGAGTAAGCAACAGTCCTGGCCTCTGTCTATGACATACTGGGCCATAAAAGATCACTGTGAGATTAAGTCTGCTCTTCCATATTGGTACACAGCAGGCTGAGTGGGGGAGAGACAAATTAAATGGAGATGCACATAAGTGTGTCGCCTTGTTCTTTTGAGAGTTTTAAAATTCTTCTAAAAGTTTCAATACCTTCTGATATTTACATATTTTTACTGGGTTTTCTCACACCGTTCATATAAACAATGATTGTTTTGCATTCTTCTTTGTGAGTGGAGAGAATTGATAGACTGTTAGTTTGACCAGTGTGGTTGGAGAGGTGGCAGTTGCACCCTCCAATCCACTGTCACTTTTGCTCTTGTTTATATAGTGGAGCCAGAAAATAAGGATTGTCTTTTTAGTTCTTTTTCTTTCCTTTTATATCTAGCCTGCTTGTGTGAGTTATTTCGTGTCGTAGAGTGACATAAATGTGTGCGAATTAGAGAACACTGCAGGGCAGCAAATGGCTTCTTGAAAGCAGCAAGAAGCACTTAATCAGAGGGACCATGTGAGTCGCAGGAATTACTTGCTCCCTTAGCTGGGAGATGTGACAGCATCTGCTCCAATGCTGCCATTAAGGCACCATAAACACCCCCATTCTCTGCCATGCAGCACTGAAAATCAGATCCTGGTGAAGTGACTGTCTTCCTGGTATTGCTGCCAAAAATACTTCAAGGGCATGTATGAATAGAGGAAAAAACCCAGCAGCTTGCTTTTCAGACTGAATTACCAGCGCAAAAATGTATGCATTTTAATGAAAATTCTGTTCACATAGCAAAGTGTTCAAGAAATTGAAATACCTATGGGATTTCCAGTAGTATATCCTAAGAGGCTTCCTCTGTTTATTGTGACTTTCATTAATAAATTAATTGCTGGCAAATTTATCACACATTGTGTGCACAGATCTTCAATCATCTCTGGGTGTGCATTTCTTTAAAGCACTTTGCTCTTGACAATACCAGAAAAGTCTCTAGGCATGCCAGGAATAGTAACATTCATGCAAATTCCTTGGCCCCAGCTGAAAGTCAACAGAAAAAAAAGACAGTTCGCCATTTGCTAGTAAAACATCAGTATTGTTTATAAAGGAAAAAACAGACTTAAATAACTACTTATTTATGAAATGCTGAATCATGGAACCAGATATGCCAGAAACCTTGCCAGCATGTACTTCCCATCCTGTTTGGTTTTTCTTTACTGAAAATGGATTGAGAGAATTGAGTGCATTCTTGAGATCACAGACTCTGTGATCAGCAGTTACTAGAAAAAGATTGATCACATGAGAACAAGCCTATCTCCAATGGGTTCCATGGGTTCCATGTCCATGGCAGGAGGGTTGGAACCAGATGAACTTTAAGGTCCCTTCCAGCCTGAACCATTGTATGACGGTATGAAATTACAGTTTGATAACCCACTTTGCACAGGAAATGCCTGTGGCCAGACACAAGTGGGACTCCAGCTTCAGGAGCACGAGGCTATCCGACCTGACTCCAGCCACACTCCTCCAGGGGGGGAGTGTTGCATCCTGGGGTTTAGGTTCAGATTTGGGGTTCTGGTCTTTGTTATCTTACCAGTTCTGTGTATCCTCGTGTATCCCCCATGTTCCCCCCCACGGATGTTAACCCCAGGCTGCTGGCCATCGGGTTTTCTCCCCTGCCACTCCTGTGCCCACTCCCCTGTCCCGTCCCGGCAGTCCCGTGCTTGTCACCTCATTCTCGCAGTCCCACTGGCCCTGAACCCCCGTGTCCGCCACTGTCATGTCCCCATTGGCCATTGTGGCAACGTCACCACCACGGCGTCTGCATTCGTTGGGTGGAGAGCTCCCATCCTCCTCTGCCCCACCCCTCTATCCCTCCGCGCTCCCCAGCCTCAGGGCCAGATCTGTCCACGTGAGGTTGGGAGCAGCTGCAGCTTCTCCATCACGGCTTCCGCGACCAATAAAGCATCCAGCCGCCACGCAGACGGATTTGGACAATTCCCTGCCTCTTCGTTTCCTTCCCTCGCGCCGATGGCAATGCGCGGCCAGCTCACCCCGGGGCACAGCTGCAGAAGCGCCCAGAAATAGCGGCCAGCACCAACCCTGACAAGAAGCCGAGGCACCAAGCCGTGGCTGGGAAAAGTAACGCACAGCCTCTGGGGAGCTCTGGGGGGAAAGAAATCCCCCCTTGCTCAGCCAGGGCACTAGCAGCCTGCTGACATGGGTGAAGCTGAGCTGATCAGAGGCACAATTACATGGTCAACTACCATGGCAAAGCTGCCCAGTCGTCAGAGAGCTACAGGTTTAGTAAGGTACATGCTGGATGGAAATCATGGCTCCTTATTTCCACTCAAGGAAAAACAGCACCCGAGGCAATGTCAGAGGAATGCCATATAGGACAATTTCTGAAACACCTCCATTAAAGATTTAAAAAGCACAAAAGCAGAAAAAAAAG